>NC_047088.1:252451991-253164491 GCF_902459505.1 Geotrypetes seraphini
TAAAAACCACACTTTTCAAGAAATTCCTGAAGCAGCAATAACATCACGACCTCTTAGTAACTCTAAAACTGACATCTGATCTACCCATCACTGCACTAATAATAACAAAAGAACCTCCACTATGACCACCTATTAATTCCTTTACAAACCACCTCACCCTCAACAACCCGTTAAATGTTTATAAGATCTACAACTTACCTCTCTAGCTAATCATTGTAACTCTGTTTTTTATTTAAATTAACCTTTTGTAATCCGCCTTGAACCGCAAGGTAATGGCGGAATAGAAATCCCTAATGTAATGTAATGTAATGTAATATTATTATTTATGTACTTAATGTGTTATGTTTAAATGATTTTTATTATTCCAGCAGTAAGAAGCAAATACAAACAGTAGTACCATTCAGGAAATAACATTTTCAACAATATAATCAGTTCCCCTCCCATCCCCCCCTCCCCTCCCCTCCCCAAGAATCCATGGCCAGTCCAACAGCTGAGAGTGGGAATAAAATCTTAAAGATTCAAAAGTCTACTGCGAGCACGCGGTGTGAGGTTCTGCCAGAAGTGCTCCCACACCTGACAAAATTTGCGACCCGGGCCAAGAATCAAGTCTCCCACCATGCGTCTCTCCAGTGTTGCGTGCACTATCATTAGGGATCTCCATTGTGCACATGACGGGGGATCACGGGAGAGCCAGTTGGTGAGGATGGCTTTTTTTCCCCATCAAAAGGGCTCTGGAGATAAATGCTGACATTCCCCTGGGTTTTGGGCGAGGCTATATTATAAAATCCAAATAACGCCCTCGGTTGCGGAAGCCATCGCCTTCCCCAAAGCGATGTGGTATATAGGCCAAGATGTCTCCAAAACTGTTGGATTGCGGGGCAGGCCCAAAACATGTGACTCAAAGATGCGTGAGCCTGATTGCATTTCGGGCAAGAATGCGACGCAGTAATCCTCATCCGGGCTGCACGTTTCGGTGGAATGTAAAGTCTAAGAACAATTTTCAATTGCATTTCCCAGTGAGTAATATTGGGTGACACCTTCTGAATGTTCTTCAAGACCCGTTGTAACTGTTGAGCAGTCAACTGGCAATGCAAGTCCTCAGCCCACGCTGTCGCTAATATATCCAGATTCGTACTTGGTTGGCAATCCCGGATCCCCACAATATGAAATCGTAGAGGAATCCTCTGTTGGGCTGAAAGGCTGAAGAGTTCCGAAAGCGCCTTCCTGCAGACTTCAGTAAATGTACTTATGTGTTAAAATTATAAAAATTATAATAGTGATGTGCTCAGTACACCACCACCACGGTCATATCTGAAGATATTAGGCCCACGATTTAAGGTGAACCATCATCGCATCATCGTATTCCCACACCTTTATATATATATATATATAAAAAAGCTGTTAATGTTCAAAGAACCAACCATATTGGATGTAACGGGATGTAACAAAATGCAAAATGGATGTGGAAACAACACTTACCTGACACATCCAATTGCGTTGAGTTAATTCAATGATGCATCCAAACCAACAATCAAAAAACAAATCCCCAAACGTGAATTGTGTTTTAAAATCAATACAGTTTTCCCCTCTGGTCACACAGCTGATGCCGCTCTCCAACTCGAGCGTAGTTTCGATATTCGTCGTCAGGGAGAACAGAAGCTTATCGGGAGGGGCTGTTGTAAAAAGCACTGGTTAAGTATTGCTGAAATTACTGGTGATATTATTTCTAGAAATCAATTCCATCGTAAAATACCTTATTCATTATGAACGGCTCTGAAGCTGTAATCTGCATAAGGAGCTTTTCTGTGATGAGTCTTTGTTGATGTTTGCATGTTATCGATCGCTTTGTAACAAATTTTGTATGTCGTCTGTTTTTGTATTTTGTTTTGTATGTAACTTTGTGATCCATCTTGTATAAAGGCAGAATATAAATAATAAAGTATAAACTAAACTATAAACTTCACAGAATATGGGGCTCATAATAATAATTTTTTAAAAAAAGTCCGTAAACTGGCTTAAGTCGGTACTTTGACGATTAAAAAGATAGGTCGTCCAAGTACCGATAATCAAAACTGGTTTTAGATGTATCTAAATCCAGCTTAAGCCTTTTCACTGCCTCTGTACGCCTAGAGTGAAAAGGGGCATTTTTGGAGGCATGGATGGGGCGGGAGGTGAGCCGACCTAGCCTTAGTTGTCTGGCAGCCATAATCAAAAAAGTTTAACAGGTTGCTAGATGGAACTTATATGTTTTGACTTGACCAACTCAAAACAGGTATAAGTTCCAAATCGGGCCGCTGAGCTGATCGCAGCTACCGTGATCAGCTCAGCGGCTCAGGCAACCTGTCCCCTCTGCATCCCTAACAATCGTGGCAGGAGAGATGCCCAGTCTCTCCTGTCGCGATCCCCCGAAACCTCCCCGAATGTTCCCTGGCAGGAGGGATGCCCAATCCCTCCTGCCAGACAACCCTCCCGAACCCCTGCCCACCCAGCCCTCTCCTGTACCCCCCTCCACCCCCACCCAGACCCCCCCATCAGGTCCCCCAATCCTCCCCGGATCCCCCTCTAACCTTTTAGTGATGGCCGGATGGACGGGTCCTCCATCTGTCTGGAAGGCCAGCCTTCTTCTGAATGGCAGGCCTGCCCCTTCCCGGTGCATTGTGGTGACGGCAGGAGGGATTGGGCATACCTCCTGCCGGTGAAGTTGGGATCACGTGGGGAGTTCAGGGGAGTTGTCCAGCAGGAAGGATTGGGCATCCCTCCTGCTGGTGAAGAGCACGATCGTTCTGGTGGGGGGAGGGGGGAATGGTTCCACGATTCTCTAACCAGTGTTGTTTATGACAGATGCTGGTTATACAATCGTGCTTTTAGGTGAAGAATTGGCCCCTCCTTCGCCTAAAAGGTCTTGTTTTGGGCGTTTAGGATTTGGGCAATTTTTTGTTCGGGAATGTGTTGTAAGCATACACGTAGTAGCGGTCTGTGCGATTAAACTGCTGAATGTACAGATAGGCCATTCTTGAAACCCCCCCCCCCCCCACACACACACCATTTTGAACTTTTTTCGAGACTGGACATTTCTCTGCTGCCTACTTTGTGTGCCTAGGGACTTAGGCCAAAAGGGGACTTGGATGTTGTTTTTGATTATGCCCCTCCACGTATATAAATATTTCCAAATAAGAATTTTGAATAGTTCAATAGTCCATGAGGAGCAAAACTATCAAACAATCTCTAAACAGGGTAAAGAATTTCATTTAGCTTTCAAAGAAACAATGAAGTTCATGCAATCTATACATGCAAATTCCTCTACTGATATGTGGAGAGGCACTGAAAATAATGTCACTTTCTCAAAAGTGTGTGAATCAAATATATTCAATAAACAATGAAAAATACACAAGCATAGCAAAATACACAAGCTGCACCACTCTTTTTGTCATTATCTCATTTTGTTGCGGTACACGAAGAAGGACATGGTACTACTCGAAAGGGTCCAGAGAAGAACGACTAAAATGGTTAAGGGACTGGAGCAGTTGCTATACAGTGAGAGATTGGAGAAACTGGGCCTCTTCTCCCTTGAAAAGAGGAGACTGAGAGGGGACATGATTGAAACATTCAAGATAATGAAGGGAATAGACTTAGTAGATAAAGATAGGTTGTTCATCCTCTCCAAGGTAGAGAGAACGAGAGGGCACTCTCTATAGTTGAAAGGGGATAGATTCCGTACAAATGTAAGGAAGTTTTTCTTCACCCAGAGAGTGATAGAAAACTGGAACGCTCTTCTGGAGGCTGTTATAGGGGAAAACACCCTCCAGGGATTCAAGACAAAGTTAGACAGAACGTACGCAGGTAAGCTTAGTCTCAGTTAGGGCACTGGTCTTTGACCTAAGGGCCGCTGTGGGAGCAGACTGCTGGGCACGATGGACCACTGGTCTGACCCAGCAGCGACAATTCTTATGTTCTAAACGATGGTACTATCAAAGTTGGATTATTGTAATGGTATCTATTTAGGTATGCCCTCTGTTCGTATCAAGTCATTACAAACCGTTCAGAACTCAGCTGCTTGGATGCTGATGGAAGTGTCTTGCTACGAACACATTTCTCCTATCTTAAAAAAATTACATCGGTTAATAATAATAATAATAACTTTATTCTTCTATACCGCCACAATCTTGCGACTTCTAGGCGGTTTACAATCAAGAGTGCTGGACATTCAGCGAAATACAATAAGTAGATATTCAGAGGAAATACAGAGATCAGAGACCTCAGGAGGCAATAGTATAGAAATACAATTTGCTGAGCGAAAATGTAATATGTACATTTTAGTAGGTAATGTCCGACAGGACCTGTTGGGGATAAATAGCAACGTAAAGTTACGATAAGATGAAGATAACAGATTATATTTATAACAGTGCTGTAAGTTCAGGTGGAATAGGGAGGGGGGAGGGAGAGGGAGAGCGGGTCAATTGTTTAGGTATTTCTGGAACAGGTATGCTTTTAGGCGTTTCCTGAATTCCCCGTATGTAGTGGGTGAAAGCAGTTGGTCTAGGTCTTTGCCCCATAGGACTGCTTGGTGAGAGAGAAGGTGTTCGTGGTTACCAATTCAATTTTGAAGGTTGTTCAACAGGGTATCAACAGTGTGTCTTAGTGCGCACTAAATGCTAAAACGTCCATAGGATACAATGGACACATTAGCACGTGTTAGTTAGCATTTAGCGTGCGGTAAGACGCACTAATGTGCCTTAGTAAAAGGATCCCTAAGAGCATTGAGATCTGGGCTCTCCTGAAAATACAGGGAGTCCATCTCTCTGCTCCCCTCGGCGCTCTTCCTGGCCTCCAAGGGGGGGGTGGGGTGCAAACCATCCGCCGGTAGCTCCTCCACTCGCGGGGAGCTAGCGATCCGAGGGTGGGGTGGGGGAGGTGCCCTTGCGTCGGGGCTTAATGATGTCTCCAAGCCCAAGGAAGTCGCCTCAGTCTCGCCGCTCTGAGGCGCCTCCAATGGGGATACCGACGCAGCCGTTGCCGGGATATCCTGTATACGGCGCAGGAGCTCTTCGATATTGCCGAAGGAGGAAACGCCAGAGCGCCACGAGGCTCCAGCGGCGCTACGACCCCTTCTCTTCGGCATAATGAAATGAAGAAATAAGTTTCCCCAAAGGATTCACTGCGTTTTATCGAGCGAGCTCCCACAGCGTGCAGCTCAGCGGGCATCAGGGATACAGCACGATATGTGTGAACGAAAAAAAAATCTTGTTTCTCCATGGCTGGACATGTCTTAAGGAACGTCTTGACAGGCACGCTGAGATTCTGTGAAAATCTGTTACACTTTAGAAAACTGCTGAAGACATATCTTTTTGCACAAGCATTTCTTTGCTAGTTGCACTTAATTTTAGTTATGACGAGCATAAGAACATAAGAAGTTGTCTCCGCTGAGGCAGACCAGAGGTCCATCTCGCCCAATGGTCCGCTCCCGCGGCAGCCCATCAGGCCTATTGCCTGAGCAGTGGTCCCTGTCTAACCCTATAACCTACCTCTAATCCTATCTGTACCCCTCAATCCCTTTGTCCTCTAGGAACCTATCCTAACCTTCTTTGAAGCCCTGTAACGTTGTCTGGCCTATCACAGCCTCCGGAAGCGTGTTCCATGTATCCACCACCCTCTGGGTGAAAAAGAACTTCCTGGCGTTTGTTCTAAACCTGTCCCCTTTTAATTGCTCCGAATGCCCCCTTGTACTTGTAGTTCCCCATAATCTGAAAAATCTGTCCCTGTCTACCTTTTCTATGCCCTTCAGGATCTTGAAGGTTTCTATCATGTCTCCTCTAACTTTCCGCTTTTCCAGGGAGAACAGCCCTGTTATCTTTTTCTAAGACGAGTACGTTAAGATGCCCACGTTATGCCAATTGTTTCTTGTTATGTGGGTTTTTACGTGTATGTTAATTGTAAGCCGGTTTGGTTTAAAGCCGATTATAAGCGTTTTTATTAAATTAATTAATTAATGGAGTTCATTAGCTTTTTTCATTTTGTTTGAAATGCAGTTGAGTCTGTTTTTGTTGTACTTTTCATTTTGACTTAGGGTTCCTTTTACAAAGGTGCGTTAAGACCTTAACGCGCAGAATAGCGCACAATAAAATGCTGCCCGTGCCGGCCGCTACCTCTTGAGCACTCGGTGCGTGCGCTAAAAACACTAGCGCACCTTTGTAAAATTAGACTATGAAAATTAGGAAGCATTTGTATTCTGAAATTCGCTGGCCATCCAGCCCCCTTCACTGTAACATGTTAATATTATATTGTAACATATTAATATTATATTTCGTACTAATTTGTACTCTGTAATCACTGACTGCTCAGTGACATCTTCCCTATTTGTACGCTGTAATTCGCTGATTGCACAGCTCTCTTCACTGTGAACCGCCTAGAAGTCGCAAGATTATGGCGGTATAGAAAAAATAAAGTTATTATTATTGTTATTGTTTTAGAAGGTATGTATAGCTTTTACATATAGAAGTAGTGGTATTTTTCTGAGTCACAGTGTTTGCTGGGAATTCTCACTTTGAGGGTTGCTAAATCCACAATTCGATCAAGAGGTTTTAGCGTAGTGGGTCCGCAGCTGTGGAATAAGTTACTTGGCGGTATGCGTTCAACTCCATTGCTTCTGTCCTTTTGTAAAATACTGAAAACTTTTCTTTTTAGAAAGGCGTTTGGAAATGTACCATGAGAAGAATTTGTGGTGGTTGTTGTGATTTTAGCTTTTTTTTAAATTTTATTTATTTTAACAAATTTGTTGTACTTGCAGATTAATGTTTTCTGGTATTTTAGAGATCAATGTTTTTTATATATATGTTTGTTTTGCTTTTATGTATGCATATTCCGGAATCCGCATCGATTTTGTAATATGCGGGATATAAATATTTTAAATAAATAAAAATAATAAAATAATAAAAAAAAAATGCTTTTAAAATTTAAAGAGATAAATGAAGGCAGATAAAGACCAAATGGCCTATCTATGCCGTTTACTGTTGTCTCCTCTATTAGAGATCCAACGTATCTGTCCCAAGTTTTCTTGAATTCAGATAGATTTTTCATCTCCACCACCTTCCGTGAAAAAAAAAAAAAAGGATTTTCTGGGATTACTTTCACCTGCATCTTATCCCCCCCCTCATTCCAGAGCTTCTTTTCAATTGAAAGAGACACGCCTCAAGCACATTTATGTCATATAGGTATTTAAACGTCTCTGTTTACACGGGCATGAGCTCTAGTTTGTACATTTAGTTAGGGGGTACACGGGCATTCTACAGTACATATGTGTTTCCAATTTACAACAACGGGCGTGCGGTACAGCAACCATAACTAACTATTCCTTCTTTAAAAATCATTGGAACCCGTCGTCATGATATGTTTTCTGTAGTAGCACCTCAACTCTGGAACTCTTTACCTTTACACTTAAGAGAAATAAATAACTTAAACGATTTCAAAAAGAACTTAAAATGCTTTTTATTTAAAGACGCTTTTAACATTTAAAATCAATTATGTGCTCTTTTTAAATGTCAAGATCCGTTATATTATTGAATTATTATTTTGTCAAGTTAAAACTTCTGTAATTTTATGATCTTTGTACCTCATAATATATAATTCGTAATTTTATATTTTACTAACATGTTTTTATCCTCTTTTTTTTTATTTTTTATTTTTTTTATTATAAACTTAATGTATAAATTGTTAAATTTTTAATATTTTATGTTATTTACTGTTTTAATATCATGTCTATTTACAAACTGTAACTCGCTTAGAAATAATTTAATTAAGCGATTAATCAAATATAAATAAAACTTGAAACTTGAAACTTGATTGGAGCACATTGCCAAAGCAAATATGATGCGGCCATAGTTTGGCAAACTGCCTGAATCGGGGGATAAATTCTTTGAAGTTTTTTCGACTGTGTTTTCACCAGAGTATGTAAGGGTTCAATGAACCTCTCCAAGCTGGTACCTTGTGCCTTCAAATGAAACGGAAAACTGTCTCTCGTGATGGTATGTTGGTGCTTTCTAAAGCACTTCCAAAAAGAAGCATTTATTTACTCAGTTTTCTATACTGTTCTCCCAAGGGAACTCAAAACAGTTTACATGAATTTATTCAGGTATTCAAGCATTTTTCCCAGTCCTGATGGGTTCATCTGGGGCAGTGGGGGGATTCAGTAACTTGCCCAGCGTCACAAGGAGCAGCGTGGCTTTGACCCCAAAACCTTGGAGTGCTGAGGCTGTAGCTTTAACCACTGCGGCACACTCTCCCCCTCATAATCTCTCCATAATCTCAGGTGAAACCCAGTCAAGATAACTTTAAAGAATTGATCCCCTGATGCAGGTACTTTGTCAAAACATGGCTATGTTAGAATGAACTCGAGCTGATGTGGCTAAATTAGAAGGCCTCAAATGGCATAGGTGGAATGGGCTTGGTATTGAAAACTGCTTCGTTCTAATTCAAGAGACATGATGGGTGTGGTGGTTAGAAACATAGAAACATGATAGCCAAATGGCCCAATGGCCCAATGGCCCATTTTCAACATCCACTATTTCCTCCACTCCCTATTGGCTAAGGTTCTTAACATTTGCATCTCCTCTTCCTATAGGCTAAGGCTCTGTGCACCTGCATTGTGAGGTCATAGAGCTTTATGGTTATAGAAACATCATGGCAGATAAAGGCCAAATGGCCCATCCAGTATGCCCATCTGCAGCATCCACTATCTCCTCCTCTCCCTATTGGCTAAGGTTCTTAACATTTGCATCTCCTCTTCCTATAGGCTAAGGTTCTGTGCACCTGCATTGTGAGGTCATAGAGCTTTATGGTTATAGAAACATAGAAACATGATGGCAGATAAAGGCCAAATGGCCCATCCGCAGCATCCACTATCTCCTCCTCTCCCTATTGGCTAAGGCTCTTAACATTTGCATCTTCTTCATATAGGCTAAGGTTCTTTACACCTGCATTGTGAGGTCATAGAGCTGCCCATCCGCAGTAACCATTATCTCTTTCTCTCTCCGAGAGATCCCACGTGCCTATCCCAGGCCCTTTTGAATTCAGACACAGTCTCTGTCTCCACCACCTCTTTTGGGAGACTGTTCCATACACCTACCACCTTTTCTGTAAAAAAGTATTTCCTTAGATTACTCCGGAGCCTGTCACCTCTTAACTTCATCCTATGCCCTCATTGCAGAGTTTCCTTTCAAATGAAAGAGACTCGACTCGTGCGCATTTACATTATGTAGGTATTTAAACGTCTCTATCATAGCTTGCTCGTGTGGAATCTACCCACCACTGTGCTTCTTTTTGTGTTGCTCTTCTGTTTGCAATATGTGTGGAACCATCCTTTCTCAGATTTAAAGCAGCTTTGAAATCTTATCTTTTTTTTCAACAAGCCTTTCATGCCTTGTGGGTTCCAGAGTGAGTATTCACCGCCTTCTCTTTCCTTCCTTGTCTTGTCTTTTCTTATTTGATTAACGATGTTCATTTCTTAATTTTATAATACATTATACTGTTCCTGTAAACTGCTTTGATGTGTACTTACGATGGGCAGTATTTTAAATCCAATAAACCATAAACCTTTGTTTCCCTCGCGCTCTCATTTCGGTGGAATTTCTTTCATTAGCCTTAAAATTTATGACAGAATCTCCAGGAAGAAGATGGAGGAAGCCATCCATCTTCATGTACTATAAGTTGTAATATCTTAAAAATACCTCACAACCCAACATCACAAAAGACCATTATCTCCTCTTGGTGAACAGCTGGTCGACTTGTAGCACTTCATGTTACAAATGGCCCAAGCTAAACAAGAATGCCTCTCATAGTAACTCAAGCTCATGAAATTTCTGATAATGAATGAGACCTCTCATTTCACTGTTAGACAAAGGGCTGGCATTGAAGATGTGCTTTGTATTCCCCATTTTCAAGTTTCGGCATGGGCCTCGCTCCTCTCTTCGACTTACCCAGCTCTCCTGCATTGGCAGGTGAGCCATTTAGAACATAAGAACATAAGACTTGCCTCTGTCGGGTCAGACCGGAGGTCCATCTTGCCCGGCAGTCCGCTCACATGGCAGCCCCTCAGGTCCAGGACCTGATAGTGCTCCTACCCTAAAACTCACATACGCTTTTCGCTTTTGTCCTGTAGAGTAACCTTCTATCTATACCCTGCAATCCCCTTCGCTTCCAGGAAGTCATCCAGTCCCTTTTTGAAACCCAGTATTGTACTCTGTCCTATTACCTCCTTTGGAAGCGTGTTCCAGGTGTCCACCACCCTCTGAGTGAAGAAAAACTTCCTTGCATTTGTTTTGAATCTGTCCCCTCTCAGTTTTTCTGAGTGACCTCTTGTTTTTGTTGTCCCCGCTAGTCTGAAGAATCTGTCGCTATGCCTTTCATTTCCTCACCTTTTCTGTAACAGAATGAGAACAGTAAGAGTTATTCCTCAATCTTTAGGAAAATTGTAAGTCAATAAGGACTGAAATGCTAATCTTTGGAAATTCTCTTAGAAGCTGTCTTGAGGTTAACTATTACTGATCTCGCCTGCTTTCCCAGGAAAGGAAGGCAAGGGCTTGTCTGGGAGTTGAACCCAGGACCTCTTGTACCCTAAGCGAGAATCATACCCCTAGACCAGAGGTAGGCAGTTCTGGTCCTCGAGAGCCAGAGCCAGGTCAGGTTTTCAGGATATCCACAATGAATATGTATGAGATGGATTTGCATGCACTGCCTCCTTGAGATGCATATGTATCTCATGTAAATTTATTGTGGATATCCTGAAAATCTGACCTGGCTCCAGCTCTCAAGGACCGGAATTGCCTACCCTTACCCCTGCAACAAGCCAGTGTGCTTACCTGCTAGACTAGAGCCTGATCTAAAAGCTTAACCTGGTAGTGATCTCACCTACTTTCTAGAGCAGATTCAAGGTTGGTTTACCTACTGTTTCGTTGACCTGAATACTTGTGGAGAAGAACCTTGCACCAATTACTGAAGATGCTATCACTTGAGCTGGGCTTAATTTGCAAATAAATAAATAAATTGAATTCCTTCGTTGCTCATAAAGCTGTGATCCCAAAACCATTTTGGAAGAACAGTTCATTGGTGATCTGATCCATAGATTGTATCAAGTTTTAATTCATGCCAAAATATTGATAGAGAGGTGCACTTCAGGTAGGGTTGCTAACTGGATCCAGATTCACCCGAAATGATTGATCCAGTCCAGGTTTTACTGCACTGTATGCAGGGACTTGTAGTCTTGCTTTTCTTAGGGAATCCAGTTTAGAAGTCAGAACTATAAATCCCTGCTATCTCAGAGGAGAACAAAATCTTGATCGCTTCAAGAGCTTCCTGAAGTCCTTTTTATATAGAAATGCTTTTCAAAATTAAATATGAAATGCATAATGTTTCTTCCTAAAGAAACACAAATCTTAGGAGAACCTAAGAATAGCCTTACTGGATCAGACCAATGGTCCATCTAGACAGTAGCCCGTCTTCATGGTGGCCAATCTAGATCACTAGTACCTGGCCAAAACCCCAAGAGTAGCAACATTTCATACTGAATCTCAAAGAATAGCAAGATTCCAAAATCCCAGAGAGTAACAAGATTCTAGAATCCCAAAGAGTAGCAACATTCCATACAGAATCTCAAAGAGTAGCAAGATTCCGGAATTCCAGAGAGTAACAAGATTCTAGAATCCCAATGAGTAGCAACATTCCATGCTTCCAATCCAGGGCAAGCAGTGGCTTCCCTCATGTCTTTCTCAATAACAGACTATGGACTTTTCCTCCAGGAACTTGTCCAAAACTTTCTTAAAACCAGCTAGACTATCTACTCTTACCACATCCTCTGGTAATGCGTTCCAGAGCTTAACTATTCTCCGAGTGAAAAAAAATTTCATCCTATTGGTTTTAAAAGTATTTTCCTGTAACTTCATCAAGTGTCCCCTAGTCTTTGTAATTTTTGACGGAGTGAAAAATCGATCCACTTGTACCCATTCTACTCCACTCAGGATTTTGTAGACTTCAATCCTATCTCCCCTCAGCTGCCTCTTATCCAAGCTGAAGAGCCCTAACCTTTTTAGTCTTTCCTCATATGAGAGGAGTTCCATCCCCTTTATCATCTTGGTCGCTCTTCTTTGAACCTTTTCTAGTGCCTCTCTCTCTCCATTTCAGAGCTCCCAAAAAATATGGCACGTGTAAAAGGGCCCACTATTCGGAGCAAATTATTTTATGTATGTATTTATTTATTTATTAGCATTCATCCGCTACCTTTTTGAAAAGGTGGCACATGTATAACTTACCTAACCCCAGTGGCATACCAAGAGTGGGGCGGAGGGGTGATCTGCCAGGAGTAAGGGGCGGTCACGGGTCTATGGTCCCCCTGTGTGCGGCTGTTGGCTCCGCTGGTCTGCACTTCCTCCGAAGTCAACTTCCTGTTCCGGGGCTGGGGACCAGCAGAGTCAACGACAGCGCACAGGGGGTGCTCCGGCCAGATGAGGAAGTGCTCGGTCCCGGGTTTCTGGCCCTCCAGGTATTTTCTAACCACCTTTGGATAATATTGGGCCATTTAGCTCATGCACAGGGCAATTCAATGAGAAGCAGGTGCCTACTTTTCTTTACAGAACGTTAACACGTGTAGCATTGAGGCCTGACCATTTATGCAAGCCTTAGAGTGGATGTAAATGCACCTAGATGACAAAAGATATATGGGCAACTTACAGTATTCTATGGGCTTCTCTTCCGAAGACGCGTTAATGGGTTTAACACGTGTGACTTTTTATCACACGCTAACCCCCGCGCTGGCCAAAAAACTACCACCCACTCAAGAGGAGGCGGTAGCAGCTAGCACGGCCGGTGGTTTAGCATGCACTCTTACGCGGGTTAAACCGCTAGCGCCGCTTTGTAAAAGGATCCCTATGTTACACAATCATACGAGAGCCCTGTTCATGCTTTGTACCTTTGTACGCCCCTCTTGAAAATATGCATTATGTATGATACATGCGTATTTATAATATCATGCTTTGGCAGAATATTGGCATAGAGCAGGGGTAGGGAACTCCGGTCCTCGAGAACCGTATGCCAGTCGGGATTTCAGGATTTCCCCAATGAATATGCATGAGATCTATGTGCATGCACTGCTTTCAATGCATATTCATTAGGGAAATCCTGAAAACCCGACTGGAATACAGCTCTCGAGGACCGGAGTTCCCTACCCCTGGCATAGAGTGTTAGTACTCTACCTAGAGAGTTGCAGCTAAAATCCATTTCATCCCCACAATTAATATCTTCCTCCTCACTCTTACCCTCAGGAGTTGCCATTATTGTTTCCTTGCTTTCAGCTCTCTGGTTCCTCCCAATATTAACAGCATCCCATAGGGTTCTTTTGGATGGTATTTAGTAGTTAACCAATAAATAAGTGTTCCAAGCCTCAGTCTGACGTTGCAGTTGCCTCTCAGTGCGTTGCAAACCTCATTCTTGAGCCACTAGAGATTTTGACTATATTCCTGCGGGAATCCAACTTCGTACGTCCTCGCGGGAACCTCTTTTGCACCTGCATGTTATTTTAGGCATGTAAATGCTAGTGCCTACTTTATAGCATCACCCCTTGGAGGAGAGTGCGGTATAGTGGTTAGAGCTGGAGCCTTAGCACCCTGAGGTTGTGGGTTCAAACCCCACGCTGCTCCCTTTGATCCTGGGCAAGTCATTTAATCCTCCACTACCCCCAGGTACATTAGGTAGATTGTAAACCCACTGGGACAGATGGGAAAAATGCTTGAAATCACTTTGATTGTGGTTATATAACTACAAAAAAGGCAGTATTTAGTAACTTAGTAAATGACGGCAGATAAAGACCTAAATGGTCCATCCAGTCTGCCCCAACCGTACATGTTCTATAATTTAATTAAATGGTCCTTTTTCTTAGATATTTCTGGACGAGAAACCCAGGGCCCTGCCCTGTAATGTGCTTAGGTTCCATCTAATGGAGTCTCCATCAAAGCTCACTCCAGCCCATCTTAACCACCCCAGCCATCGAAGCCCTCCCCAGCCTGTCCTCAACCGAATGGCCATATATGGGACACAGACCATGCAAGTCGGTCCTGTACTGGCTTGAATATGTGCCCATTATTTTCTGATTCGAGATCCTCTTTATTGATCCCATGCTTTCCCTTAAATGGTTAAGCTATCCATTTTAAATCTAGGCCTGCCGCTGAATTGCATGCCTAAATCGAAACAGACGGTGTTGGCACAGTCACCACTTACACATATATTCATCGGCACTATTTAAATGCATTTTATTTATTGCTTTTAAAATTTTTCAAGAAGACCTCTTGTACAGAATATTGAGAAAGAAACAGGAAAAATAATTTTAAGCAAAATACTAGTATGAAATAGGAAATAACAATTCTTAGTCAATACTATTAATCCCATATATTGATCCAAGAATTCTAGTGAGTGAAAATAAAAATAAGTCACATCAATTTAACAAGAAAAGCAAATATCTAACTGCGGTAGTAGGAATATTTCTAATTACTTTTAAGTCGTTGTTGCTGTTATTACATTAACCCCTTCAAGGCATTTCGTAGAGAGGAACCTTGTTAACTGAGATGGATTGACAATATATTTGAATACATTAAACTGCTCAATATATGTAAATAAGTTAAGCAGTGGCCTCGATGCTTAACTTTAAGTGGCTACTACCTGGCTGAATATTAACTCCTATATCTTTAAGAGGTAAGGTAGAGGTAAAACGTTCCAAGTCACAAATGACTTATGGAGGCTGCCACTTGCACGATGACATTTTGGCAGACTGCACTGGGCAACAAAGATTTTTTTTGCTTCTTCAACACTTTTAGGTGTATCTTACAGATTTTTGGCTTCTGATCACAAAAATCACATTTAAAATTAAATATCATGTACCATTTTAACAAAAAAGTACATTTTTAGAATTTCTTGTACTTTCAGGCTAATGCAATTAATAACAAGCCAAGATTAAGGAAGGTATTTTTGTCGGTCATCATGACCGACGTCATCAATGACTAGAGGTTTGAAGGTCTGTTAGTCGGGCCAGAGAAAATCTCCTGGAAAGCATTCAAGGATGCCGTTGAGAATTTTTTTTGGCACCAAACTATATTCAACTGGTTGACAAACTTCTTAGACCATACAAAACCATGAAGTGCAACATGTCACTGAAGATGCACTTTCTACATTCACCCTTGGGACTTCTTCCCCCCGCAAATCTTGGTGCAGTCAGTGACGAACATGGCGAAAGATTTCCCCGGGAGATTGCCACTATGGAAAAAAGATATCAGGGCAACTGGAATCCATCAATGTTGACTGACTATTGTTGGACACTGCAACGAGATGCACCGGGCACCGAGCACAAATGAAAATCAGCAGGAAAACACTTTTAGCCACAGCGAGCTATCACAGCATATCAGAAACTTTGTGCGTTAAAATACGTTATAGTCAATTTAAGATACCATCATGTTTCTCAAAATTCCTATGTGATATAGTCAGTGGGAAATTATATTTGTGTTTATTTTGAAGGGGTTTATCGTAATCACCAGTTTGTTTTAAGACGCAAAACCTTTGGAAAAATTTTTGTCCAGTGCTAACTAGAGGCAGATTGACCATTGGGACATTAGGGCAGCAACCGAGGGCCCACAGCAGTAGGAGGCCCCAACCTCCCCTAGCTTTCATCTAGTTTAATCTTTTTTTGATAGATGCTTAGGGGCCCATGACCCATGGTGCCTGGGGACCAGAACCTTGTCAGTTCACCTCTGATGGGGTGGCTTACCATTGCTTTCCCCAGTCATATGTACCCTGTAGCTGAGGTCAGGTGTTCATTTTCTGATTGAAAGTGGATTGGTAGCTGAATTGTCTAGAAGCTGGCTACTTAACAGAAATCCTAGGGTGGAGATTTGAATTCGGATCATGGGTGCAGTAGGCAAGCAATCTTCCAATTGTACCACAAGGTACAACAGTGCATTTTTGGGGAAGTACTTTTGGGTCTTGAATTTCCTTGGCCATGGAGAACCTGAGTGCCACCATTGCATGGACTGTTGTTTTGTCTCAGGATCATAGTGGTGTAACCATGTTTCATCAACAGTAACTAGTCGTTCCAAATAGTTGGCACCAGATTGCTGAAAATGCTGTAAAATCAACTTGGAAGTATCCATTTGATGTTGTTTCTCGTCAGCATTGAAACATTTAGGCCCCCACTTGGCTGACAGCTTCTGCATTCCCAGCTGCTTGTGGATTATACACCCAACACTTTCCCTGGATATCTAAAGTGTCTCAGCAATTGTTTTAGCCGATATTTGCTGATCTGCCAATATCAGGTCATGGACATGGTCAACAATTTCAGAAGTTGACACTGTTTGAGGCCTCCCAGACCTTGCTGTATGTTCGGTCTCGAAGACTCCATGCTGATAGTTTGCATTTCACTTTTTCACTATGGAGTATGATGGGCATTTGTCACTCAATATTTGCATCATACGTTCATGGATTTCCTTTGCTGAGAATGAAGATCACATGTGGGCAGGAAATAGCCTTTTTCTCTGTTGTGAATGGACAACTTCTAGGAGGAACCTACTCTCAGCATGATCTCACAATACAGGAAAAAAACAAAGTGACATAGTAACATAGTAGATGACGGCAGATAAAGACCCGAACGGTCCATCCAGTCTGCCCAACCTGATTCAATTTAAATTTTTTTTTATTTTTTTATTTTTTTGTAATTTTTCTTCTTAGCTATTTCTGGGCAAGAATCCAAAGCTTTGCCCGGTACTGTGCTTGGGTTCCAAATGCCAAAATCTCTGTTAAGACTTACTCCAGCCCATCTACACCCTCCCAGCCATTGAAGCCTTCCCCTGCCCATCCTCCACCAAACGGCCATACACAGACACAGACCGTGCAAGTCTGCCCAGTAACTGGCCTAGTTCAATATTTAATATTATTTTCTGATTCTAAATCTTCTGTGTTCATCCCACGCTTCTTTGAACTCAGTCACAGTTTTACTCTCCACCACCTCTCTCGGGAGCGCATTCCAGGCATCCACTACCCTCTCCGTAAAGTAGAATTTCCTAACATTGCTCTTGAATCTACCACCCCTCAACCTCAAATTATGTCCTCTGGTTTTACCATTTTCCTTTCTCTGGAAAAGATTTTGTTCTACGTTAATACCCTTCAAGTATTTGAACGTCTGAATCATATCTCCCCTGTCTCTCCTTTCCTCTAGGGTATACATATTCAGGGCTTCCAGTCTCTCCTCATACGTCTTCTGGTGCAAGCCTCCTATCATTTTCGTCGCCCTCCTACTCCTTTTCGTCGCCTCAAGTCTTCTTACGTCTTTCGTCAGATACGGTCTCCAAAACTGAACACAATACTCCAAGTGGGGCCTCACCAATGACCTGTACAGGGGCATCAACACCTTCTTCCTTCTACTGACTACGCCTCTCTTTATACAGCCCAGCATCCTTCTGGCAGCCGCCACTGCTGGTGTGGCTTTATGAATAACCAGTGTTAAAATTATAAAAAGCAAAAACCAAAGAGCCAATGGCCAAATTTTAGGGATGGGACTTTTGCATTTTGACTGGCTTGCTGCCCAATAAAACAGGTCATAAATGCCTAGGAACGCCCTGTTACCCTTAGCAACCTATAATTTCACTGCAGAAGTAGCAAAACACTGAGGTCTATGTAGTTAACTCTCTTTTATAATTTGGTGTTTTATAATAGTGTGGTTTATAACAGCGGTGATTAGACACGGGAGAACCTGCTTCGACAAATTTAGAAGTGCCTAGAACTTTCTGGGTTGAGGTTTGGCCTGACAAGCACAGGAAGCTTGTCGTTCACATTTAGATCACTGTTGCACCCTATAACTGACATTGTGAAACGCAAGAGTACAAGAGATGGAGATGAATGGGGACACCTTTTGAGTTTGAGCTTGAGTTTGTAGGCCAACTTTTATCTGCTTCTGTGGTACAATAATGTTTCTTGGTTGTCGTCGCAGATGGTTCTCAGCCTCGTCACTTCCTGTCTTTCCTTCTTTCATGAAGGATTCAAGCTGAAGACATCTCGCACATGGAGCCAGACCCTTTCCATGGATCACATTTTCTGTCTACATGGAGCGCAAAGCTCTACTAGGGACAGCACCTTTGGTGACATGCCATGCTGCGCTCATAAAGGGTTGACTCATGTTTTTCTCTCTATACTGATAACTTGATCCAGTTAAGATTTTATTCCAAGATGTTCATGGATTTACTGTCCAGCTTTTAAAGTTTGAACTACAAGTCAATCCATACAATAAGGTAATACCAGGACTGGCTCATCCTGCCAATGAAAAATGGAGCCAGCAGATACTACTTACAGACTGAAGTTAGCCATTCATAGGGCTTTAGCTATACGGCTAGTCAACTGTCTTTCCGGTGGTCACTGTCATTCATTTAATCAGAATGGAAGCTAAACTGTTACTTTGCAAGATTGTCTAGTTGGGGGTAAATCAGATTGAGACTTCATTACAGAGATAACCGTGAAAGTAAATGAACAAGGCCAGTACTGGGTAGACTTGCACGGTCTATATCTGTATATGGCCGTTTGGTGGAGGATGGGCTGGGGAGGGCTTCAATGGCTGGGAGGGTGTAGATCAGTGGTCTCAAACTCAAAGCCTTTGCAGGGCCACACTTGGATTTGTAGGTACTTGGAGAGCCTCAGAAAAAAATAGGTAATGTCTTATTAAAGAAATGACAATTTTGCATGAGGTAAAACTCTTTATAGTTTATAAATCTTTCCTTTTGGCTAAGTCTTAATAATAATATTGTAATTTATAGCTAAAGAGACATATGATCAAGAAACTGCTTTATTTTACTTTTGTGATTATGATAAACATACCACAGGCTCAAAATAGCACCTGGCGGGCTGCATGTGGCCCCTGGGCCATGAGTTTGAGACCACTGGTGTATTTGGACTGGAGTGAGCTTTGACGGAGACTTCAATAGTTGGAACCTAAGAACAGTACTGGGCAGAACTTTGGATTCTTGCCTAGAAATAGCTAAGAAGAAGAAGAAAAAAAACAACAACAAATTTTTAGATTGAATCAGGTTGGGCAGACTAGATGGACCATTTGGATCTTTATCTACCATCATCTACTATGTTGCTATGTTAGACTCAATTGACTTCGATTGGGAATAAATTAGAAAAATTAGATTTATCAGTTAATACTTTACAAAAATCAACGATATCCAATATAAAAGATAGAGAAAATGGAAAATTTTATGAGATCAAAAAACCTTAGGTTTTTGAATTTTCCTATTTCCCATTATTTTGTACTGTTCAGGAAGAAATATATTTCATTCTATTTCTCTGGTGTTGTACTGCACGCAGAGCCTGGCACCTTAGGGTTTCATGTGCGTATATTAGTTTGTGGTCCTGTATTTGCCTAGGGCAGGGGTGTCCAACCTTTGGCTTGCCTGGGCCACATTGGCCGACAAAAATGTTTATGGGGCCGCGCAAACGCTGCAGCAAGTCAGAGGAGGGAGCCAGCAAGACGGTAAACACTCGGGGGCAGCAGAGGAAAACACTGCATCGCCCTCGACTGGGACCGCACAAAATGCTTCACGGGGCCGCAGGTTGGACACCTCTGGCCTAGGGTTTATCTGTGTTCTGCACGGGTGACCAAGGCCAGGTGTTTGTCTTGAAGCGTTATTGGTGTCATGGCTCCAAGTAGGAAGAGATTTGTTTGCAGTTTGTCAGGGTTTTGGAAGGCTCCGGGCTGTGTCTGGAAGGCCTCTATGCATGAGTGGACGTTAACGTGATGACATCACACACATGCGCGCATGAGTGTGATGTCATGCCATAAGAACATAAGAACTGCCATCTCCGGATCAGACCCATGGTCCATCGAGTCCGGCGATCCACACACGCGGAGGCCCAGTCAGGTGCACACCTGATGTAGTTTTAGTCACCCGTATCCCTCTATGCCTCTCGTAAGGAGATGAGCATCTAATTTACTTTTGAATCCTAGAACGGTGGATTCAATAATAACCTCCTCTGGGAGAGCATTCCAGGCGTCCACCACTCTCTGCGTGAAGCAGAACTTCCTGACATTTGTCCTGGTCTTGTCCCCTCTCAGCTTCAGTCCATGTCACACTTGACAAGGTAAATAATTTATTTTCCTGCTCTATTTTGTCGATGCCTTTCAGTATTTTGAAAGTTTCAATCATGTCCCCTCACAGTTTGCTCTTCTCAAGGGAGAACAGTCCCAGTTTCTTGAGTCGTTCCTCGTATTCCAAGTTCTCCATACCAGTAATTAGCTTCGTTGCTCGTCTCTGCACCCTTTCCAGCATTTTTATATCCTTCTTTAGGTTGGGAGACCAATGTTGGTCGCAGTATTCCAAGTGTGGTCTGACCATTGCTCTATAAAGCGGTATTATAACTCTCTCCGACCTACTCGTGATTCCCTTCTTTATCATGCTTAACATTCTGTTTGCTTCCTTGCCGCTGCCATGTGGAATTCCTAAAGAGCAGCACCATTCCAAGTGAAATCCCTAAAGAGTAGCAACATTCCATGTGGAATCCCTAAAGAGTAGCATAACAACATTCTAAGTGGAATCCCCAAAGAGCAGCAACATTCCAAGTGGAATCCCTAAAGAGCAGCAACATTCCAAGTGGAATCCCTAAAGAGCAGCAACATTCCAAGTGGAATCCCTAAAGAGCAGCAACATTCCAAATGGAATCCCTAAAGAGTAGCACCATTCCAAGTAGAATCCCTAAAGAGCAGCACAATTTCAAGTGGAATCCCTAAAGAGCAGCACCATTCCAAGTGGAATCCCTAAAGAGTAGCAGCATTCCATGTGGAATCCCTAAAGAGTAGCATAACAACATTTCAAGTGAAATCCCTAAAGAGTAGCACCATTCTAAGTGGAATCCCTAAAGAGCAGCACAATTTCAAGTGGAATCCCTAAAGAGCAGCACCATTCCAAGTGGAATCCCTAAAGAGTAGCAACATTCCATGTGGAATCCCTAAAGAGTAGCATAACAACATTCCAAGTGAAATCCCTAAAGAGTAGCACCATTCCAAGTGGAATCCCTAAAGAGCAGCACAATTTCAAGTGGAATCCCTAAAGAGCAGCACCATTCCAAGTGGAATCCCTAAAGAGCAGCACCATTCCAAGTGGAATCCCTAAAGAGTATCAACATTCCATGTGGAATCCCTAAAGCAGGGGTGTCAAAGTCCCTCCTCGAGGGCTGCAATCCAGTCGGGTTTTCAGGATTTCCCCAATGAATATGCATGGAATCTATTTGCATGCACTGTTTTCATTGAATGCTAATAGATCTCATGAATATTCATTGGAGAAATTCTGAAAACCCGACTGGATTGCAGCCCTCGAGGAGGGACTTTGACACCCCTGCCCTAAAGAGTAGCATAACAACATTCCAAGTGGAATCCCTAAAGAGTAGCACCATTCCAAGTAGAATCCCTAAAGAGCAGCACAATTTCAAGTGGAATCCTTAAAGAGCAGCACCATTCCAAGTGGAATCCCTAAAGAGTAGCAGCATTCCATGTGGAATCCCTAAAGAGTAGCATAACAACATTTCAAGTGAAATCCCTAAAGAGTAGCACCATTCCAAGTGGAATCCCTAAAGAGCAGCACAATTTCAAGTGGAATCCCTAAAGAGCAGCACCATTCCAAGTGGAATCCCTAAAGAGTAGCAACATTCCATGTGGAATCCCTAAAGAGTAGCATAACAACATTCCAAGTGAAATCCCTAAAGAGTAGCACCATTCCAAGTGGAATCCCTAAAGAGCAGCACAATTTCAAGTGGAATCCCTAAAGAGCAGCACCATTCCAAGTGGAATCCCTAAAGAGCAGCACCATTCCAAGTGGAATCCCTAAAGAGTATCAACATTCCATGTGGAATCCCTAAAGCAGGGGTGTCAAAGTCCCTCCTCGAGGGCTGCAATCCAGTCGGGTTTTCAGGATTTCCCCAATGAATATGCATGGAATCTATTTGCATGCACTGTTTTCATTGAATGCTAATAGATCTCATGAATATTCATTGGAGAAATTCTGAAAACCCGACTGGATTGCAGCCCTCGAGGAGGGACTTTGACACCCCTGCCCTAAAGAGTAGCATAACAACATTCCAAGTGGAATCCCTAAAGAGTAGCACCATTCCAAGTAGAATCCCTAAAGAGCAGCACAATTTCAAGTGGAATCCCTAAAGAGCAGCACCATTCCAAGTGGAATCCCTAAAGAGTAGCAGCATTCCATGTGGAATCCCTAAAGAGTAGCATAACAACATTTCAAGTGAAATCCCTAAAGAGTAGCACCATTCTAAGTGGAATCCCTAAAGAGCAGCACAATTTCAAGTGGAATCCCTAAAGAGCAGCACAATTTCAAGTGGAATCCCTAAAGAGCAGCACCATTCCAAGTGGAATCCCTAAAGAGTAGCAACATTCCATGTGGAATCCCTAAAGAGTAGCATAACAACATTCCAAGTGAAATCCCTAAAGAGTAGCACCATTCCAAGTGGAATCCCTAAAGAGCAGCACAATTTCAAGTGGAATCCCTAAAGAGCAGCACCATTCCAAGTGGAATCCCTAAAGAGCAGCACCATTCCAAGTGGAATCCCTAAAGAGTATCAACATTCCATGTGGAATCCCTAAAGCAGGGGTGTCAAAGTCCCTCCTCGAGGGCTGCAATCCAGTCGGGTTTTCAGGATTTCCCCAATGAATATGCATGGAATCTATTTGCATGCACTGTTTTCATTGAATGCTAATAGATCTCATGAATATTCATTGGAGAAATTCTGAAAACCCGACTGGATTGCAGCCCTCGAGGAGGGACTTTGACACCCCTGCCCTAAAGAGTAGCATAACAACATTCCAAGTGGAATCCCTAAAGAGTAGCACCATTCCAAGTAGAATCCCTAAAGAGCAGCACAATTTCAAGTGGAATCCCTAAAGAGCAGCACCATTCCAAGTGGAATCCCTAAAGAGTAGCAGCATTCCATGTGGAATCCCTAAAGAGTAGCATAACAACATTTCAAGTGAAATCCCTAAAGAGTAGCACCATTCTAAGTGGAATCCCTAAAGAGCAGCACAATTTCAAGTGGAATCCCTAAAGAGTAGCATAACAACATTCCAAGTGAAATCCCTAAAGAGTAGCACCATTCCAAGTGGAATCCCTAAAGAGCAGCACCATTCCAAGTGGAATCCCTAAAGAGCAGCACCATTCCAAGTGGAATCCCTAAAGAGTATCAACATTCCATGTGGAATCCCTAAAGAGTAGCATAACAACATTCCAAGTGGAATCCCTAAAGAGCCGCACCATTCCAAGTGGAATCCCTAAAGAGTAGCAACATTCCAAGTGGAATCCCTAAAGAGTCGATGTCCATGCGTGCACAGAGACCCTCTAGATGTGGCCTGGAGCTTTTGGAAGGAGACACAAGGATTGGCTGGGGCTGGGGTGGGGCCACATGGCCTCTTTTTCTTTAAAGAGGAAATCTGGTAACCCCACACCTACTTATGTCATGCCCAGCTCCTTTCCACACCTGTCTTAAGCAGCTAATGCAGGAATTTTCCTGTGCTGACTGCTTTTTAATACAGCCGATATTAGCGCAGACTCGTGATAGTTCCTCCACAGTAAAAACCCACATTAACTGCTTATGCAGCATAGAAAAAAGGACCCCTAAACATCTTCCTGACTCAAGATTGACAAAATATTTATGTGCCATCTACTTCCATTTTTAAAGACCGTGGGCTCCTTTTACTAAGGTGCGCTAGCGTTTTTAGCGCCCGCAGGAAATTACCGCGCGCCAAACCCGCGCTACGCTTCTAGACCCAACGCCAGCTCAATGCTGGCGTTAAGGTCTAGCGGGCGGGGGCAATTTAGCGCGCGCGACTCCGCGCTTTAAAGCCCTAACGCAGCTTTGTAAAAGGAGCCCTGTGTTTTGGAAATAAACACAGTCTGCCCTAAATTAATTATAAATAAACTTAAAAATTCTCTGTGTATTTATTTCAAAGAACATATATCCTCCTTCCGAAGATCAGCTTGGCTTACGATCTAAGTCGCTCTAACTTCACTAACGTAACTATAAAAAGGGCCTTGTTTTTCCAGACGATTTTCTTTCCAACAACTTTGAAACCAAAGAGCCTAACATTTATCCTTAGCAGAAAATGCTAGAAAATCTGAAAGCAAAAAAACGTACAGAACATATCTCCAGTGAGCCCCCCAAATATACATTTTCAGATTTGGGGGATTATGTTCTTACCTTTAAACTAACCAAAAAAAAAACCCAAAAAACCCAGATCTGCTCAGGCAAGCGAGATCCTTAAATTACAGCAATTAGAAGGGTTAACAAAGAGTCTGAAAAATCCCAGCACAAGACTTTCACTCCCAGATTCTCTCTTACGCCCTTGGGAACCTCAGGTTGCCTTGTGAGAAAAATAGGGGGCTCTATCTTCAGCTCCTGGGCCTCTACGGTAGCTGGTTTGCCATAGGCAGACTGCAGAACTTTGCGTGGAAAGACACAGATTCTCAATCCTCTTATCTTCCTCCCAAGTAGGGTTACCGGACATCCAGATTTCCCGGCACTTTGTCCAGGCTTTGAAAAGCCTCGCCAAATCATGTCAAGCAGGGAGGAAATCCGCACATGCGCGGATTTCCTCCCTGTCCGACCAGAGTAGGCAGCGAGGGGAGGGACTGGGGGCGGGGTTAGGGCGTTACAAGGCGGAGATGGGCGCAACTGGGCGAGCCTTGGGGGAACGGGTCTAGGATTTCGGATATTCCGCTTGTAAAATCTGGCAACCCTACTCCCAAGCGAAGATACTGCTAAAAGCCGCATGAAATCTAGCCTGCATTTCATCCATGCCTTTTCCAAGTTTATTAAAATTTGATATACAGTACTCCCCCGATATTCGCGGGGGTTCCATTCCAGGAACCCCCACGAAACTCGAAAAACCGCAAATACGGTTTTTCAAGGGGGAGCCTGAAGAGGGCAGCAGGAGAGCAGCCGGAGCGCCGCGAGTGCAGGAAATCACTCGCGTTACGCTCCGACCGCCTCTTCCTGCACTAAGTCAGGCCTTATCCAATCAGGAGCTGTGTGTCAAAGCAACTCCTGATTGGATAAGGCACGACTTAGTGCAGGAAGAGGCGGTCAGAGTGTACCGCGAGTGATTTCCTGCACTCGTGGTGCTCCGGCTGCTCTCTCCCGCTGCCCTCTCCTTGTCGGCGGTTCACGGTCGGAAAATACCGTGAATGACCGGGACTTCGAACCATCGACCGTGAACGACCGGGGGAACACTGTACTGCCTTAAAAATTGTCAAAGCAGTATACATTACATAAAAAAAAAATAAAACTGGGAGAATATTATTAATAACTTGGGTAGATACATGACAGACCGAGACATAAGGGAAAAAGGATGGAACTACAATCGTTTATAGGAAAAAGAAAAGGATAGCGCAATAGGGGAGGGAAACTATGCTCTTCCTTAATTATTTTTTGGGCAGTAGTCAATGATCTGGGTCGGACGGGAAGACATAAGTTATATGCGCCCTTGAACAGGAAGGTTTTTAAATTTGTCAATGTTTTCTTCATCTCTTAAGCAGGCTGGTAATGAATTCCAGTGCTCAGGTGCACTCGCAGAGAAAATACGTTTGCAGATTGTATCGTAGAATAGGCGTCTTATAGAAGGAGATATGTAAAAGGTGCCGACTATTAGATCTTACGTTTTTTGATGAACAGCAATAAGGGACAAGTAATCTGTCCATGAAATTCGGTGTCTCTCAAATTCAGCCCAATTGCATTCGCTGTGAAATGTCGCCCATTTCCGTTCACGAATACAAACGGGTCCTTTTATCAAGCTGCGGTAGGGGTTTAATGCGCGTAATACCGCACGTTAAACCGCCTGCCGCGCTAGCCGCTAACGCCTGCTTTGAGCAGGTGTTAGTTTTTTAGCCGGCCGCGGGATGAAATTGATAAAAGGACCCCAAAGCATCCGAGTGGAAAATGCCAGAGAAAGCTTGCTATGCAATGTTTGCACTTTTGGTGAGGGGGTGGGGGAGTTCTTCAACTTTCTACAGAGATGCCATGTGGGCTAGGGTCACCATATGGCTCCAGAAAAAGGAGGACGGATTGAGACATCCGGGTTTTACTTCCATTGGCTTCAACGGAAGTAAAGCCCAGATGTCTCTATCTGTCCTCCGCAGTTACGGAATATTTTGCCTTCTTTTCTCAGAGGAGAACGAATTCTTGAGAGATTCAAGAGCTCCCCTGAAGTCTTTCCTATACAAAGCTGGGTGTCAGGTCAAAAGTGCGCCGGGACAAAGGCGCGCGCAGACAACTGAGCGAAATGCGGAGGCATGCGCCGAAGAAAATGACTATTTTAAAGGGCTCCGACGGGGGGTATGGGGGGAGAACCCCCCACTTTACTTTATACAGATCGTGCCGCGTTGTGGGGGGTTTGGGGGTTGTAACCCCCCACGTTTTACTGAAAACTTCACTTTTTCCCTAAAAAACAGGGAAACAGTTAAGTTTCAAGTAAAAGGAGGGCGGTTACAACCCCCCAAGCTCCCCCAATGCCGCCGCGATCTGTATTAAGTAAAGTGAGGGAGGTTCCCCAACAAAACCCCCCGTTGGAGCCTCTAAAAACACTCTTTTTCTTCGGCGCACGCTTCCGTCTTACGCTCAGTTGTCGGCGCGTGCCTTTGTCTTCGGCGGTTTTGTCTATGAACCCAAAGATGCCTTTGAAAACTAAATGAATAACGTTTTTTTCTAAAGAAACATAAATTACAGGAGGCTCTAGACATTTCTCCTGTTAACCTATACCTGTTTCTTTCCAATAATTAATGTAGTTCTACCCCTGACCCTTTTTGTATCATGTTGGTCCTTATTTGATCTTGTCTATGTTCTTAATTTGTAATACCGTATCCCTGTTTTTTAAAAATAAACATCGCTTAGAAGTATTATAAGCGATATTATCAAATTTTAAATAAACCTGACGCCTAGAAGTAAAACCCGGATGCCTCAATCCGTCCTCCTTTTTCTGGAGCCATATGGTAACCCTACACGGGGCCCAGTTCCAGGCTGGAGATTTTGGGACCATCCTGGATTTCCAACCATTTCATCTTGGTGCATTATGGGACCCGCAGTGCTGATTTCAGCAGGCAGAGGATCAGGCACTACAAATTCCACACTGCTTTGCGGTGTATGTTCAAAACCCTCGACTGGCCCCCAAAAAGTCTTCAGTCTGGAAGTGGATAACTCGGCATCTCTGTTTCTAGAACCGTCCGTTGTTTGAGAGAATTTATACTTCTCAAGTTTTCCTATGCAACTCTTGTAAATTTTACATCTTTCGATAGCTATCTATGTAGATTTGTAGATGCTCTGGACAATTGTAGATGCTCTGGACAATTCTGAAATAGTATATTTTAATATTACTATTTGGCTTCCATTCATTTTTTTTTTTTTTTCAATTTGTTATATACTATGCATAACAAAATTCAAGTACATCAAAATATCAAGAAAAATAACATTTAAAAAAAACATTATCACTGACCTAGTCCACATCATTGGGGCTGTCGAGTACCTTAACATAAGCAAATCAAGGTACTGAAGAAATTGTTAATTGAACCATTACAAACAAACAAATATTTATTTATTTAGTCATTTATTTAGTCCGTCCTCTCAAAGGAGCCCTGAACGGATTACAGGAGTACATTTATAGTATGGGTAGGACAAATTATAGTGAGATATAAAGACTTTACAGCATTTACAGTATGGACAAAGGGTTTTAGATAACAGCAGTTTCAGAATAGACATAACATGTAGACTTACAAATACAGACTTAGTGGACATAGGGGGGTTTAAATTGCAGCATTTTCAGTGTAGATATACTTGCAGGTGAAATAGCTTTCCTTTTCAGGTGGGTGCATTTTTGTTGTCAGAGAATATGGTAGTAATTCAGGTTATTTTTGCGGTGGCATGCAAGTTTTAGCGAGATTCCGTATGGTATATTAATAATAATAATAATAATAATAACTTTATTTTTCTATACCGCCATAGTCAGTCGACTTCTAGGCGGTTCACATCAAGAGAAGGCTGGACATTCAGCGAATTACAAATGCATGAGGGGAATGTTACAGGAGAAAAGGGTTTTAGGGGGAGGGAAAGTAAGGGGGGGTGAAAGGGGGAGGGAAAGTGAGAGGGGTAGTAATTGCCTGAAGAATTGCTTAGAGGTTTGAAGGGGGAAAAAGCGTAGAGAGCGTGGAATGGTCTGTTTAGGTGATGAATTTGTCAAACAGAGTGGTTTTGATAGATTTTCGGAATGCATGGTAGGTTTGTCTGGTTTTATTTATGTAGTTTCCCAGCCAGGATTGTTGTCTGTTAGCTTGGAACATGAAGGTTCTGTCAAGGTAGGATTTGTATTTGCAGCCAGTAATATTAGGATAGGCGAAGATGTTTTTTTTCTGGTTGTTCGTGTGGGGTTGTGTAGAGTGAAGTGTGTTTGCAGGTAGGAAGGTGCTAGGCCCCAGATTTGCTTGAAGCAGATGCATGCAAATTTGAACTGAATTCGCGCTTCCATTGGTAGCCAGTGCAGTTTTTTGTAATATGGGCTGATGTGGTCTTGCTTTCGCATTCTGAAGATTAAGCGAACTGCAGTGTTTTGTACTAATCTCAGTTTTTTTAATTGTTTTTTTGTGGGATACCCAGGTAGACGATGTTACAGTAGTCCAGGGTGGATAGGATCAACGATTGCACCAGTAACCTGAAGGATGTAGTATTTTTTAATAGTCCTTATCTTCCATATAATATAAAAGCATTTCTTCAATGTTAAGTTTGTGTGGTCAGCCATGGTCAAGTGTGTGTTGAGTGTGACACCCAGAATTTGTATGGTTTTGGAAATCGGATATTCATGGCTGTTTATTTTTAATGATGTTCTCATTATTTTGTCGTTGGGGCTTGTTATGAAGACTTTTGTTTTCTCTGTATTTAGTTTCAGTTTGAAGTTGGTGGTCCATTTTTAGATTTCTCTCATTAGGTGGTGTCTTTGGGATTCCATCCATCCGGGGTGTAGACGTGGGTCTTCAAGGAGCCAGGGTTGTAAAGAGGAAGGTTTTCATGGCTTTTCTGAAGTTCCAAAAACTGTCTACAGGCCTAATTTTTTTTAATGTCACTTATTATCATCAACCACTGTATTCGTTTCTGAAACTTTCTTAAGCAAAGATTTATCTTTTAGGAAATTCTCTAACTGAGATGGATCCACAAATATGTATTTTGCCATTTCCATACGATATCAAACATTTACATGAAAATCTAAGGAGGAAGCCAGCTTCTATCGCCAAAACAAAAGGCTTAAGTTGTAGGAACTGTTTCCTCCGTCTATCTGGCAATATCAGGAAATAGTCTCAATTTCTGACTACAAAACAAAGTTTGTTTTTCTAATTCTGTCTTAAATATTACCAACAAAGTAGCATGTTTACTTATTATATCTTTTAGAACAGGGGTGGCCACACTTTTTTGGCTTGCGAAACTCAAAGCACACTGTACGCAGAGAAAATGTTAATTATCATTTGTATTCGGGGTTTTTATCAGAGGTCAAGGGAGATGACTTTAAAATATGCAATGTCACCTCAGGAACAACTATACAAAAATAGACAAATATACCCCCTCCCTTTTTACCAAACCGCAATAGCGGTTTTTAGCGCAGGGAGATGCACTGAATGCCCTACGCTGCTCTCAATGCTCATGGGCTCCCTGTGCTAAAAAACGCTATTGCGGTTTAGTAAAAGGGGGCCATAGTGCAAAATATAGACAGCAGATATAAATGATCAAAATGGACACATTTTGATCACTAAATTGAAAAAACATTTTTCTTACCTTTTTGTCTGGTGATTTCATGAGTCTCTGGTTGCACTTTCTTCTTCTTCTGTAAAGCCAATATTTCTTTCTTTCTCTCTACCCCTGCCTGCCTGTCTTTCTTTCTCTCTCCCCCTAGCCCCTCCTTCTTTCTTTCTGCCTTTCTTTCTCCCCCTGGCCCCACTCTTTCTTTCTGCCTTTCTTTCTCTCTCCCCCTGCCCCCCCAAAGCCATCGTGCCGATTTCTCCACTTCCCCAATTATTTCCCTACCCCCAAGCCACCAAAGCGATATCTCCCTGCTGCTTCCCCGAGCCAGGCTTGGTGTGTACAAGCGCTGGGCCCACAAGACTTCACTTCTGACGTCAATTCTAACGTCAGGGAGGAAGTTCCAGGCCAGCCAGCCAGCGATTGGCTGGCGCAGAACTTCCTCTCCGATGTCAGAATTGACGTCGGAGGTGAAGTTTTGTAAGTCCGGCGCTTGTACGCGCCAGGCCTGGCTTGGGGAAGCAGCAGGGAGAAAAAGATTGTAAACATAGAAACATAGAACATGACAGCAGAAAAGGGCCACGGCCCATCTAGTCTGCCCACACTAATGGCCCACCCCCTAACTACCTCCATGAAGAGATCCCACATGCCAATCCCATCTTTTCTTAAAATCTGGCACGCTGCTGGCCTCAAATACCTGTTGTGGAAGATTATTCCAGCGATCAACCACCCTTTCGGTGAAGAAATATTTACTGGTGTCGCCATGAAATTTCCCACCCATGATTTTCAACGGATGCCCTCTTGTTGCCATGGGTCCTTTAAGGAAAAAGAGATCCTCTTCCACCTCGATACGGCCTATTACATATTTGAACGTCTCGATCATGTCTCCCCTCTCTCTGCGTTCCTCGAGTGAGTACAACTGCAACTTACCTAGTCGTTCCTCATATGGGAGATCCTTGAGACCTGAGACCATCCTGGTGGCCATTCGCTGAACCGACTCAACTCTCCGCACATCTTTTTGATAATGCGACTCGCGTTGCCTTTGCGATCTACTGGTCGATCACGATCGACCATTTGGACACCCCTGTTTTAGAAGATTCCAAAAATTGAGAAATATTTAGACTATCCGGGGAAACTAATTGATCAGTTTCTCCTTCAACTGCAACAGCTTTGGAGCTCCTGGGGATATAATAAAGATGATCAGGTGTAAACGATTCCACTTGGGCATATTGCAAAACATACACCTCCTCAAGAGCCCCAAACTGCTGCTCGCACCAGTGCCGGCTCTTCTTCTGCTGTCACTTCCCTAGGCGCAAGTCTAGGAAGTGACGTCGGAGGAAGAGCTGATGGCGCGAGCAGCAGGCTGGGGTTGCCGCTCACGCCGCAAATTTTAAAGAGGTGCAAGGGATGGAGCGCTTGCAGCAGCTGGGCTGGGTGGAGAGGAGGGCGGGTGCGCGAGGTGGACCACCCCTCCCCTTCCTACGCCACAGTTAGTGTGTTTGGCAAGCTAGTCCTGGTGTAGAATGAGTGTACACTTCTCCCTTCGTATTCGCTGTGTTAGGGGATTAACAGACCCACGAATACAGGAAAACCGCGAGTAACTTTTTCATATGTTATTCGCGGTTTTCTACTAAAAACCTCTGTGAATATGGTGAAACCGCGAATAACATGGTGGGAGACCTGGCCTGTTCCTGAAGGAGAGGCAAAACACGGTGAAGAAAGTGCCGGGAATCGGCGATTTTCTCTGTAAATGCTTGGAATCAGCAATTTCTCTGTGCAAGCTGATGTAATTTGGGGGGAGGAGCCAGCAAGCTAAAATCCGCGAATAATCAAAACCGCGATTGCTGAAACCGCGAATACGGAGGGAGAAGTGTATAGGTAATCGCCCTATTTATTTCAGAGTTGGGTGAAGAGCCAGGCTTTCACCTGCTTCCTGAGTTAGACGTGGCCCCTCTGGGAGTAAATTCCAGGACGTGGGGATTACTGGCAAGTGTCACTTTATTTATTTATTTATTTTTAAAATTTCTATACCGTTTTTTTCCCCCAAACGGTTTACAAAAAGCTACCTACATAAAATATTAAAAAATCAGAAGAAAATAAAAACAAAAACAGACAGATTCAATCCTTAATAAGGTCAGTTGCTGAAAGAAATGTGGCTTCAAATAGCTGTGCTTTTAACATTTTCTTGAACGAGTTCCTGTCTCTACATTTTTGAATTTGACCAACAAGGTTATTCCACAACTTAACTCCTGTACAAGTAAAAGTCATGGCATTCGTTTCCATATATTTAGGATAAGCCTTTCGGAGCACAATGATCTTAATGGTTGATACCCACACATCAAACTCTTGAAAAATTCAGGGTTCGTACCTTATAGAAATTGGTGACATAACATAATTGCTTTGTATTGAATTCTAAATACAACTGGCAGCTAATGCAATTGTCGGAGATATGGAGTGATAGGCTCATGTCTTGGTGTTCCAGTTATCAATCTAGCTGCGACATTCTAAACCACCTGCAATGCCCTGCACCTGGTCAAAATTTCTTTTGATGAAGGTACAGATAGTGATGCTCCTTGGGTTCATAGTCTAAAGCGCGCGAGGACAAAGGCGCACCGACAACCGAGCGCGGACAACTGAGCGCAGGACTTCATCGCGCCGAAGAAAAACCGTATTTTAAAGGGTTCTGACAGGGGGTGTTGGTGGGGAACCCCTCCCACTTTACTTAATAGAGATCGCGCTGGCGTTGTGGGGGGTTTGGGGGGATGTAACCCCCTCATTGTACTGGAAACTTAACTTTTTCCCTGTTTTTTAGGGAAAAAGTTAAGTTTTCAGTATAATATGGGGGGTTACACCCCCCACACACCCCAACATGGCAGCGTGAGGGAGCGCGATCCCTATTAAGTAGAGTGGGGGGGTTCCCCCCCACACACCTCCATCAGAGCCCTTTAAAATATGGGTTTTCTTTGGCGCGATTAAGCCCTGCGCTCAGTTGTCTGCGCTCGATTGTTGGCGCGCCTTTTTCCTCGCACGCTTTTGACCCGTCACCGCTCCTTGAGAGGACCTCAGAGGTCTCAAAGGTGTTTCTTAAAGTTTCTCACACACATAAACACAGCACAGGAGACGATAACCAATGGAACTGGAAAGGAACTCTTTATTCAGTTAGCACCATTAGACTCGACACGAATCGTGTTTCGGCCCAAGGCCTGTATCAGGAGTCGAAAAGCTTGTGAATGTTCCAAGCCGTTTTGATTTCCAATACCGGCATTTGCCACTACCACGCTCATTTATCTGCTTTATCGTTTACTCCACGAAAACAACAACGGAGGAGACCAGATGGTGCTCAATCCTTTTTGTTATCAAACAGACTCGACACGATCATGTTTCGGCCCAAGAGGGCCTGCCTCAGGAGTCTTGGTGTTGATTGATAAAACCAAAGATGTGTCACTCCAAATGTCCAAGTAAAGCAATGAAAACACTGAAAACCCCCCTAAGAATAATGGCTGGCAACGATTACAGCGAACACCGCATGAAAATGAAACAGAAATGCATAAAGAGAATGACCAAAACATCGGCTTGTATTGGGAACATTTTTGGAACATTCACAAGCTTTTCGACTCCTGATACAGGCCTTGGGCCGAAACACAACTCATGTTGAGTCTAATTGTGGTACTGAATAAAAAGTTCTTATCCGATTCCATTGGTTACTGTTCCCTGTTTTTGTGTGCTTTATTTGTGTGGAGGATTTTTTTTCTGACCCATGTTATCTGAGGACCTCTTTTAATGGCCACATGGCAACAACAATACAGTATTAGCATATGACCATTAATACAAAAAGTGCAAAAAGGCTGTTTTTTTAAGGCTGTGGTAAAAATGGCCTTAGCACACGGACAAATCCTGTGCAAAGGCATGCTAAAGCCATGTTTTACTGCAGCTTCAAAAAACAACCCCTTTATTTTCTTTTGGCAATATCAGGATATCTTTGTTCAGGTATTTTTTGAACTTTAACACTTTTGAAATGAATAAGCATTTTCTTCCAAGCTAGCAGCTCAAGACCATTTAAATCCTAGTACATATTTTTTATTTATTTATTTTTAAAATTTCTATACCGTTTAAAAGCTAAACGGTTTACATGATTTTACATCCATAAAATTGTAAAAAACATAATTAGACAAACAAATAATCCTCAGTGGAGTGTGCGTTGGTTTTACCTATTTGATATTTGAGCATCTTCATTTCCTTTGCTTTCAGGTTGAGCTGGGACATGAGTTTGTGAGATGGAAACCTCGGCTCCAGCGTCGGCCACTGAGAGGAAGGAGGCGAGGAACGTGATTCTGGAGGGACATGGCTTTTCCGAAGTTGGGAAGAAGCCTCTACCCTTGGTCAGAGGAGGTACTGTATACGTTACACTGTTTTTGTTGGCTCGTTGATCTGAAAAGATTTTGTTGGGGAATGTTTCTGAATCAGTTCGTGCATGCCGTGATGATGGGTGCTTACAGGTTAGATAGCAAATTGCTTACACGGCCATAATGAACAGGGAGAAAAGTCACACCATTCATTACTGACACTGGGTACCACATTTAGCTACAATCGTCATTCAACATATGTTCCAGCTGATAATTTCCACATTTACAAATTCCTTTTCTGTCTTTCTGAATAAGATTTTTATTGCTTTTTAAAATTTTTTTAATTGATTTTCCAGCGAGACACAAATATATAACATATATTATAATAATAATAATAATAACTTTATTTTTGTGTACCGCCATACCCCGAAGAGTTCTAGGCGGTTCACATTAGTTAGACAGAGATTACAAGTGGTTACAAATCAAATTGATCATAGAGTTGCAAACAGTAAGGAGAGAGTAGTTACAAGTGGTTACATATCAAATTGATCATAGAGTTGCGAACAGCAAGGAGAGAAGTGGGGGGAGAGGAGGGAGGCGGGGGAGGGGAGTAGATCAGAAGGGGGGGGAGGAGGAGGATTGAAAAGGGGCATTAAGGGTCTTGGTCTCGGAATAGGTGAGTTTTGAGTAATTTTCTGAAGTCGAGGTAGTTGTAGGCCTTGAGGACCATTTGGGCTAGCCAAGGGTTTAGTTTGGCGGCTTGGAAGGCGTAGGTTTTGTCAAGGAATTTTTTTGAGTGGCATAGTTTTAGGGAGGGGAAGGCGAAGAGTTGAGTTTTACGGGAGTTCTTGTAGTTGTGGTTGAGGGTGAAGTGAGGGGTGATGTAGCTTGGGGATAAACCAAATATTGTTTTGTAGCAAAAACAGGCGAATTTTAATATGATTCTGGATTCTAGTGGGAGCCAGTGGAGTTTCAACTGACAAATATACATAACCAACCATTTTATCCCCCCACCCAATGCTTAATCAATAAAACACAGAAACATAGATTTTCCCAATAACCTTACCCTAAACAGATTAATAATATCCTCTCACCCTCCTCCCACCCACCCCAGGTGTAAATACTCAAAGGTCGAAATTAAGATTTTTATTGTTGACAATATACAGTTGACTAAACTAAAGCGTCAGGAAGGCAAAGAGGTCATTTAATAATCGTTTGTGCTAGGGCTGTACCAAATATTTGTTTTTGATTTGATTCAGCCCCAAATATATTATTCGTATGTAGCCGAACAGTGATTTAAATGTGGGAATACGAATAATCCAAGACGCTGTTATGCTAAATGCTACTGAAATAAAGTTTTCAGGTTTTATTTAAAATTTGATTAATCGCTTCATCTTACTTCTAAGCGATGTACAAAAAATAAAAGGTTTTAAAACATTCAGGGAGGTGCAATATATGAGACAGGGACTTAACATACCAAGACTTAAATTGCCAATGGGGAAGGGAGGTAAAAAAAAATACAATAAAAAATAGGAAAAAAATGAATATGGGAAACACATAAGGTGGGGATTTGAGAAAGGAAAAGGAGAAAGAGAGAAAAACATTTGACCCCCGTCTTTTACAAAGGTGCGCTATGCTGTTTAGTACGCGATAAATATTGCGCGCTAAACGCTAATACGTGCATGTTATCCTATGGATGCGTTAGCGGTTAGCGCACGTGTTGATTTAGCGTGCGCTAAATCCACGCTAAAACGCTTAGCGCACCTTTGTAAAAGAGGGCCTGGCTCTCTTAATTTCGCATTGCTTCTTGGACTACTCGTTATGTTAAAGCTTAATTCCCCTTCTTTGTATTTGGTATTCGTGTGCATCTGATCAAGTTTTTATCACATTACCAAAAGTTCTATGCGGTTTACAAAAAATTATTAATTATAACATATTACATAGAAAGAATGGATTAATTAGTCAAATATTTAAGGAAAAAAATAGGTTTTCAACTTCTTCCTAAAATGTTTGTAAGAATCAGCGGAAAGCAGCAATGAATGAAATTCCTTTTCCCGAGAAGCTGCCTGGAATGCTAGGACACGATTGAGGAATTTCTTACTTTTACGGGAGGGAAATTGAACAAAGTCTGTGTTTTTCTACTATTGTTATGTATGGCTATAATGAAGGTATCAATCAGATAGATTGGGGTTGAGCCATAAAGAACCGTATAACAAAAACAGCCCAGCTTAAACAAAATCCGAGCCTCCATAGGCAACCAATGAAGTTCATAATGAAACGGCGTTCCATGATCATATTTTTTCAGTCCGTAAATCAGTATAACTGCTGTATTTTGAATTAATGATAGTCTATTCGGTATAGCACTGGTTAGCGCCATTATTGTGCTTTATCAAGTTGAATCTACCGTGAGAAAAATGATTATTTAATACGATTGCTGGGTTGTTGGTTTTAATCATGATATGGTAATAAATGTGAATGTTGGGCAGACTGAAGGGACCATGGAAGTCATCTGCCGTCATCTACTATGTTACTATCTGTTGTAGGGCACATGGCAGAAAATGAACCCTGCATCAGATAATGCACGATAAATGGCCTTAGCATGTGTTCACCATTAATCAATGACCCCCAAAGTGACTTGATCAAAGAGATACTGGGAGGAGTATAAGCTGAGCTTGTTATTTAAAGACTTCTCCAAACTTGAAGTTCTAGGTGTGCTCCCTAGATCTAACCCCCTCTTTTACAAAGGTGCGCTATGCTTTTTAGCGCATGCTAAATATTATCGCACGCTAAACACATGCTAAACGCTAACGCGTGCATGCTATCCTATGGACACGTTAGCGGTTAGCGCTAAATCCGCGCTAAAACGCTTAGCGCGCCTTTGTAAAACAGGCCCTAAGTTTGTTTAAAGGGTCAAAAGGGACCATGATGGTTACAGTGGAGATTTTCACTGCTGTGTGATTTTAGTGTGGAAGGATACTTCGGGAGGAGAAGGTGTGAAATCCGGCAGATTCTACTCTTACAGATACCGGCATGAAAATATAAGTCAAACAAGAGAAAAAATGCAAGAAAAATTAATTTGTCCACTAATCCGTCGCATGTGTGAAAAACGCTCCTCTGACTGTACTGGCGTGTGTTCACAGCCATGAAACATGATAATCCTTCTGGGAAGTGCACAGCTGGCCTGGCAGTGTGTCCATAAAGGGCTGCTTCCAAGAGTTGAGATTTGATGCAAGTTGAAGGAGTCCAGTGTTAGCTTATAAAGCTAAGGGCCCGAGACAGTCATTGAGATCTTTATCCATGGACATGGCAAGGGAGAAAATATCTGTGATTTGGAACCTAAATGTATTGACTTTGGGAGAGCTGGTAATAGACAGTAAACATCTTCATTGTGGGAACTTTCCCCATTATTTATTTATTCATTCATTCATTCAGTTTTCTATACCGTTATCCCAGGGGAGCTCAGACTGGTTTGTATGAATTTATTCAGGTACTCAAGCATTTTTCCCTATAATAGGTTGTCTAAATTTAAGCACCAATTGTGCACTTAAATTATCTTTGAGGTCAGAGTAACATAGAAACACAGAACATAGAAACATAGTACTTAAACAAATAATCTACATAGAACATAGTTAAACAAATACTCAACATAGAACATAGTTAAACAAATACTCTACATAGAACATAGTTAAACAAATACTCTACATAGAACATAGAAACATAGTACTTAAACAAATACTCTACATAGAACATAGAAACATAGTACTTAAACAAATACTCTACATAGAACATAGTTAAACAAATACTCTACATAGAACATAGAACATAGAAACATAGTACTTAAACAAATACTCTACATAGAACATAGAAACATAGTACTTAAACAAATACTCTACATAGAACATAGTTAAACAAATACTCTACATAGAACATAGTTAAACAAATACTCTACATAGAACATAGAAACATAGTACTTAAACAAATACTCTACATAGAACATAGTTAAACAAATACTCTACATAGAACATAGAACATAGAAACATAGTACTTAAACAAATACTCTACATAGAACATAGTTAAACAAATACTCTACATAGAACATAGAACATAGAAACATAGTACTTAAACAAATACTCTACATAGAACATAGAAACATAGTACTTAAACAAATACTCTACATAGAACATAGTTAAACAAATACTCTACATAGAACATAGTTAAACAAATACTCTACATAGAACATAGTTAAACAAATACTCTATATAGAACATAGAAACATAGTACTTAAACAAATACTCTACATAGAACATAGTTAAACAAATACTCTACATAGAACATAGAACATAGAAACATAGTACTTAAACAAATACTCTACATAGAGCATAGTTAAACAAATACTCTACATAGAACATAGTTAAACAAATACTCTACATAGAACATAGAACATAGAAACATAGTACTTAAACAAATACTCTACTCTTCTCCAAAGGGGTAAACAGACTCCTGATGCCTAAATAACAAATATAAAGTGGAGAAAAAACACTAATATATAGCATAAGCTAAAATAAAAACAGCTAATGCAGCTTAATCATACATCAAAAAACCTCCACTGACATAGTTTCAATGGAGCAAACAGTCTTATGCCACCAATGGGCAGTTCAGACGTTCAATTTGCTCTCTGTACAATTCCACACATAAAGGAGCAAAGAAAGCACTTAACTCAACACTCCAAGTCGGCCATCTTCTTCTTGTCAAAGTCCTGCACTCTGTATCTCAGCTTGCGTCCTCCATCGAAACGATTTATGCCAGTGGAGTTTTTATGACGTATGATTATAACCTTTTCCTATCGTGTGTCTCGGATGACGGGACATTCCAAAAATGTCGTTGCCATCGTATGTCCCATACTAATAAAGAGCCAGGAACGCAAAATATTTGAATTTACAGACTTATGACTTATTACATTATGTTTACAATAGCCGTAAATGATAACGGTGAATAATACAAAACTTTGCTAAAATAATTACGATTGGAACCAGCGTAACATGAAATGCATTACGATAGGAAAAGGTTAAGCTGCATTAGCTGGTTTTTTTTTTAGCTTATGCTACATTAGGTGTTATGTAGAAAATATGGAGACCTTTTTTCTCCACTTTGTTATTTATGCAGCAGGAGTCTGTTTACGCCTTCGGATGAGAGTGGCGGGTAGAAACCACCATACACATGGGTAAGTGTACACTTCTTTGCAGAAACGGCAGCAGAGCGCCCACCGGTCTATATTTTATATTCGGAAATAGCGTGGAGGGGCATAATCAAAAGAAACGTCTAAGTCCATTTTGGGCCTAAGTCACTAGTCGCCCAAAGTTGGACATGTAAAAAGTCCATGTTCGAAAAATACGTTCAAAATATTTTTTTTTCAAAAATTGTGTAATTTTAAGTCCAGTCATTTGATCGTCCAGACAGCTAAGTCGTCTATCTTTATACCCCATTTTCGACCAAAAATTCGTCCAAGTCAAAAACGCCTAGAAAAAAAACTTGGGAGGGGCCAGAAAAGTGATGGACTGGACACCCAGACATGGCACCAGAGTAGTTGGTACCTTACAGGGCATTGCTGTGAACTTTGATTATGAGCCCCTTAGTGCATAATTGCGTATGGGCGTTTACAAGGGAGGGGCGTGGGTGTGTCATAGACATGGCCGACAAGTTGCGTGTTAATGTTGCACTTTGCCATGCCTATTTACAGCAGCCATAGACCTGGCCTCAATGAGTAATCGCACGTTTAGGAGTGAGCGAATTCTCTTATAACCTGTGGAAATATACCTAAATTGTCGGTGTCTTGTTATGAAATGGACTCCTTTATAGAAAGTTGCGCGGGGACAAAAATCCCACCCGTCCCCAACAGGATCCTCTATTTCCCCACCCGTCCCCGCCAGGATCTTCTCCGTCCCCACCCATCCCTGCAAGGAATTACCTCCATCCCCGCCCATCCCCATAAAAAGCAGCAATTACTTCTGACAGGATCATCAATTCCACAGTTTCTTTTGTGTTTGCGCTGCTATTTTCCTAGTGGAATCTCTTTGGTGGAACCCTTTTTTTGTTTTCTGTTCAGGTAATTAACTTATAAACCCCCTCTTTTACTAAGGCTGACATGTCCATTATATTATATGGACAAACCCTGCTTCCACAGCCTTCCATCCCCGTGGGAGTCCTGTGGGCCAGAGGGGGGTCCCCGTGGGAGTCCCGTGGGTTAGGAGGGATTCCCGCAGGAACCCCGCGGGATTCCCGCGATCCCCGTTCCCGTGCAGACCTCTACTCCTTTAAGACTATTTGGGAGATAGTTATGAGGACTTATCCACAAGCCAGCAAGATCTCCGTTTCTTTTAGAATAGTTTTATCTTGATTGCGCTTAGCAAAATTGGGGTGTTTTATCATATAATGTAGGTCACGTTGTTCCGCATTTGCTCTGTACAAATCTGCTAATGAGCTTCTCCCTCTAGCTCGAATCAGGAGACTCTGCTTCGTTAATCATCAGGCTCTGAGGATGGCCTGGTCCTGAGACAGCTCTCTTCTCCCGTCCGGGGTTGGCAGCCGAGTCTGTCTTTTTCTGGGAGGCCTCGCCAGGTCTCGCATCGCCCCATTGCCTGCATGGAGGAGTGGTTCTGTTTTTCCTTAGCCAAACGCAGGTCTCCCACACCACAGAATGCAGCTGGCCTGTTTGGGGTTTTTTTTTAAAAAAAAATTTGAACTAGACTGTGACTGTAATTTGGCTTACTTGGAACATCCAATGTTTTAAATGTTGTCTCTGAGGCTGGAATTTCTTTTCTTTCGAAGAGCAGCAGTTGTTGAGGGAAAATTTATACTTTCTCTGGCTCAAAAATGATACCATTTTCCCACTGACTTCCACCTAAAAGTGCACTTTCTCCTGTACACAAAGCTACAAAATGCTCCATTTCCTAGAAGCAGACCTTTCGCCATCTAATTCTCTCTGTCTCCTCTTCCATTTTTTGAGACCTCTTTGTAACAGTAGCATAGTGAGGGGTAGAATGACAGAAATGAAGATGTTTGACTCCACTAGAGAAAGAACCTATCCTGAGAAGTGAAAACCACCGGTAAACACTGATTGAGTTGTACCCCCAAAGGAGCTGGGAAAAAACCAGCTACGTTTACACTTTATCAACACCTGCAACGTCTCTGGCTGGTATTCCAGAGTGTGGCCAGGATGGTGTCTGGTCAAAAGCACACTGGGACAAAGGCGCGCACAGACAACTGAGCGCAACGCAGAGCTGTGCGCCGAAGAAAATGACTGTTTTAAAGGGCTCTGACGGAGGGGGTGTGGGGGGGGGACTTTATACAGATCACGCCGCATTGTGGGGGCGTTGTGGGGGGTTTGGGGGGTTGTAACTCCCCACATTTTACTGAAAACTTCACTTTTTCCCTAAAAAACAGGGAAACAGTTAAGTTTCCAGTTTAATGAGGGGGATTACAACCCCCCCGACCCCCCCAACGCCGCCGCGATCTATATTAAGTAAAGTGGGGGGGTTCCCCAACAAAAACCCCCGTCGAAGCCCCTAAAAACACTCTCTTTTTCTTCGGCATGCGCTTCCGTCTTGCGCTCAGTTGTCGGCACGCACCTTTGTTTTCGGCGGTTTTGTCTATGAACCGGCCAGGATTCACTAACCTGCCTGATCCAGGCAGGTCCGACTAATTCAGGAAACAAAAATATGCAGGTGGAACAGAAAATTGGATGTACCAGTTTATACTTAAGAACGTAAGAACCAATGGTCCATCAAGCCCAGTAGCCCGTTCTCACGGTGGCCAATCCAGGTCACTAGTACCTGGCCAAAACCCAAAGAGTAGCAACATTCCAGCATCTCAAAGAACAGCAAGATTCCGGAACCCCAATGAGAACAACATTCCAGAGCTGGGATTGTGATGTCATAATGCCTCATTCCACAGTGCCTCAGAGCCAGCCTCATCGGTGATGTTACAATGGCTTGATTGTCCTATACTTGGCTCACACAAGAACGTAAGAATAGCTTTACTGGGTCAGACCAATGGTCCATCAAGCCCAGTAACCCGTTCTCACGGTGGCCAATCCAGGTCACTAGTACCTGGCCAAAACCCAAGGAGTAGCAGCATTCCATACAGAATCTCAAAGATTAGCAAGATTCCGGAATCCCAGAGGGTAACAAGATTCTAGAACCCCAAGGAGTAGCAACATTCCATGCTACCGATCCAGGGCAAGCAGTGGCTTCCCCATGTCTTAATAACAGACTATGGACTTTTCCTCCAGGAACTTGTCTAAACATTTCTTAAAATCAGCTACGCTATCCACTCTTACCACATCATCTGGCAACACGTTCCAGAGCTTAACTATTCTTTGAGTGAAAAAATATTTCCTCCTAATGGTTTTAAAAGTATTTCCCTGTAACTTCATCGAATGTCCCCTAGTAATTTTTGACGGAGTGAAAAATTGATCCACTTATACCCGTTCTATTCCACTCAGGATTTTGTAGACTTCAATCAGTTTAATAAGCATCCCCCCACCATAAAAGGACCCAATAAGGCCCCTGAGGAAGGCATTTTTATTTTGCTGAAACACAGCCAGTGTTGGGTCATTTGTATTTTATACGTTATTTGGTTTTCATTCTGTCGGTCACTTTTGGCTTGTAGTTTGGGGTTAGTTTTTATTGAAATGCATTTATTTACTCAGTGCTTTTAGCCTGTCCTCCCGAAAGAACCCAGAATGGGCTTATGGCTAGTATTTCATTGTTAGCTTAATTTTTCCTTTGCTGTACCTTTCCTGTCTTGAGTAAATCACCAAAACCCTAATCCACTCCCTCATCACCTCTCGCCTAGACCAGTGTTTTTCAACCTTTTTACACCTATGGACCGGTAGAAATAAAATAATTATTCTGTGGACCGGCATCGGTCCGTGGACCGGCGGTTGAAGAACACGGGGCTAAGTTGTGGGCCAGACCCCGCCCATATCTACCCAATCTCCACCCCAGACCCCGCCCCCATAATAGTACTAATTGCATCTTGCACGTCCCGTGCCTCATCTGGAAGCCTTCCCTCTGACGTTGCAACATCAGAGAGAAGGCTTCCGGTTCAGGCGCAGGATGCCCGTAGGAGCTACTGCCCATGGCTTTGTGCACGGAATCAGTTAGGAAGAGGGAGCTGGCTAGAAGATAATGCTGCATCTATCGCACTGTGGACCGGTGGTTGAACACCACATAGAAACATAGAAACATAGAAAAAAGCAGCAGAAAAGGGCTATAGCCCATCAAGTCTGCCCATTCCAAGTATCTCCTCCCCTGAATTTACTCCCTTAAAGATCCCACGTGAGTATCCCATTTTTTCTTAAAATCCGTCACGCTGCTGGCCTTTATCACCTGGAGTGGGAGTCTGTTCCAATGATCCACCACTCTTTCGGTGAAGAAGTACTTCCTGGAGTCGCCATGAAACTTCCCTCCCCTAATTTTCAGCGGATGCCCTCTGGTGGTCGAGGGTCCCATGAGCCAGAAGATATCATCTTCTGACTCGATGCGTCCCGTGATGTACTTATATGTTTCAATCATATCTCCCCGTTCTCTTCTTTCCTCAAGTGAGTACAGCCGCCATTTTTTAAATCTTTCTTCATACGTGAGATCCTTGAGCCCCAAGACCATCCTGGTGGCCATTCGCTGAACCGACTCGATCCTCAGCACGTCCTTTCGGTAGTGTGGTCTCCAAAACTGAACACAGTACTCCAAGTGAGGCCTCACCATGGCTCTGTACAACGGCATCATAACTTCAGGTCTCCTGCTGACGAAACCTCTGCGGATACACCCCATCATTTGTCTTGCCCTGGAGGAAGCCTTCTCCACTTTATTGGCAACCTTCATGTCCTCACTAATGATCACCCCTAGGTCGCGTTCCGCCGTGGTCCTAACCAAGGTCTCACCATTTAGTACATAAGTTCTACGCGGGTTTCTCTTACCCAGGTGCATTATCTTGCATTTTTTAGCATTGAAGCCTAGCTGCCAAGTAGTTGACCATTGTTCCAGCAACAGTAGGTCGTGTGTCATATTATCAGGTAATAAGCTTTTGCCTACTATGTTGCAAAGTTTGGCGTCGTCGGCGAACAGTGATACCCTTCCTCTAAGTCCATGTGTCATATCTCTTATGAATAAGTTAAATAGAATCGGGCCCAGGACCGAGCCCTGCGGCACTCCACTGATCACGTCCGATGCTTCGGATGGGGTACCGTTCACCACCACATTCTGAAGTCTACACTGGCCTAGACTATTGCAACCTGCTTCTCCCTGGCCTCCCGCGTAACCATCTCTCTGCCTTTCAATCCGTGCAGAACGCTGCTGCACGACTTACATGCCACCAGAGTCGCTGTGCCCACATCACCCTTCTCCTCAAGTCATTTCCCTGGCTCCCCATCCATTTCCACATACAATTCAAAGTCCTCTTATTGACTCTTTACCATGCCATACTGAGTCTTGTATCCCGCAAAGGTTGACTAGGAATCATTGCGGCTTACATGATATTAGAAATGATACAGAGGTATAGACTTCATATACATGAGCACGTTATAACTGGTCAGTGCAGTGAAGTGAATAGATGCATGTTCAGTACCTTCCTGAATTGGAAGTATGTGGTAAGTCATCGTAAGTTCCTCAGTCTCTCTCCTCCCTGGGACCTTTGGTCATCTGACAAATCTTTCTTATCTGTACCCTTCTCTTCTATTGCCAACACCAGACTGTCTTGCTGCACCTTACTCCTGGAACAAACTGCCTGAGTCAGTACCTTAAGCTCCGTCCCTGGAACTATTCAAGTCCAGAGTAAAAGCCCACCTCTTTGAGAATGCATTTATCTCATAACGCCCTCACCCTAAGCACCCTGAGAAACTCCCTAAGCCCCTACTTTTTCGGTTGTCTGTTAATTTAGATTGTAAGCTCTACTGAGCAGGGACCGTCTCTTAAATATGTTGTTTTACAGTGCAGTGCATGTCTACCAGCCCTATAGAAATGTTAAATAATAGTAGCAGGAGTAGAGAGGGGGGGTTAGGTATTGGTTTAAGCTATTTTGCATTGCCTTGGGTTAAGTTAAGGCAATAAGTTCAAATGACAAATTAATAAATAAGGACGAAACCGATCTGGCGAGCGAGAGGGACTCTTCTAGCTTCCTTGCTCATGTAGCTGCTCCTAGAGGTGTACGGTAGGGGGAATTGGCTTGGAGAACGATTTACCCCGTTTCAAAAATAACAACTTAGATGCAACCTTTTGATTGCTACAGGGCAAGTGTGGCTCCATTACACCGCCCGTGTTTCTCCGACACTTCGCAGCGTGCTCTGCAGCTGTGAGAAAAAGTAAAAAAATCCAAAGATAAAACAAATAACAGCCGCAGCTCCCTCCCCTCCCACCCCATGACCTAAGGAAATGTCCCCTGCCAGTCTCCTTACTTCGCCTCCTAAAGCTGAAAACAGATGCTTGGCTTTAAAAAAAAAAAAGTTTCTCTTCCCCAGGGTTTCCTATAACATGCTTTCTGAATGCCTACAATTAGGGCTGTACCCATAACCCATGTCGACCTTGGGAGGCTGAACTGGGCTTGGTTTTGCCCCACTGCATGTGTGTGTGCTTTGGGGGGGGGGGGGGGTTTAAAGGAAATTATAACAAAATCTCCATGAAGACTGTGGGGTGGGGGGAAGGGTCAAAAAACCAGGAGCGGACCAGAATATTAGGGTTGACTCGGAAAAGGTGATAAGTTTGCTGTCTGCCAGCTGCTTCTCTTTGATTGAAGGCAAAGGATCTTTGCATAGACATGAGAAATGGCAGGAAGGGGAATAGAAGATGTTATTGGATGAAGGATTTTATTTTTGCTTTGTTGAAAGGAGTAGGTTGTGTCAGAGTCGAAGAAAAGCTACTGAACATAAGAACTGCCAGACTGGGTCAGACCGAAGGTCCTTCAAGCCCACTATCCTGTTTCCAAAAGTGGCCAACCCAGGTCCTGGCAGAAACCCAAAGAGTAGCAAATTTCAGTGCTGAGATTGTGATGTCATAGTGCCTCATTCCACCAATGCCTAAGAGCCAAACTCATCAGTGATGTCACAATGGCTTGATTGTCCTATACTTGGCTCACTTAAGAACTGAAGGTCCATCAAGCCCAGTGTTCTGTTTTCCAACAGTGGGCAACCTGGGTCCTGAGTATCTAGCTAGATCCCATGTTATTCTATTTCTATACTTTATATATCACCCTATACACTAAGTTTAAGAGTGGTTTACATAGCTGCTTCATTTAAAACTAAACCCTAAAACTTGATTGGGGGCTATTTTAACCTAAAGCATGCTTCCCCCCCCCCTTGAATACTGAACCAGAAGATTGACTCAGCACGAATCATGTTTTGGCCACAAAGACCTGCCTCAGGAGTCTATATCCATAAAAACAAATACATAAGTACGTAAATATGTAAACGGCAAATTTAACACAAATTTAAACATGTATAACATTGAAAAATCCAATAAATTAGTGATAACAGAGATGATAATGCAAATGAAAATAAGATACAAAAAAAAAGAACTATCTTACCTCCCTTTTACGAAGCCATGTTATGCTTTTTTATCGCCGGACGTGGCAGGGTTAGCTCTAATGCTCATAGAATTCCTATGAACATCGGAGCTAATATCGCCATGGCTGGTGATTTAAAAAAAAAAGCCTAACGCGGCTTGGTAAAAAAGGGGGAGGGGGGAGGTTTAGTGTGTAACCAATATAAAATATCAAAGCGAATAAAACAATATGTAGAATGTATGTAAAGCAATCATAACAAATTGTTGATGTGAATCTGTTACATGTCTCAGGACAGATTAAAATGGATAAAGAAAAATACTGACAGAAAGATTTTCTTAATAACAGACTATGGACTTTTCCTCCAGGAATTTGTCCAAACCTTTCTTAAAACCAGGTACACTATCCGCTTTTACCACAACCTCTGGCAATGGGTTCCACAGCTTAACTACTCTCTTGAGTGAAAAAATATTTCCTCTTATTGGTTTTAAAAGTATTTCCCTGTAACATCACCCAGTGTCCCCCTAGTCTTTGTCATTTTTGACGGAGTGAAAAATCGATCCACTTGTACCCGTTCTACTCCACTCAGGATTTTCTAGACTTCAATTCCATCTCCCCCTCAGCCGTCTCTTTTCCAGGCTGAAGAGCCCTAACTGTTTTAGTCTTTCCTCATACGAGAGGAGTTCCATCCCCTTTATCATCTTGGTTGCTCTTCTTTGAACCTTTTCTAGTGCCGCCATATTTTCTTGAGATAAGGAGACCAGAATTGAACGCAGTACTCCAGGGTAGCCTTTTTGCTGTTCTAACTTTATACACTTGCTTAACTGGTTTGAAGTTTGCATATCGCTGCTAGCTGGTTAAGTACCAGCTCCGACCATGGACTTACCTTGGCATTAACCGGACAGTATGGGGGAGGGGAGGGGTTAGAGCTGGTATTTAGTGACACTCTTCAGCTAAGTGCCGCTGAATGTCACCAGATAGGCAGGAAGAAGCGATTTGATTTGGCAGAAAGCTCTGACTACCGGGCAGCTTGCTAACAAGAACTGAAGCACGTGAGAATGAAACCAACTGCTTCATAGCCAGTGTCTCGGTGCCGAGGTTGAGCGTCGAGATATTTTTTTTCAGACGTCCAGCAGTGTCAAAATGAAGTTTGACATTTCGAAAGCTGGGTGAAAATATAATCTCATTACTTTGATGTCAGAGCCTGCGTTCCTATTAGTGCATTCTGGGGTTTTATCATTTTAGTCATGTTTAACAGGGTTGAAGCAAGCGTGCACTTTTAAATCTAGCTTCCTTTACGTCCCTGTCCAGGGTTATTTATTTATAACAATTTCCTCTCTTTCAAAAGACATGGCTAATGCCGGGCTTTAATGTGTTATTCACACACAAAATAACCTATTTACAACTCCGTGTGTGCCAGAGGGAGAATGGATGGGGAGCCGCTCCCTCCGCTCTGTTCTATCTGAGTTTAACAATCTGGATTGCTAATAGAACCATTTATCATGGGACTGGTAATTTATTTTATGTGGGCTAAGCAGGTCCTGCGGCCTGCGATCTATGGAAACGCTATGCGCTTTCAGGAATGAAGTCTAGCAAGTTACCAGTGCAAACATGAAGCAGCCAGGAGACCCGGGTTCAAGTCACGCCGCCCTAGTAATTGCGTTCCTTTCTTGCCTGAGTATCAGTTCATGAAAAACCGTGGTTTTACACAGTCTCTTTTTTTTTATTTTGTCTTTTGTTGCCCTTCTAGAAGTGACTGGGTAGCACTTGTTTGTTAACTCATATGAGTCTCATCGGAGTATTTATTATTTAATTTTCTGTACCATTCTCCCTGGGGAGCTCAGAACGGTTTACATGAATTTATTCAGGTGTACAAGCATTGTCCCCACAATCTACCTAATGTACCTGAGGCAGAGGGCGGATTAAGTGACTTACCCAGGATCACAAGGAGCAGCGTGGGTTTGAACCCACCGCCTCAGGCTGTAGCTTTAACCACTGTACTTCTCTAGAAATCAAAAATGTAGTAAAAGTGAGCCAAGTATAGGGCAATCAAGCCATTGTGACATCATTGATGAGGTTGGCTCTTATTGGTAGACTGAGGCATTATGATGTCACAATACCAGCTCTGGTTATCAGAGGCTGAAGCTTTTCACACTATATATTTATTCAATTTTCTATACTGTTCTCCCAGGGGAACTCAGAACGGTTTATATGAATTTACTCAGGTACTCAAGCATTTTTCTCTGTCTGTCCCAATGGGCTCACAATCTATTTAATGTACCTGGGGCAATGGGGGGATTAAGTGACTTGCCCAGGGTCACAAGGAGCAGCGTGGGTTTGAACCCACAACCTCAGGGTGCTGAGACTGTGGCTTTAACCACTGCGCCACTCTGGAAATCAAAATGTATTAGAAGTGAGCCAAGTAAAGGACATTCAAGCCATTGTGACATCACTGATGAGGTTGGCTCTTATTGGAGGAATGAGGCATTGTGACATCACAGTATCAGCTCTGGTTACTAGAAACGTTTCTTACTTTATCCCAGGACAAGCAGGCAGCATATTCTTAACGTATGGGTGACGTCACCGACGGAGCCCCGGTACGGACCTTTTTAACTAGAAAGTTCTAGTTGGCCGCACCGCGCATGCGCGAGTGCCTTCCCGCCCGACGGAGGAGTGCGTGGTCTCCAGTTTCTTCGTTTCCGCGGAGCGAAGAAGACGCATGTGGTATTCAACGGCTGTTGAACACTCCTTTTTTGCCTTCCCGCTCGCGTTATTTTGATTTTTTCTGCTTTTTTCCTTCGGGTTTTTCCTTTCTGTCTAATTTACAAAAAAAAAAAAAAAAAAACAACTTTATTTTTTCCTTTATTTTTCAACAGGCCCCGGCGGGGCCTGTTGCCATCATACAAGCCTCCGACTTTGATTTCGCTGAGGCCGTATTCCCCTTCATGCCCCCTCAGCCGGGTTTTAAGAAGTGCCAGCGGTGTGCACGCCCGATTTCCCTTTCGGACCCACACAACTGGTGCCTACAGTGCTTGGGTCCGGAACATCGGGCTGACACCTGCACCCGCTGCGCGACTCTTCAAAAACGCACACTTAAAAATAGACAAATTCAGCAGAATCTCCTCTTCGGCACCGGTTCTGCTATGGATCCGACCCCGACGTCGACGGCACCGCCGAAATCGGCACCGTCAACATCGACACCACCTGATCCTTCTGCGGGGTCGATGGCGCCAGGTAAGCCAGCTAAGAAGCCTTCCACTTCCCTTGAGCGCCCTCCAGCCACGGCGGTGACACCGGTCCTTCCGACGTCCCGCAAGTCCCGTAAGCGCTCCGCTCCGATAACGGTGAGTGCCTCTTCATCGGCCTCCTCATCACCGGAGCGTAGAGCGGCACCTATGGTACCGAAGAAAAGTAAAACGGTACCGGTGCCCCCATTGGAGGACCGTATCTCGGCCATCCTCCAAACTAAATTACAGGAGCAACTCGAGCACCAGCTTCAGGAACTGCTCCCAACCCTGCTGGCACCGCTCCTTCCGGTACCGGTCCGGCCCGAGCCTCGCACCACTACGCCAGTGGCCACCCCCTCGGTACCGATGAATACTTCGATGCCGGTCTTATCGGCACAGCCTACATTACAGACCTGCACGGCGGAGGACCCATCCCGAACCCAAGATCGACATCGATCGTCTCGGGACCGGGATCGACACCACTCCTCCCGGGACAGAGATCGGCACCGGTCTTCATCCCCCGGCACCGTATCCATGAGATCTGGCAAGTCCCTTTCTAAAACCCGCCATGCTGAGCCGGCCATCAGGGACCCTGACTTATGGGAGCAATCCCCCCTCGGTACCGAGGAGGATGCCTCTTCCACTGATGAGGAACCCTCCATGGCTGAATCCACCTCCAAGCCCGAGCAGTCCTCATTTACAAAATTCCTTCGGGAGATGTCTGGGGCTCTTTCCATCCCACTCGAGTCCGACTCTAAGAAGTCCCAGGCCTTTTTAGAAGCCTTGGACTTCGACCAACCTCCCAAGGAATTTCTCAAACTCCCCGTCCATGATATTCTGCGGGAGACATTTTATAAAAACTTGGAGAACCCCCTTACTGTTCCAGGTGCCCCTAAGAAACTGGACAGTTTATACAGGGTCATCCCTATCCCGGGATTTGATAAACCCCAGTTGCCACATGAGAGCCTCCTAGTAGAATCCACTCTCAAGAAATCTCATGGTTCCAGTGTCTATGCCTCCACCCCTCCTGGCAGAGAGGGTAAAACAATGGATAAATTTGGAAAGCGCCTATACCAGAATGCCATGCTGGCTAGCAGAGCCAACAATTATTCATTTCATTTTTCTTTTTATATGAAATATCTGGTACAACAACTTTCTGCTCTGCAAAAGTACATCCCTGAACGCAAGGTCCCTTTGTTTCAACAACAAATTTCCACCCTCCTTCAGCTCAGGAAGTTCATGGTACGCTCAATCTATGACTCCTTCGAGCTCTCCTCCCGTGCCTCTGCTCTGGCAATTGCTATGCGACGCCTTGCCTGGCTGAGAGTATCTGACCTGGATGTCAACCACCAAGACCGCCTTGCCAACGCGCCCTGTCTTGGTGATGAACTTTTTGGGGAGTCTCTAGATACCACCACACAAAAACTTTCGGCTCACGAGACCAGATGGGACACCCTCATTAAGCCTAAAAAGAAGATTCCGCCGACACGACCATACAGACCTCAGTCTTCTTACCAACGTCGTTTTTCTGCTAGGCCGCTGAATCCTCCTCAACAGCAATCTCGTCGGCCTCGCCAACAACAGCAACAACACTCTCAGGCTCGCTCGCAATCTCACCAGACAGCTAAGCCTCTCCCTCAAACTAAGCCTCCTCAGCCCTTTTGACTCTTTTCTCCAGGGCATAGCCAGTCTCCAACCCTCGCTGCCTCTGCCTCAACCTATCGGGGGCCGCCTCACCATCTTTCTACGACGCTGGGAGGCCATCACATCAGACCTGTGGGTTCTAAACATCATCCGTCACGGATACTCACTAAGATTTCAGACTCTTCCTCCAGACCATCCTCCCGTAGAGTCTGCTTCTCACTCCTCCCAAACTCCTCTCCTCCTCAGGGAGGTCCAATCCCTCCTCCTTCTCAATGCCATCGAAGAAGTTCCACCAGACCAAAGAGGTCAGGGATTTTACTCCCGCTACTTCTTGGTACCCAAGAAAACAGGAGATCTTCGTCCTATCCTCGACCTCAGGAACCTCAACAAGTGTTTGGTCAAGGAAAAGTTCAGAATGCTCTCACTTGCCACACTTTATCCTCTTCTGTCTCAACACGACTGGCTATGTTCCCTGGACCTCAAGGAGGCCTACACTCACATCCCAATCCATCAGGCTTCACGTCGCTACCTCCGATTCCAGATACTCAATCACCACTATCAGTACAAGGTGCTTCCCTTTGGTCTCGCATCTTCGCCCAGGGTGTTCACCAAGTGCCTGATTGTGGTAGCGGCCTGTCTCAGGTCCCACAACCTTCAAGTGTTCCCCTACTTGGACGATTGGTTGGTGAAAGCAACGACCGCTCCACTTGTGCTGCAATCCACTCACCACACCATCTCTTTCCTCCATCTCTTGGGGTTCGAGATCAATTATCCCAAGTCGCATCTGCTTCCCACGCAGCGCCTTCAGTTCATCGGAGCACTTCTCGATACCAACTCCATGAGAGCGTTCCTTCCTGCCGACCGGCACCGGACACTGCTTCACCTCTGTCGACAGGTGCTCATCCAACCATCCATCCCTGCTCGCCAAATGATGATTCTTCTGGGTCACATGGCCTCGACAGTCCATGTGGTTCCTCTGGCGCGACTCCATTTGAGGATACCGCAATGGACCCTCGCCAACCAATGGTCGCAGACCAGGGATCCTCTTTCTCATCCCATCTCTGTGACATCATCTCTTCAGCACTCTCTTCAATGGTGGTTGAACTCCTCAAATCTTTCCAGGGGCCTCCTTCTTCATCCGCCCCCTCATTCCATGATCATCACCACAGATGCCTCCCCCTATGCATGGGGAGCTCACATAGGGGATCTACGCACCCAGGGACTCTGGACCCCTCAGGAGCGTCAATATCACATCAATTTCCTGGAACTCAGAGCCATGTTTTATGCTCTCAAGGCCTTCCAGCACCTTCTCTATCCTCAGGTTCTTCTCCTGTGCACGGACAACCAAGTCGCCATGTACTACATCAACAAGCAAGGCGGCACCGGATCTCGTCTCCTTTGTCAGGAGGCCCTCCGAATTTGGACCTGGGCCACAGCCCACAATCTTTTTCTCAAAGCAGTCTATATCCAGGGCGAACAGAACTCCCTGGCCGACCAGCTCAGCCGCATCCTTCAACCTCACGAGTGGACCCTGGATCCTCCCACTCTCCACTCCATCTTTGCTCGATGGGGCACTCCACAGGTGGACCTCTTTGCAGCTCCTCACAACCATCAGCTGCCCCAGTTCTGCTCCAGACTCTACTCTCCTCATCGTCTGGCACCGGATGCATTCCTACTCGACTGGACGGATCGGTTCCTCTATGCCTTCCCTCCACTTCCTCTGATGTTGCGGACCCTGTTCAAGCTCCGCAAGGACAGGGCCACCATGATTCTCATCGCCCCTCGGTGGCCCAGACAACATTGGTTCTCCCTCCTGCTTCAGCTCAGTTCCAGGGATCCCATTCCTCTACCTGTGTTTCCTACTCTTCTTACACAGCAACATCAGTCTCTACTACATCCCAATCTGTCTTCGCTCCACCTGACAGCTTGGTTTCTCTCGGGCTGACCTCTCCAGAAAACCTGTCTCAGCCAGTCCGTCGCATTTTGGATGCCTCCAGGAAACCCTCCACACTCCAATGTTACCATCAGAAGTGGACCCGGTTCTCCGCTTGGTGTCTTCTTCATCATCACAATCCCACCTCTCTGGCGGTGGAAACTGTACTGGACTATTTGCTCTCTCTCTCCGACGCTGGCCTCAAGTCAACCTCAATCAGAGTCCACCTCAGTGCCATCACTGCGTTTCATGAGCCTATCCTTGGAAAACCCCTCACGGCTCATCCTCTGGTTTCCCGGTTCATGAGAGGCCTCTTCAATATCAAACCACCTCTTCAGCCTCCCCCAGTCGTCTGGGACCTCAATGTGGTTTTGTCAGCCCTCATGAAACCTCCTTTTGAGCCTCTGGCTACTACCTCGCTCAAACTTCTCACATGGAAGGTGCTTTTCCTCATTGCCATCACCTCTGCCAGAAGGGTTAGTGAGCTACATGCACTGGTCGCCGATCCACCGTTCACTGTTTTTCACCATGACAAGGTGGTTCTGCGTACCCATCCTAAATTCCTTCCTAAGGTGGTTTCAGCCTTTCACCTCAACCAGTCCATCGTGCTGCCTGTTTTCTTCCCTAAACCCCATTCTCATCCTGGGGAACAGGCTCTTCACACGCTGGATTGTAAGCGTGCCCTGGCGTACTACCTTGACCGTACCAGGGCTCACCGCTCCTCTCCTCAACTTTTTCTGACCTTCGATCCTAATCGTCTGGGTCACCCTGTATCTAAACGAACGCTGTCCAATTGGCTTGCTGCCTGTATTACGTTCTGTTATGCTCGGGCCGGCCTGTCACTGGAAGGACCTGTCACGGCCCACAGGGTCAGAGCTATGGCTGCTTCTGTGGCTTTCCTCCGTTCCACTCCTATTGAGGAAATCTGCAAGGCGGCCACTTGGTCTTCAGTTCACACATTCACTACTCACTACTGTCTGGATGCCTTCTCCAGACGGGATGGACACTTTGGTCAATCTGTGTTACAAAATTTATTTTCCTAATGGCCAACCATCCCTCCTCCCTCTCTGTTAGCTTAGAGGTCACCCATACGTTAAGAATATGCTGCCTGCTTGTCCTGGGATAAAGCACAGTTACTTACCGTAACAGGTGTTATCCAGGGACAGCAGGCAGATATTCTTACGACCCACCCACCTCCCCGGGTTGGCTTCTTAGCTGGCTTATCCTAACTGGAGACCACGCACTCCTCCGTCGGGCGGGAAGGCACTCGCGCATGCGCGGTGCGGCCAACTAGAACTTTCTAGTTAAAAAGGTCCGTACCGGGGCTCCGTCGGTGACGTCACCCATACGTTAAGAATATCTGCCTGCTGTCCCTGGATAACACCTGTTACGGTAAGTAACTGTGCTATTTATTCAGTTTTCTATACTGATCTCCCAGGGGAACTCAGAACGGTTTACATGAATTTACTCAGGTACTCAAGCATTTTTCCCTGTCTGTCCCAGTCGGCTCACAATCTATTTAATGTACCTGGGGCAATGGGGGGATTAAGTGACTTGCCCAGGGTCACAAGGAGCAGCGTGGTTTTGAACCCACAACCTCAGGGTGCTGAGACTAACCACTGCGCCACACTCTCCCCACTTCTCTGATGCTTCTCGAGCTGCCCTAGATGGCCAAACTGTGTAGTTGGCAACATCACTGAATATTCGACTCCGGGAGATGACCCACAAAAGTGGGATACTTGGCAGGTCTGCTAATACATACTTACCCTCCACTCCCTTTTGCTAAGCCATAGGAATTCTATGAGCGTCGGTGTTGCATTGGAGCATTTGGCGCTCCAGGCCACGGTAGAAACCTCTACCGTGGCTTAGTAAAAGGGGGAGTTAGTGTTTTGCATTATTTCATTAGTTAGCTCGCACTAAGCATGCGTTAACCATTTTAAAGACATTGTTTTTTTTAGAAGGGGTGTGTCATAGGTAACATAGTAAATGACGGCAGATAAAGACCCGAGTGGTCCATCTAGTCTGCCCAACCATACATGCTCCATAAATTAATTTACTTTAAATGGTCCTTTTTCTTTGATATTTCTGGGCCAGAAACCCAGAACCCTGCTTAAGTTCCATCTACTGGAGTCTCAATCAAAGCTCACTCCAGCCCATCTTAACCATCCCAGCCATCGAAACCCTCCCCTGCCCATCCTCAACTGAATGTTCATATAAGGGACACATGGCGATCTGCACCGGGCAGGAGTGTAGGAAGATTGCTCCTGCCCCGAAAGCCCTCTAGACCACCAGGTAAGGCCGGGAAGGCAGCAGGGAGGAAAAAATATGGGTTATTTTAAAATTAAGACTGCTTTTTTTTATTTTCCCCCTCCCCAGAAAAAAGCGCGATTATATGAAACCGCAAATGGAGAAACTGCGAATGGGGAGGGGGAAGTGTATACCCATTATTTTCTGATTCAAGATCCTCTGTGTTCGTCCCGTGCTTGTTTGAACTCTGTCACCGTTTTCTTCTCCCCCACCTCCCTCGGGAGCGTATTCTACATATCAACCACCCTCTCCGTTAAGAATTTCCTAATATTACTCGAATTTACCACCCCTCAACCTCAAATTATGCCCTCTGGTTTTATCATTTTCCTTCCTCTGGAATAGATTTTGTTCTACTTTAACACCTTTCAAGTATTTGAACGTCTGAATCATATCTCCCCTGTCCCTCCTTTCCTCTAGGGCAGGGGTAGGGAACTCCGATCCTCGAGAGCCGTATTCCAGTCGGGTTTTCAGGATTTCCCCAATGAATATGCATTGAAAGCAGTGCATGCAAATAGATCTCATGCATATTCATTGCGGAAATCTTGAAAACCCGACTGGAATACGGCTCTCGAGGACCGGAGTTCCCTACTACTGCTCTAGGGTTTACAAATTCAGGTGAATAGTAGTGCTGTCACATTAACACCGTTTAGCACTTATCTTTGTATGGTCTTGTCTGTATAATCCAACAGGGGTGCAGCCATCATAAGGTTAGCACCAGCGTCATAGGCAGTAGATTCGGTGACCTGTCAAATGCGCACAGGGCATTGGTGCACCGACAATTCCGCCCCGACATTTGTGCGTTGGACAAATGCATGCTGCCCCCTATGCCTTCCCGTTTGTGCTCTGAGGGGGGGGGGGGGTTGGGGGAAACCCCCCAACACACTCTTGCTCCCGTTGAGGGTGTGTGTGTGGGGAACCCCCCAATACATTTAAAACTCAAGCTCTCCTGCCGAAACCTTCCCATTTCCGCTCTGAGAGGGGTGGGGTGGGGGAATCCCCCCCTACAATTGCACTCTCGTGCAGGGGGATGCCCACGTTGAAGATTTCTGCTAACCCCCCAATACACTTAAAATTGAGCTCCCCAAATCCTGCTCCCTTCATGCGCGCATTTGACGGAGCGGAACTATCAGGGCGCAAGTGTCCTGCGCGCTAGTGACGATGTACCGTAGATTCAGTTTCCGAAAATCACCCAAAAATGAAACTCGGTGTCCAAACTCAATCGCACAGAAGTTCACAGCTCAAAATTCCTTTCCAACTTCACAAACAATCCTTCTTCCTAATTCCTATTGGAGATGACCGCAATGCATTGCACTTAACTTTTTAGAAATGATACTCCATGCTGTTTCTCGACCTAGTGAGCACGTCTGAAAAAAAAAAATGTTAACTTTGGGTGCTTGTTTCCGTTAGTAAAATCGCGAAACATTCACGCTCCACGGCAATACGTTTTTTTTTTTGTATAGTATAATAAACCTTTCTCGATGTTACAAAATTTGTGCTCGTCACCTTTCTGTATGGGCCCCTTTTACAAGGGTGCGCTAGCATTTTTAGCGCATGCACCGGATTAGCGGGCGCTTTAGTGCGCGCTACCCGAAAAACTACCGCCTGCTCAAGAGGAGGCGGTAGTGGCTAGCGTGCGCTTAAAACCACTAGCGCACCTTTGTAAAAGGAGCCCTATATTTTCTTGAAGCACGCAATAGTTTTTGGACATTGTTTCTTTCTGCCGGCCGTCATATTTGTGGCACAACTTACCGCGTCTCGGCGTTTAGAATGTGATCCTCGATGACAATCGTTTAAATCAGGCCTTTTCCTTGTGTGCCGCTGTAATTCGTACTTGCCTGTTACGACACTTTTATTTTTCCAAGCGTTTTATATCCGCTTGCATTTTACACTTGCGGTACCGCACTTTAGTTTTATGTGGTATTTTAAGTCAAATAGCTTTTCCACTCGTTGCATTTGTTTTGACTTTTCATCTTTAGTGAGTCCTGTATTCTCTGACTATTTGTTCCATTGACAACTCCCTATGTTGCAGCGAAGGTACTTTTCATTTGTCTCTTTGGATTAGTTTAAATGTACCTCCTATTTGCAGAAATGTGCATGCTTCTGCTTGCTTTTTTGGATTAGTCTGAATGTACTTCTTTTCTGCAAAACATTTGTATGCACGTATTTATGTATGCACAAAAAAACAGGGAGGAATGGAGGTGTGGTTGAAAGCTGCAGTTAGGATCTGCGTACTGATAGCCTGGATTTGGCGCTAAGGCCCTGAAGCAGTGGTTACCGGATACGAAACGATCGTCGGCCTGGCCTGTTTGTGTTCAGTGGTTTTTACCATTCATCATTCTCGGCTACTTTTTGCTCCTACCTGCTAACTTTAAACTTGTGCGAACGTTTTTTGCCTATGATGCTTTGGTGGAAGAGTGTGGGTCCACCTCTCCATTTGTCGGAGGCTTTTCTTTCGCTTAAGTAATAAGCTAGCTTTCTTGGCTTGTGTGGTGCTTTTGTTTTGGAGTGATATTTTTGAATTTTTGCATATTTATGTATGCATTAATGTTGAAGAAACTTGACAAATGGTGCTTGTAATGCATAGAATACAGCTGTTAAATTAATTTATAACGCTAAAAAATACGACCACGTCACTCCCCTGCTAATCAAATCTCATTGGCTCCCAATAAGTCATCGCATTACGTTTAAATTATTACTCTTAGTTTTTAAAACCATAAATTTTAGTGAGCCACAATTTGTTAATAGATGGCTGATCCCCTATACTACTACTCGACCGCTTCGTTCTTCCTCTTCTAACCTCCTTTCGGTCCCCTCACTGAAGATTATTGGTACTAGGCGTAATGACATGTTCTCCATTATGGCCCCTCAATCTTGGAATCTCTTACCTCAATATATCAGAGATTTAAAAGATCTTACCATATTCAAAAAAACTCTAAAAACATTTTTCTTTAAAGATGCCTATGATTCTTAAGATTATATCTCTTTTTCATCTTTCCGGCATGCTTTTATCTCCCTTCCTCTTGTTTTTTCCTTTGTTGTAATTCTTTCTTTTCTGCTCAAACATTGTAACTTCTCCCCTATCTATCCTCATGTCTCTTGTACGTTTTTTTTTTTGTTTGTTTGTTTGTTTGTCCTAAACTAATATTTTTTTATCATGTATGTATTATTGTATGTTAATTTTGTTTTTAAAGTACAACATAAGTTAATTTATACATTACTACCCATGTTTTAATTATACGTTTAATTGTATTGTACATCGCCTAGTAATTCAAAATAGGCGATTCATTAAGTATAAATAAACTTGAAACTTGAAACATAGATACTACTGAGCAAGAGCGGAGGGATCAAACAGGCTTATACAAAGAGCAATATAGGCTCGTAGTCCAGTCCTTAGTACTAGGTCTACTGGACTACTGCAACATCCTCTACCTGCCTTGCCCTGCAACAATGATAAAACAATTACAGACAATCCAAAACACTGCACTCAGACTGATCTACTCACTAAGAAAATTTGACCACGTCACCACTGCCTACCTAGACTCACACTGGTTACCAATACAAGCGCCAATCCAATTCAAATTATACTGTCCATTATTCAAAGCAATAAATGGCTCAGCCCCCAATTACCTAAACAACTGCCTGAACCAAAACCTCGCCGCTAGACAAAGAAGATCTAAGACTCCATTTACCTACCCCCCACTCAAAGGCACCCAGTGTAAGAAGATGTTTGACAGTCTACTAGCGACGCAAGCAGCGAAACTGGACCACTCCATCTCCAACCTGCTGATGACAACAAGCGATTTCAAATCTTTTCGCAAAGAAATCAAAACCCATCTATTCAAAAAATTTATACAGATGTCGTAACTCCAACCTGGATTCCCCTCAGTGTGACTCCCCCATCCTCCCTTCTTCACCAGTTACCCTTCCCCTCAAAGCCCAAGCTTGTCAACTGCTTCCCTAACTGCATATATACTGAAACTGCATTATATCCTATCTGTACAGCATCCCGAATTGTATATTCACTGGAATAGTCCAATCCTCCTTGCCGTATCCCATTCCCTAAACTATACTACACCATTCTTCTTGTAACTCCTCTGGAAATGTTCTTCTTCTTGTAACTCTTCTGGAAAAGTCCAGCAGTCTCTTTGTAATCATCCTGGAAATGGCCAGATGTCTCTTTTGTAATCCGTCCAGAACTGCAAGGTTGAGGCGGACTAGAAATCAGTAATGTAATCTAATATACAGTATCAAATATTGAGACAAAATGCTGGAGTCCACAAGAAACCTTGTACACTAAAAGGAGCATGTTATATAAATTGTGAAAATGAATAGGTAGCCAATGTTCGCCTGCAAAAGAGAAGTGACCCGAGTGTATTTCTTCTGTCCCTATAGAAATTTTATAGCAGTATTCTAAACCAACTGTAGACATTTGGATTCTCTTTGGCAAATACCCTGAAACAATGAGTTGCAGCCATCTAGACCAGTGTTTTTCAACCTTTTTCACACCTATGGACCGGCAGAAATAAAAGAATTATTCTGTGGACTGGCAGTTGAAGAACACTGGGCTAAGTTGTGGGCCAGACCCCGCCCATCTCTACCCAATGTCCACCCCAGACCCCGCCCCCATAATAGTACTAATTGCACCTTGCACGTCCCGTGCCTCATCTGGAAGCCTTCCCTCTGACGTTGCAAGGTCAGAGATAAGGCTTCCGGTTCAAGCGCAGGAAGCCCGTAGGAGCCACTTCCTGTGGCTTTGTGCACTGAATCAGTTAGGAAGAGGGAGCTGGCTCGAACATAACGCCGCATCGATCGCACCGTGGACTGGTGGTTTTGGGCCTGATGCACGTGCTGACCCCGTGGACCGGCAGGAAATTTCTGTGGACCGGCACTGGTCCATGGACCGGTGGTTGAAGAACACTGATCTAGACTACACGAGTACCCACCAATGCGTGCAAGATGAGTTTTATTTCTAGTGAATGAGTGGCTTCAGGCTGTTTGGCGAGCATGTGTTTTTTTTCTGCAGCAGACAGTGTAAACAGGCTCCCTAAGTGACATGTTGTTATTTACGTTTTACAGCTGTTTGTCAAGTAATGCTTAGTGGCTAAAAGTCGGTAAAAAATCTGGAAGCGTGGAGAATACCAGACCGCAGATATTATTGCATGCATGAAACGTTGTAACCTCCTTGACTGTTGGAATCCCCACAGAGTTCCCACACAGTATGGTGTCGAGATGCGAGTACCTCTGTCGTATTCAGGCTCTCGCTCCAGAGGTAGATATCCCAGCAGTTGAGGAATCGTGTCTGCTGACACCCCCGTGGAAGCAAATAAAACAGAAGCGTATGCTCTACTCCAAAAGGATTTGTGTTGTGTTCGTCTTCACACTTTCAGTGAAAAGGAAAAATGCCTTTTAAACAGAATAAGCAGTGAGTGTACTTTTTTTTTTTTTTTCTTCTTCTCTTTTTAACACACTGGGGGTCTTTTACTAAAGTATGTTAAATTTTTGCTCTTACTACACCTTAACAGCAAAAATTAATGGATGGTAAGAGCACACAGGCTGTGTGGTAACTGCTGGGAAAATGCCTAGCATTTCTTCTGCATTTATTGGGAAAAGGATTGGGACACCGCATTTTTGTGGTTTTTACAACCACACTCAACGAGGTTTGCGTAGCTTTTTCCCTATTTGTCCTGGTGGGCTCACAATCTATCTATGGAGGCAGTGGAGGATTAAGGGCTCCTTTTACTAAGCCACGTTAGGGCTTTTAACGGGCGTAATAATGCACGCTAGACCTTAACGCCAGCATTGAGCTGGCGTTAGTTCTAGAAGCGTAGCGCAGGGTAATTTCCTGTGTGCACTAAAAACGCTGGCGCATCTTAGTAAAAGGAGAACTAAGTGACTTGCCCAGGGTCACAAGGAGCAGCACAGGGTTTGAACCCACAACCTCAGGGGGCTAAGGCTGCAGCTCTAACCCTGTACTACACGCTCTTCCAATACAATATCAGAAGTGAGCTAAATACAGAACAACAAAGCCATTGTGACATCACTGATGAGGTTGGCTTTTATTGGTGGAGTGAGGCATTATGACATCAGGGAAAGGGATTGGGACTTGTATACCGCCTTTTTGTAGTTTTACAAGCACACTCAAAGCGGTTTACTATAGGTATTTCAAGCATTTTCCCTATCTGTCCTGGTGGGCTCACAATCTATCTAATGTACTTGGGGCAGTGGAGGATTGAGTGACTTTCCCAGGGTCACAAGGAGCAGCACAGGGTTTGAACCCACAACCTCAGGGGGCTGAGGCTGCAGCTTTAACCACTGTGCCACACTCTCTTCCAATACAATAGCAGAAGTGAGCCAAGTATAGAACAACAAAGCCATTGTGACATCACGGATGAGGTTGGCTTCTATTGGTGGAATGAGGCATTATGACTTCGGGGAAAGGGCCTGGGACTTGTATACTGCCTTTTTGTAGTTTTACACCCACACTCTTTGTGTCGCTTCCCTTACTTGTCTTATTTGCTATCAATTAATGTATTTCTATCCCCGCCTTTCCTAGTGGTTCAATCAGTCCTGTAAGTCATGTTTGTAGCATCTGTATTTTCCCCTTATACGTTGTAAAATAATCTTAGTGTTGTACATCGCCTTGAAAAATTTTTAAATAAACTTGAAACTCAAAGCAGTTTACATACAGGTACTTTAAGCATTTTTCCTTTCTGTGCACTCAAAACACACTGACAAGGGTAAACCTGGTTACAGTAAAAATGGCTGCACTAACCCCCTCTTCTACGAAACCGCGCTAGCAGTTTTTAGCACAGAGAGCCGCGCTGCTCCCGATGCTCATTGAGTTCCTATGTGCGTCGGGAGCAGCGCGGCTCTCTGTGCTAAAAACTGCTAGCGCGGTTTCGTAGAAGAGGGATTAAGGCCCGAATTCTCTAAATGGCGCTGTAAGTTACGCAGTGGTAGGCGCCTTACCACCGCTTAACTTAATTGTTTTAATGGGATCAATTGGCGCAGTAATTGGCTGTGTCAATTAAAAAACAATTTAAAACGTTTTTCAAAAAAAATTTAGGCGCCCAGAGGGGCCTACATAAACAGCGCCGGTATCGCGGCTACAGAGGCACCTAGCAGCGCCTAAGGTCGAAATAGACGTGGTTTGTGCCGAAGATGATCTTAGGTGCCGTTAGGCGCGTCTGTAGACACGGTTCATGTCAAAGACAGGCGCGGGAAATGTCAGCCTTTAAAACCCTGGCCTACATTTCTGACGCCTATGCTTGACACTAACCGCGATTCTGCAAATAGTGCCGTAGCACAAGCGACATCTGACCAGCGCCGATTTTGCAGGCCACTGCCAATTACAGCACCATTTTCAGAATCTGGCCCATGGTGTCTCCTATTCAATGCCATTTAGAGAACCAGGGTAACCAGGTTTGATTTCCACTGTAGTGTTTTGTGACTCTGGGAAAGTTAATTAGCCGTCCGTTGCTCCAGGTACAAAATAAGTGCCTGTATCTAACATGTAAACTGCTTTTGATTGTAACCACAAAAGGCAGTATATCAAATTGCATCCCCTTTCCCCTTCAGAGCATGTGGCAGGTACGGTGACCCGTCAAAAGCATTCCAGACATTATCGCGCCGACAATCACGCCCCGACATTCTCGCATAGGACAAATGCGTGCCACCGGTCTGATCGCTCTGAGGCCTTTCCGTTTGCGCTCTGAGGGTGTGTGTGGGTGTGTGGGGAGAGAGAATCCCCCCACTATATTTACAACTCCTCGTGCTCCCGTTTAGGGGTCATGGGGGGAGGACCCCCCAGTACACTTAAAAGTCACATTCTCCTCTCGAAGCCCTGCTCTTCCACTCTCATTCGGGGGATGCCGACACAGTCACAATTTCAAGATTGCTGCAAAACACCCCCCCCCCCAAACTACACTTACAATTTCGCCACGAAAACCCCGTTACCTGAATTCACGCACTTGTTGGTGCGCGCATTTGACGGAGCAGAATTATCGGGTCGCAATTGTCCTGCACGTTATTGACAGTGTACCGGCAGGTACTGTGGTACCATAAGTCTTTTGGTTTCCTGCCTCTGTCACATCCTGGATTTGTCAATTTTTTCCTTCTGTGTCTTTTATACTCTCCATCAAATGATTTATTGGTAGGGTTACCAGACGTCCAGGAAAACACGGACATGTCCTCTTTCTAGAGAACGGTCTGGGTACCCGGAAGGACTTTACAAAACCCGGTCCAAACCCCGACCTCCTAGCCACGTCTGCAGGGACTCTGAGCATATGTGGACGAAGTTGCATATATCTGCGCATGTTCGAAGACCCTCCAGACGCAGCCCGGAGGTTGAAAATAGAGAATGACACGGTGACAAAATTCATCACTGTTCCCATCCCCGTGGATAACCGCGGGAAATAATCCCATGCAATTTTCTAGTGTCTGTTTCAACCTCAGTCCTTCTACACCAGCATTCTTCAAAGCAAAGCTTGCTGATTAGTGGTTGTGGCCATTCATACTCTGATTCTTATGGGAGCCAAGGATAATGAAGCCATTGTGACATCACTGATGTGATTGGCTCTTAGGCACTGGTGGAATGAGGCATTATGACATCACAATATCTGTTCTGGATACCAGAGACTGTCATTCTGTAGTGTCTATTTCAACCTCAGTCCTTCTACAACAGTTTTCTTCAAAGCAAAGCCTGAGGGTCAGTGGTTGTGCCCATTCATACTCCGATTCTTCCCTCTCTCCTTAAAGAATGGCATAAAGAAGGTTTCCCGCGGTTATCTGCGGGGACGGGAACGGTGATGAATTTTGTCACCGTGTCATTCTCTAGTTGAAAACCAAAAAGAAGAGGCTTTGCAGCGAGGGGGAAGGAGGGGGGCTAGAGGCAGAACAGGGCAGGGCTGGAGGTGGGGAAGGGCATGGCTAAGGGTGAAATGGGGCGGGGCTATCAGTCCGGGTTTCTCCAGCCCCAAATCTGGTAATCCTATTTATTGGGTCACTTTTACTTGTCAACTTTCTTGCTTTAAGTAAGCTTTGTTGATTACTAGATTTACTGCAACCTCTTCACTGCCGTTAATGTCGGCAGCCAAGCCTCATTTCTCCTCTTCCACTGGTTGTAGCGGTCCTCGCCTCTGTGCTACGAAGCATGTCAGTGTGAGGGTGCGGAGCATGGTTGATGGTCAAGATTTTTCACGTTATTTTTGATCCAAAGTTTCCTGCTTTGCTTTAATCCAATTTAAAGGGGTCTTTTACTAAGGCGCGCTAGCCGATTTATTGCACGCTAAATGCTAACGTGCCCATAGAATATAATGGGCGCGTTAGCATTTAGCGTGCACTAAATCGGTTAACACGCACTAAATCGGCTAGTGTGCCTTAGTAAAAGACTTTCAGTTTCAAGTTTATTAAGTATTTGATTTCCCGCCTATCATTACGTCGAGGTGATTTACAATAGGTTAAAACAAAGTTTAAAAATAAAAGGATAACCCCCCCCCCATCACACTAGGATAAATAAGCAAGAAAACATATTAACTGGACGCAAAAGGGGGGAGGGAAAAATACAATATTCAAATAAATAAAAAGTCGAAAGGGCTTATGCCAGGGGTGTCAAAAGTCCCTCCTGGAGGGCCGCAATCCAGTCGGGTTTTCAGGATTTCCCCAATGAATATGCATGAGATCTATTTGCATGCACTGCTTTCATTGTATGCTAATAGATCTCATGCATATTCATTGGGGAAATCCTGAAAACCCGACTGGATTGCGGTCCTCGAGGAGGGACTTTGACACCCCTGGCTTATGCAATGAGAGGGATGTAAGGGTAAAAAGTATTGCACTACCTCGGAACAAAGAATTCTTAAGGAGCAAAGGCATCCTTAAATAGAAAGATCTATAGATTCTTCCTATATATGGGTAAGGAGGTTTCATTCCTGATATGGCTAAGCCGAGCGTTCCATAAAGTAGGGGCTACAACAGAAAAGATTGTTTTACAATTCCTGCACTGTGTCTAATGACAGGTATGGCTCAGATGTTAACGGCCTTGATAGAATTTCCACCTTTGATTTTCTTAAGCCTTCTGATGTATTCTTTGGTGATTGCGTTCTTTGCCATAGTATGTTTGATATGAACCCACCTATAGGTTTGTCAGATATTTGTAGGTTCCTTTGCTGTTCAATTCCTTGATGGCCTTCTGATGTATTCTTTGGTAATTGCGTTCTTTACCATAGTATGTTTGATATGAACCCACCTATAGGTTTGTCAGATATTTGTAGGCTCCTTTGCTGTTCAATTCCTTGATGGCCTTCTGATGTATTCTTTGGTAATTGCGTTCTTTACCATAGTATGTTTGATATGAACCCACCTATAGGTTTGTCAGATATTTGTAGGCTCCTTTGCTGTTCAATTTCTTGATGGCCTTCTGATGTATTCTTTGGTAATTGCGTTCTTTACCATAGTATGTTTGATATGAACCCACCTATAGGTTTGTCAGATATTTGTAGGCTCCTTTGCTGTTCAATTTCTTGATGGCCTTCTGATGTATTTTTTGGTGATTGCGTTCTTTACCATAGTATGTTTGATATGAATCCACCTGTAGGTTTGTAGGCTCCTTCGATGTTCAATTCCTTGATGATCTTCTAATAGAACACTTCCATGCCTCCGATGCCAAACCATTTCTCCTTTTTCACAGCCAAGGTGGCACGTTTTCTGATCCAAATTCCATAGCAATATCTTCATTGACTATTTCAATAGTGTTAAGCAGTGGTTTCGGTTTCGGTTTCAGTTGCAATTTTCCCTAGAGCTTCAAATCACCCACTTAGAGTAGATGTGAAATTTTGGTAGCCTAAGGCTGTCTTTATCAGTATGGATGAGAGTGGAATAATAGTGATCACAAACAGCAAAAGTGAGAGTAAATCTCCTTGAAATATTCCTTTCCTGATGTTCACTTGACCCACTGTTGGTTCCATTATCTACTGACTCATTGCTTTTTTGCGTAAAGTTTCAGAAGCTTTCGCTCACTCACTCCGCAGTAGTTATTCCAGGCATGTTAAAATCTAAGTACAATGTGACAATAAATCAAAGACCGTCTTGTAATCAATCCAAACTATATTTAAGTTTGTTTTTTGACACTGGCTTGGCGATGGTGATGATTTTCATCTTCTACTTGTATGGCTGGCTGATTGGTTGGGAAAATGTACTTTTAAAAAAATCACTGTGCTGCTTACTTTTCCAGTCTAAAACACCGCCCTCTTTTCCCAGGAATGCCATGAAAAGTGCATATAGCTGCTGAGAGGGGGATGGACTTTTTAAGAGGAGACATTGCTCTAAACTTGTCTTCCCGCTTATTGCCTTGGCAACACATACAAGTTGTCATGTCTATAAAGTTTCCCCAAATTGGAATCTTGAGTCGGTGCTTTCAGAGGGTACAGTTGTCACAGACGTGCTGTTTGGGCCCCTCCCATCTCACCAGCTTTGGGTGGTCCTGCCATATGTTCTTAAGATATTTCATAGGCACAGTAGCTGAAAATGAGGGTGCTATGATTTCTTCAGATTCATTTCTACAGCTGCTCACCCTCCCTTGTGTTTATTTTTGCTCCACCGGGCCCATAAATCCATTATTTCCTAGTCTGATCTGTGACAAAGTCCTGCTGAGCAGCCTTGGTAAGACTTCGTCCTTTGAGTGCTCTGATTTCCTTGGGCATTCCTCAAAAGACCTGCTAAGCCCATCCATGAAGAACAGCTGCCCCAGTATGATTCAGAAGGGGGAGGCAGGAACACAGGCTGTGTAACCTAGGGATACCTCTTATCTGTGGCACTGTCTCAGTGGGGATATGGGTAGGCATGGGTGAGATCGCACTACACCAGGGGTCTCGAAGTCTCTCCTTGAGGTCCGCAATCCAGTCAGGTTTTCAGGATTTCCCCAATGAATATGCATTGAAAGCAGTGCATGCACATAGATCTCATGCATATTCATTGGGGAAATCCTGAAAACCCGACTGGATTGCGGCCCTCAAGGAGGGACTTCGAGACCCTTGCACTACACCAAATCCTGAACAGAAACTAAAAATCTGATACATCCAAATAGACACAGGTTTGAATGTTCAAAACAAATTGTACCGAAAGAATATTGGGGGCAGGAGAAGGAAATTAATTTGCAGAGCGTAGTCCCAGAAACCAATCAAAAGCGTGCTGGATACAGATTTGCTCAAGAATCTTGAGCCTCTAGGGAGCAAGTTTTGTTAGCAGGTAGGCTCACTGGATCCTTGGATTTGTTCTCTGGAAAATCAAATTCCCTTTTTTTGCAGGTTAGGATAGGCTCTTGATTCTGGGATGTCCAACTTTTGTTCTTTCTGCGCCTTTTCAAGGCTGGTCCCTGGGCTTCATCGCAGCCACGTCCTCTGTCTTCTTTTACCTGTGGGAATTCTGCAGAATAATTCCAGCAGCCAAGGATCCTCAGGTTCTCGGTCCTTCCTGCAAGGCCTCACCTCTCTAGGTGCCCACTCGTTTGTGTCTGGGGGTTACCCTTATGTTCCAGAAGTCCTCAAGAAAGATGAAGAAAAGAGGACAAGACAGCACGCCGGACACTTGGGAATTTTATAAAACAGCCTTACCCCCCTCACACCGCCACTCGGACAGTGTCGTAGCCTCATCCCACTCGGACACCACCAGACTCGGAGCGCATAGAAACTCAGAAATCACCAGTAATGGAAATTGTTGCCTCCCCGACATACGGGCAGGAAAGAGGCAGCAGTCCGAAACGGTCAGTTCAATAAAGGGCACTCAAACTTACCCCCTCTTCTACAAAACCGCACTAGCGGTTTTGTAGCGCAGAGAGCCGCGCTGAATGGCCTGCACTGCTCCTGACACTCATTGAGTGCCTATGAATGTCGGGAGCAGCGCGGGCCATTCAGCGTGGCTCTCTGCGCTAAAAGCCACTGGTGCGGTTTCGTAGAAGAGGGGGGTTAGACGCCTAAAATTAGAGCGCTCGATTGGTATTCGATTAGGGCAGATTTATATGCCTAATTTGTTACAGAATGCAGCCTAAGTTGACGTGTAGGTGCCCGACGTTAGGCAGGACCACTTATGCTGTGTCTATGGCTGGCGTAAGTGGGCGCACCTAAATACTGCAGTTGTGTGCACAATGGAAGTATTCCATAAAGTGAAAGCTAAAATAGTGGGAAAACCCATGCCCTACCCATGTACTGTATTTTCACGCATATAACGCGCGCGTTATACACGATTTTACAAACCGAGTATAACCATGCGCGTTATATTCGTGAGTGCGTTGTACACATTTTTTTTTACATAGTTCCCCCCCCCCCGACGTCAGATTCACCCCGCAGGACTGCTCGCACCCCCACCCCGAAGGACCGCTCGCACCCCCACAGCCTCCCCACCCCCCCATCATGGAGAGCTGCCTACCGTTGTCCTGCTGCTTCCTCTGCCGGCGGTCTCGCCCCTTCTCTGAGCCCTGCGTCTGCGCTGCTTCCTCTTCCAGCGGTCCCGCCCTTTCTCTGCGTCATGGGAGTCCCGTTAGTTAGAAGGGGGTCCCTGTGGGAGTCCCATGGGCCAGAGGGGGGTCCCCGTGGGAGTCCGTGGGATAGGGGGGGATTCCTGTGGGACCCCTGCGGGATTCCCGTGATCCCCGTTCCCGTGCAGACCTCTAGTTCCAATTGCCGAAATCTCCGTCAAAACCGACTGCAGCCCATCTACAATCAAGCTTTGTTTCCGTTTGGATCTTCTTATCTTTGTGAACTTGGATTGTTAGTTCTGACAGAAATTAAATTAAAAAAAAGAAAATGGCTGCAGATGGGGGATGATGAAATGCGTGTTTGCTTGTCGACGATCGAGCCACGTTTTCAGATCGTTTGCGCTCAAAAACAAGCTCATCCATCGCATTGATTAGCAATTCTGTTCTATTTCCTTTAGTTTCACCGTTGTTACAATTACCCATACATAGCTTAAAGAACTTTAAAAAAATAATTTCCAAATTTAATTTTTTGTTGGTTTTGCAATCTTATTATTTTATATCGGGCTGCGAAAAATATTTGCTTCCTTTAGGGCTCCTTTTACAAAGGTGCGTTAGCGGTTTTAGTGCGCGCTAGCCGCTACGGCCTCCTTTAAAGCAGGCGGTAGTTTTTCAGCTAGCACGCGCTAATCATGTACGTGCGCTAAAAACGCTAGCGTACCTTCGTAAAAGGAGCCCTTTATGTGCTATAAAAAAGTTGAGAGACATTGAAATAAAGGTTTTCATTACTTACAGGATGAACTCAAATTTAATGTTACAGAGCAGGATGGTTTTAAAGTTACTGTGCTAACTGGAAACATGACAAGAGAGATAGTATTTCAGACGAGGCTTTTAGGAGTAGTTTTTACTAGCCAGTATCATTTTTCCTTGTGTTGATTAATCTGTACCATGAAGAAAATCAGGGTGAGCTTGTGCATGCTTGAAATTCTTTCTTTGACAAGGCAACCTGATACATCACCGTTCTTTAGAAAGAAATGGACCAGGGGTTGATGCGATATTCTTTGCAATAGGAAATCTGGCTTTGGTTCCTGTCCTTACCGCCTAGTTTGAGTGGGGAGCAGAGGTGGTCCATGAGAGATGTCAAGGAATGAAGGTGGGGGGTGGGTGGGAGGGTTTATGTGCAGAGTCCTGCTATGGAGCCTCATTTGCATGAGTTAACCGGAACTGAAGAGTGCAGTCATGTGCAAAACTTCATTAACACTCACAGATCCAGGGGAAGCTTGGCACTGCTGCTGTAGTGACATCTGGTGGTCGGTCGAGGGAGCTGCGTCCTACTCTCAGGCATTTGTTTTGGCCATATGTCTTTGGGGAAACATGTTTATACTGGAGCCTGTATTTGATGCTTCCCTGATGAGAGCAGAAATTTTCATTCTGGAGGCTGAGCAGAAGAACTTTAAAATTTATAAAGGGTAAAGGTTATAAATCTAAATTGCTACCCTTCCCCTTTTCAGGATCTCTGTTTTCCATTCTATCTGCTCGCTGATCCGTTCCAAACCCAAAAGTGAAGTTTTGATGTTAGGACTTAAGTAGTAAAGGATAACGTTTGACAGGATGTGAATTCTTGCTGAGATCTTTGGTTGAACGTAAGAATAGCCTTAGGTCAGACCAATAGTCCATCAAGCCCAGTAGCCCGTTCTCACGGTGGCCAATCCAGGTCACTAGTACCTGGCCAAAACCCAAGGAGTAGCAACATTCTATACAGAATCTCAAAGAATAGCAAGATTCCGGAATCCCAGAGAGTAACAAGATTCTAGAATCCCAAGGAGTGGCAACATTCCATACAGAATCTCAAAGAATAGCAAGATTCCGGAATCCCAGAGAGTAACAAGATTCTAGAATCCCAAGGAGTGGCAACATTCCATACAGAATCTCAAAGAATAGCAAGATTCTGGAATCCCAGAGAGTAACAAGATTCTAGAATCCCAAGGAGTGGCAACATTCCATACAGAATCTCAAAGAATAGCAAGGTTCCGGAATCCCAGAGAATAACAAGATTCTAGAATCCCAAGGAATGGCAACATTCCATACAGAATCTCAAAGAATAGCAAGATTCCGGAATCCCAAAGAGTAACAAGATTCTAGAACCCCAAGGAGTAGCAACATTCCATGCTACCGATCCAGGGCAAGCAGTGGCTTCCCCGATGTCTTTCTCAATAACAGACTATGGACTTTTCTGCCAGGAACTTGTCCAAACCTTTCTTAAAACCAGCCACGCTATCCGTTCTTACCACGACCTCTGGCAATGCGTTCCAGAGCTTAACTATTCTCTGAGTGAAACCAACCCTTGCTGTATCTGAACTGGACTTGGAAATTCAGTGAGTTCTAGGATCCCCCCCATGCTCCCATTGATTTTTGAGAAACTCTGATTTCTCTTCAGATCAAACACAAATCTGGGAGTTAAACTAGCACAGTAGCACTAATTGACATGGTTTTAACTCTGTGTCATGTTCAGATCAAACAAATTAGATGATCGCTCTTGGCTCTTTGCATGGGATCCATGTGCAGGGTCAGAGCTATTTACAGAGGACGGCCCCTGCGTGACTTCTTGGCAGATACTGACAACTCGTAAAACATGGCTGAGAGTTAGGGGTTACGGCTCTGCCACCCGAACTCTCCTGGGGGAGACAGGACCATTGCTAATGCAGGAAGATTAAACTCCTTCCTTATAAAAGGCATACTTGTTCCGGGTGCTTTGTAGCGGCCAAATTTTTACCCCAGCAGGACTCTGAAGGAGAAAGAGACAATATAAATTGAAGGCCTACAAAAGACGCCTTAAAATAGAACAAGTGGAGAAAGACAATTATAGCAAAAGTAAATAATTATCCTACCAAAGCAGCAAATGGAGAAAGGCAAGGGGTGTAAATCACTTTTAAAGAGAACAAGGCTGAGATAAGATCCAGTCTTTTATCAGGCAGATTAAGTCTTCCTTTCCACGCTAAATAATTGATAACACTTTGGCAGAGCGCTCTGCAGCTGTGCTGGGTTGCACTGGGACTGTGCCAGGGATCATGAGAGTGGCAGAGAAAAATGATCTTCCCAAAAGACCGCGTCCCCCATTGACTCCCAGATGCAGCGGATGGGATGGGCTAGGCTGAAGTGTTATCTTTATTGGTGTTGTGTTTCAAGGGAGCTTTCTAATTATATTTAGTTTTGGCATCCTAAGGTGAAACAACGAACGAGAAACAGGGGTGTCGCTAGACCAAATTTCATGTGGTGGCAGGCCAGCCCCCCCCAAGAATCTGCCGAGGTCCGGGGCATTAGGCGAGGATCAACGGCGTGTTTTGATTATCAGAACAATTCCAATCAAGGCAGGCGATTCAAAATACAGAGGAACGAAGAACTCCTTCAGATTAAGCAAGGCAGCACCCATGCCAGAAATTCCAACCATCCATCCCTTTACCTGATTGGGGGATTGGTGGGGGGCGAGTTTTCACCATCAGCTCCCAGATTCTATAGACTGTTGAAATTTGGGTGCAGATCCTAGATCTATAGGCAAACAAATTAGTTAATGAGCCTTTAACAATCAAATGCTGATGTTAATTGACACAAATTAGGACTTACCTGTGGATCTGCTCATGTGGTATTACACAATTCAAAAAGGGGGTGTGGCCAGACTCAGAGTAGGGGCATGTGCAGGTCAGGGGCAGTGTTACAGAATAGGGTCATTTACTTTACGTTTCAGTGGATGTAAGACCTCACACCCAAAGTTGAGCTTTGCTAGAGGAGTGGCTTAGTGATTAAAGCAGCTACCTCCGCACCCCGAGGTTGTGAGTTTGATTCCTTGTGACTCTGGGCAAGTCACTTAATACTTTATTGTCCCAAATACAAAATAAGAACCTGTCTAAATTATGTAAACCACTCTGATTGTGTAAGCCGCACAGAAAAAGCAGTATAGCAAGTCCTTTACCCTTTACAATCAAGCTTTTGTGACATCATTGATGTGGTTGACTCTTATTGGTGGAATGATGCATTATGACATCACAATCTCAGCTCTGTTTACCAGAGACTGAAAGTCTTCACACTAAGGGGGGAAAAGTTAGCAACATAGGCTACTGGGAGTGGAGGCGTGGCCTAGTGGTTAGAGCAGCTGTCTCAGCACTCTGAGGTTGTGAGTTCGATTCCCACTGCAGCTCCTTGTGACTCTGGGCAAGTCACTTGACACTTTATTTCCTCAAATACAAAATAAGCACCTGTCTAAAATATGTAAATCGGTTTGATTGTGTAAACCACACAGAAAAAGCAGTATATCAAGTCCCATTTCTGCTATAAAGGTTGCTTAGCCCTAAGCAACCTTTATAGAACTGATACTTGGCACGGATCTCCCTGGGGCCTAATTTTCGGTACCATTTATGGAATTCAAAGTGCCAACAGTCCAGTAGCTTTAGCCCTCAAACACAGTTTTTATTGTAGTGGAACAGTATAACTCAAACTCCCCCAACCCCTCCCCCCCTCATTATTCTCCAATGACTAATACAAGAAACCAACTTCTGCACCCCTCCCCCCTTGAGAAGCTGGCACAGGCCGAAGCCAGGAAGTCCACAGGGTCAGTGAGGGAAAAGTATGTAGGTACATGAAACAAAAGGGAGAAAGAAGGGTGAACTGCAATAAAGTCAAGAAAAGAGAACGAGGAAGGAAAAAAGAGGAGGGAGGGAGGGAGAGGATTTTCATTCAGAGCTGCCTGTATGGACACATCAGTGCTCAAAAGCATCTCTATATAGGAAACATTTTAAAGCTCCTTTAAATTGATCTAAATTAGATTCCTCCCTAAGTTAAGGGGGCAGAGAGTTCCAGATAAGGGGAGCAGGAACTGCTAAAGAGGTGGTACGGCGAGTGCCGAACGTCTTAAGAGAGGGGACGAAGAGTAAATTTCGGGAAGAAGATCTGAGAACTCTAGAGAGAGCGTGAGGGATGAGTAATTTGGCGATGAAAGCTGCTTCTCTGCATTTCTGTGTTTTGAACGTGAGTAAAACAATTTTGAAAGTAATTCTATGAGGGACGGGAAGACCATGGGCATTTTTTTTTTTTTAAGTAAAGGGGTAACATGATCATATTTCTTAGAGTTGGTGATGATTTTGATGGAAATGTTTTGTATTAGCTGAAGTCGACTTAATTTCCTTTTGTAATATTCCTTTGTAAAGAGAGTTGCACTGATCGATTTTAGAAATTACAAGCGAGTGTACAGTATTAAGTGACCAGGTACTGGTGACCTGGATGGGCCACTGTGAGAACAGGCTACTGGACTTGATGGACTAGTTAAGGCTATTCTTATGTTCTTAAATTAGGGAGCTAGTTCTAACCCAACAGATAAGTGGCCACCGATTGCGTGTCAATCACGCAACCACGCCGGGTATAGGATCGTGTCTCCGACAAAGATGGGCACCGGAAATGTAGGCCAGGGTTTTCCTTTGATGTGAATTGCACCTCCATAGGTGCTTTAGACCGCCTAACGCCATGCCTGGCATTAGCCACGCCCACAGTTGGGGTTAAGTGGTCTAAAGCGCCTGCGGTGGCACGATTCCATTGCTGATTTGTTTTTTTAAGGCGCCAATAGGCACCTTGAAACTCAGTTATAAAACGTTGTTTAAATGGTGGGGGGTTTTTTTGTTTTGTTTTTTTACTGAGCTTGGGCATCCACCAGCATATAAAAAAATCAGCGCTGGTTAGAGAATCCGGAAAATGGCCAAGAAAACCCAAATAGAGCATTCTTGGAAATGATGTGGGAAACAACCCCAAATATTTTCCAGCTGCTCATCCCTATTTATCTCCACAAATAATTTTTATTTCAGTATTTGCATATCACCTTGAACCGTGGTGCTTAAGAAGAAATTTCATAAATGTACAGCGAACTCCAATCCCAGAAAAGTTGCCATCTAAAGCTGACATGGGCAAACTACGGCCCACAGGCCATATCAAACCCGTTTTTAGTTTTTTAATCCGGCCCGCCGACCGTGAGCCCTACATACCTCCCTCCAGAGCAGTGTCGGGCCGGCAGCATTCTAAACAGACTGCTTCATGGCCTTCTCTCGTCGTGAAATTCCCTTGCCCCATCACTGATGATATCATCAGTAACACGGTACACAGAATGCCCCGACGAGAGAAGGCCATGTAGCAGCCTGTTTAGAGTGCTGCTGGCTCGACGCTGCTCTGGAAGGAGGTATATAGGGCTCGCGGTCGGCGGGGTTCAGATGGGAGGGAAGGATGGAGAGTCAGTGGGGGTTCGGCTGCGTGGCGGGGGCGGGTGCTCAAGGGTTCTGCTGCACAAGGGATGGGAGGGAGGGAAGGATGGAAGCTGTGCAAGGGTTCTGCTGCACAGGGGGATGGGAGGGATGGAAGGATAGAAAGATGCTCTTGGTCTGGCCCCTCTGTCAAATTTAAGAACCCATTGTGGCCCACGAGTCAAAAAGTTTGCCCACCCCTGATCTAAAGGGATAATTTTATGAAGTGTTGTACCTTTCCTCCCACTGGAATGCCTTCTGAATCAGAAACAGACCCACGAGGCATTGGACTGTGCCAACGTTTCAAGATTATTTTGCAAGTGATATACCGTCTGTCAGGGTTATCTAAATGGTTTCAGTAGGATCAATGATAAAAACCTATAATCAAAAATTCTATTATAATATACAAGGGGCTCACTTACTAAGACAAACGTGAAAACAAGAGGTTGGGGGGGGGAAGGAATACATTATTACATTGAGATAAAATAAAAATAGAGAGTGGGATGGAGAACACAATTGTAAGGGGGCTTAAAAGTTTGGAGTTTTTTTTGTTTTTGTTTTTCTTTGTGTCACTATCTCCATTTTCAGCTTTCCACCCTTTTCTTGTAGCCAGAATTTTTCCACCCTCCCTCCACTCCGGCCCAGCCCGGTATGAACTATTTCCTTTTGTTTCCCTCCCCTCTCTCTCGTTCTTCTCCCTCACCCACGAGTCCTGCATCTGGCCCTCTCCCTTCCACCTGCATCCAGCCACACATCCTGCCCTGCGGCCCTCTTCAGCAACGGTGATCAAGACAGGCTGCCGACATCGAGGCCTTCCCTCTACGAGTCCCGCTTTTGTAGAAAAAGGAAGTTGAAACAAGCGGGACTCGCAGAGGGTAGGCCCCGATGTCAGAAGCTTGTGTCGATCGCTGCTGCTGAGTTGCCGAAGAGAGCTGCGGAGCAGGGGGTGTGGCCGGATGCAAGTAGAAGGGAGAGGGCCAGATAGGAAGGCTGTAGAAGCCTTCACTTGTCAGAGTAATCGGAATCATAAGCTAAAGGCGTCGTTAAATACGGCTACTGGTTGGGCCCTGTGTTAACACCTGCTCCTTTCAAAAAGACAGGGTGGTGCCTCCCCTGGGATTAGTTTGAAAAACACAATGTCTAAAATGAAGGGGCCTTTTTACTAACCCCCTCTTTTACTTCGTTGCGCTAATCGAATTAGCATGCGCTAAACGCTAACGCGTCCACAGACTAAATGCACGCATTAGCGTTTAGCATGCGTTAAATCGAGTGGGCACAAATCGGTTAGCGCAACTTAGTAAAAGAGGGCCTAAGTCGCAGCAAAATCTGAGCTTAGTGCGTGTCGATGCAAAGTTTTCCCATATGCTGCTTAAGCCCAGATTTATGGTGTCGGGTCAAAAGCGCACCCGGACAAAGGCACGCGCAGACAACTGAGTGCAACGTGGAGGCGCGCGCTGAAGAAATTGACTGTTTTAAAGGGCTCCGACGGGGGGTGTGAGGGGGGAACCCCCCACTTTACTTTATACAAATCGCGCCGCGTTGTGGGGGGTTTGGGGGGTTGTAACCCCACACATTTTACTGAAAACTTCACTTTTTCCCTAATAAACAGGGAAACAGTTAAGTTTCCAGTATAATGAGGGCGGTTACAACCCCCCAAACCTCCGACAATGCCACCGCGATCTGTATTAAGTAAAGTGGGGGGGGGGTTCCCCAACAAAACCCCCCGTCGGAACCCCTAAAAACACTATTTCTGCGGCGCGCACTTCCGTCTTGCGCTCAGTTGTCGCCGCGCGCCTTTGTCTTCGGCGGTTTTGTCTATGAACCCAGATTTACTGCAGTAGTATAATAAGGAATTTTTAAATTTCTTTCTCTATATATAGATATTGCAGGTCCTATGATAATTTTTCAATTAGCATGTGAGACTTGCAATAAAAAAAAGAAAGGCCCAAGAACTTACCCCTTCCTAGTTAGGGGGTGCTCTCGCGTTAAGTCTGCATTGTTCAGTTTGCAAGCGTTCCAAGCTCATTCGCAGCCCATGGCGTACCCCCTTCCTAAAAAAAGTTTTTAAAAAGAATGTGTGAATGCAGTTAATTATTTTTATTATATGCTGCCATTTTTAAGGCCAACTATAGCAAAACACTTTTAACGTGTTTTGCGGTAGACCTTTTCTTCCTGCATGAAGCACGCATCAGACCTTAAAGCAGTTTTAATAAGGGGCCCTGAAGAATTTACTGTTGAAACATACAATCCGAGATCAGTGTCTGTATAGTTCAAAAATTACAGCATGCCTTTTTATGTGTTTCAGTGTACGCGATGGCTTTCCTTTCGACATCCCAGTTGGTCTAATAAAAAGTATCACAGTACCTACTTTGCTTTTTTAGAAGAAAAAATGCTCAGGGATCAACAATGGCTAAAATGTTTATAAAGCTCTGATGAGGAAAGAGATACAGCCCTCACTCAATTAAATGAGATAGCTTCAATTAGTCTGGTCCATTAGAGTCAAAGAACTTTTATGGGTTTTAGAAACATTAAAATTTCAGACGTGACCCTGTCGGTACCAATCACTCGTGCAACGGCCACAGGTTCCATTCCTGGGGGTTCCACTGAGGTCGAAACGCTGCCTGCGTAGCCAGCAGTTTCCTGTTACATAGCAGCAGTATGACATTAGTAAACATTCAGTCTTTTTATTGGGCAGATATTTTGCGTGTGTAATGCACGCAAAATATCTGTGCCATAAAAAAGAAAAAAACAAATAAACGGCAGAAGCCCTGACAGCAATGACAGGGGGCTGCTTCTCCCGTCATTACTGTCAGGGCCCTGCGCACGCCTGAATCGCTCACTGAGCGATTGAGTCGGTGGGTTTTCGTGCACACCATTTGCATGCAAGCTTGATGGTGAATCAATCGCTGTTTGAAAATCGGCCGGCGAATCGGCCAACAGTGATTGAGTCGCCATCTTTAGTGAATCTGGGCCGAAGACCTATGTGGCCCATCCAGTCTGCCCAACAAGATGGTCAGACTTATAAATAAGACCTAGGGCTCCTTTTACTAAGGTGCGTTAGAAACATAGAAACATAGAAAATGACGGCAGAAAAGGGCTATAGCCCACCAAGTCTGCCCATTCCAATTATTTGCCCCCCAGAGTTCACTCCTCTAGAGATCCCACGTGAATATCCCATTTCCTCTTAAAATCTGTCACGCTACTGGCCTCAATCACCTGCAGTGGGAGTCCATTCCAATGATCCACCACTCTCTTGGTGAAGAAGTACTTTCTGGAGTCACTACGAAATTTCCCTCTCCTGATTTTCAGCGGATGCCCTCTGGTGGTTGAGGGCCCCATGAGACAGAAGAGATCATCTTCCGACTCGATACGTCCCGTGATGTACTTATACGTTTCAATCATGTCTCCCCGTTCTCTTCTTTCCACAAGTGAGTACAGCCGCAATTTTTTTAGTCTTTCTTCATACGTGAGATCCTTGAGCAGAATAGTGCGCGCTGAATTGCCACGCGCGCTAGACCTTAACGCCAGCATTGAGCTGGCGTTAGTTCTAGCCGCGTAGCGTGCGGTAATATCCTGCGTGCGCTAAAAACGGTAGTACACCTTAGTAAAAGGAGCCCCTAGGGGTGCAGATATTCCACTAATACCGTAAACTTACCCACTTTACATGTGTCATGACTCAACATTAATTTATTATCGTCATTTTTATTTAATAGGGAAAAAAAGCCTCGGAGCCTATTATTAACCCATATGGATCACACAAGTGGCATTTCATTCAGCTCACAATGCAGTCAATTGGCAAAAATCCTTTTGTAATCTTGTTCTCTTTTATTGCTTAAATATTTACTGTGACCCATGCATATATTTTTAAAAATCCCTATATTATTACCCCTTATGTTGAAGAAATAGCATTTAGGGCTCCTTTTACAAAGGTGAGGTAGCGTTTTTAGCGCATGCAGTATATTACCGTGCGCTACGTGGCTAGAACTAATGTGCGCAGCATTTCAGCGTGCGCTATTCCGCGGGTTAATGCCCTAACGCACCTTAGTAAAAGGAGCCCTTAGACAAAGAGACAGCAATTTAATCTCTAACATTAGAGGAAAAATGTAACTTAGCTTTAGTCTTAGCGTTTTATGATTCCTTAATTCATCTTTTAAATCTTTTTTCTTAAGCCACTAATCAGCAACCAACGCGGCCTGCGTTTCGTGGGTATTGATTTTTTCCCCACTGCGTCAGGGTATATATATATATATATATATATATTTTTTTTACAGCAGCTTGATTTTTGCTTTCATCTACAGCGCGGTCTGCTGCCCTGTAAGGAATCAAATAAAAAAATTTACGGTATTAGCAGATTTATGCTTGAAAGTGTGCAGGTTAGATCCCTCTGTGCCCTATTTAAAGTATGGAAGTCATTTAAGTTCTGCTTTCATTCCATCTTCCTTCTATATAGGCATCCTGGGTTTATCACATGTTTTTAAAATTTTGTCACTTCTTGTCTCCACTCCTTCCATGAAAAAATATTTCTTCATGCTACTCCTATATCACTCTGCAACCTTAGTTCATCTCCTCTGGCTCTACAGCTTCCCCTGTCTCTGGAAGAAAAAGTGTATGTGTAGTTTTAACCCCCTCTTCTACTAAACCACGCTAACGGTTTTAGCGCAGAGAGCTGGCCCGCTTTGCTCCCTACGCTCATTGAGTTCCTATGAGCGTCGGGAGCAGTGCGGGCCGTTCAGCACGGCTCTCTGCGCTAAAACCACTAACACGGTTTAGTAGAAGAGGCCTAAATGTTTTTATCATATTTCCCCTTTCCTGTTCTTCCTCTAGGGTATAATTTTTTGTTATATCTTAGAACTGGGGTGCCCAACGCGTCGATCGCGATCGACCAGTAGCTCAGGAAGGCAACTCGAGTCGATCGCACTCGTGTTGCCGTCCTGATCTACGGGCCGATCAGCCTTCCTCTCCAGTGTTCTCCCTAGGGCCTTTTAGCTGAGTGGTCCGCCCAGCTGTCATCTGCCGCTGCTGAACATTAAAAAAAAAAACCAAAAAACCGGCTTGGAGATTTCAGCCCCTAGCGAACTTATGCTCCGGGCTCTAACGTGTGCGTGCAGGCTTCTCTTCTCTTCCCTCCGAAACCGGAAGTTATGCCCGGGGAGGGGGAGGGGGGGAGAAGGGAAGCCTGCACGCACATGTTGAGAGCCCTGAAGCAAGCGTTCGCTACGGGCTAAGGCGGGAGACAGGTTAGTGAAGCATTTCCTCTTCTTGCTGCCGGGTCCTGCCTACTTTCTGTTTCCGCGAAGGCAGGACCCGGCAGCATTTCCCCCAACAGTTCCTCGCGATGCAGGTCGGCCGAAGCAGGGAGAGGTTGGGGTGGCGTCGGCTTTTGGGCGTGTTATTGGCGTCGGCTTTCGGGCCTGTTATTGGTGGCGGTTTGGGTCCTGGTCCCCGATGGCAGTTTGGGTCCCCGATGGCAGTGGCAGTGTCTTGGGGGAGGGCAGGGAGAAAGAAAGAAAGAAAAAGGGCAGGCAGGGAGACAGAAGGAAAGAAGAGAAACAGAAAAAAAAGGAAAGGGAGGCAGAGAGAAAGAAAGGGCAGGGAGAGAGGAAGGAAAAGTTGGGGGAGGGAATGAGGTGGAGGAGAGGAAGCATACAGGCTGAAAGAAGGGAAGAAAGACTGGATGCACAGTCAGAAGAAGAAAGTGCAACCAGAGACTCATGAAATCACCAGACAAGGTAGGAAAAATGATTTTATTTTAAATTTAGTGATCGAAATGTGTCTCAATTTATATCTGCTGTCTATATTTTACACTAAGGTCCCCTTTTACTAAACCGCAATAGAGTTTTTTTAGCGCAGAGAGCCTATGAGCGTCGAGAGCAGCGCTGGGCATTCAGCGCAGCTCCCTGCGCTCTAAAAACTGCTATCGTGGTTTAGTAAAAAGGGAGGGGGGTATATTTGTCTATTTTTGTATGGTTGTTACTGAGGTGATAGTGAAGAGTCATCTGCTTTGACCTCTTTGAAAAACCCTGGAATAGGAATGATAATTAACATTTTCTATGCGTACAGTGTGCGTTGTGTTTTTTTTAAATTTTATTGTTGGTAGATCATTTTGACTTGGTCATTTTAAAAGTAGCTCACAAGCCCAAAAAGTGTGGGCACCCCTGTCTTAGAAAAACAGAAAAGAAACAGGGGCATTTACTAGAGTAAATTTACCCCCCCCCCCCCCTTTTTACCAAGTTGCTCATAGAATTCCTATGAGCGTCGGAGAAGCATTGGAGGATTAGTAAAAGAAGGCCTTAATTTATCGTAAATGTAATTCACGGGAGCCAGTCAGGAAGCCACTCAGCGCCTAGCAGGAGTGCCAAAGCGCACTCCTGCTCGGTGCTGAGCTGAAGAAACCCGATCTCACGGCAGCCACCGACTGACCGGATTAGCAGTGGGGCAGGAGCGCGGAAAGCTCGCTCCTGCCCGCTGCACCTCTGGACACGCAGCTCCTGATTGGTGTGACCCGACTTTACTACAGGAAAAGGCGGTCGGAGCAGACCGCGAGTGAGCGAGTCTGCGATTCGCGAACTGTGAATTCGCAGGGGAACACTGTAGTTTGCGCTGTTCTTTCCATCGTGAGCTTGGCTGTAGGCAATTGGGGGGGAATTTTAAAACCGGCGTCCTACTAGCACCCAAGGTAATTGAAGAACGCCATTAGAAATGGCAAAAAAAAAAAAAATGGCGAGGTTGACGCACCTAAATAAAAGGCACCAGAATCGTGCCTCCATTGCCATTTTAGGCCGCCAAATGCCAAAGTAGGTGTTGCCAACGGCGGAAGTGGCATTAGGTGGCCTTAAGCGTCTACATAGGCGCAATTCACGCAAAGATAGGCGCCCGGAAATGTAGGCCTGGAAAACCCTGGCCTACATTTTCGGTGTCTATCTTTCCCGTAGGCACGATTCTGAAACATAAGAACATAAGAACTGCCATCTCCGGATCAGACCCATGGTCCATCGAGTCCGGCGATCCGCACACGCGGAGGCCCAGTCAGGTATACACCTGATGTAGTTTTAGTCACCCATATCCCTCTATGCCTCTCGTAAGGAGATGTGCATCTAATTTGCCTTTGAATCCTAGCACAGTGGATTCCTTAATAACCTCCTTTGGGAGAGCATTCCAGGCGTCTACCACTCGCTGTGTAAAGCAGAACTTCCTGGCATTTGTCCTGGACTTGTCCCCCCTTAGCTTCAAACCATGTCCTCTTGTCTGTGTCGCGTTGGACAATGTAAATAATTTATTTTCCTGCTCTATTTTATCGATGCCTTTCAGCATTTTGAACGTCTCGATCATGTCCCCTTGCAGCCTCCTCTTCTCAAGGGAGAACAGTCCCAGTTTCTTGAGTCGTTCCTCATATTCCAAGTTCTCCATACCTCTTATTAGCTTCGTTGCTCGTCTCTGCACTCTCTCAAGCAGTTTTATATCCTTCTTTAGGTTGGGAGACCAATGTTGGACACAGTATTCCAAGTGTGGTCTGACCATTGCTCTATAAAGCGGCATTATGACTTTCTCCGATCTACTCGTGATTCCTTTCTTTATCATGCCCAACATTCTGTTTGCTTTCTTTGCCGCTGCCGCGCATTGTGCCGACGGCTTCAGGGTCCTATCTATCAGTACACCCAGGTCCTTTTCTTGTTTGCTCTTACCCAGAGTTGCGCCTGACATTCTATACTCGTGTTCCTTATTCTTACTACCTAAATGCATTACTTTGCATTTCTCCATGTTGAACTTCATCTGCCATTGCTCTGCCCATTTCTCTAACTGATACAAGTCGCTCTAGAGTTCCTCGCTATCCTCCTGCGATCTGATTGCCCGGCATAGCTTTGTGTCGTCTGCAAATTTAATGATCTCACTGGATACTCCTTCTTCCAGGTCATTGATGTAAATATTAAATAGGATCGGCCCAAGAACCGAGCCCTGGGGCACACCACTAGTCACTTTCTCCCAGTCTGAGAACTTCCCATTTATGCCCACTCTCTGCTTTCTGTTTTCCAGCCATTTGCCTATCCACCTGTGTATATCTCCCTCTATACCATGGCTTTGTAGTTTCCTGAGAAGTCTTTCATGTGGAACTTTGTCGAACGCCTTCTGGAAGTCCAAATATATTATGTCCACCGGCATTCCACTATCAATTTGCTTGTTCACGGTCTCAAAAAATTGAAGTAAATTCGTTAAACATGATTTCCCTTTCCTGAACCCATGTTGACTGGGTTTCATCAAGTCGTGTGTATCTAGCGCCGATGTGTAATTGACACACGATCGGCGGTCACTTTTAAGGCGTCGGTTACAGAATCCGGTCCACGGTTCCAAAGATTACATTAGGGAAAGACAGGAGTCCATTCATTTTAAGTGCTTGAGCACTTTTCTTTATGAGATAATCCTACAACTGATTTTTAAAAAAAGAGAGAGTTGTGTGTTACTTCTGCTAATGACTGTATTTCCCATGGTTGGAAATTCCCTCCTCGTACCAAAGCAATAATTAAAGCAAATGCACAGAGCTTTATCTAGCAATTAGAGCTGATCCTTATGAAAGTCTAGCCAGCGTCGGGAGCTGTTAAAGCTTCATCACTTGTTGAAAGTAATTCCCATTGCTTTCTACCCCTCCCCTCAAAAAAAATGAGCGCTTCTCCGTTATAATAAATGTAAATTAGGCGATGAAAGTGGAGCAGCATTCATTATACCGTTCCAGTGAACATCTGTCCCAGCATCCTCTCTGTGTACAGCAAATTCCCAGACTCCTTGTGACCCAATTTATTGTAAAGAACAGCAATCGTCAACCTTGTAGCTGTTTGCAAATTCATTCTTACAGGTTTGAATTTTTTTTAAATTAGAAGTTTTATGAATTGCAGTCAATATGCCAAGGAGCTGCTTTTCAGGTACACCGTCAGTAGCATGCAGGACAATCGCGCCCTGACAATTCCGCTCTGTCAAATGCGCGCATGAAGGGAGCGGGATTTTTGGGGCGCAATTGTAAGTGTAGTGGGGGGGGGTTGTGGCAATGTTAAAATTGAGACCACGTCGACATCCCCCGAACGAGAGCACGATTGTACTGGGGAGGGTTCCCCCAACACCCCCCCCCTCAGAGCAGAAGAGCCAGGCTTAGGGTGGAGAGCACGAGTTTTAAGTTTACCGGGGAGGGGGTCCCCCCAGGCCCCCCTGAACGGGAGCGCAACGAGCTGTAAGTGAAGTGGGGGTTCCCCCCTCACACCTTCCCTCAGAGCGGCGGCATGCATTTGTCCTGTGCATAATTGTCGGGGCATGATTTTGGCGCACCAGTGTCCGGCGCGCTTTTGGCGGGTCACCGCTTTTTAAGACTAGTTTTTTCAGAATTCCATAAAGGATTCTGACCCAAGTACTAAGAAATAGCATTGGGATGAAATTTCACATTAAGCTCAGCTGAAAAGAGGTCTTCCAGGACTAAAAGCTGCCGACTTCCATTCTGGCAAGCTTTGACCATCACCTATTCTCTACCTACAAAAACAATTAAGAAAATCAGAGGGTTCATAGGAAAGGGTCAGTCCAGTTCACTGACCTAGTAACTTGAAACTTAGGAAAGGGATATCTCTACAAGTTTGCAGGAATTTGGAAGCTCGTTTGGTTTTTGGCTACCACGGTCCACCCTTTTTACCTCTAAAAAATGGCATCTCAACAATAGTAAAGTATAACCCCCCCCCCCCCAAAAAAAAAGGGGGAGACCACTCTGATTCCAGCACAAGGGTAATGTTTATTGTATATCCACTAAAAATGTCTTGATGCACATCTGCGTTTTGGCGCAAAGCGCCTGCCTCAGGAGTCAGAATCAATTTTGATAGAACTGCTCATAAACGTATCCAAGAAAGTATAGAAAGACCCTCCCACAATGTCTTGAAAAAGCAGTAGCAGAAATGGCAAAAAAACTCTCTCTGCACCGATAGCTTTGAAACAACAAAAAGATTGTGGAACAAGAAGATCGGATGTGCCAGTTTGTGGTTTAGTAAGCGTCCAAATAACTTAAAAACAATCATCTAAAAACAATCCACAAAGGGTGTGGTGTATACAGTGACCCATAGGATAAAAACCAAATAATGTATATAATAAAAATGACCCAACCCGGCCCGTGTTTCAGCAAAATAAAAATGCCATCCTCAGGGGTCTTATAGGGTCCATTGGCTGTCTTAAATATAAAAACATAAAAGTCACAAAAAATCAAATAGTTGAAAGGCTACAAACAAGGAGCACAGCTCACAAGACTACAATGTTTTCTTTCTTTCTTTTTCTTTTTTCTCTTTTTCTTTCTCTCTTTTTTCTCTTTCTCTTTTTTATCGCTTTTCTCTTTTTCTCTTTCTCTCTCTCTTTCTTTCTTTCTCTTTCTTTCTTTTCTCTTTCCTTCTTTTTTCTTTCTCTCTTTCTTTCTTTCTCTTTTTCCTTCTTTCTTTCTCTCTCTTTTTCTCTTTCTTTCTTATGAATAACTTCGTATCGTCTGCAAATTTAATGACCTCACTCATCATACCAATTTACAGGTCATTTATAAATATGTTGAAGAGCACGGGTCCTGCGGCACTCCACTTGTGACGCTTTTTCAGTCCGAGCATTGCCCATTTACCCCACTCTCTGTTTCCTATCCACCAGCCAGTTTTTAATCCACGTGAGTATTTCACTCTCGATTCCATGGCTCGCAATTTTTCGAAGTAGTTGTTCATGCGGGCCTTGTCAAACGCCTTCTGAAAATCCAGATATACACTGTCGACTAGGTCACCCTTGTCTATCTGCCTGTTTAATCCCTTGAAGAAGTGCAGCAAGTTCATCAAGCAAGATCTTCCTTTGCTGAAGCCGTGCTGGCTGGTCCTCATCAGATTGTGTCCGTCAAGGTGATCAATGATGCGGTCCTTTATCAGCGCCTCTACCATCTTTCCCGGTACCAAGGTCAGGCTCACCGGTCTGTAGTCCAGCCAATTTCACCAATATTGGTAACTACTTTGATAAAATACATAAGGCAAATAACAGAATCTTCAAAATGACTTGCTATATCAATAAATACATACTTTTATAATGGGCTCCACAGCAATGCAATAGACTGGAACGCAGAAAAATTCCTTAGCAAAGAAATGCTTCTTTAGTTTGCGCATGCTGAGGAAAGTCAGGTCACTATTTTATCAAGAACATTATTTATTACTGGTACAATCCACTGTGTTGGCCCAGTTGGACTACTGCAATTCTATTTATCTGGGTATTAAACAGGGTAGATTAGATCGTCTCCAGTTAATACAGAATACAGCGGCCAAACTTATTTTTGAAAGAGAAAGTACAATCATGTTTCCCCACTGCTAGGAAAACTCCATTGCCTTCCGGTCCATCATAGGATCCAGTTCAAGTCTGCAAGTGTGGTTTTCTAACTCCTTTATAGAATATTTGACTCTGATTCCCCTTAGTTGGAATTCCTTTAGATCTTGCTATTCAAGAATTAAAACAAGTTACAAATTAGCATTTCCTTCTCTGAAAGGTATTAAATGCACTGGGAAGCTTAGTAAATCTTTTACTTTTAAATTGATGAGAATTTGGAATGGACTTCCAGATCCTCTAAGACTGGTAGATCAATTATTTCAATTTCGAAAGTTTAAAAACCTGGCTGCTTTCACAATAGTTAATTTGATTTTAGCTATCGTATAATAATTTTAAGCAATAAAATATACAGTGGTACCTTGGATTACGAGCATAATCCATTCCAGGAGCATGCTTGTAATCCAAAATGCTCGTTTATCAGAGAGTTTCCACATAGAAAATAATGGAAACTCGCTTTGATACGTTCCCACCCCCAATAACCGGCATCGCTCCCCCCCCCGCTCACAAAGGCCCCCTCGCTCCAACCGGCCCCCCGCCCGAACAACTTAAACTTACCCCCATCCCCCCCGTCTAGCGCAGGCACAGATCGTGTGCCTAGAAGATCTTCCGGCTTCCGGCTTCTGCCTGCCTGCCTTGAGCATGCATCTGCACATGCTCAAGGACTTCTAATTCTCCCTCTCGGCGAGAGGGAGAATTAGAAATCCTTGAGCATGCGCAGATGCATGCTCAAGGCAGGCAGGCGGAAGCCGGAAGATCTTCTAGGCACACGATCTGTGCCTGCACTAGGCGGGGGGCGGGGGGGTAAGTTTAAGTTGTTCGGGTGGGGGAAGGGTGCCGGTTGGAGCGAGAGGGCCTTTGCGAGCGGGGGGGGGAGTGATGCCGGTTATTGGGAGGGGTGCTCTCAAATCGAGTCAACACTCGGTTTGCGAGTCAAAAGTTTGCTGAGTGTTTTGCTCGTCTTGCAAAACACTCGCAAACCGAGGTTTGACTGTGCTTTTTTCTAACTTTTTCCATCTATCTAATCTAACCAATTTCTGTTTTTATTCTACAGTTTTTACTTGTTTTATTTCATTTTTTTAAATGAATTATAAAACTGAGTCGAGCTCCTTAGGGAGTAGATTCGGTATATAAAATGAAGATTAGATTAGATTAGAAAAAGAGCAACCTTTTCAAAACTTAGCTTTTGGAAATAATTTTCTGAATAATAATTCAAGAAAATGTACAAATCCAGAAAACCAAAACAACAACAAAAAACCCCAATCCCCCTGCCCCATAAAATCAAATATCAATATAACAAAAATGTGACAATACCACATCCAACCCACACCAAATGGTTCTAAGTTAAGAAAAAGAAAAATGTATCAAGAAAAGCAAGAGAGGAAAACACCCACCCACAACCAACATGACCAAAATTATAATCCTATCTTCTATCACCCCAAGTCCCTAACCATTGGACATACTCTAGTTACCCAGGATCCCAAAAAAATGAAACTTTTCATTTATAAAACATAGAACCAAAACATAGAAACATGACGGCAGATAAAGGCCAAATGGCCCATCTTGAAAGGAAATAAAACACAAGCAGAAAAGCAAGCTGCTTCCAAAGAACGAGCCTGAGACAAGAGAGAGAGAAGTTTTCCTACAAACCTGGTCAGTCGTGAAACATCTGGAAATACTTGTCCTTTTTGACCAGAACATAACAAATCTTTTTGTCTTAAAATATGTGTGTAAAACTACCATTTTGTAATCTGTAGAAACTATGATCAGGCGAGTGTAGTTCTGGATGGAATCATACAACATTTTTTGTTCCCTATATAATAATAATAATAATAGCTTTATTTATATCCCGTCATACCTTTCTGTTCAAGACGGTTTACAACAAGAGAGCTTGCAGAAATGCAGCGAAGTTACAAGTAGGAGGAAACAAACAGGCGTGTAAAATAATTATATATATCAGAAGGCAGGAGCATGCATGTAGACGTAGAGGAAATCGAATTTGTCAAAGAATTGGGTTTTCTGAATGATTGGTATGACATAGTAACATAGTAGATGACGGCAGATAAAGACCCGAATGGTCCATCCAGTCTGCCCAACCTGATTCAATTTAAATTTTTAATTTTTTCTTCTTAGCTATTTCTGGGCAAGAATCCAAAGCTTTACCCGGTACTGTGCTTGGGTTCCAACTGCCGAAATCTCTGTTAAGACTTACTCCAGCCCATCTACACCCTCCAAGCCATTGAAGCCCTCCCCAGCCCATCCTCCACCAAACGGCAATATTACAGACACAGACCGTGCAAGTCTGCCCAATACTGGCCTTAGTTCAATATTTAATATTATTTTCTGATTCTAAATCCTCTGGTGTTCATCCCACGCTTCTTTGAACTCAGTCACAGTTTTACTCTCCACCACCTCTCTCGGGAGCGCATTCCAGGCATCCACCACCCTCTCCGTAAAGTAGAATTTCCTAACATTGCCTTTGAATCTACCACCCCTCAACCTCAAATTATGTCCTCTGGTTTTACCATTTTCCTTTCTCTGGAAAAGATTTTGTTCTACGTTAATACCCTTCAAGTATTTGAACGTCTGAATCATATCTCCCCTGTCTCTCCTTTCCTCTAGGGTATACATATTCAGGGCTTCCAGTCTCTCCTCATATGTCTTCTGGCGCAATCCTCCTATCATTTTCGACGCCCTCCCTGGACCGCCTCAAGTCTTCTTACGTCTTTCGCCAGATACGGTCTCCAAAATTGAACACAATATTCCAAGTGGGGCCTTACCAATGACCTGTACAGGAGCATCAACACCTTCTTCCTTCTACTGACTACGCCTCTCTTTATACAGCCCAGTATCCTTCTGGCAGCAGCCACTGCCTTGTCACACTGTTTTTTCGCTTTTAGATCTTCGGACACTATCACCCCAAGGTCCCTCTCCCCGTCCGTGCATATCAGCTTCTCTCCTCCCAGCATATACAGTTCCTTCCTATTAAACGATGAGTTAAGGAGTAAGTCACGTCTTAGAGGATCATTCCACCTTCCTGCTTGGAAGGAAAGTGACTTGTCAAGGAATCTTTTGAATTGGCATCCTTTGGGATATGAAAAGATGAATAATAGTGTTCTGCGTGAGAGGCGGAGTTTGTTTTGGAGAACAAAGTGTTTCAGTACCGAATAGTGTTTTGAAGCATAGGCAACCAAATTTGAAAATTATTCTGGTCTCGACTGGTAGCCAGTGCAGTTTTTTGAAATCTGGAGTGATGTGGTTGGTCTTTGCAAACAGTGATGTTCCTGTTTATTTTTAATTGGTACTTAGTTGTTCTCCTCTATCTGATTGCACACTTTCCCTGTGAGGCATGCTTCAGGAAAGCCGTGAAAACCTTTCTCTTTACAAACCCAGCTCCGTAACAACCCGCGTCTGCACCCTAGATGGGTGGATCTCAAAGGCACCGCCTAATACACCAAATGACGTCTCTGAAGTCGCAGGCCACCGCAAATATAACCTGAATTACCACCACATTCTCCGACAAAAAAGATGCACCCATCGCTAGGAAAGCTATGTTACCTCCATGCTATACCTACGCTGTAAACGCTGCAATTTAATCCACCCTATGCCTCCTAAGTCTGTATTTTAAGTCTGTATGTTATGTCTTTACTGTAAATACTGTAACCTAAACCCCCTTGTCTATACTGTAAATGCTGTAAAGTCTGTATTTCTCACAAAAGTTTGTCCTACCCAAACTATGAATGTACTCCTGTAACCCGTTCTGGGCTCCTTTGGGAGGATGGGCTAAATAAATAAATAAAAATCTTCACATCCTAGAGAAAACAACCAAATGTTTTTCCTCCATCTTTACATTACATTACATTATATTAGTGACTTATATTCCGCCTTTACCTTGCAGTTCTAAGTGGATTACACTATAACACAGCTGGACATTTCCAGGAAGTTACAATTTAGGGGATCCTTACAGTTCTAAGCGGGATATTTCTAGGAAGTTACAATTGAGGGATGCTTACATAAAAGATGCAAGGAATTACAATTTAGGGGACGTTTACATAGTAGATGCAGGGGATTACTGTAAAGGGAAGGTTTAATAGAGGAGACAGAGGGGAGAAGTTGGGGAAGGGAGGAGAATTGAGGAATACTAGTAGGGAAGAGGAGTTTAGGGTTGGTTACTTGTTAGGGTCGGTTGAGAGGTTGTATAGTTTTTTTGAATAGTAGGGTTTTGATTTCTTTTCGGAATGATTTAAAGTCACTTGTAGTTGATAACAAGTTGGAGATAAAGGGGTCCAGTTTCGCTGCCTGCGTCGCTAGGAGGCCGTCGTACATCTTATTTCGTAGAGTTCCCTTGAGCGGAGGATAGGCGAATAGGAGTGACGACACTGTGTAAGATGAGGCCTCCATGAATCAGGCAATGTTCTGACCCAAGAGAGCCACCTAGAGGTGTTCTGGGTAGGGTTACCGTACGACTCCAGAAAAAGGAGGACGGGTTGAGACATTCGGGTTTTACTTCCATTGACAGATTGAAACAACTGGGTTTTATTTCCATTGAAAGCAACGGAAGTAAAACCCAGATGTCTCAATCCGTCCTCCTTTTTTGGGACCCAATATGGTAGCCCTAGTTCTGGGAATGGAGGACAACAGACTGCCTTTTCCAAGAGAGAGAGAGAGAGAGTCTTTCCAGAGTATTGAGAGGGCTTAGGAGGAGAATTCATGGTGGAGTCTACAAGAAGGTGAGAATCTCCCACATAAGTAGAGGGAACGGGTAAACCACTTTTTGTTGGGTTACACATTCAAAGTGGTTTACATATAGGCGACATTGAGTAGCTTGAAACCTCACGAGTAACCTTCTTTTTACCGTTTGTTGACTTCTGTTTTTGTCCCTAAGCTACAGCGTTTTTTTGTGAAAGTGTGTTTTAACAATCGCTATTTTTCATTTGCGACCTCAAAGAGCAGAGCTACAGCGTGAAGTTCTGTTTTAAATTGGGTATGACTGCTACAGAAACTTATGAAATGTTGACAGTGGCTTATGGGGAACATGTCATGAGTCATGGAAGGTGCTTTGAATGAGTCCAAATTCGCAAATTTTGCGCAAAAACACGCAATGACAGTTCTTCCCCAGCCGCCTTACTCTCCTGACTTGGCCTCTGCTGGCTTCTTCTTGTTTCCTAAACTTAAATCCACACTGAAAGGACAGCGATTCGACACCATTGAAGACATAAAGCAAAATATGACGTGACAGCTTTTGGTGATTCCCGAAGATGCATTTAAGGACTGTTTCCAGAAGTGGAAATGACATTGGGAAAAGTATATACGTAGGGAAGGGGAGCACTTTGAAGGGGACCCAAAGGAATAAGTTGTAAGATAGTTTAATAAATGTTTATAAAATCAGTCCTGGAACTTTTTTTTTTTTTTTTTGTAATTCTTTATTTATAACACAGACATAGAACACGAGAAACACAATGAGCCCTGGCACAAGAAGGGCAACATCAAACCAACAATAGCTCTCCAAGCACATAAACTGTGTTAAACATTTTCAAGATAACAAAAGAGAGAAACAGATCTCCCCTCTCCCCCTCCGCCCCCCAGAGAGAAGGCCAAAAGACCACCATACCAATACCTCCCCCAACCCCCATGAGGACCATGAGAAACCAGCCTCCTCCCCTATCCAGACCTCCACCCAACCACCCGGGGAAAGGGTGACTTTAGTCAATCTGTATACACCTAATACCAAACAGGGGCAGTTTTTTGATAGGGGCCAAGATTTTGGAGGTTAAAGTGGGGAGTTTGGTGATAGGGAGGATTTCAATTTGGTCCCTAATCCTACTTGGGATTCTATGGGAAAGAGTGGGGATAGACTTAAAAATGATAGGAAATGCTTGAAGAGATTTATGGATGTACTCCAAGTGGTCGATGGGTGGAGACTCCAGCATTGGAAGGACGAGTCCTGGAACTTTTTGAACAGACCTCGTATTCAGGTACTTCTTTTGTATCTGGGGCAATGGAGGATAAGTGACTTGTCCAGGGTCACAAGGTGCAGTGGTGGGGGTTGATCCTACAACCTCAGGGTGCTAAAGCAGCACCTCAACTACTAGACCACTCCTCGCCTCCGGAACACCGATTTACCCCTGTGAAGGGGGTCTCAATGAGTTTCTCACTTTTCTAGGGTGAGGGCCAGACCCCCCCCCCCCAAAAAAAAAAAAAAAAAAAGCTTGAAGTGAATGTTCTCTGAATAGTGTGCTTTTGTTCCTTGGCGGTGGATTCTCACTGAAACCTTAACTCAGGGGTGTCCAATGTCGGTCCTCGAGGGCCGCAGTCCAGTCGGGTTTTCAAGATTTCCCCAATGAATATTCATGAGATCTATTTGCATGCACTGCTTTCATTGTATGCTAATAGATCTCATGCATATTCATTGGGGAAATCCTGAAAACCCGACTGGATTGCGGCCCTCGAGGACCGACATTGGACACCCCTGCCTTAACTGGTCGTAGCTCACTACGGGTGTTTTTGTGCCAATTTGTTTTTCCCACTGTGCTCTTGCTAAATTTTTGGACTTCAAGCAAATATTTCTGGTTTGGAATAGAAACCCAGACTGGACTATATTTTGTGAATGAACTGAGACGTGCGAGTGATCCCAAAAGGTCAAGGCCTCCCAACATTTGCTGACCCCCCACCCCAAAAAGCTAATTTCAGATGCCACAGAAGCAGACAGTTGACTGCAGCCTCTGAAGGTGGATCACCTTCCCTTACTTTTATCCTAAATCAGATGGAACAATGGACCATTGAATTGAAATTGAAATTAAACACTGAAAAAAATCAGATTCTTTTTGGCTAGATAAAATTACGGATAAAACTGTTTAAGAGGACAAAAATATCCAATAGCCTCGTCTCTTAAAATTTTAGGAGTCATACTTAGTGTGACCATACGGCTCCAGAAAAAAGGGGACGGATTGAGACATGCGGGTTTTACTTCCATTGAAAGCAATGGAAGTAAGGAGAACAGATTGAGACATCTTGGGTTGCTTTCAATGGAAGTAAAATCCGGATGTCTCAATCCGTCCCCTTTTTTCTGGAGCCATATGGTCACAGTAGTCATACTTGACCTCCAGACACGGCCCCGAGCTTGGGGCCTTCCAAAACCAGGACAGACTATCAGGTTTTGAAAATCCATCCGGGCATCTGAAAAGAGGACATGTCTGGGTTTCCTGGACATTTGGTAGCCCTACACATGACCAAACCTGATTTTTTTGGGGGGAGGGGTGGGAGATAACAATGAAGACAATATAAACTAAGTCCTAAGTCAAGGGAGGAGCACTATTCATTCCCCTCTCGATGTAGAGCAGTGTTCTTCAATGCAAGGCCGATGGCGGCCTTCCCTCGACATTCTGGCTGTTTTTCTGCTACTCTTTGCCTCTCTACCCAAGCTCATGACATAAAGAGGAAAGTGTATAAGAGGAAAAGCCATGTGTTAAGGAGAAGGTATTTCTAGTAGATGAAGAGAATGCATTTGGGAATATCTACCTCTTTCAGGCTACACTAGGGTTACCAGAATTTCGGAAATAAAAATCCAGACCCATGGCCCCTCCCCGTTCCAACTGAGTCACGCCCCATTCTGCCCCCCAGCCCCACCCCCTCAACCTCTTTTGCTTGTTGGGACGGCATCTGCCCATGCGCTGGCGTGATATCACAGCGATGCATGCGCAGATGCCGCCCCCGACGTCGCTTGTTGCTAGAAGCTTTTTCAGAACCCGGACAAAAGTGCTAGGTTTTGAAAAGTCATCTGGACCCCCGGACATATCCGGGGAAATTCAGATATCTGGAAACCCTAGGCTGGTGGGGTAGGTGTCACTGGCGGCTCTTCCTCGGTTCATTTGGATCCAAAATGGCTTCAGCTTAAAAATGAATGAAGACCACTGATGTAGAGGGGCAGTGGGGTGGGTAGGAGGGGCTCGCCAGAGTCTTAAGTCCCTGGCCTAGGGATTAAGGGAGAAATAAATCGGGGTGGGGGTGGGGGGGCTGCCTGCCTGCAAATCAGCTGTCCCCTGGAGCCATAAGGAACAGGGTCAAGTGCTTCCCTCTTGCACTGGACTGTTCAGTCAGAGCCACAACTGTCCCTCTGAAGTACACAACGCCCTAAGGCAACATTTCTGGTCACGGGGAGGGTTTCAAGCTGGCACTTGAATATTGACAACCCCGGCCTAGAGGACCGTTTTCTAAAAAGTCACCAAAGTGACTAGGAACAGCGACGCCATAATTTTCTTACTACATTACTGAAAAGGGAAATTTTGGGTCTGTACTGAAAACTAGAGTGACCGAATTGGCTTCGAGGACTGGGCTGGGAACTGCAGTTTGAAGGGAGAGGCTGAGTCCTTTCTGCCTTTGCTCTTTTGTCCTTTTGCACGTCTGGAGATGTCATCTCCTCCTCCCCCCCCCCACCCCTTCAGGGAAATCATTCTGAACTTCATCTCCCAGCATGCAGTGGGGCAAAACCAGGACCGACTCAGATCACATAAAGGTATCGGGTTACCTTAGTTGACTCTTATCCTTGTATCATCAGTTTGAAAAGCAAACCTTATTCCAGAGCCAGCTTGGAAACAGCAGGCCAAAGCATTTGGTTTAGGGCCTGGTTTCTTAATAACGAGACTTATTGTAGTGGGTGTAATTATTCAGGGAAAATTTCCAGACTTTCACGTAAGAGCCGCCTGAGCCATGTAACTTCTCCTCTGAACTTAATTAGCTGCCCCTGAGTAGGTAGGAAAACCCCTGGATATGTACGTGTGGACGAGAAATCCAGATGTTTCATATTAACTGAGCAGTAAAACCTGGAATGTTTCACACTGCGGTAAGGTTTCCCCCACTGATTATATGAACATTAACGCAACAGGATGTGTGCTAAAGGCATTGTAAAATGGTCTGGGTAGATCCAAAAGCCAAGTGCCATTGACTCTAGGAAAGTATGTCAAACAAAGCTCCCTTAGATTTCCAGTAGTGGATCTGTCGTGCTTTCCAGTGTGCAATATTGTGCTTAAAACAAAGTTTACATTTTAATCCTCAGTTTTACTGTCTGGTGAACCCCATCCTCCATCTCAGTTCATGTTTAAAACAGGAGTCTAACTCCGGGCTTCCTGGACTGTGGGTCGCGACCTCAATCAGGGTCAGGCATGCCACATTCAGGGTTGCGACCCTGGCTGAAAGCACATAGGTAAGGTGGCGTTGCTGAGAACATTGTAGCCCGAAAAGATTTATAAGATGTGGTGTAACTTTTTCACTTTCCTGTTTTTGGAGCATGCTTTAATGCCGTCAAGACATAAGAACTTAAAATAGCCTTACTGGGTCAGAGCAATGGGCCATCAAGCCCAGTAGCCCGTTCTCACGGTAGCCAATCCAGGCCATTAATACCTGGCCAAAACCCAAGGTTTTACACGTTCCATGCTACCTATTCAGGGCAAGCAGTGGCTTCCCCCATGTCTTTCTCATTAACAGACTATGAACTTTTCCTCCGGGAACTTGTCCAAACCTTTCTTAAAACTAGCTATGCTGTCTGCTCTTACCACAACCTCTGGCACTGCGTTCCAGAGCTTAACTGTTCTCTGAGTGGAAAAAAATTTCCTCCTATTGGTTTTAAAAGTATTTCCCTGTAACTTCATCGAGTGTCCCCTAGTCTTTGTAATTTTTTGACGGAGTGAAAAATTGATCCTCTTGTACTCGTTCTACTCCACTCAAGATTTTGTGGACTTCAATCATATCTCCCCTCAGGTATTGAGAAAGTTGTTTCCTCATTGGCCATTAGCAAATAGGAAGAAGTTTTCATTGGGTCTCATAACTCTGTCTAACAAATCATTTATTTTCCTCGCCCTTTTCTGTGTTTATGGTATAAGTAGGGCTGGCCCAACCATTATGCAAGACTAGGTAGATATCTATAGCAGCAGCTTCTGGGATTGCCATAGAAGAGGAGGGGTGCAATCAACCACCCAAATTCCAAGAAAATCACAGGAAGTACTTTTACGTGTAGGGAGAAAGGGCAGTTTTCCAACAGCTCATTTACCTAGACCAGGGGTGGGCAACTCCGGTCCTCGAGGGCCGGAATCCAGGTAGGTTTTCAGGATTTCCCCCAATGAATATGCACGAGATCTATTTGCATGCACTGCTTTCAATACATATTCATCGGGGAAATCCTGAAAACCCGACTGGATTCCGGCCCTCGAGGACCGGAGTTGCCCACCCCTGACCTAGACTGCTCTGGGAGAGGTGCTGTGAAGGTGAATGTGATTGTTAGGGAGGGGGGGTGAATGAGGACCAGGACTAACAGTTAATTGGAAGAGCACATCATCAAGATGGTTTGTCCAGGGCAGCTAATATCCTTGCACCAGCCCTGGGCATAAGGATTTCGAGAACAAAAGTGGTTTGCTCAAAATGTGCCTACATTTGCAAGCACCTTATGGACCCAATTCCATACATAGCGCCAAGATATCGACGCTGAATCCCCCCTCCCCTCATGTTAAGCACCATTCTATAAATGGCGTAAAGGTTAGGTAAGGGTTTACACTAGACATGGGTAGCTCCAGTCCTCAAGGGCCGGAATCCAATCGGGTTTTCAGGATTTCCCCAATGAATATGCATTCTATCTATTTGCATTGCCCTGCTTTCAATGCACATTCATTGGGGAAATCCTGAAAACCCAATTGGATTCCGGCCCTCGAGGACTGGAGCTACTCATGTCTAGTGTGGTTGTAAATCTACAAAAACACAGTATACAAGTCCCAGTCCCTTTCCCTGATGTCATAATGTCTCATTTCACCAATGAAAGCCAACCTCATCGATGATGTCACAATGGCTTTGTTGTTCTATACTTAGCTCACTTCTGAGATTGTATTGGAAGAGAGTGTGGCACAGTGGTTAGAGCTGTAGCCTCAACCCCCTGAGGTTGTGGGTTCAAACCCTGCGCTGCTCCATGTGACCTCAGACAAGTCACTTAATCCTCCACTGCCCCAGCTACATTAGATAGATTGGGAGCCCACCAGGACAGAGAGGGAAAATGCTTGAAATACCTATAGTAAACCACTTTGAGTGTGCTTGTAAAACTACAAAAAGGCAGTATACAAGTCCCAGTCCCTTTCCCTGATGTCATAATGTCTCATTCCACCAATAGAAGCCAACTTCATCAGTGATGTCACAATGGCTTCATTGTTCTATACTTAGCTCACTTCTGAGATTGCAGTGGAGGAGAGTGTGGTGCAGTGGTTAGAGCTACAACCTCAGCCTCCCCTGAGGTTGTGGGTTCAAACCCTGTGCTGCTCCTTGTGACCCTGGGAAAGTCACTCAATCCTCCACTGCCCCAGGTACATTAGATAGATTGTGAGCCCACCAGGACAGATAAGAAGAATCTGTATGTAAATCCACTTTGAGTGTGGTTGTAAAAGTACAAAAAAGGTGGTATACAAGTCCCAATCCCTTTCCCTGATGTCACAATGCCTCATTCCACCAATAGAAGCCAACCTCATCAGTGATGTCACAATGGCTTCATTGTTCTGTATTTAGCTCACTTCTGATATTGTGTTGGAAGAGCGTGTGGTACAGTGGTTAGAGCTGCAGCCTCAGCCCCCTGAGGTTGTGGGTTTAAACCCCACGCTGCTTCTTGTGATCCTGGGCAAGTCACTTAATCCTCCGCTGCTCAAGGTACATTAGATAGATTGTGAGCCCACCGGGACAGATAAGAAGTACCTATATGTTAAACCGCTTTAAATGTGGTTGTAAAGCTACAAAAAGGTGGTATACAAGTCCCAATGCCTTTCCCTGCCTGGCCACCATATTCTAATTCAGTACATGACACCCAAACGTGGGCATAGATCCCAGATTTGTGCTCAGACTAATTAGATAGGGAGCCATTAACAATCATTTATTGACTTTAATGGGCACTCATTAGGACTTTAGGCGAAGCTTAAAAACATACCTGTTCAACAAGTTTCTAGCAGAGAATTAAACTCTGTGCTCTCTCCGCGTGCCACCCACGCTCTTTCCCCCAGGCAATTGCAAATACTCCAAGCACAGAAACATCTACGTCCAACCCCCATCTCTCCTGGTTACCTGCATTTGGGAATCCCTATCTATTACTTTAACTGTATTCACAGTAATATTTGGGTTTTTCGTATTAATTTACCGTGATTGTGTCTTGATGCAGACCTTGTCTTGCTCCTAAGTGGTTTGCACTTGTACCCTCACCGCTTCTGTACGGTTTTAGTTACATTTTTAAGTACATCGAACTTCACGGCGTATCACAGTATGCAAATAAAATTTTATGTTAACGCTATGTGTGCACAGATCTGACTTCACGCTATTCTTATAACACTTCATGTCTAAATTGTCTTACGTCTAGTTCAAAAGGGACATAGCCAGGACGTTTCCAAAGTGTAGGCACATTGTTAGAGTAACTTCATTTGCATGCCCAACAACCATCATTTATGCATGAGGATTTACACTAGCGTTCTAAAGGCAGAAGCGGTGAAGGAGGAGCCTGGGGTGGTGGTGCCCCACCCCCTGTACCTCTGTAACTAGTCACCGGTGCGAGCAGCATATCCAACCTGCTGCTCGAGCTGGTCTCGGCTCTCCCTCTGATGTCACTTCCTGGTCCCGCAACCAGGAAGTGGCATCAGAGGGAGAGCTGAGGCCGGCGCGAGCAGCAGTTTGGAGGTGCTTCTCATGCCGACAGACAGTTAACGAGGTACGGAGGGGTCAGAGAGGAGGAGAGGCGCCAGCACCCCACAAAGACTGTTCCCGGGGCGGTCAACCCCCATCCCCTTTACTTCCCCACTGGGCGTAAGTCATCATGCTCAAAGTTGGGTGTGGGAATCGATAAGCACCATTTTCTAAGGGACACGGCATGGAGCACCCTTTAAAAAAAAAAAAAAAGTTTAACGTGGATCTTTTTTGCTTGCCAACACTGGCCACCATTTACTGAATCCGGCCCCATGGGTCTACTTTTATGCACATAGCCCCTGCATGTTCAGAGGCTTTTATGTGTGGAAAATTCCTCCTTGTGGGAACGTTCCAAGTCCTGCATAGAAAGAAGAGTGATTTTTGTGTTCCACTGTAGTGGCTGTGGTGTAAAGCAGTGCTTTTCAACCTTTTTTACACCTTTGGACTAGCGGAAATAAAATAATTATTTTGTGGACCGGAAAAACTACTGAAACTGAAATGTAAAAAACCCATTTCCATCCCGTCTCCGCAAACCATCTGATCCCATCCGCACAAGCCTCAGTTATGATTTTATTTTGAACGTACTTTATTAAAGTATAAAAAGAAACAATATTCTGTAAAATTGTCATTTTATAAATACAAATAATACAGAGCAAGGATCAACAAAACCCTTGTCTCCCCTCCCCTTCACATATATCCCCTCTACTATCAAGAACACTGAATAAGCCAAATTATTACAGAATGCTACAAAGAAATATCATGCTAACAGAATACCGCAGTCACACATGACAGGAATAGTGTTAGGGGAGTGCAACTAGGGCAACTGCCCCCTGGTCAGAGAGAGCCCTAAGCCACTGCCTGGACTTTGCAGTCCCCAGTTATGTCTAACACCAGCTCTAGCAGGATATATATTTCAAATCTGATATATTCTAATCACAAAATAGAAATAAAATTATTTGTTTCTACCTTTTGTTGTCTCTGGTTTCTGCTTTCATCTTCTTTTCACTCTCTTCCTTCCAGCGTCTGCCCTCTCTGTCTCTTCAATCCAGCATCTACCCCTTCCATCCACTGTCTGCCCTCTCCCCCTTCCATATGGTATCTGCCTTCTTTCTATGCCCCTCTCCCCTTTGCATCCAGCCTGTGTCCCCTCTCTCCTTTTTATATGATTCATTCCAGCTTCACTGCTCTCTTCATTTTTATCTCTTACACCAGATCTAGCATCTTTGTCCCTCTCTCATTTCTCTGCTGACCCCTTTCTCATTCCTCTGTCTCTCCCCTTTCCCTCATCTGATCTCTCCATTCCACCCTGAGCCCTTCCCCTCCTCTAATCTCTATGCTAGCTGTATGATAAACGGTATTTCAAAAATAAAGAAACTTGAAACTTCCTTCCAAATTTCCTTCTCCCCTCCCTCCTCCCCCTATCCAACAGTAACTCTCTTCCCTTCCCTTTCCCTCCTCCCCTCCCAGCAGCATCTCTCCTTATCCCTCCCTCCAGGTCCAGTAGCAGCTCTCCCTTTATCCAGCAGCTTCCCAGCCTCCAACAGTGGCTTCCTCCCCTTCCCTCCCTTCGCTCCCCTCCCAGAAACTCTCAGTACTTGCCTGCAGTAGCGATTCACTTCTGCACCCTTGGATCCTTTGATGGGTTGCACCACCTCTGAGGAAAGAGGAAGTTGCATCATCAGAGGCGGTCCATGACTCAGCAAAAGCCCCAAGGCTGCCGAAGTGAATCACTGCGCTGGCAAGTACCGAGAGCTGCTGGGAGGGGAGAAAGCCATTGTCGGAGGCTCCCCATGATCTCGCCGGCCCTGCGCGGACTGGAAGGAATTTTCTACGGACCGACACCAATCCACAGATCAGTGGTTGAAGAACACTGGTTTAGAGGCCCTCATGGGTTTGACAGATTCCTTGAGATATGTTACGGGGTTTAAAAAAAACACCTATGAAGCTTCCTTCCCCTATATATTAAAAAAACAAAAGCCTTTGTATGAGGTATGGTAATGAAACTGCCCAAACATATGAAAAATAAAAGACTACAGTGTCTTCTGTGCAGCGATGAGGGCCCACGAGATTCCAGACCAGCCTTTGCTGCAGAATTTTGAGAAGCTGCTGGTCTTACAGAAACAGTTTGCTAATGTGTGGGGTTTTTGGGGTTTTTTTTTCATGTCTGTTATTTGAAATTTCATTGTGACCATAAGGTTTCCAAAAGAGGAAGTTGTTTGCTTACTGGGTAACTTCTGTGTGGCCTACAAGTGGTTTCAGCCATGTAGCCAAAACCCAAGCCATCTCTCCTCAAGGAAATCTAAAAAGTGTGTGTATGCTCTGGAAAACCAAGGCCGAAAATGACGTTTTCCACCCCGACATTATCTCATTCAGTGGCCAGAGCACTTCCTCTGAAACCTCTACGGGCTGATTTATTAGGAAACTTTAAGGGTGGGTCTGAATGCTTTAAGTGCTAATAAAGCCCAAATACTGTATGGCAAGTTTAGATTAGTCTTAATAGATTCTATTTTAATAAGAGGAGAATGCAGTGGAATGCAATATATTTTCTCAATTTGTCTGTGGGCTAGAGACATCTCCAAATTAGGACATGTTGCTTAGCCTGAATAAAATCAGACCCTGAGTGCTTGTTCTGATGAGCAGGAGACGGACAGAGCCAGAGGACCAGGATACAGGCCTTGCAAACCATTTGGCATTTATTCTTGGCTTTCTTGCCAAGCAAGCTGTGCTGTGACAGTCCATAAACGCTAATGATTTTCCTGTTGAAACCTCGAAAGAAGATGTGCAGAAAGAGTTCACTTTGAAAAAAACCCCTTTCAGAGTTTGCTTTCTAGGTGATCTGAGCCATCCCTGGATCATTCCTATTACCTGTTCTCTTGCATAGCAGCCAGCCCACACATATAGGGCCCAAAGAGAGTAACATTTGTGATTCTTTCTGAAATGACTTGGACTGAATGCGGCATTTGTTTTGGGGAAATTAACTGCTTTGCTTTGCAGGCAGATTCCAGGATCCATCACTTCTGTTCCTGTCCAGTGATAACTTGGATTGAACCTTTCTAGACAAACCGTGGTGAATGAGTGTTTCTTCCATGTGTAGTTTACAAACCATTTGTAACCCGTTCAATTCTGTAACTCTTCTGGAAATGTCCAGATAACCTCTTATGTAATCCGCAAGGTAATGGCGGAATAAAAGTCACGAATGTAATGTAATTTGCACATCACGTGTCACCAGAGCCTGGACTAGAGGATAACGAATGGGACAGCTGCCCCAGGTACTAGTCGACAAGGAATGGTTGATAGCACTTTTTCCTCTAACTCCTTCCTTCCTTCCCTCCCTCCCTCCCTCTCCTGCTTCCAACCTTGGGAGGATGGGGAGAGGGAAGAACTGAGGAAAGGAAAGAGTTAGAGGAGAATGTGCTGTCATCTAATACCTGGGGCAGCTGTCCCATTCATTACCCCCTAGTCCAGGCCCTGGTGACACGTGATGTGCAAATGGTTTGTAAATTACACATGGAAGAAACACTCCACGGTGACATGGTTTGCCTAGAAAGGTTCAATCTGAGTTATTACTAGAATTACTAGTATTTCAGTTAAAAAAAAAAAAAAAAGGTATGGCCCCACCCCATTCCACCCTTCAACCCTGGCCTCGTCTCTTCAAGGCCACATCTGGAGGGTCTCTGTGCGTGCACGCATGAGTGCGATGTCATTGCGTCGAATCCAGGCACGTGTAGAGGCCTTCCAGACACGGCCCCAAAGAGACGAGGGTTTTCAAAACTCGGACAAACCAGACACTTGAACGGTCCTCTAAAGAGAGGACATGTGCAAGTAAATCTGGACATCTGGTAACCCTAGTTTAACCAGGCAGGATAGGCTCCAGCCTAGTTAAACCCTGCTCAATTGGTTGGCTGTTGATATTCAGTAGCATCAATGCCATTGGATTTCCCCACTAGCTTGCCATTCCCTAACTGGCTAAATTAGGGGTGGCTGTTCTAGAATTAGCCCTCAGTGGCATAGCGAGGCACCGTGGCGCCTGGGGCGTTGCCAGAGGATGTGGTGAGAGCGGATAGCGTAGCTGGTTTTAAGAAAGGTTTGGACAAGTTCCTGGAGGAAAAGTCCATAGTCTGTTATTGAGAAAGACATGGGGGAAGTCACGGCTTGCCCTGGATTGGTAGCATGGAATATTGCTACATCTTAGGTTTTGGGCAGATACTAGGGACCTGGATTGGCCATCATGAGACTGGGCTACTGGGCTTGATGGACCTTTGGTCTGACCCAGTATGGCTGTTCTTATGCTCTTACGTGTACCAAGTATAGGACAATCAAGCCATACATCACTGATAAGGTTGGCTCTGAGGCACTGTGGACTGAGGCATTATGACATCACAATCTCAGCTCTGGAATGTTGCTCTCATTGTGGTTCCAGAATCTTGCTTTTCTTTGAGATGCTGGAATGTTGCTACTCTTTGGGTTTTGGCCAGGTACCTGGGACCAGGGACCTGGATTGGCCACTATGAGAATGGGCTACTGGGCTTGATGGACCATTGGTCTGACCTAGTAAGGCTGCTCTTATGTTCTTACATGTGCCAAGTATAAGACAATGGAGACATTGTGACATCACTGATGAGGTTGGCTCTGGGGCACTATAGATTGAGGCATTATGACATCATAATCTCAGGTTTGGAATGTTGCTCTTATTGGGGTTCCGGAATCTTGCTATTCTTTGAGATGCTGGAATGTTGCTACTCTTTGGGTTTTGGCCAGGTACTAAGGACCTGGATTGGCCACCGTGAGAATGGGCTACTGGGCTTGATGGACTATTAGCCTGACCCAATATGGCTAATCTTATGTTCTGTTTCTTGATTGATGTTTTTAGATAATTTTATTGTACACTAAGTGGCTTTGCTTTGGCAACCTGTAAGTCAGCTGGCAAAAACCTTCTTGAAAAGGCAGTTCTACTATTTAATAGAGGATAAAAATATGTATCCTTTCCAAGGAAAATACTGTGAAATAGGAACTTATTTTCAGCAAGGTAAGGTTATCAAATTTCTAGATTTACCCCGACATGTCCTCTTTTTAGAGGACTGTTCAGACAGCTTTGCAAAATCCGGCACTTTGGCCTCCTTTTACGAAACTGCGATAGCAGTCTCTAGTGCGGGGAGCCGCGCTGAACGTCCCGCACTGCTCCCGACGCTCATTGAGTTCCTATGAGCGTCGGGAGCAGCGCGGGCCATTTGGCGCAGCTCCCCGCGCTAGAAACTGCTATTGCTGTTTTGTAAAAGAGGGGGTTTGTCCAGGTTTTGAACAGCTTCAAACTTGGAGCCACGCCTGGAGGGTATTTGCGCATGCACAGATGCAACGCAGTGACATCACACGCTTGAGCGCATGCATGTGACATCATTGGGTCACATCTGCGCATGCTCGGAGGTCTCCAAATTGGCTCCAGGCTCGAGGAGAGGTTCGGGGGCTGGATGAGTAGAACTGGGCGGGCCTGGGGGAAGGGCCACGTGTCCGGTTTTTAGAGTCGTAAAATCTGGTAACCCAACAGCAAGGGATGCGCATTCATTCTGAAACAAAATGAAAAATGCAACAGAACAGACTCGATTCATAGAACATAAGAAGTAGCTATGCTGGCTCAAACCAATGGTCCATCTAGCTCAGGATACTGTATCCACAGTGGCCAGTCCAGGTCACAAGTACCTGGCACGATTCATTCACTTTCTCTGAAACACATACCTGAGGAGTCAGGGTGGCCTGAAGAGGTGGCATCTAGAAATTTCTTCAAGTGGCAGAGTACAACCATTGAAAATACATTTCAAGGATGAAACAAAACACAGACTCAACTATTTTGAGAACGTGGGGCCAGTGGCATAGCGAGGGTAGGAAGAATCCAGGGCGGTGCCCCCCCCATGCCTTCCTCTCCATCCCCCGCTCCTTCCACACGCCCAAATCACGCCCTCCCTTCCCATACCTTTTTAAATCTTCGCCAGCGTGAGCAGCTTCTCCAGCCTGCTGCTTGCGGCAACATTGACTTTCCCTCTGTCGTCACTTCCTGGGCCTGTGACCCAGAAGTGATTTCAGAGAGATCCAGGCCAGGCCAGAGTAGTTGCTCGTGCTGACGAAGATTTAAAGAGGAACAGGGGGGGGGGGGCGGGGAAGGGAGGGTGTGGTTTAGGGGGTGGAGACGTGCTGGTGCCCCCTCCAAGACAGTGGCTGGGGCGGTCCACCCCCCCTCCCTTTACCACACCATTGAGCGGAGCACAGAGGTCAGGCTGTCTCCAGACTGGATCTGAAGAATGTAATCCCATGTGGTCTGTCCAAGTCTGAAGGACCTGCTGGATCCCAAATGTAGATTACACATACATTTTTATAGATTTCTCCTCCAGAAATTTGTCCAAGCCTGCTTTGAACCCTGCTGTTAGATGCCTCAACCACATCCTCTGGCAACTGAGGCTCATCAGAGACCCCTAAATTAAAAGCTGGCTATTTTGTGGCCGGAGTCTGTGGTTAAGTGTCAATGTTCAGCATTTGAGCGCCTGATTTAAGCAGCCATATCGGGTTTCCATAGCTTAATTGTACCCAGCTCGAAAAAAATACTTTCTATGATTTGATTTCAGTCTGCCGGTTGTTGGCTTCGTGGCGCGTCCTTTTGTTTTATTATTTAAAAGGTTAAACAATTATTCCTTATTTTGCACCTACTCATGATTTTATAAACTTCTGTTACGTACAAGAAGCTTATTTTGTATCTGAGAATGGAAAATTAGAAAGAAAAAAAAAACCCAGCCCAAACACTACCGCACTCTGAGCTTTCCAATCTACTTCCTCTCTGCAGTGAACGAACATATAACAAAAATATAACTTCAGCCAGAAAAGCAGAACCGAGAGGGGCTGCAGGACATTGAGCAGTCGCAGCAAAGCGATTCGTTATCATTGCGATGCCTAGGGAAGAGCGAGCTTGATTCTGTGATTTGATTTATTCCTTAAGGCCTTGCTAAGATGGGAACATGAGATCCTGCAAAGTCAGCTCAGCTCAGCCTGTTGGTATCTGACACAACCAATATTTATGGGCTCTCAAACCACAGGCTTGTGATAAAATGGCGAAGAAGCGCAAATTATAAATGGACACGTTCCCAGTTACACAAATAAAGCTTGTAAATATGTATTTACTTGCTGAACCGCACTGAGGGTGTTAATTCAAACATGGCTTTGCCTTTTGTATTTGGAAGAATTACAATTTCAAACGCGCTCATTATGACTTAGTCCAAGATTCCATATTCCTGGAAACAGTAATTAAAGACTTTCCATCTTTTTTTTTCTTTCTACCTTCTCTCACATTGAGAATTCTGCTTTATAGCTACCAAACCCTGGTAATTCACTCACTGGTGTTTTGTTCTTTTTTTTTTCTGAGTTTTGTTTACACCTCCCGTTTTTAAACTTCTTAGATAAAATGTAGCTTAAACTTGCCTCCTCCTTACCACTACCAAGACTTTTACATGACTGGAATGAATAAAACATCTAAAGCAGGGATTTCAAAGTCCCTCCAGTCGGGTTTTCGGGATTTCCCCAATGAATATGCATTGAAAGCAGTGCATGCACATAGATCTCATGCATATTTATTGGGGAAATCCTGAAAACCTGACTGGATTGCGGCTCTCAAGGGAGGGGCTTTGAGACCCCTAATCTAAAGGGTAATTCTTCTGTAACTTGGCAAAGAAACATGAAGGCAATTAAAGGCCAAATGACCCATCTAGCGTACCCATCTGCAGTATCCACTATCTCCTCCTCTCCCTATTGGCTAAGGCTCTTAACATTTGCATCTCCTCTTCCTATAGGCTAAGGGTCTTTACACCTGCATTGTGATGTCATAGAACTTTATGGTTATAGAAATACTTGGACTTGTTATCCTATATTTTTGAGGTTGTGTTATGTGGATATAGATTTATAGAAACATTGTAACATGATGGCAGATAAAGGTCAAATGGCCCATCCAGTCTTCCCTATCCAGTCCATCCTATCTCCTCCTCTCCCTATTGGCTAAGGCTCTTAACATTTGCATCTCATCTTCCTATAGGCCAGGGGTGTCAAAGTCCCTTCTTGAGGGCCGCAATCCAGTTGGGTTTTTAGGATTTCCCCAATGAATATGGATGAGATCTATTAGCATCAGGATCCACTTCAAATGTGCGTGTCTGGCCTACAAGATCCTACATGGCATCCTTCCTGCCGTTATCCCTCTATCCTGGAACTCCCCAACCCCTACTTCCTCCAGATCCTCCCAAATTTTTAAACTATCCTTCCCTTCCATAAAAGGTATTTCCCATGTAGGCAAACTTGGGTCATCCCTCCCCTTTAGAATCACTGAGATCTGGAATAACCTCACCTCCCCTCTCCGAACCTCAAGCTCCCTCCAACTCTTCCGCAAACACCTAAAAACCTGGCTATTCTCAAAACTGTAACACTTCCCCCCTCTTAGGCCTCTCACCTTCCCCCTTTACACCTAACTCTTTAATCTCTCCACTGTAGTTCCTCTCTCATCTTTCTTCCTGTAAACCGTGCCGAGCTCTGCATTCGTGGAGATGGTGCGGTATATAAACCCAAGGTTTAGTTTAGTTTAGTTTATTGGGGAAATCTTGAAAACCCGACTGGATTGCAGCCCTCGAGGAGGTACTTTGACACCACTGCTATAGGCTAAGGCTCTTTACACCTGCATTGTAATGTCATAGAACTTTATGATTATAGAAACATAGTAACATGATGGCAGATAAAGGCCAAATGGCTTATTCACAGCATCCACTGTCTTCTCCCTATTGGCTAAGGCTCTTAACATTTGCATCTCTTCTCCCTATTGGCTATGGCTCTTTACACCTGCATTGTGATATCTTAGAACTTTATGATTATAGAAACATAGTAACATGATGGCAGATAAAAGCCAAATGATTGATCCAGAGCATCCACTATCTCCTCCTCTCCCTATTGGCTAAGACTCTTTACATCTATATTGTGAGGTCATAGAACTTTATGATTATAGAACCATAGTAATATGATGGCAGATAAAAGCCAAATAGCTTATCCAGAGCATCCACTGTCTTCTCCCTATTGGCTAAGGCTCTTAACATTTGCATCTCCTCTTCCTATAGGGTAAAGCTCTTTACACCTGCATTGTGATGTCATAGAACTGTATGATTATAGAAACATAGTAACATGATGGCAGGTAAAGGCCAAATGACCCATCTGCACCCTATTGTGTGGTTAACGTAGGTGTACTTACCACTGAAGGAGTGACATAAAGGCCCAGAAAAAAGATTCTGTTAACAGCACCTAAATTGGCCTGCGCCTACAAAAACAGTGCTAGCCACATGCCAATCATATTTAGGTGCTGTTAACAAAATCGGGTCTGCTGGCACCTAAGAAAAAAACATAGGCACCGGTAATATAGGCCAGGTTTTTAAAGGCCTGCATTACGGGCACCTAAGGTCATCTCCGCCTCTAACCACGCCAACATTGACTTTAGGTGCTGTTAGCTGCCATGCTGTAGGTGCAATTCAGGTGCCTATTTTTATTTATAATGGGATTTTAGTTGGTTTTAAACGATGTGGTCAATTACTGCGCCGATTAAAGTCAATTAAAGCAATTAAGTTAGGTGCCAGTAGGCGCAATCAAGGCACCTGCCAGAGCCTAACTTACGGCGCTGTTTATAGGATATGGCCTTTAGGGTTGGATTCTGTAATCGGCACCTATGTCGGTGGCCAAAGTGGCCATGCCGATCGTGTGTCAATCACTGGACAGCGCGGTTACAAAATTGCGCCTAAATTCAGCCAAGATAGGCGGCTGAAACGTAGGCCTGGAAAACTCTGACCTACATTTCAGCCGCCACAGGATCCTAAAGTCAGGCTTCAGCAGCCATAAGCTGATCGCAGCAGGGTTATTCTCCCCTCCCCCTGATCCGCTGAGCCAGCAGAATTCCCTGATGCTGCAGCTTCAGGGGGCACTGCCAGCTCAGCTGAGTGGGGATAACTTCCCCTGCCATGATCAGCTTATGGCTGCCGAAGCCTGACATTAGGATCCCGTGGCGGCTGAAATGTAGGCCAGGGTTTTCCAGACCTAAATTTTAGCCGCCTATCTTGCCGAGAATCGTGGCTAGGTAGCTGCTTTAGCCCGCCTAACGCCACTTCCAACATTGGCCACGCCTACTTTAGCATTCCACAGCCTAAAGCGGCTACCTAGCCACGATGCCAGCCACCTTTTATTTAGGCGTCAGTAGGCACTTCAACGCTGCCATTTTTTTTTTTTTTTGCCGTTTCTGATGGCGTTTTTCAATAACTTAGGCATCGGCAGGGCGTCCACCGACACCTAAGTTTGGGCACTGATTATAGAATTTCCCTGTAAGTGCTAATGGCAAAGAAACCTAAGTCATGGTAGAATATTATTCTGTGTGGTAACCACAGGGGATGTGTCGGACACAGTCTCAACGCTTAGAGCGAGTCTGTGTACTTATTGGGCACGAATGTTTGCTGTTCATTGAGGATAAGTGGAAACATTTAGGCCCTCTTACTAACCCCCTCTTCTATGAAACAGCGCTAGTGGTTTTTAGCGCAGAGAGCCGCGTTGACTGGCCCGCACTGCTCCCGACGCTCATTGAGTTCCTATGAGCGTCGGAAGCAGCGCGGGCCGTTCAGCGCGGCTCTCTGCGCTAAAAAACGCTAGCGCGGTTTTGTAGAAGAGGGGGTAAGGTGCGCTAACCGAGTAGCGTGCGCTAAACGCTAATGCGTGTATGTTAGTCTAATTCGCTAATCCGATTAGCGCACCTTAGTAAAAAAAAGTCTTTCCACGCGTTATTTGAATTTTTTTTTTCTTTTGTAAATCTTTATTGACATTTCAAACTTTATAATGTATGCAATTGAAGAATCAGAAAATAAACTGTATGAAAAGACATTGTAATCATACCGCTTTATTTGTGATTAACCACCTTTATGAAGAGATTCAGCCAAGGCTTTAGTAAACAGGCTCCTATATTTCAAGCAGCAAAACACTTTTTTTTTGGGGGGGGGGGAGGGATGAGTTATTGAAGATGATACTAGTAGCAATGAAGATAATTCAGAGAATGTGCTATTTTCCCTTTTGCTTGTTTACAAGACTCACAACTTTATCTGTAAGATCTGGTGATTGGAATATCATGTTACTTCTCTCTCTCTCTTTTAGCACAATATACTATTTAAAGAAAAAATAAAATTCTTGTCCTCCCTTTGAACTGAGTGTTGGCTCTGTTTCAGAGTGGAGCCTGTGAATTATAATATATTATATTTGTTTATTCTTGTGTAAATTTTCCTCCTGTTATCGGGATTAATTTTCATTGGCAGACTTGGAAATCCTTCAGTAAAAACAAAGAAAGGGACTGAGACTTGTGAATGCATGATCTGGCCGTTGTAAGCTGTAACTTGCACAGTTCAAGATTTTATTTCATATTGTGTATTGATACCATCTGGGCCTCTTGTTCCCTGGGAATCTCCCATTGATTTCTCTCTTTTGCAAGGATAAGGTAATTGACCCATACAACAGTGTTTCCCAAAACCGTCCTGGCCTGGGGGAAACCCTCAGCCCACAGGTTTTCAGGATATCCTCATAATCATGACAGAGATTTGCATATACCTGCTCCACTGCAAGCAAGTCTTTCTTATGAATATTCATTGTGGATATCCTGAAAATTGTTTCAAAGCCTAGCTAAACTAAACTAAACCTTGGGTTTATATACCACATCTTCTCCACAGTAGTAGAGCTCGGCACGGTTTACAGAACTGGGATAGAACGGAACTCCAAAGGGGGGATTATAGGAATAGGTATGAAGAGAGTTTAGAGGGGCTTGGTGTACCAGAGAGGGAAGGAAATGTTACATTTTTGAGAATAGCCAAGTTTTTAGATGCCTACGGAACAGTTGGAGGGAGCCCAAACTACGAAGCGGGGAGACAAGATTGTTTCAGAGCTCAGTGATTCTGAAGTGGAGAGAAGTCCCTAGTTTTCCCAACTGTAGTGTGGAGCCGGAGGACAATGGGATGGAGGTGGGTAGTTGGTTTAATTTATGGCCGAGCCAAAGTAGTTCTGTTTTGGACTCATTCAGTTTCATTTGTACAGTGAGGGCCCAGGATTGGAGGTTCGTTATACATGAGGAAAGACTAAAGATCTTAGGGCTCTTCAGCTTGGAAAAGAGATGGCTGAGGAGAGATATGATTGAAGTCTACAAAATCCTGAGTGGTGTAGAACAGGTACAAGTGGATCAATTTGTTTTTTACTGCATCAAAATTTACAAAGACTAGGGGACACTCGATGAAGTTACAGAGTAATACTTTTAAAACCGATAGGAGCTCATATCTTTTCACTCAGAGAATAGTTAAGCTCTGGAATGTAGTAAGAGTGGTTAATGTAGCTGGTTTTAAAAAAGGTTTGGACATGTTCCAGGAGGAAAAGTCCATAAACTGCTGTTGAGACAGACATGGGAGAAGCCACTACTTGCCCTGGATTGGTGGCATGGAATGCTGTTACTATTTGGATTTTTGCCAGGTACTTGTAACTTGGGTTGGCCTCCATAAAGATGGGATACTGGGCTAGATGGACATCTAATCTAGGAAGGCTATTCTTATGTTTTAATGTTCTCTTTGAGAATGTATTTAATTCATAACTCCCTTACTCTAACCACCCTGAGAAACTCCCTAAGCCCCTATTTGTCCTGTTGTCTGTTAATTTAGATTATAAGCTCTACTGAGCAGGGACCATCTCTTAAATATGTTGTTGTACTGCACTGCGTATGCCAATCGGCACTATAGAAATGTTAAATAGTAGTAGGTTTGGGAACTACTGCTATATATAGTACTCCCCTGATATTCGCAGGGCTTCTGTTCCAGGAACCCCCGTGAATCTTGAAAAACCGCGAATAGGTTTTTTTGTGGGGGAGACTGGAGAGGGCAGCGGGAGAGCAAGAGAGAGCAGCTGGGAGCGCCGGCGAGTGAAGGAAATCACTCGCTTTATGCTCCTGCCGCCTCTTCCAGGACTGCAAGTCAAAGCAGCTCCCGATTGGTGAGGCCCGACTTTAGTGCAGGAAGAGGTGGTCGGAGCATACAGCGAGTGATTTCCTTCACTCGCCGGCGCTCCGACTGCTCTCTCCTGCCTCTCCAGCTGTCCTCTCCTGGTCGGCAGTTCGTGGTCAGAAAATACCGCGAATGACTGGAACCGCCGACCGCGAATGACCGGGGGAACACTGTACTGTAAACATGCTCAGTCATTATCACCAATTACTTATGCAGAAAATTTAGTCTACTCAAACCTGCGTTGATTCCTTGGAGAGCAAGGAACTAGAGAATGACACGGTGACAGAATTCATCACCGTTCCCATCCCCGCATGTCATTCTTTAAGGAGAGAGGGAAGAATCAGAGTATGAATGGCCACAACCACTGATCCACAAGCTTTGCTTTGAAGAATGCTGGTGTAGAAGGACTGAGGTTGAAACAGACACTTCAGAGTGACAGTCTCTGGTATCCAGAGCAGATATTGTGATGTCATAATGCCTCATTCCACCAGTGCCTAAGAGCCAATCACATCAGTGATGTCACAATGGCTTCATTATCCTTGGCTCACATAAGAATCAGAGTATGAATGGCCACAACCACTGACCCGCAAGCTTTGCTTTGAAGAATGCTGATATAGAAGGACTGAGGTTGAAATAGATACTAGTAAATGACATGGGATAATTTCCCGCGGTTATCCACGGGGACGAGGTGATGAATTTTGTCACCGTGTCATTCTCTACAAGGAACAAAGTCAAAATGAAAATATGCCTTCTAAAGTATGGTATAGAAGTGCATAATTAGAAAATGCACTTCCAGAAGGTTCCTTAGCTATATAACTGTGTGATCGTTTCCAAGTTAGGCCATATGGCTCTGCTTTTTTTTTTTTTTTCCGCCCCTTGTAAGGTCCTGTAAATCTGATTTCTTGAACAGAAGCACAATTACGAGTCTGCGCATGTGGTGGGAGCTGGGGGTAAACTTAGATCTGGTTTAACCTCTCCCTCATGAAAAGTAACCATCGGGCAAGTGTAATGAAAAGTGATTTTTCATTTTGAAACGCGGCATTGGCTCTTTCAAACGGTTCTTGTCAGTTACTCAAATCTAGAAACTTAATTCTCCACCAAGCAGGCAGGAAGGTGCTGAATTTGAAACATAATCTGGTTGTGAACAGAGAACCCAACTGGAAGTGACTCAAAGAATAATGACTTGATTTCAGGCCACGGGAAAAATGGATTGACCCTATAATTAGTAAGAACTGCTGACAGGTTATATGGGCTGGGTTTTTTTTTTTCCCAAGACTGAAAAGAAATACTTCATGTGCACAGTGACAAGCCAGGAATGTTATAACAAGGCTTTGTGGTCTGTGTTTGCAGCTGAAAAATATAAGAAATGATAGTAATACCATGTTGGAATAGATGAAGAAGCAAAACCCAACTAAAGGGAAATATTAATGGATTTCTCACAGCTCAGTCTGAACTTGCTCTGGCCACCCCACTGATCCTCTTAAGTCAGACGGAGGTCCCCACATCCCATTATGGAAAAAAGTAGGTGGCATTTAATGAACCAGCGATCTTCACGATTTTGGGTTTTTTAATTGAGACCACCACGGGGTTACTATAGGTCAAAATGAGCTGAAGAAGGACTGCCACACTGGGCATTAACAATAAAGAATGCATTTGCTAATGCCCAGTCTGTCTCAATAGAGAAAGGCCTTGTCTTTCAAGCATATGGCTGCTCCCCACATCCAATTCCCACTTTCTATCGCAAGCTTAAGTAAAGAGACAAAGTAAAAAAAAAAAAAAAAAAGAAAATCAACCAACAACAACAACATAATGATTATGGGAGCTACCCTAGAGGTCTTCCGGGGCCACACATTGAATTAAACTTTAATATAAGAGCAATTATCCCCTTTTCCCAAACCCAGATCCTCACGACAACAGAGGTAACAGGAGATTGTCGATTTTGCTCTGGAACTGAACTTAGTGTTCTGCCACTCCATTAATCGCAGAAGGCAGCATTTTCATTGGGAAACCATGAAAGAGCAAAGATTAAATTCCAGAAGATTCCCCAAAGAGGTCAGCCACATCTAATCTTTTATTTCTGCAGTTCTGCTCTTTCTCCAGTAGACGGAATCCACCCATCCTGCCCCCAGCCATCCCTGGGATCCTTTGAGATGATGTCACCTGGAGGTTGAGGGTGGTGTTGAACAGCAAGGACTTTCTCTCTTCCATACATCCCCATCCTGAACCAACCAATTGCAGCCTCTTGCTCTGGCACATATTTACAAACGCAGAAGAACATAAGAATAGCCTTACTGGGTCAGACCAATGCTCCATCAAGCCCAGTAGCCCATTCTCATGGTGGCCAATCCAGATCACTAGTACCTGGCCAAAACCCAAAGAGTAGCAATATTCCATGCTACCGATCCAGGGCAAGCACTGGCTTCCCTCATGTCTGTCTCAATAACAGACAATGGACTTTTCCTCCAGGAAATTGTCCAAACCTTTCTTAAAACTAGCTTCTCGCTCTCTCTCGCCATATATACACATACAGACATTTTCTCTTTCTCTCCCCCACCCCCCTTGACCCAATTACTTCTCTCCCAGAGTCTCTAGATGAAATCAGATATACTCCCAACCCTAAATTAGAGTTGATTGGACTCCTCCAGTCTTTTCATCCTCCTCCAGTTCAAGAATGTGCTTAGCTTGGTATCAGGTTTCTTTTGGGGGGGGGGGGGGGGGTCCTAGCAAAACGTAAGGAACTTAAAAAAAAAAAAAAAAAGCACATCTATCCACTTCAACCCAGTTCCTTGTCGCAAAAGTTCTCTGGACGTTAGTGGCCACAGGTTTGTTATAGGTCTGTAAACGATAAACGTTATGACTCTCTCACACTGTGTAATGTCAGTGAAAACAATAATACGATGGTAGTGTTGAAACATGATACCGTTTCCCGAAAGGTCTTCTCTGTTCACAGCTCGCCAGGCCTCTTGTTGACATGGACCGAGGCCAATTTTTATTGCTCGTCTCTAGTCTTTGCTGCAGGTTATGCTTTGCTTTGACGGCTGGGCCTCACCCTGCCAGGAGAAACATGTTGGCATCTTAGTAGAAGCTTTACCTGACAAGACTGATGGAATCATTTGCACGGCCAGTCCACAGGAACGGAAAGCCTTAAAAGTTTATTGTGCAGCGCACGTGTGTTTGACAAGATTCTTCAAATGCGTTAGCAGTACTATTAAAGCGAGAACCATTGGTGAAGTAAAGTTGGGGCGAGAGATCCTTTTGGTTTTTTGATTCTTAAATACTGGATGTTAGCATTCCGCTGGTCCCTGGGAAGTTTGCTCTAAATGCCCTGCCACCTTGCCGCTGCTGGGTCAGGCCAGTGGTCCATCGTGCCCAGCAGTCCGCTCACGCAGCGGCCCTTAGGTCAAAGACCAGCGCCCTAACTGAGACTAGCCCTACCTGCGTACGTTCTGGTTCAGCAGGAACTTGTCTAACTTTGTCTTGAATCCCTGGAGGGTGTTTTCCCCTATGACATTTTCTTTCTTCCTCCAAACTCCACTACCTCGGTACCATCTCTCCTACTGTCACCCCTTCATTCAGTCCCCGATGGCTTCAAACATGCTGTAATTGCACCACTCCTTAAAAAGCCTTCACTGGACCCTACCTGCTCTTCCAACTGTCGCCTCATCTCCTTCCTCCCCTTCGTATCCAAGCTACTTGACTCTGTCATCCCTAGCTACCGTATTTTCACGCAGATAACGCGCACCCGTGTAAAACGCGCACACGGGTATAGCGCGCAGAAACCACGATTTTATGTACAAAAACTTTTGTATACCGTGCTCACGGGTATACCGCGCATGCAGCCCGACTGTCCTTTCGCCCGCCCCGACTCTCCTCTGGCCACCCTGACTCTCCTTTCGCCCTCCCCGACTCTCCGTTCACTGTCCCGACTCTCCGTTCACCCTCCCTGACTTTCCGTGCGCTGTCCCGACTCTCCGTTCACCTGAGGCACATGGTCGGGTTGGGCCCATGTGCCTCAGGCCGCGCCCCCAGGTGGGACCTAAGGTTCCAGGGCCTATTCTGATTGGCCCACGCGCCTTAGGCCCCACCAGTAGGCAGAGCTTTGGGACGGATGGGCCAATCCGGCCTCATTCCATCGTTGGCTGCCTGCCGGACAGGCGGGTTTGGCTCCCGTCTGTCCGGCCAACTACCAAAGGTACGGGGAAGGGGGGTGGGGGTGTCGTGGGGGTCGGCCAGGGGGGTCGCGGGTCGGCTGGGGGGGCGGTCGTTGGAGGGAGGGGGGTTTGCGTCGAGGGCAGGAGGGCCTGGGATCCCTCCTGCCCGTAATGTAGTGCGGGGTGGGGGTAGGGGGTCGCCGTGGCCAGGAGGGTTTGTGCTCCCTCCTGGCCCGATATTGTCGGGGAGTTGGGGAGTCGGCCGGGCAAGAGGGCTTGGGCTCCCTCTTGCTCCGATCGTGGATGCGGGTGCGGGTGGGAGCGCGTGCGAGCGGTCGTTCGGGGTGGAGGTGCGAGCGGTCCTGCTGGGGGGGTGAATCGGGCGTCAGGCGGGGTGGGAACTATGTAAAAAAATTTTTGTATACCGCGCTCACGCGTATAACGCGCGAGGGGTATGCGCGGTAGGTAAAAACGCGTATAACGCGCGCGTTATATGCGTGAAAATACGGTACTCTTGACCTACTCCAATCAGGCTTTCATCCCCTGCACTTTATGGAAACTGCCCTTGCTAAAGTTTCCAATGTCCTGTTCCGAGCCAGATCCAAAGGCCTGTATTCTATATTTATCCTTCTCGATCTATCCACTGATTTTGACATTGTAGACCACCACCATCTCCTTGACACCCTGTCCTCATTTGGATTTCAGGCTCTGCTCTTTCTTGGTTCTCGTCTCTCTCACATCTTTGCCTGCAGGAAGCATTAAAATACATTTCACGCTCCGGGCTTTCTCTACAGCACTCAGAGAATCTCCTAGCAGAAGAGGAGTGGCTACAAAGGCAAGCAGAAGCTAGAACAATTGATTCTGATGATCTGGCATTGAAAGACCTAAAAAGAGGGGGGAAAAAAAATCCCGAGTGCTTAAAAGATAAAGGAAACAAGTTATTTGAAGCAGGAAACTATCTTGCAGCTGGGAATGTTTACAATCCAGCAATCTGATTAAATGTACGCCCTCCAGGATTATACCTGAATGGTGCAGCCTGATACCTCAAACTCAGGAACCTGTGGAAGGCCATTGAGGACTCTTCTAAGGCACTTGATCTGCTGATACCCCCTGCTCCAGATAATGCTTAAGAGAAACAGGGCAGCACGACCCCCCCTCCAACCCCCGTCAGGGAAGAACCTGAAAAACCCTGGTTTCCACGGGGAAAAAGACCTTCGAGGGCGCAATGCTGAGCGCACGAATTACTGCGCTCCAGTTCCAGATGCGGCTTTATCAGGAGGCCAGTGAGAGGAAATAAATAAATAAAATAAAATAGAGACTCCAGCTCACAACTGAGCCAGTCCACACTGGCAGCAGTCTGTGCCCCAGCGCTCGCAACAGTAACATAACTGCTACGCAAACAAGCACCGCCCGAGGGGCTGGGGCATCCAAGGGCAGCCCTCTCCCCGAGACAAAAACAGAACCTTGACCACCCTCCGGCCCAGCAGGATCAGATTGTCAGCGAAGGCTTGGCCCAGGATCACCATCGACCAGTGGGCCCTCAGCATCATCAAGAAGGGATTCCGAATTCGTCTCCACTCCTGCCCCCCCCCCGAGTGGGCGGGGCACCCTCCATCTGACGACCCAACTTTCCTGCAGCAAGGAGAGGACCTGCTTCGGCAGAATCAATAAAGGCGGTGACGAACAGAGGAGATCACCAAGGGGTTTCTACTCCAGTAACCCCCGCGTCACCATGGACAAGGACAACGCTCGTTCCTGGATCTCTGTAAGCTCAACAGATGCATACACAAGGTCCAGATGCACTCTCTGGGTACAGTCTTGGCCCTGTTACAGCCCGAGTATTGGCTAGTATCCCATGCACCCAGCCCACAGGAGGCATCGTCGCTTCTAAAGCCAAGACAGACGCCTCAGTACAAGGTCCTGCTCCTTGGACTCTCAACGGCTCCAAGAGCGTTCACAAAGTGCGTGGCAGTGGCACATCCTCACCTTCAAGGGGTGCGTGTCCTATCTTATCTCGACAGCTGGCAGCCCCGTCAACCACTATAACCCTCCTCCAAGAACTGGGGTTCCTCATCAACTACATGAAATCCCACCTGATACCCACCCAGGGGATATCGTTCATCTGGACAGTCATCGACACCACGCAGACCAAGGCCGTCCTACGGGACTACCAGTCGACGCCATGACATCCCTGGCCCAGTGCATCCCTGCCAGCAGCTCATCGTCAGCACGCTCCGGTCTTTGTTGTGCAGCACACCAGACTACTCATGTGATCCCTGAAAGGGCACCTCAGACGTCACTGGGACCAGTGTACCCAACCTCTGACCACCCACCTACTGGAGCTCAGGGCCTTAGGGAATGCCCTCGAAACCTTCAAACAGGCAGGAGTCCTCACCCAAACAGAAAACCAGGTGGCCTTGAACTATATCAACAAACAGGGAGGGACAGGGTCAACCTCGCTATGCAAGAAAGCGTGCCACATGTGGGAGTTCTCCAACTCCATTCAATGCCCCATCCAGGCAACTTACCTCCTGTGGGAGCAGAACGACCTGGCAGAAAGACTCAGCCACCAGCTGGATCCCGATGAGTGGTGTCTCAACCCAGCGGCGATGAAGAAGATCTTCAGCACCTGGGGCACACCGAGCATCGACCTGTTTGCAACCGAACCGAACTCAAAATACTCAACCTTCTGCGCAAAGAGATCAACCCATCGCCGTCTCAGCCCCGACGGTCTGTCTGTGAGTTGGAACACCCTAAGTCCTACAGAAGATTCTTCAGGACAGAGCAACGGTGATCATGATTGCCCTGTTCGGGCTCCTGCAACCATGGTTCCCGTTCCGGCAAGGGATAGCGGTTCACCCACCTCTCCCCGCTCCCGATCAGTGCAGTTCTCATTACCCCCTCCACCACGACCTGCGTTCCTTAGCCCTGACCGCATGGATGATGAGAGGATGAACCTACCACAAGACGTGGAGCACACTCTTATGGCAGCCAGAAGACCTTCAACCAGAAAACGCTATGGGTTGAAAGGGAGAAGGTTCCGCTACCAGTGCACAGACACGCAGCGAGACCCCTACAACTGCCCTATACCGGACATCCTGCAGTACATACTGAGCTTATCTCAGGGGGACCTAAAACCCACTTCCATCAAGGTCCACCTAAGTGCAATCACGGCATACCACGCTGGCCTAGACAGCAAACCAGTGTCGAGGCATCCAGTAATCACAAATTTTCATGAAGGGACTGTCCAATCTGCACCCACCGGTCAGACCACCACCGCCCGGATGGGACCTCAACTTGGTGCCGCATCATCTCACCTCGACCCCTTCAAACCTTTGGGGGAGGCAGATCCCGTAATCCTGGCTGGGAAAACCCTGACCATTGTGTCTACCGACACACTCCCTCATGAGAACAGGGTGGTACCCAGAACCCACCCCCGATTCTTGCCGAAGGCGGCTTCAGCGTGCCTCCCGGCACTCTACATCTCCCCACAGGGAGGCACACTGCCACCTCAGCAACACCTCCTGGACTGTGTGCGGGCCCTGACTATGCAGCAGATTAGACAAGCCTCAATTGTTCGTCTCCTACGATCAAAACAGACCAGGACTTCCGGCCACCAAACGCAGGCGCTCGCGCTGGATATAAGAGTGCACCCCCTTCACCTATAGAAAAGCGCAGCATCAACCGCAGGTGGGAGCCAACGCCCACCAGCGCAGAACCATAGCCATCACAATGGCTCATCTGCACCACACACCAATAGGGGACATCTGCGATGCAGCCACTTGGTCCTCCATGCACACCTTCACCAAGCACTACTGCCTCGACATAGCATTCCACGCTCCAAATGCATTCGGCCGAGCAGTCTTGGAAGTGGCTCTTCCCTCCCGGGAGGGACAGCAACCACTAGCACAGCCTTGACAAACACTGATCAAGTAGGGTGTTATAAATATCGACAAACACTGATCAAGTAGGGTGTTATATATATTGATTAAGTAGGTCTTCCAGCACTCCTGCCTAGACTGCATGTGGAATAGGCAAGTATGAATTCTCACATGCAAGTACGAACTGTTGACCAGTTGGTTTCTCACTGTTCATTGATTGTCATTGACCAGTTCATTGTCTGTGAGTATTATTGCTCAGTTAACACAGCACTTTATCTAAAACCTTGTTTCCACAACTTTACCTGCTTTGCCTGATTACCCTGCCCGGCTCGGCCTCCACAGCCAGGCGAGGGATGCACAAAGCGCTAAGGCGCAGGTCCATTCGGTACATCCCTCGGCTAGGGAGTCACCCATATGTGGCTGACTCATCCTGCTTGTCCTAGGAGAAAGTGTAGTTACTTACCTGTAACGTAGGTTCTCCGTGGACAGCAGGATAGTCAGCCACACAACCCACCCGCCTCCCCAAACGGCCGACCCGGCCACAGATAGGAACAGCCTGGGGATTAGGGGGAAGCAGGGGGAAATGGGTAGGGCTCGGGCATGCCCAGTGGGGCCCGGGCACTGCACGTGCTCAGAGAAAAAAAAAAAAAAAATCTCTCTGAGCTATTGGAGAGCTTATCCGCAAATTGGGAGGTGTTGGGACAACACCCATAGGTGGCTGACTATCCTGCTGTCCACAGAGAACCTACGTTACAGGTAAGTAACTACACTTTCTAGAGTGAAAGCTCATGTGAGGCGAGGCGCTGCCTTCTGTGAACTGGAGTTGCGTGCGGAAGGTATGGAAGCCTAGGAAGCAGCAATTAAGATCGCTCCTTCTAACGAAAATGTACAGTGAGATGCTGAGAAGATTCAACAGATAATTCGAGGAACTGTGCAAGAATCCGCTTAAAAGTGTGTTGCAAATTTTATTGCTAAAAGAGGCTACATTAGAACGGGCCTAATAGCCCACTTCTGACGTGGTACATCAAGCCCCCATCTCTGGCAGTATTCAAATCCAGACTTCTTTGAAGCTGCTGTCAATTCCAAACTCCAACCCACCTGCTAATAACCAATCTCTGTCTTATCATTCCCTCTGAAATTTCCCCACCTGAGCACTGTGTACTGATGCACCGTCTTGTCCAGTGTATCTGTCTTGACTAGATTGTACGAATGGGGTGCTGAAAAGTTATCAGCCCAACCAAGAAGAGAATGACGTGGATATGGTTCAATCGATGATTTGAAACAATGTCAAAACATAGAACTTTGTTTCTGCAAATTGGCACTTCACGAAATAAGATAACACTCTTTTCAGCTACGGTGGCAAAATACGCTCAGAATTTAGGAAGTCGGTTGGTTGGGCTGAGAACTTTTTATCACCCCCTCATACTATTTGGGTTTCTGTTAGGTACTTGTAACCTGGATTGACCACAGTTGGAGACAGGATACTAGGTTAGACCCACTATGGCTTCTCTTATATTCTTAAGTGAGCCACGTATAGGACAATCAAGCTATTGTGATATCACCGATGAGGTTGGCTCTTAGGCATTGGTGGAATGTGGCATTATGATGTCATAATCTCAGCTCTGGGATGTTGCTATGAGGGGGGTGCTGAAAAGTTCTCAGCCCAACCAAGAAGAGAATGAGGTGAATAGGGTTCAATCAATGATCTGAAATAAAGTAAAAAGACATAGAATTTAATTTCTGCAAATTGGCACTTAATGAAATAAGATGACACTCTTTTCAGCTCCAGTGGCAAAATAACCCTCCAAATTTAGGAAGTTGGTTGGTTTGGCTGAGAACTTTTCAATACCCCCTTGTATGTAATAAAAGTGAGCCAAGTATAGGACATTCGAGTCATTGTGACATCACTGATGAGGTTGGCTCTTATTGGTGGAATGAGGCATTATGACATCACAATCTCAGCTCTGGAATGTTGCAATGAAGGGGTCCTGAAAAGTTCTCAGCCCAACCAAGAAGAGAATGACATGGATATGGTTCAATCAATGATCTGAAACAATGTTAAAACAGATAATTTCTTTTCTTCAAATTGGCTCTTAACGAAATAAGATAACACTCTTTTCAGCTACGGTGGCAAAATAACCTTCAGAATTTAAGAAGTTAGTTGGCTGGGCTGAGAACTTTTCAGCACCCCCTCGTAAACTCTTTTGAGCTGAGACTATCTCTTCTTGTGTTTTGATGCACAGGGATGTATACTATATGTATGATTAGGAGTCGTCGTATGCAGTGTTGGATCCTCCTCCACTGGTATCCCACTGTCATTCGGGGTACCCCAGGGCTCTGTCTTGGGACCTCTTCTTTTCTCCATCTATATTCATTCCCAGTGCTCTGATCTCCTCCCATGGCTTTCAATATCACCTCTTTGCCGATGACTCCCAGACCTACCTCTCCACACCAGAAATCTCTACCAGAATCCAGGCCCGAGTCTCAGCCTGCCTGTTCGACATCACTGCCTAGATGTCACGCTGCCACTTAATTGAACATGACCAAGACTGAGCTACTCAAGTCGAAACGCATATTTCCAATTGTTTATAGAATTCGTTTTAAGTTTAATATTCTTTCTTTTCAGATTCAGTCTTGGTCTTCCTTCTTTTTTGGCTCTTCTCTTATTCTCCTCGAAGGAATCTTTGCTCTTCTCGGCACAATCTTTTGACTCTTCCTTCTTTCAGGCACATTTTCTTGGATGTTAATAGGGACTCTTGGTTTTGGGCAATGGCCCCCATTTTGTGGCATTCTCTCCCACTCTATTCAAGGGTCGAAACATCATTCATCATTTTACTTGTGGCGCAGGGGTTAGAGCTACGGCCTCAGCACCCTGAGGTTATGGGTTCAAATCCCTCGCTGCTCCTTGTGACCCTAGGCAAAGTCACTTAATCCCCTCATTGCCCCAGATACACTAGATAGAGTTTGAGCCCAACGGGACAGATAGGGAAATATGATAAAGGACCTGAATATAAACCACTTAGGATATAGGTGGTATATAAATAAATACTTATACTGGACCAATCTTTTTCTACCTATAATATTTTGTAAATCCTCCCTACCTCTTTCCCTCTTGTGTCCATTTGTTTTATTTTTGTTACGTGTCCAGTTTTTACAAATGTCCCCTTCCTTGCTTTTATGTTGTAAGCCGTTTAGATTTAACTTCTTTTGTTAATATTTGTGGTATATCAAAAAAATTGAACTTGAACTTCCTTCTAAACCTACTTCTCCTTTCCCCCCAACTCTCTCGGTGGATATTTATTTATTTGTTTGGTTTTATATCCCGTCCTCCTCGAAGACCTCAGACGGGATACAAGTTTACATACATAATGAAGCGTATTTATACGAAATGATTGCAAACATAGGGGTCCTTTTACTAAGGCGTGCTAACCGATTTAGCGCCCGCTAACTGATTTAGCACGTGTTAAAGATTAGCGTGCTAAATGCTAAGGCATCCGTTATATTCTTATGGGCGCCTTAGCGTTTTAGCGCGTGCTAATCTTTAGCGCACGCTAAATCGGTTAGCACGCCTCAGTAAAAGGACCCCATAGTGTGGTAAAAGATTGCATGACAAAACATTGTCAGACAAAAATGGTAAAACATAGGGCTCCTTTTATCAAGCTGCGGTAGGGGTTTAATGTGCGAAATACCGCTCGTTAAACCGCCTGCCTCCGCTAGTCGCTAATGCCTCCATTGATGAGGCGTTAGTTTTTGGGCTTGCCGCGGGGGTTAGCGCGTGATGAAATGTCCGACGCGCTAACCCCGCTAGTGCACCTTGATAAAAGGAGTCCATAGTATGACAAAATATGGCAAGCATAGTATGGATAACACTCGCATCCTCTCTATCTTGCCAGCTCGCAGCCTCGGAGTTATATTTGACCCCTCTCTTGTTTTCTCTCCACAAATCCAACAGACCGCCAAAACATGTCATTTCTTTCTTAATAATATCTCCAAATTCCGACCCTTCCTCTCTCATACTACCAAAATTCTTATGCACACCCTTATCACCTTGCACGTAGACTACTGCAACCTGTTTCTCACAGGTCTTCCATGTAACCATCTCCCTCCCTTTTAATCCATTTGAAATTCTGATGCACAACTTATATTCTACCAGAGTTGCCGTGCCCACATCACCCTTCTACTCAAGTCACTTCATTGGCTCTCTATCCATTTCCGCATACAGTTCAAACTCCTCCTATTGACTTACAAGTGCCTTCACTCTGCAGCTCCTCAATATCTCTCCACTATCTGTTTTCAGTGGGTGTAGGCGAACTTGTGTACAGTTGGATGGGTTTGGAAGGATGGGGGGATACACCAGTTTGTACATGTACAGGAGGAATTTGGGCTATTACATTCTGATGCCTTTCTTATGCCCAATTACAAATGTTTCTTTCCAAACATGAATTCTGGGATCTTGTTCTGGGGGAAACAGGGTTAGAGTTAGCATTAAGGAAGGGGATGGGGAAAGGAGGGGTGTCACGGTTATATCGGGCTTTATTATTGCGAGAAGCCCCAGTAGAGCCTTATCAAGCTCAGTGGGCTCTAGAACTGGGGAGGATGATTGGGGAGTCTGAAAGGTCTTCTATGTATAGGTCTCTAGTTTCTGTCCCACGTTCCTCCTCGCTAATTGAAAATGGATACGAGATGTACTATTGTTGGGACCTCACAATGCTTATCCCAGATCTATGATATTCCAGGGAGCTTATGCTGGAGAGCCTGTGGCCTCTGTAAAGAAATACTGGAACATGGTGGGGACAATTACTCGTAAACATTGTCCAATGCTGATGGAATGCTGTTTGCTTAACGCCTCTATTGTGTTATTGTGTTCCGGAACATCGTTTAGCCTTATTTGTTTTCACTATTGCTAGCATGACACTAGCGAAGAATTGGCGCACTGCGCAGATCCCTGAGCGGAAATATCTCATTAGTCACTCGGACTATGTACACTTGACGTGCAGGTTAATGGCAATGCATCGCCAATTGTTAATTCCCTATCATAAAGCCTAGGATAGCTATGTGACCTGGAGATCTAGTCTCAACTATTAACGTCCTATACCGTGATGTTTACTATTCTATGAGGGTTGGGGAGGGGGGAGGGGGTTCTAGATAGGGGTGGGGAAGGAAAGGAGAGGGGCATATTTTGTGGTAATGTTGGGGTCGCTATGTTATGTATACATGTATGTTTTGCTGTTGAAAATTTCAAATAAACACAACTTGGAAAAAAAAAAAAGAAGAAGAAGACTGGAAACGCCCCTGTTTCTGTCGCCTCAGTCTGGGTGCAGGGGAGTCCTCAGGAGGACTGGCCTGGAGTGGAGTTCATTGTGATTTCAGCGGGAGCGGTTCTGTTTCCCTCAGCCTTTGTAACTGGAAGATCTTTTAACTGGAGTGGAAAAAGCAGAACTAATGAAGTGGGGTGAAGGGGCTGAATTCATTACGCCGTTGAAGCACTGGGAGCGTCTTGAATTTCACAGGCATTCCAGAGGGCTTGCTGTTTTAAATTCATTTAAATGTTGGTATGTTAAAGCCTATCCTGTTACATGGTCTCCTGAGCAAGCGCTGGCTTGGAGAGCACAGGAAAATGCAGTGTTCTCTAAGAGAAAACAAAACTTTGTGGCGTGCTAATTCTCTTCAGATAGTGGCGGAAAGTGTACAGACTTCAACTGAAATTATTTCATGCCAAAAGAAAAAAAAATACCCAACCCAACCCAAAACGGACGGGTTGATATTTAAAGCAATTTAACCATCCGGAAGCGGCTCGTGGACGGTTAAAATCGCCTGTTTGGGGCTAATTGCTGATTTTCAACAGCACTTAATTGGTTAGCACCACTGAAAATAACTGGTTAGCACAGAAGTGAAAATCAGTTATTTTTGTGGTGTTCTGGGGGTGGAATTGGCACTTGGCCTTTATCTGCCATCACGTTTCTATGTAGGGCACTGCCCTGCTCTAATTGATTAGCTTGGAGTTAGCACAGGGGTCCTTACCATCTACAAACTAGAAGGCAGTAGGGGCTCATATGCTAATTTTTTTTTTTAATGGCCTTGTGCAATTGGCAAACTTAGCGTGTGGCAACACCGCAGCGTAGGAGACGACAACCAATGGAATAAACAAAGCTGAACAGCGCAAGAAGATGTATGACAGCCTACTAGCAACGCAAGCAGCGAAACTTGATCACCCCATCTCCAACAACAACGACCGACTTCAAATCATTTCGAAAAGAAATCAAAACCCTGTTGTTAAAAAAATTTTATCAAGAAATCATAACACATCTCCATGTCTATCCCCAGTCTTGTAAATTTCCCATCAAATTCTCAACCATGTAAACAGCACCCTAATTTGTAATTTTCCTGGAAATGTCCAGTTATCATCTTTTGTAATCCGCCTAGAACTGCAAGGTACTGGCGGAATAGAGGTCACTAATGTAATGTAATTTATTGGATAATTCAAGGAAGACTCAACACAATTCATGTTTCGGCCCAATGGCCTGCATCAGGAGTAGTTTATTACATCATTCCTCAGTCTAATCTGCCAGTGAGGAATACATCCATGGGCTCCTCCATTGGGCTAAAACATGAGTCATGTTGAGTCTTCCTTGAATTATTCCATAATTTCATCTTTGTTTATTCCATTGGTTGTTGTCTCCTTTGCTGTGGTGTTGCCAGTTGGTGATTTGCGGAGGATATTTTTTGTCTTCTGGTTTTGTTTTGTTTTTCTGAAATTAGCGCATGACCATTAATTCAGAAAGTGGAAAAAAATCAGCCATTCTCTGGCAGCGAAAAAAGTGACCTTAGCGTGTGGGAAAGATCCGCGTAAGGGGCATGCTAAGACCACTTTTTGTCGCAATTCAGTAAAAGGGTCACTATTTTACTTCACTTAATTATAGCACATGAAATGGAAAAGTCAATATAATTTTGCCCTGAGGGCTCCGTCACAGAACTATTAAACTGTTCTTTGATTCACACATCCTCAGAGTTTTTTAATTAGGTAGGGGGGAATTTTGCTAATGAGCGTTAACTAGTAAATTCATGTTAATGTGTTTCAATGGATGCTATTTCAAGCCCTATTATTCTCACTATTTACTAACTATGCACTTAAATTAGTATATAGTGGTGTGTATTAACACATATTACTGGGTAATACATGATAAATGCAAATCTAAATTCAAAAATGCATATTCTGCCTTAACTTCAAAACCTTCTAGATGGATTACAAAAGCTCAACCAGGAATACCTTGGATAAAGATAAGAATATTTTCTCTTCAATATATATAATTATCTAAATCCGATTATACTCCCAAGAACTGGCAGACTAAAAATGTCTTCAATCGCTCTCTAAATAGCTGATAATTAGTTTCCATTCTTAATTCTAAGGGTAATTTATTCCAGAACAATGCTGTATAGCATGAGAAAAATTAATGTATGTATTGGTTTATAACGCATGCCCTTAACTCATGGATAATGTAATATTAGTTGCTGTTTGCATACAGGGTGAGGGGGGGGGAAAAAAAAAAGTAGCCCCTTAGCATTTTATGGCATTTTCTCTGCAACCACTTGGAATTTCAACGTGAAATTTCACCGCTTTATTTGAGGTTACTATCTACATTAATGTCCCAGATGAAATAAGACTATCTTTAAACTTGGCAAAGTTACAGAATTTTTAGCATGACCATCCAGCAATTTTCATGCGTTCAAAAATGTTTGAACTGTAAAACTACCATTATTTGAGAAAAATAATGGGATACCAGCTCGCGGTTAATGTCATCACAGTAGCCTATTGGAGGCCTATCGCAAGCTCCACCCAAAACTGCAAACAATTGTCGAACTCAAGAAAGCGTGTAGATGATCTGGGACCGCTTACCACAGGGACTGACTGATGAGGCTGTTAGGAACGTCCCAAACTGATTGAAGGCCTATGCTAAAGCTGGGGATGGAAGACTTGCAAGCTTGTTGCATGAAGTCTCAGCCGCCATCTTGAAAATCTTTTGGCGCAGGCAGCGGCTACAATAGCAGCAGGGACAGGAAAGAGTTGGGTTCTTTCCTGTCCCCAAAGAAGCCACTAGACTACCAGATCTATTAAGCCTCATCGGTCAGTCCCTGTGGTAAGCGGTCCCAGATCATCTACACGCTTTCTTGAGTTCGACAATTGTTTGCAGTTTTGGGTGGAGCTTGTGATAGGCCTCCAATATCATCCTTGTTGGAGCTTTTTACCGCTGCACCTGGTGATAAAAAGCACTAACGCGACTTCATAAGAGGGGGGTTATTTATTTATTCAGTTTTCTATACCGTTCTCCCTGAGGAGCTCAGAACGGTTTACATGAATTTATTCAGGTACCCGAGCATTTTTTCCTGTCTGTCCCGGTGGGCTCACAATCTACTGGGAGAAGAGAGCTGGCCAGAGGAGGTAAATACTCATGAGAGGCACAAATTTGGGGCGCAGAACGGAGGGAAAAATGACAAGGGGCGCATTGGGACAGGGAAGGGAAGAGAAGGGCTGTGTTTGGACAGAAAAGGAGGAAGAAGGAGCATGTTGACCCAGGATGGGAGAGGCAGGATCCCGGTTCATAAGTACGAGTTTGACATAAGTTGGACATTCTTAAACAGGGGACTGCCTGTTTGGATAACCAAGCCATTACATCACTGATAAGGTTGGCTCTCAGGCATTGGTGGAATGAGGCATTATGACGTCACAATACCAGCTCTGGTTATCAGAGGCTGAAGCTTTTCACACTATTTATTTATTCAATTTTTCTATACTGTTCTCCCAGGGGAGCTCAGAATGGTTTATATGAATTTATTCAGGTACTTGAGCATTTTTCCCTGTCTGTCCCGGCGGGCTCACAATCTGTCTAATTCAGGTTGTAAAAGAATGTGCGAGGAAAACCCAAAAACCTGGAAAAATTGAGAAAATAAGCCAAAGGAACTGTAAGTTACACATGTGGCATGCTGGCCCCCTCCAATGCCCTGCCCTTGCTTATCCCCTGTGAATGCTGCAAGCTCTTAGGCATTATACATGCACAATTGACATCTAACTGTAGGTGCCTTGTTAGAGAATTAGAGCAGGGGATTCCCGAATGAATATACGTGAGAGAAATTTGCATACAATGAAGACAGTTCATGCATATTCATTAAAGATATCCTGGAATCTTGACTGGCTTGGGTCTGTCCAGAGCACTGGGTTGAGAACCCCTGAATTATGGGGTATATTCCTATACTTTTAAGAATTTCTAGTAATCCTTATTTGAAAGTTTCTTAGTAGTAATTTAAGTTACAGTATGTAGGTGAAGTTATGTGACCTACAAAGACATCATGAAGTAGAGAATGATGCGGTGACAAAATTTATCTCCGTCCCCATGGATAACCGTGGGAAACCATCCCCGTGTCATTCTTTAAGGAGAGAGGGAAGAATCTGAACATGAATGGGCCCAGCCACTGACCCACAAGCCTGAGAGAGACACTAAAGAAAGACACGGGATGGTTTCCTGCAGTACTGGGACAGGACCGAAAGTCCCTCAAGACCAGCATCCTGTTTCCAGTCCAGTTCACAAGTACCTGGCAGAAATCCAAAGAGCAGCAACATTCCATAGCTGAGATTGTGATGTCATAATGCCTCATTCCACCAATGCCTAAGAGCCAACCTCAGCAGTGATGTCACAATGGCTTGATTAGGTGGCAACTTCAGCATTTGGAACCTAGGACAATACCAGGTGGACTTTACCTTCTATGACCAAAGGAATATGAAAGAAGAGACAAGTTAATCTAATCATGTATTTTTTAATGGGTATAACTAATGGGCAGACTGGATGGACAGTTCAGGTCTTTATCTGCCATCATTTACTATGTTACCTGGCAGAAACCCAAAGAGTAGCAACATTCCAGAGCTGAGATTGTGATGTCATAATACCTCATTCTACCAATGCCTAAGAGCCAACCTCATCAGTTGATGTCACAATGGGTTCATTATCCTATACTTGGCTCACATAAGAATCAGAGTATGAATGGGCTCAGCCACTGACTTTCAAGCCTCTCATTGAAGAATGCTGGTGTAGAAGGACTGAAGTTGAGAGAGACACTAAAGAATGACACGGGATATTTTCCCGCCGTTATCTGCGGGAACGGTGACAAATTCTATCACCGTGTTATTCTCTAGTTCTAGAGCAGCCTGAAAAATCCATATCACCAAAGCTTCAGAGCTTTGAAATAAGTCAGTAAATTAGAATAATGTGTTTTTTCTTTCCTGGTTGCCAGAACCCTCCTAGTGACAGAAAAAAAAAACCCCAACCCCAACCCAGTAGGAATGTAAGCTCTGGAAACTCCTCGCCCTCTTGATGGTTCTCATTAGAATAACGCTCTCGGATGTTTAAATCTGCCTTTTTAGGGTGTTTCCATTATGATCTGTGGATAATCTGTTTATTTAGTGCAGCTGCTGTGCTGACGATTCCACAGCTGCTGTGGGAATGAGAACAAGTTCTGCTCTTCCTAATTCTATCTAGGGAAGACCAGTGCTTTTCCTAAAGATATAAGTTTATGGAGCCCATTGGAGAGCTTTCAACTACTTCACACATTCCAATGCTGTCAACCAACTCCCAAGATTCCATGATAGCATGACCCAAATCCATCCCACTGCGCTCTGATTGTTATTTTATTGACTGTCAGTGGAACTTCCAAAACCAGAACTGGATCAGTATCTTCTGATGACATGAAGTCCAGTTGGTCTTCACTACTGTATCACCACATGGCTTTCTCGATTTTACTGTCTGGACAAGTTGGCAGCTGAGGACAGTGGAGGTGGTAAGAGAGATGAGGAATGAGAATACTGAATTGCAGGGGCATAGCCAGCCCTCCAATTTTTTTTGGGGGGGTCAAAGGGTGGGCTGGGGGAGGGCAACACATTCCCTCCCCCTTCCCATCCATTAAAAAACACCTTTGTTGGTAGGGATGCTGAAACTGGAAGCCCATTTCTGACTCTGGGATTACCTGAGCATGCTCAGTTCGCCTATGAACTGAGCATGTGCGAGTCGAAGTTCTGGCTTTGGCAGCTGGAGACACTCTGCTGGCGTTGAGCAGGTACTGCAGATCTGGAGGGGGCCTGAGCCCAAAGTAGGAGGGGCAGACCCCCTCCCCCCCGTGACTATACTACTTCGGCATTGTACATCTCCTTTGTTTTTGAAGTGCAGTAATAAGGATGTTCTTATAGCATCGTGTCTGCACTCCGGCTCTAGAGGGATGCCATGTCATTTCAAGCTGGACTTCAGTCTTGACTGTTTGTTTTTGTTTTTTTTCACTTTCTTTTTTAGTTTATGATATTTTATTTTTAAATCTCATTCATTATTTTGCCACTTGGTTTTTGTTTCCTACTTTATTATTTAAATTTCATTTAAATTTCCCAAGAATTCTATAGTTTTAACGGTTCTCCTTTCTGCTTCTATTTCCTATCTCCCCTCTTTTTCAACCTTTCAAAGTCCTTTAGACCATTGTAGTCTTATTAGAATGTTTATTTTCTTATTTTTTCTCATCTATCTCTATTTTAATTTTTTCATTACTCTACTAATTGTCATTTTTCTAGGTACTTTAGTTAGATTGTGAGCCTTCGGGACAGTAAGGGAATATCTAAGTACCTATTTTACTTATATTTTACTTATAATTTTAATGCACCCTATTGCCTGTTTTTTCTGTAAACCGCTTAGAATCCTAACGGAGTTTAGCGGTATATAAGAAATAAATTACATTACATTACATGTTCTACATGTCAATTGGAAGCACTGGTAGAAAAACAGAGGCTTCTGAATAACGCGGTGTCGAATATGGTTGCAGTGTCGAACGTGGTTGCAGTGGTAGCCTGTGTTGACCTCAGAAAGGGAGCAGGACTCTTTGAGAGAGCGAGAGCTGGGAATGTATTAAGTTATTGCAAGGAAAAAAAAAAGATATTGCCCGCAACCTTTGGATTGTTCTTTTGTTTTCAACAAATATGTATTGCTATGGTCAGGCTGAATCTCGCATTAGACCTAGATAACAAGGAAAACTTGAAATATGTTTCACACGACAGGCATTTCAAATATGCAAGATGCTCCCCACATGTGCAAGTAATCAGTCAGAGCTCTTTGTAGACTCTGCATTGCACCAGTGAAATACTCCCCTGTTTACTGTTTGAGCGGTGCAGTGATATATGGGGGAAAGCTCTACAACATGGGAAAACTGCGACTGTCCTGGCAGCCTCGCTTGATTGGCAGGCTAAAGTGTCGCCAGCCCCACCAGAGGAGTACAAAGCAATGACAGGTGATAACAGCCAGCTGGTAGTGTCAGAAAATTCCTAAAACTATCTGCTTTTATTTCCAAGGTGTCTTGTTGCCCTGAAGAAAAACGAACCATGACAGTTCTATCGATCGCACTCCGAGATGTCTCTCTCGTTTGAAAATGAGTACCATAGTAGATAAGAGCAGATAAAGACCTCGTATGGTCCACCTAGTTGACCCAAGAAGATAAACTCATAGCTTAAGTTCTTTACACTAGTGGCAATAAATTTGATTTTGTATCATTTCAGTTATGCCACAAATTGAAAGCACTGTTGTTTTACTAAAACCTACAATAAATATTTCAGGTTGGTGGGACTGAGGGCCACTGGCAGGCATTAGAGAATGACACGGTGACAAAATTCATCACCGTTCCCGTCCCTGCGGATAACCGCGGGAAATAATCCCATGTCATTTTCTAGTGTCTATTTCAACCTCGGTCCTTCTACACCAGCATTCTTCAAAGCAAAGCTTGCGGGTCAGTGGTTGTGGCCATTCATACTCTGATTCTTATGGGAGCCAAGGATAATGAAGCCATTGTGACATCACTGATGTGATTGGCTCTTAGGCACTGGTGGCATGAGGCATTATGACATCACAATCTCTGCTCTGGATACCAGAGACTGTCATTCTGTAGTGTCTGTTTCAACCTCAGTCCTTCTACACCAGCATTCTTCAAAGCAAAGCTTGCGGGTCAGTGGTTGTGGCCATTCATACTCTGATTCTTATGTGAGCCAAGGATAATGAAGCCATTGTGACATCACTGATGTGATTTGGCTCTTAGGCACTGGTGGAATGAGGCATTATGACATCACAATCTCTGCTCTGGATACCAGAGACTGTCATTCTGTAGTGTCTGTTTCAACCTCAGTCCTTCTACACCAGCATTCTTCAAAGCAAAGCTTGCGGGTCAGTGGTTGTGGCCATTCATACTCTGATTCTTCCCTCTCTCCTTAAAGAATGACATGAAGTTGGTTTACCGCGGTTATCCGCAGGGACGGGAACGGTGATGAATTTTGTCATCGTGTCATTCTCTAGCAGGCATCTAGAAAAGTAGCACCTACCTCATTTCAATCGAAGCTAAGTTCTCTTTGTAAGATTCCACCTAGTGGTACCCAAATTGGCAGCTGCTGGTAGGCATGTATGCCTTATTAAGCCAGGGGTTTTTTTGGCCTAAAATACCAGTGCCTAAGGCAAGGGTGTCAAAGTCCCTCCTCGAGGGCCGGAATCCAGTCGGGGTTTCAGGATTCCCCCAATGAATATGCATTGGAAGTGGTGCATGCAAATAGATCTCATGCCTATTCATTGGGGAAATCCTGAAAACCCGATTGGGATTCCGGCCCTCGAGGACCGGAGTTGCCCATTTCTGCCCTAGAGGCTCAATTTCGATGCACCTGGCATGTTGGACATGGAATGTTTGTTGATTTACTATTATATTGTTTTTATTCGATTTTATGTGACGTGAAACAGCATTTTAGAAAAGACGTTCTGTTCAAAATATGGACATCCGAGTCCATCTCGCATGTATTTTAGAACAGAATACTGCCTGTTCTAATACATGTAAGATGGGATTAGGGGATACTTTCACTACATGGGTAAGGGATTGGCTAGATGGTAGACTTCAAAGGGTGATGGTAAACGGTACCCCCTCCAAAACGTCAGCAGTGATGAGTGGAGTACCTCAGGGCTCCGTCTTAGGGCCGATTCTATTCAATTTATTCATAGGAGATTTGACCCAAGGGCTTAGAGGAAAAGTATCACTGTTTGCCGACGATGCCAAACTATGCAACATAGTAGGCAAAAGCAGTGTGCCTGACTATATGACGCAGGACCTACGACAGCTGGAACAGTGGTCATCAACTTGGCAGCTAGGCTTCAATGCTAAAAAATGTAAAGTAATGCACCTAGGCAAAAAAAATCCACACAGAACTTACACACTAAATGGTGAAACCTTGTCCAGGACCATGGTGGAACGTGATTTAGGAGTGATCATTAGCGATGATATGAAGGCTGCCAATCAAGTAGAGAAGGCTTCGTCCAGGGCAAGACAAATGATGGGCTGCATCCGTAGGGGTTTTGTCAGCAGAAAACCTGAAGTCATAATGCCACTGTACAGATCCATGGTGAGACCTCATCTCGAGTATTGTGTTCAATTCTGGAGACCACACTACCGGAAAGATGTGTTGAGAATTGAGTCGGTTCAGCGAATGGCTACCAGGATGGTCTTGGGGCTCAGGGAACTCACGTACGAAGAAAGGCTAAAAAAACTGCGGATGTACTCACTGGAAGAACGAAGAGAGAGGGGAGACATGATTGAGACCTTTAAGTATATTACGGGACGTATAGAGGTGAAAGAAGATATCTTCTGTCTTACAGGGCCCTCGGTCACCAGAGGGCACTCGCTGAAAGTCAGGGGAGGGAAATTTCATGGTGATGCCAGGAAGTACTTCTTCACCGAAAGGGTGGTCGATCATTGGAACGAGCTGCCTCAGCAGGTAATTGAGGCCAACAGCGTGTCAGATTTTAAGAGAAAATGGGATATTCATGTGGGATCTATAGGGGAGTAAGAATCAAGGAGTGGGTCATTGGTATGGGCAGACTCGATGGGCTATGGCCCTTTTCTGCCGTCAATTTCTATGTTTCTATGATGTCCGTGTCCTGGAAATGTCCAGCGTGAACATCCATTTTACAAACTGAAACATCCAGATTATGACCGGGGGGGGGGGGGGAACATGGGACATGGGCGTCTGTAAGGCACCATAGGAACATCCATCTCATAAAACTAACATGCAGAGAGGTATATCTAAGGCAAGGGTGTCAAAAGTCCCTCCTCGAAGGCCGCAATCCAGTCAGGTTTTCAGGATTTCCCCAATGAATATGCATGAGATCTATTAGCATACAATGAAAGCAGTGCATGCAAATAGATCTCATGCATATTCATTGGGGAAATCCTGAGAACCCGACTGGATTGCGGCCCTCGAGGAGGGACTTTGACACCCCTGGCCTAAGGTAAGCACCTACTGGTGTCTAACTCAATCCATGCCCAACCAACGCCCCCGAACTATGCCTACTTGTGCAGATGACTACATCAAAGTGACGGATGCCTACCAAATTAGGTGCCTTCTGGCAAATTAATTGTTTTAATTTATTTTTTATGAAACTTTCAGTTATCAGCGTCAATTAAGCTAATCCCCCCCAAAAATTAGGCGACAAGTTCCGGTTGCGTCTGGAGGGCCTGGAGCATGCGGATGTGTGTCACATCAGATGCCCTCAAGATGCGGCCGGAGCTTGTCGGGGCTTTCTAGAACCCGGACAAACTGCCGGGTTTTGGAAAGTCCATCCGGGACCCGGAGAGTCCTCTAAAAAGAGAGGACATGTCTGGGTTTTCCAGGACATTTGATAACCCTATGCCAGGGGTAGGCAATTCTGGTCCTCGAGAGCCGGAGCCAGGCCAGGTTTTCAGGATATCCACAATGAATAGGCATGAGATGGATTTGCATGCACTGCCTCCTTGAGATGCAAATCTATCTCATGCGTATTTATTGTGGATATCCTGAAAACCTGACCTGGCTCCGGCTCTCGAGAACCGGAATTGTCTACCCCTGCCCTATGCTAAAGCAGTCTTGAGAATAGAGGTATCTCACATTTTTTTCGGTAGGAGCTCAAAGCAAGTTGCATTCAGGTGCAGAGGCAGTTTTCTGTCCTCAAATGGCGTGCAAGTTACATGACTTGTCCAAGAACACAAGGAACAGCAGCAGGATTTTAATCTTGTGTTTCCTAGTCTTCAGTCTGCTTCTCTAACTCAGCGGGTTCTCAGCCAGTCAGGTTTACAGGATATGTGCCATGAATATGCATGGCATAGATTTGCATAAAATGGTGAAGATTCTGAAAACTTGACTGGCTGGGAGTGTCCTGAGGACTGGGTTAAGAACCCCTGCTCTAACCATTGGTCTATTTTTCTGTTAGGCTATTGTGCTGGTGTCAGGTCAAAAGCGCGCTGGGACAAAGGCGCGAGCAGACAACTGAGCGCAGCGCGGAGGCGCGCTCCGAAGAAAAAGACTGTTTTTATCGCGCCGCGTTGTGGGGGCGTTGTGGGGGGTTTGGGGGGTTGTAACCCCCACATTTTACTGAAAACTTAACTTTTTCCCTGTTTTTAGGGAAAAAGTTACGTTTTCACTAAAATGTGGGGGGTTACAACCTCCCAAACCCCCCACAACGCCGCCACAATATGCATTAAGTAAAGTGGGGGGGGGGAGATCCCCAACAAAACCCCCCGTCGCAGCCCCTAAAAACAGTCTTTTTCTTCGGCGCACGCCTCCGTCTTGCACTCAGTTGTCGGCGCGCGCCTTTGTCTTCCGCGTTACTGTCTATGAACCACTGTGCTTCACTTCTGCTTGGACTGTGTGGTGTGGATGCTACTACCAAGCCTTCAGGAAATCAATCAAAACCTATCTCTTTGACAAATTTCTCTGATTCCTCCCTGCCTTGTTGCATCTCTGACATACTTATTGCATTTCTGACTACTCTGCCAATGTAATTGACAATATTCTCTGTAACATCACTGTCTGTGCACAGTCTCTTCCTATGTAAACCGCTCTGAACTGCTTCTGGTATTGTGGTATACAGTGGCGTACCAAGGGGGGGGCGGTGCGCCCCGGGTGCCAGCCCTGAGGGGGTGCTCCCGGCCTTGCCGTTGAGTCCCCACCCACCCCCGAAGGACCGCTCGCCCCACTGACCTTCCTGCACCACCTGTGAAGCAGCCCTCAGCAGGATCGCGACGTCAGCGATCCCTGAGCTGCTTGGGCGCTGCTTCCTGCGCCACGGTCCCGCCCCTCCTCTGACGTCAGAGGAGGGGCGGGACCGCGGCGCAGGAAGCAGCGCCTAAGTAGCGCAGGGATCGCTGACATCGCGATCGTGCTGCGGCTGCTTCATAGGTGGTGCGGGGAGGCCAGGGGGGGCGAGCGGTTCTTCGGGGTGGGTCGGGGCATCAGGCCTTCAGGGTGGGGCTGGCGGGCAGGCAGGCAGGCTTTCAAGGGGGAGGGGGGTGACAGGCAGGCAGGCAGGCCTTCAAGGGGGGACTGGCCTTCAAGGGGGGGGGACAGGCCTTCGGGGGGGTGTGCAGACCTTCAAGGGGTGCAGGCCTTCAAGGGGGAGGGACAGGCCTTCAAGAGGGGGGCAGGCAGGCTTTCAAGGGGGGGCAGGCAGGCCTTCAAGGGGGGGACAGGCCTACAAGGGGGGTGGGACAGGCCTACAAGGGGGGGACAGGCCTTTGGGGGGGTTCAGACCTTCAAGGAGGTGCAGGCCTTCAAGGGGTGGGACAGGCCTTCAAGGGGGGGACAAGCCTACAAGGGGGGGACAGGCCTTTGGGGGGGACAGGCTTTCAAGGGGGGGACAGGCAGGCAGGCCTACAAGGGGGGGTGCATGCCTTTGGGGGGGTGTAGGCCTTTGGGGGGTGCAGACCTTCAAGGAGGTGCAGGCCTTCAAGGGGGGGACAGGCCTTCAAGGGGGGGAAAGGCAGGCAGGCCTACAAGGGGGGGGGGGGACAGGCCTACAAAGGAGGGACAGGCCTACAAGGGGGTGGGACAGGCCTTCAAGGGGGTGCAGGCCTTCAAGGGGGGGACAGGCCTTCAAGGGGGGACAGGCAGGCAGGCCTACAAGGGGGGGGGACAGGCCTTCAAGGGGGGGACAGGCCTACAAGGGGGTGGAACAGGCCTTCAAGAGGGGTGCAGGCCTTCAAGGGGGGACAGGCAGACCTTTAAGGGGGGACAGGCCTTTGGGGGGGACCCTGGTTTAGAAGTACACAGAGGGAAGGGGGTGTTCAAAGAGACGTGCATATGCCAAACTTTGGGGGGGAGGGGGGAAGAAATAATGGGTCTGAAAATAGAGGAGAGGGAGAGAGATGATGGACCATGGGATTTAGGGAGGGAAGGAACAGAAAGGGAGAGAAATTGGACACAAGGGATGGTGTGGAGGAGGGATAGAGATACTGGATAGGAGGGTAATTAGGAAAAGAAAGGGAGAGATGGTGGACTCTGGGGTGGTGGGGAAGAAGGGAGAGATGCCAGATGAAAGGGTAGTTAAGAAAAGGTGGATCTGTGGAGGGAGATGAAAAAAAAGGAAAGATACCAGACTTCCTGGGAAGGGAAATGGAAAGGGAGGACAGAGTTGGCAGATGGATGGTTAGCATGCAGAAAGAAGAAAGGAGACCCTGGCAAGCAAGTTATCAGAAGAAAACCAGAGCCTTGGACCAACAAGATTTGAAATATAACCAGACAACAAAAGGTAGAAAAATTAATTTTATTTTCTGTTTTGTGATTATAATATGTCAGATTTGAAATGTGTATCCTGCCAGAGCTGGTGTTGGACTGCAAACGTGAGCTAGGATTTAACAGAGAGAGGAAAAGTCCTTTTTGTTTCTTTATTTTATTTACACCACAGCGCCAGTGTGGTTAGGAGAAGCCAAAGGGGGTGAAAAAGCTATAAAACCCACCAGGAGTTTAGAAAAAAATCACCCAACTGGGCAGGAAAATCGAATTGAAAAACCAATTCAATAGGCTGAATCGAATCGAAATTTTTTTCCCTGAATCTGGCAGCATTAGTTTGCACTACTGTCTTAGACTTTAGGACCTGGGATTGGGGAGAGATGGCATTCTCAGTACTTTATAATGCAAGTGAAATGAGGATTTGGTCAGACTTTTGAAGGGTCTGCAGAAAAAAAATATTGTATAGGCCGGGGACATGAGACAACAGGAAATGGGAACTTTTCGTCCTTCTATTTTTGTGAATGGAAAGGCTGAGGATGTCAGAGAGTTCAGTTAAAATATGTGCTTTATAAGAAAATATAATAATGTGTTTTATAAAGTTTATAGCAAGGCTGGCCTACCCAGTGAGGTGTTCCTAGTGGTGATGGTGGCAGCGTGTCAATGTGTTGAGAGGAAGAGGTGGTCTGGGAAATTCTGCTGAGCAAACTCTGGGCCCATTTCCACCCTCCAGTTAGTCCACTCCACTCAACTGGTTCACACACTGAGTGGGTCTTTGGGTGTTGTTTTGGGATCTCTTCAGTGGTTTATCAGTATCTCCTTCTGGTCCAAGGAAGGAAACTTTGTTATCCTTAGCATTGACCTACAGAATATGTTTGTAACAGCGCTGCTTGTGTGGCATTAGGCTATGTAGTGATCGAAAGAAAAAAACAGACCTTTGCACATTTTTGCACTATATGGTGGGTGTATGAGGAGATTCACATTTCCTGCACAGCTAAGTCCATGTGAAGTTACCTTGTGCTGTATTTGACATCTAGCAAGGTCTCTGTTTGAAAGGAAAGATCTAAACTTAAAAATGAAGTGGCCAGAAGTTATGGTAAAAAGCAGATAGTGCAGCTGGTTTTAAGAAAGATTTGGACAAATTCCTGGAGGAAAAGTCCATAATCTGTTATTAAGACATGGGGGAAGTGTCTGCTTGCCCTGGATCGGTAGCATGGAATGTTACTACTCTTTGGGTTTTGACCAGGTATTAGTGTCCTGGATTGGCTACCATGAGAATGGGCTACTGGGCATGATGGACCATTGGTCTGACCCAGTTAGGCTATTCTTATGTTATGTTCTCATCTGTAGGGGCCTTTGTTTTCACTTCTTATTTTAATGTATTTTTTTTCTGGGAACTTATCAGTGTTTTTTATAATGTAATGTAATGTAATGTAATTTATTTCTTATATACCGCTACATCCGTTAGGGAACAAAAATGGAAGAGAATTAATGTGTGTGGGATGAGGGGGTAACTAATTTCTTCAGCTAAATAATTCAATCCACCTCAAACAGACATAGGAGAACTCGCACACCATTCACACACCCTCCAACCAAAAACGTCAAAAGAAAAAAACTGTTCGACAACCTCCTAGCCATTCGAGCTGCAACACTCGACCCCAACCCTACAACCAATTGACATCGACCACAGACTGCAAAACCTTCAAAAAGAAATAAAAACCCTTCTATTCAAAAAACACATAAAACCGAACTAACACAATCAGAACTGTCCCAAGCATCACCTGCAACTACTCCATATGTACTTCTGATGTCATGACAATTCAGACATAATTTATGTTATGTTATGTTTGGAATTTAAGAAAATTTTCACTGCCTGTTTCTATTCTGACCATTTATTCCATTTCATGGTCATTACAAAAAATATTTTTTTACATGGGGGGGGTGTCAAAAAATGATGGGCCCCGGGTGCCACATACCCTAGGTACGCCACTGGTGGTATACAAAATAAAGTTATTATTATTATTAGTCAAATCACACCAGCAGTCGGCTACACAGTAGTGGTTTCTGTCCTTTTCTTCTGCTACATAATTAGAAGTCATCAAACCATTCTTTGATCTCCCAAGATCCACAATAAAATGTACAACCATCTCAGAAAGCGCTAATTCTGTATTGTAACACCTTTACAGAAGCTCATGTAAACTGCTTTACTCTCAAGGCAGCGGTTTAGAAGCTAGGGGGACACTCAATGAAGTTACAGGGAAATACTTTTAAACCAATAGGAGGAAATAAGCTCTGGGACACACTGCCAGAGGTTGTGGTAAGAGCAGATAGTGTAGCTGATTTTAAGAAAGGTTTGGACAAGTTTCAGGAGGAAAAGTCCATAGTCTGTTATTGAGAAAGACATGTGGGAAGCTACTGCTTGCCCTGGATCAGTAGCATGGAATGTTGCTGCTCTTTGGGATTCTAGAGTCTTGATATTCTTTAGGATTCTGAATGGAATGTTGCTACTCTTTGGGGTTCTAGAATCTTATGTTGCTCTTTGGAATTCCAGAATCTTGATATTCTTTAGGATTCTGAATGGAATGTTGCTACTCTGGGGTTTTAGAATCTTGTTGCTCTCTGGGATTCCGGAACCTTACCATTCTTTGAGATTCTGTATGGAATGATGCTATTCTTAGGATTTTGGCCAGGTACTAGTGATCTGGATTGGCCACCATGAGAAAGGGCTACTGGGTTTACTGGACTTTTTGGTCTGACCCAGTAAGGCTATTCTTATGTTCTTACAATAAACAACTGTAGAAGATCAAGGAAGAGGACATACAGTAGACTGGAAGTGCAGAAATGAAGAAATTACTCTCAAAAGCACAAATTCAGATGTGTTCTTTCCCTCGATGTGTAAAATAATGTAATTCGACAATCTTAGTCATGCTTACTTTGCACACTTATCTGTTCTATATGGGATTACAGACAGCAGCTCAGGGAACACAGGAACCAGATTGTGTTCGAGCTCGTTGGAGGGACATGGCAGCCAGATGGTTTGGGAACAAACCGAGGAAGTTACGACCATGTCCAATATTTTAACTCATTTCACTGCATGATGATACTTTTAGAACAATGTTTACCAATGAATCAGAAACATATGGTAAAGTATGTTATGAACTAAATATGGTAAAATGATCTGAAATAATCCCACAAAACACAGGGCAGCGTTGCCAGGCTGCCCATCAGACTGATTTTAATAACATCTTCTGAGAGATCAGGGCTTGATTGCCGCTGGTGCCAGGTAATCCGAGGACTAACAGAAACAGCTGTGGGATTGTAATGCAGAAAGTCCTCAGATCTGCACTGGCCTGTTCTGTGGCATATCCTCCACATGCGGATTCAGCGCTCTGGTTTGCGCAAATCCTGTAACTGGCGAAGACATGCAAACCACACAGCTTTCATTCATTCTCTTGAGTAGCTAGAGCAGGGGTAGGGAACTCCGGTCCTCGAGAGGCGGATTCCAGTCGGGTTTCCCCAATGAATATGCATTGAAAGCAGTGCATGCAAATAGATCTCCTGCATATTCATTGGGGAAATCCTGAAAACCCGACTGGAATACGGCTCTCGAGGACCGGAGTTCCTTACCCCTGAACTAGAGATTCAAATGGCTTCCATCCCAAGGGAAGCGTCCTTATTTTTGAGCAATCGCCATTATCCCCTTGTTGTTTTAAATACCCCATACTGCTCCCCCCCTCGTTAACAGCATGCGTATTTAATCTGAACTTTGTATATATTTTACACACAAAAAAGAACTGCACAAAATATATATTTTTAAAAAAATCTTTATTAATATTCAAAACTAATACAAAGTGCCATAAATTATATATACATTAATAACAAAATAAGCACTTAAATCCCATCAATAGCAATGCAGATAATAAATGCAGATAATAAATTTACATCTTGGATAATTCTTTTGTAATCCGCCTTGAACTGCAAGGTAATGGCGGAATAGAAATCCCTAATGTAATGTAATGTAATGAATGCAATAGCAATGCAGATAATAAATGCAATAACAATGCAGATAATTCCATCAATAACAATTCAGATAATAAATATTCCTCCCCTCCCATCCAACAATTTGATCAAGAAATGAACTAGAAATATACCCCCCCCACCCACCTAATATATATATATATTTTTTAAAAGCAGAGATGAGCACAGGTATCATGCTGGCAAGAAAACTTTAATCAGAGTCCAACATATGTTATTAGGTGCCATCGACTCACACTCGAGTCCTAGTGGCTTGATGAATCGCGGATCTAAAACAAAATCGGTTTTGTGCCGGTCTGGAAAGGTCCTCCAGCGTCACCCCTATGGTTGTTTTCAACGTGTCCTGCCATCCGATTGCAGGTCGTCTTCTTCGCCTGGTTCATTCGATCTTCTCCAATGATCTTTCTCTTCTGACGGCGTGACCAAAATAAGACGGTTGCAACTTCATCATTTGGGCTTCGAAACGCGGACCGTGTTAGGTCCTGTATCCCTAGCGGACTAGGTCCTTTAAGGCTTTTATGTGGATGAATTTATTTTTATGTGGATGAATTTATTTTTATGTGGATGAAATTATTTTATGTGGATGATTATGGTGTAACTTTGGAACTTTGACTCTTTCAAATAAAGTCCATTTAGGAACATCGTCACTCCACAGAGGTTTTTTTTGTTTTCTCTGGATTTTCTTCTCTGTGGATATCTTGGGGTCAATTCCTTTTGTTTTTTGCAATATGACCTACTCACCAATTATTTGCTTAGTCTTGCTGCGCCATATGCCTGGAACAAACTGCCTGAATCCCTACGGCGGGCTCCGTCTCCGGCAGTGTTCACATCCAAGTTAAAAGCCCACCTCTTCGAGAGTGCTTTCGACTCCTAACTCCCGTCACCTTGGGTTCAACATCCCCAACCTTATATGTCATGTCTTGTCTGTCCAAGTTAGATTGTAAGCTCGTGTGAGCAGGGACCATCTATGAAATGTCAAAATGTACAGTGCTGCATACGCCTTTCAGTGATAAATAGTAGTAGTACACTTTTCCCTCCGTGTTTGCTGTTTCAGCAATCACGGTTTCGATTATTCACGTTTTTTAGCTTGCTGGCTCCTCCCCCCCAATTCTGTCAGCTTGCATAGCGAAATTGCCTATTCCAAGCGTTTACAGAGAAAATTGACGATTCCCGGCACTTTCTTCGGCACTTGTTTTGCCTCTTCCTTCAGGAACAGGCCAGGTCTCCCGCCATGTTGTTCGCGGTTTCACCACATTCACGATGGTTTTTAATAGAAAACAGCGAATAACATGTGAAAAAGTTATTTGCGGTTTTTCTGTACTCGCGGGTCTGTTAATCCCCTATCGGAGCGAATACGGAGGTAGAAGCGTAGTATTTGAAAATAAAGTTGGGAGAAGGGGCTAAGCTGTCTAATTTCATATCGCAGTACAGTCTCTCCTACAATCCCCGAGCCCATCTCCTTGCCCATTCCCTGCAGAGCACAGTAAGAAAAGAGCAACAAGCCACAACTGAAATATTATCTCACCAGGAGAGGTACTTCAGATGGCAACTGCTGTTTCTTCTCAGTGCTCGCATTCATGGGAAAATCTGTTGAAAATAAGATTCATGGCACTTCAGTTCAGCCTTCTTCAAAGGCTTCTCCCCATGAAAAGCAGGCAGGATACCCCCTCTGCTTACTCTCGCCGCTGCCTTAAGGGTATCTGTTTAACACAAACAGACTTGAAAATGTCAAAGTTTCATTTCGGATGGGTAGCATAGTCCTGTTTTTCACATGGGCACGAGACTGACGCCCCCTTCCCCCCCTCCCCTCCCCACACTCAATAACGTTTCTGCTTGAAAGGTCAACACTAAGGATGAGCACAGGCAACAAAAAGGTCAGTTTGGTTTTCATTTTTCAGAATTTGGCCTAGTTTTTTTGGGTAGTGTTTTTTCTTCAGTTTTGTTCACTTCACACGTTTCTTTCAATAGAATTTTGTCAATGTGTAGTGATTGACCTAACGCTTGTTAATTCTAATGCTAATGCCACAGGAGGGGCCTTAGGCGCCTGAGCCAATCGGAATTGGCCCAGTTGCATTAGGCCCCTCCTGTGGGTGGGGCCTTAGGCACATAGGACCAACCCAGCCCATATGCTTAAGGCCCCGCCCACAGGAGGAGCCTAAGGCAATTGGGCCAATTCCGGTTGGCCCAGGCACCTAAGGCCCCTCCTGTGGGTGGGGCCTTAGGCGCCTTGCCCAATCAGGCCCTAAGGCCTGCCATTCAGAGGATGGCGGGCCTGTTGGGCGGATGAGCTTGGGACCTATCCTCCGTCCAACTGACTGTAAGTAAGGGGAGGGTGTTGGGGGTGAGGGAGTATTTGGGGGTCGCAGGGATCGGGGGTTCGGGGGAGCGTTCATGGGGTGTGTGTGTGTTGTGGGCAGAAAGGCCTGGAATCCCTCCTGCCCGTATTTTATGGGGGTGGGGGGGTCTCCCTTGGCAGGAGAGCCTGGGATTGCGGCAATTTGGGGTTGGGGCAATCGCGGCAGGGGAGATGAGCCTGCCGCGATCGTTGTGGTCTAAGTCAAAATGTATAAGTTCCGACTGGGCAACCTGCTGAAGTTTCGGGTTATACTTGCTATATGACTAAGTCTAAGTTGGCCCACCTCCCACCCTTTCCCCTCCTTTAAAAACGCCTCTTTTCGCTCTAGGCGTTTAGAGGCAGGGGAAAAGCCTAAGCTGGTTTTAGATACATCTAAAACCAGCTATGATTCTTGGTACTTGGACGATCTAGCTTTTTGATCGTCCAAGTTCCGATTTAAGCCCCTATTTGGACGTTTTTTTTAATTTTAATATTATGAGCCCCTATGTGTCTAAAAGAACCTCTTGTACATATTCCTACTGTCCTAGAAAACTCATCTTAATTTTATGAGCGTAAATGTTATGGGTCCATTATTCAGCCCAGGGTGGTACGTGGCATCTGAGCCGCTCGCAGCCATAGGCTGACCTGATCCCAGATATGCAGTGTCGGGAAACGAGTGGCTCCCAGCATTTGAAGATCCGGCTATCAGAGGTCACCTTTTTTTATTTATTTATTTATTTTAATTTATCTACCACTGACATTCAGATTGATGCTTGGTTCGATGACTTTATATTGTGACCACTTGGCTGTTTGTCCAGCTCCTTTCATTTTAAACTGCCTTGAATCTTCATGGCTTGTATTTGATAACAATGTAGTGTACGGCATGCACTTATGCATGTCCTTATTCTTTGTACTTATTGTACTCTATTCTCTTTGTACATGTTGCATGTATTTTTTTTTTTTTTTTTTCTCCCTTTACTTAAATTGTAGATGTATAACCAGCATGTTACTGTGCATAATTGCTTTGCTCGTTTTGTTGTCAACTGCACTGTTGGTACTTGTGAACCGCCTAGAACTCCCTGGGTATGGTGGTATAGAAAATAAAAATTATTATTATTATTAAACTCTTCACTGATTGTCCAGCACTTCTTGTTGTAAACCGCCTTGAACTTTCATGGCTTTGCCGGTATATAAGAATAAAATTATTATTATTATTATTAACTTTAGCACATAACCCTCCCCTCCCCTCTCTTTTTTTTTGTTTTTTTGTTTCCTAAGCCACTAAATGCTCTGTCGCTCATAGGAATTCTATGACCATTGGAGCATTAATCTAATCTTCCATTTGTGACTCGCACAAACCTATACAAGCTGCAGGATGAGGTAGAAACTAGAGAATGACACGGTGGCGGTTTACCCGCGACTACTGCGTTTAGCCGCGGGTAACCCGCCAAAAATGGGGAATGAAAATTAGCAGCCTCTGCGGGGACGGAGACAAGGCCATCACCGCCCCGTGGAGCGGTGAATGGTCTTGTCACCGCAGTGAGGCATAAAGGATCGTGCGGTCCCCGCAGCGCCCACCCGCACGTCGGCTCGATCATTTAACCAGCTTCCTCTCTCCACCTCACCTTAGTTTGCCGGCTTTCTTTTTCGGCGACCGGAACGCTTTCAAAAGAGCTGCGCACGCGCGGCTGCTCAGTATTCAATCTTCTGCTCTGACCCAACCGGAAACAGGAAGTTGCAGCAGAGCAGAAGATTGAACTTTGAGCAGCCGCGCATGCGCGGCTCTTTGAAAGCGTGCCGGTCGCTGAAAAAGAAAACCAGCAAACTAAGGAGAGCTGGAGAGCAGTAGCGTACCAAGGGGGCGGGAGGGGCGAAAAAGGTAATGGCGCCAGGCCTTGGAGCACCGAGGCAGACCGCTTCTCCCCCCTCCCAGCCGAACCCCCGCTGACTCTCCTATCTCTCCCCCCCAAGTGAACCTTTCCTACCCTCCCAGCGAAAGCAGCAAACCTCCCTCCAGTAGCGTCGGCTTTCTCCTCCCTCAGCCGCATCACTGATGACGTCATCAGTGACGCGGCAGAGGGAGGAGAAAGCCGCGAAGGAGATTTGCTGCTCTCACTGGGAGGGTCGGAAAGGTTCACGGAGTGGGGGAGATAGGAGGGTCAGCGGGGGTTCGACTGGGAGGGGGGAGAAGCGGTCTGCCTCGTGCTCCATTACCTTCTTCGGGCAGCAGCAGCGTTTACAATTCGCTGCTGTTGCCGGCTTCAGGCCTTGTTCTCTGCCGGGTCCTGCCTACTTCCTGTTTTCATGAAGACAGGACCCGACAGAGAGGAAGGCCTGAAGCGGGCAACAGCAGTGAATTGTGAATGCTGCTGCTGCCCGATGAAGTTCAGGACATCGGGGAAGGAGCAGGGAGAAATCGGCTGCTGGCTTGGGGGTGAGGGTAGGGAAAGAATCGTGGAAGTGGAGAAATTGGCACGATGGCTTTGTGGGGGCTAGGGGGAGAGAGAAAGAAAGGAAAAAATAAAGAGGGGGGGGCAGGGGGAGAGAGAAAGAAAGGCAGAAATAAAGAGGGGTCAGGGGGAGAGAGAAAGAAAGGCAGAAATAAAGAGGGGGTCAAGAGGGAGAGAAAGAAAGGCAGAAAGAAAGAGGAGGGCCAGGGAGAGAGAGAAATAAAGAGGGAGGCCAGGGGAAGAGAGAAAGAAATGCAGAAATAAAGAGGGGGGCCAGAGGGAGAGAGAAAGAAAGAGGGGGGGGGGGCAGGAGAAGAAAGAAGAAGGACCAGAGACTCATGAAATCACCAGACAAAAAGGTAGGAAAAATGATTTTATTTTCAACTTAGTGATCAAAATGTGTCCGTTTTGAGAATTTATATCTGCTGTCTATATTTTGCACTATGGCCCCCTTTTACTAAAACGCAGTAGCGGTTTTTAGCGCAGGGAGCCTATGAGCGTCGAGAGCAGCGTGGGGCATTCAGCGCAGCTCCCTGTGCTAAAAACCGCTATCGCAGTTTAGTAAAAAGGGAGGGGGAATATTTGTCTATTTTTGTATAGTTGTTACTGAGGTGACATTGCATAAAGTCATCTGCCTTGACCTCTTTGAAAACCCGCGGACTATAAATGATAATTAACATTTTCTCTGCGTACAGCGTGCTTTGTGTTTTTAAAATTTTATTGTTGGTAGATCATTTTGACTTGGCCACAAAGGTAAGGGGGAGGGAGGGAGGGAGGGGAGCTGCTGAAAGACATCTAGTAATCCTTGCAGGCTTGACTGTGCAGGGAATTATTTTTGTAAAATCATGTTTTGTTATGTGACTGGAATTATCTAGACTTTAATTTCTATGAATGAATAGAATGAAAATGATATAAAATTACTTGCTTGCGGGGACCGTGTGTTCCGGCTCACACAAGGAAGGAGGGGGTGAAAGGGAAAAAGTTTCTCTTCCTTGGAAATAGATTCTGAAGTGACCTCATCAAAGAAGACCAGCACCAAATGTACAAGAAATCCCTTAAACAATGTCAAAAGAGCCCAAAATAGAAAACTGCTACTGCCTTGAGACTCCATTATTGAAAGAATCAACTTGAAATCACAGAAGAGACAGGAAAAGGTTAAATGCCTCATGGAATCCTCAGGTACAAAATACAAACCAAATTGTGAATGAAATCAGAGCAGACAGTAAGAATTATAAAATTGATGTCATTATCCATCTGGAAAAAAAGGCGTACTAGAAATAATGCCTCAGCAATACAATTTTCAGAAGTTCTATTTGCTCATGGTAAGGGAGAAGAGAGACTGCTAGTGATGGTGGGGGGACTGATAGAAGATATTAAAGAAGGGTGGTAGAAAGGAACAGATGGTAAAGGAGGGAGGGAAGGATGGTGGTGGAAAGGAATAGAACAGACATTGAAAGAGGGTAGAGAGGAACAGACCCTGAAAGGAAATGTGGAAGGCAGAGTGGGGAGAAGACGCTGGAAGGGAAGAAGACAGATGCCAGACTATGGGGGAGCGGAGGGAAGAAGATGGGTGCTAGACGGGGACGGTGACGGGGCGGTGAATGGGATGGCAGTGGCGGTGACGGGGCGGTGAAAGGGATGGCGGTGACGGGGGCGGTGAAGGGAACGGCAGTGACGGGGCGGTGCAGAGGATGGTGGGCCGGGGACGGTGCAGTGACGGGGACAGATTTTTTCCCCGTGTCATTCTCTAGTAGAAACCTCTATCATGGCTTAGTGAAAGAAGGGTGGGGGGGTGAGAGGATTTGGGAGTGCGGACAATAGAAGGAGGTGTTCCTTATGCTAATTGTGTTGGGTGACACAGCCCCTAACGTCGCCTTTGTAGTTGAAATGCTATTGGCCTCTCTATGGTGCAAGATAAATGTCCCTTCAGTTTTTTCATCACAGTGGCATTGTACATTCCCTTTGATTTGAATATGCCAGGACTGTAATATCAATTAATGTACTAATGGCACCATTTATTGAATTTATTGCCAATTAGTGGCTCAGCATGAACAACACTGGATCTTTTTCTTGTTACTACATTCAGTAGAGCCGATTGGCTTAAATTTAAACACTGAGGCCCAAATTTTATAAACGATGCACTGCAGTTAGGCAGTGGTAGGGGCCCTACCGCCTCCTAATGGACCAATCAGGGGGGCACATAAAAAAAAAAAAAAAAAATTGAAGGCACTGATCTCGCACCTACGGAGGCGCATAGTGATGCCTAAGGCTGGCAGAGGGTGTGGTTTGTGCCGGACGTGGCCTTAGGCATATGTAGGCATCGTGTGACAGAGCAGGGCACGGTGACAGGTCAAAAGCACGCGCCGACAACCGAGCGCAGACAACTGAGCGCAAGGCGGAAACGCGCCGAAGTAAAACAGTATTTTAAAGGGCTCCGACGGGGGGGAACCCCCCCCCCCACACTTTACTTAACAGAGATCGCGCCGGCGTTGTGGGGGGCTTGGGGGGTTGTACTGAAAACTTCACTTTTTCCCTAAAAAAAGAGGGAAAAAGTTAAGTTTCCAGTAAATGAGGGGGGTTACAACCCCTCAAACCCCCCACAACGCCGGCGCGATCTCTATTAAGTGAAGTGGAGGGGTTCCCCCCACTCCCACCCCCCATCGGAGCCCTTTAAAATACAGTTTTTCTTCAGCGCACTTCCGCCTTACGCTCAGTTGTCTGCGCTGGGTTGTCGTTGTTCCTTTGTCGTCGCACGCTTTTGTCTATGAACTGCAGGGCACAGTGCTCAGGAAAGGATTTATGCAAACACATGTATCATACTTTGTAGTGTTCAGAAGAAAAATAACTTTTTATTAAACGGTTCATAGACAACACCGCGAAAGACAAAGGCGCGCGCCGGCAACTGAGCGCAAGATGGAGGCGCGCGCCGAAGAAAATTACTGTTTTTAGGGGCTCCGACGGGGGTTTTTGTTGGGGAGCCCCCCCAGTTTACTTAATAGAGATCGCGCCGGCATTGTGGGGGGTTTGGGGAGTTGTAACCCCCCACATTTTACTGTAAACTTAACTTTTTCCCTAAAAACAGGGAAAAAGTGAAGTTTTCAGTAAAATGTGGGGGGTTACAACCCCCCCAAACCCCCCACAACGCCCCCACAACGCGTCACGATCTCTATTAAGTAAAGTGGGGGGGGGTTACCCCCACGCCCCCCCCCCCCCGTCGGAGCCCTAAAAACAGTAATTTTCTGCGGCGCGCACCTCCGCGCTGCGCTCAGTTGTCTGGGCGCGCCTTTGTCCTGGCGCGCTTTTGACCTGACACCTTATTGAACGGCAGGGAAGAGCCTGTTTCTTCACAAGCTTTTCAACTTTTCCACTATTTTCTGTTGACTTTCTCAGTAGGGGCCCCAAACCAGTCTTTTATCACAGTTTTATGCAGCATTCAATCACAGCTCTGGTCAGGCATTAGAATACAGGCAGAGTTTTCCACATAGAATCTGCTGGAGGTAAGATTCTTTCTCTTATCAGCAAAACAGGTCAGCTCTTCCATACAGGGTCCCTACCTCTCTGAATCAATCTCAAACTTTAAAATTCTGGCCTAGATTTAAGGTGCCAGTTTAAATAAACAAAAAACAACAACAGCCCAGCCGCGATTCTATGTAGGGCGCCTACATGATTGATTGGCGGCTGCCAAGACTAGCGCTCATTTATAGAATCCTGTCCTGAATGACCACATTTTGAGTGCCATTTCCTGAATCTAGCTCGTAGTAAATGGTGCCAGATCAGGACCTGTTCGGTCTTTCCAGCCTGCCCACCTAGGCGTCTAGAGTTGTATCTGGCACTTCTTCATGATTGAAAACTGGCACCGTAAACTGGGCAGGTGGCAACTTGCTACCTTTACAACCTCGTATATGCAGTTATGTGGTTTTAAGATTTATTTAATTTAGCACACTGCCGTTTCATGAGTACAGAGCAAGGTGGTTTACAAGCCAATTAATTGGAAAGAAAACAGAAACTCCCGTTAATAACAGAAAAGTACAAGAAAGCAACTCCGTTCCTCAGATAAGTCACTCTTAACGTTACCCTTCACCTCCACTGCCAATTTCAGACTTTGTTCCTTTCATCTAGCTGCCCCCCTGTGCCTGGAATAAATTACCCGAGTTTGTCCGTCAAGCCCCTTCTCTTCCCTTGTTTATAAGCAGACTGAAAACTCATCTTAACCCTACTCCTCTGCCCTCCAACCCAGCCAGCAGATTAACCGTTCCCCTTAACTGTGTCCATGACATCTTGTTTGTCTGTTTGCCTGTTTAGATTGTAAGCTCTTTTGAGCAGGGACTGTTTTCTTACTCTTTGTAGTAGTAGCAGTAAACATCATCAGGTTCTCGCAATCTCTCCCTGACTCATCATCAAACTCTGCCGTCTCGGAACATAATAGTTTATACAATAAAACCATGATTTATGAGCATAATTCGATCTGAAAACATGCTAGTAACCTGAAACACTCGTATATCAAAGCAAATTTCTCCATAAAAAATAATGGAAACTCAGATGATTCGTTCCACAACCCAAAAACTTTAATACAAAATACTATACGTACTCGTATGGCAAGACTTTGCTCATTTAGAACCGTCACTACACTCTTACAGCGTCAGAGAGAGAACCATCGGCTCAGTTGTGATGATGTGACACGTGTATACTGTATGTACTCATATTGGAAGACCTCGCTCGTTTAGAACAGTCACCACACTCCTGCAGCGTCCGAGAGAGAAGAACCATCGGCTCTGTTGTGATGTGTGTATACTATACGTACTTGTTTAGAACATTTAGAACACTCTCACAGCGTCAGAGAGAGAAGAACCAACGGCTCAGTTGTGATGATGTGACACATGTATAATGTATGTACTCATATTGCAAGATCTCGCTCATTTAGAACAGTCCCTACACTTTTGCAACGTCAGAGAGAGAAGATCCATTGGCTCAGTTGTGATGATGTGACACATGTATACTGTATGCACTCATATTGCAAGATCTCGCTCATTTAGAACAGTCATTACACTTCCGCAGTGCCAGAGAGAGAGAAGAACCATCGGTTCAGTTGTGATGATGTGACACATGTATACTGTATGTACTCATATGGCAAGACTTTGCTCGTTTAGAACAGTCACTACACTTCCGCAGCGCCAGAGAGAGAGAAGAACCATCGGTTCAGTTGTGATGATGTGACGTGTGTATACTGTATGTACTCGCATTGCAAGACTTTGCTTGTTTAGAACAGTCACTACACTCCCGCAGCGTCAGAGAGAGAAGAACCATTGGCTCAGTTGTGAGGATGTGACGCGTGTATACTGTATGTACTCGTATTGCAAGACTTTGCTCATTTAGAACAGTCACTACACTCCCGCAGCGTCAGAGAGAGAAGAACCGCGTCAGAGAGAGAAGAACCATCGGCTCAGTCGTGATGATGTGACGCGTGTATACTGTATGTACTCGTATTGCAAGACTTTGCTCATTTAGAACAGTCACTACACTCCCGCAGCGTCAGAGAGAGAAGAACCGCGTCAGAGAGAGAAGAACCATCGGCTCAGTCGTGATGATGTGACGCGTGTATACTGTATGTACTCGTATTGCAAGACTTTGCTCGTTTAGAACAGTCACTACACTCCTGCAGCGTCAGAGAGAGAAGAACCATCGGCTCAGTTGTGAGGATGTGACGCGTGTATTCTGTATGTACTCGTATTGCAAGACTTTGCTCGTTTAGAACAGTCACTACACTCCCGCAGCGTCAGAGAGAGAAGAACAGCGTCAGAGAGAGAAGAACCATCGGCTCAGTCGTGATGATGTGACGCGTGTATACTGTATGTACTCGTATTGCAAGACTTTGCTCGTTTAGAACAGTCACTACACTCCTGCAGCGTCAGAGAGAGAAGAACCATCGGCTCAGTTGTGATGATGATGCGTGTATACTGTATGTACTCGTATTGCAAGACTTTGCTCGTTTAGAACAGTCACTACACTCCCGCAGCGTCAGAGAGAGAAGAACCGCGTCAGAGAGAGAAGAACCATCGGCTCAGTTATGATGATGATGCGTGTATACTGTATGTACTCGTATTGCAAGACTTTGCTCGTTTAGAACAGTCACTACACTCCCGCAGCGTCAGAGAGAGAAGAACCGCGTCAGAGAGAGAAGAACCATCGGCTCAGTTGTGAGGATGTGATGCGTGTATACTGTATGTACTCGTATGGCAAGACCTTGCTTCTATATCAAGTTAAAATTTAATAAACCAAGTTACTTGCAATCCAAGGTTTTACTGTCGTTATTTAGTTATATCCCCCTTTAACAAGGTGGAATACAATGCTACATTCACAATAAGTATTACAAACAACCGCAAATACAGACAAATATAAATTTCAAACACCCTGTTCAAATTCTACTGTCTACTATTTAAAACTATAAACAGCGACGGCCCAACCTACCTGAACAACCGCCTTATCCAAACTACCTCAACTAGACATAGGAAAACCCACACTCCATTCACGCACCCTCTGATCAAAAAAGTTATACGGAAAAAACTGTATGACGGCCTCCTAGCCACACAAGCAGCAAAACTAGACAACAAAATCTCAAATCTACCGATAACGGCCCCAGACTACAAAACGTTCAGAAAAGAAATAAAGATTCTACTTTTCAAGAAATCCCTGAAAACCAACCAATACCGCAAGAACCTTCCCAATTCCCCGAAGCAACCTGCTATACTCTTTATTAGAGAATGACACGGGGAAAAATTCTGTCCCCGCCACTGCCCTGTCCCCGGAACCACCATCCTCTGCATCGCCCCGTCCCCGCTGTCCCTTTCACCGTCCCGTCCCCGTCTCTGCTGTCCCCTTCACCGCCCCGCTGTCTTTTTCACCGCCCCGTACCCGTCTTCTCCTCTCCATCCCCCCACCCCCAGCACCCTTCACGCGGTCCAGCCGCTCCCTCCCGCCAGCCAGCCGTGCATTTCCCTCCCTCCCTCCTTTTCCCTTCCCTTTTCTTCTTAAAACTGGCAATTTCTATAAGCCTACGAGCTGTATTACAGCCGGAGCCTTGAAGTCGCGTCGGGTTGTCTGCTAGAAGTCTCCGATGCAACCGGAAACAGGAAGTTGCGTCAGAGGAGACTTTTACCAGCAGGCAACGCGACGCGACTTCAAGGCTCCGGCTGTAATACAGCTCATAGCCTTATAGAAATCGCCAGTTTTAAAAAGAAAAGGTAAGGGAAAAGGAAGGGAGGGAGATGCATGGACAGCTGGCGGGAGAGAGTTCACCGCCCCGTGCTGCCATTCACCGCTCCACGGGGCGGTGAATGGCCTCGTCCCTGAACTCGCGGTGACCATTTTTTTTGGTCACCGTTTTGGCAGGTTACCCGCAACCACCACCGTGTCATTCTCTACTCTTTATCTCCCCTGGAAATCGCCAGATTATCTTCTTTTGTAATCCGCCTTGAACCGCAAGGTAATGGCGGAATAGAAATCACTAATGTAATGTAATATCATACAAATTCAGCAGGTAAGATAATAATACCACAGTACCTTTGCTTTCAACCCTAAGAATGTCTTCTCCTCCCCTATCGCTAACTAGCATCATTTATTTGCTAATATCATCTTTAGAATTCTACCCCCCATACAATGCAGCACCTGCAATCTAGCATATACTTAGGATGTGATATGATATACGCATACGTCATCCCTCTCTCTTTCCCTATCAATTTTATAGTTATACCTCCTCAATGTGCTCAAAGATCCCACTAGTAGAAAAAAAAAAAAAATTGTACGATAGACCGTAAAGAATCCCACTGTTAAGTATCTCCTCGGTGCATACAGCAGGAAAGTTTGAAAGCTTTGATTTATCTTTCCACCGAGAGGAGTCAATCAGCACAGCGAAAAACCAAAACGTATGCAAAGTCGGTGCTTACTCCATGCTATAGGGAGCCCCAGTGTGTTTTATATGCCTCCGATGGAGTCATATTTTCCATGCGCTCATCCCAGGTACCGGCTCTGGTAACACATGCTCCCTGGGCTTTCCCTTAACTAAAACTTTTTCCTTCGGCCACCCCCCTCCCCCCCTCCCCCCTCCCCTCCCCCCTGGGGTTGTCGAGAGTACAGCAGTAATTTTCCTGACAAAGCAGCACTGCTCTGTGCTGGCTTGCAGAGGGCGCCTTTTGTTCTTGCTAGAGAATCTAACCTCTAAATCTTTTTAATACTCTTTCCTGGGTTGTCCATCATTATGACACATGATTTTCCAAAGGATTTACTATTAGTTAGTAGAGCAGGGGCTTTCTCCCTGGGGTGGCAGCTACACGCAGGGAAGAAAATGCATGTTCAATGTGGCAATTTGTCTTTTGATATATATTTATTATAAGAGTAAATGAGTTATTGTTGGAGACTTTAATATTATTGCAAATTAGGTGCTGCAGACTGGGGACATTTTATTAGGTTTTCCTGTTGTACACAATACACCAATTCAAAACTGTGCTCTGACATTGAGGCCCGTTTTCTTGCCGACCCGAATACCGGTAGGTTTCTTCACTTGAATATATTATATCACTCTTTTCTTCTTCTGAAACGGAACAAACAGAACCAGAATGAACGCAGGTAGGGCTGGTCTCGGTCAGGGCACAGGTCTTCGACCTGGAGGCCGCCGCGTGAGCGGACTGCTGGGCGTGATGGACCACTGGTCTGACTCAGCAGCGGCAATTCTTATGTTCTTATGTATGGCTGGGGCAGAAAATTAGGTTCATAGACAACGGCGCGAAAGACAAAAGCGCGCGCCGACAATTGAGCGCAGCGTGGAGGTGCGTGCCACACAAAATTACAGTTTTTAGGCGCTCCGACGGGGGTTTTTGTTGTGGAACCCCCCCCCCCAGTTTACTTAATAGACATCGCGCTGGCGTTATGGAGGTTTGGGGGGTTGTAACCCTCCACATTTTACTGTAAACTGAACTTTTTCCCTAAAAACATGGAAAAAGTTAAGTTTTCAGTAAAATGTGGGGGGTTACAACCCCCCACACCCCCCACAATGCCCCCACAATGCAGCGAGATGTCTATTAAGTAAAGTGGGGGGGTTCCCCCCACGCCCCCCCCCCCGTCGGAGCCCTAAAAACAGTAATTTAGAGCGGTGCGCACCTCCGCGCTGCGCTCAATTGTCTGGGCGTGCCTTTGTCGCAGCGCGTTTTTGACCTGACACCGAAAATTAGGTGCCGGGGAGAAAAAAATCCATGCTTGGCGCCATTTTATTAAAGGCGATCCAGGCTGAGCATTGTTTATGAATGGTAGGCACAGCTCTTGTGTGCAGACCCAGAATAGTTTCTGATCACCGGAGCTCTTGAGCAAGTTTATTTTTGGTTGGTTTTTTTTTTTTTTTTTTCAGTTTTACACGCAATATGGACGCAGCTGTTGTGCGTGTTTTGTTTGTACGTCCTGCACCTAACAGCTGCATTCTGACCATAGACGCGGGATACACACTCGTGCAAAACGTGCGCAAAACAGCTACTGGCAGCTCTAGGCCTGCTGGAAGATTTTGCATGGTAACAGGTGGGCATTCCCTACTGTGCATTACAAGGAGTAGGATTTCCCCAGACATGTCCTCCTTTTCGAGGACATGTCCGGGGGTTCGGACAGCTTTTCAAAATCTGGCCCTTTATCGAAATCGCATCGGGCAGGTAGTGAGGGACGGGGCTGAGGCATAAAGGGGCAGGGATGGGTGGGACTAAGGGGGTGTCCAGATTTTACTAAAGTAAAATCTGGTAACCCTAACGAGGCGTGCTGATTTTAATATTAATGGGCTCCTTGTTATGCATTTGCATAGGGTTCTCTGTAGCTCCTACTGTGATTTCTAAAGCCCCCAAGAACCCTTTTGTGCATCAGAGGTTGAGCTGCCTTGCAAGTAAGATTGGCTACAACCAGTCTTACTTCTACGGCAAGCTTTTGTGCATCAGGGCCTAAGTTGGGATGAGTCAATGGCGCATGACTTGCCTGTGCTCCACCTTCATGTATGCCCTCTTCTCAGCTAAATTAAACTAAACCTTAAGTTTGTATACCGCATCATCTCCATAAAGATAGAGCTCGACACGGTTTACAGGTAATTCAATAAATGAGGGAAGGACATAATAAGAAATTAGAGGTTATGAAGAGGATAGCTAGCTTTACATTTTAAATAGATAGCTTTACGTTTTGGAGAAAAGCCAGGTTTTTAGATGCTTTCGGAATAATTGGAATGAGCCTAGGTTCATCAGCGGGGCAGGGAGGTTATTCCAAAGCTCAGTGAATTTATCTGCATACATGACGCCTTTTAATGAGGGGAAAGATTGTTTGAGTTTGTGGGCGGATCTGGTAGTGTCAGGTCTCGAAGAATTCCAGGATAGTGGAATTAGGGGAGGAAGAATGCCATGTAGGATCTTGAAAATTAGGCAGGTACATTTAAAGTGAATCCTAGAAATCACCGGAAGCCAGTGAAGTTTTGACAGAAGCGGGGAAACATGATCGAATTTGCTTTTTGCGAAGATCAACCTAGCCGCAGTGTTCTGGATCCGCTGAAGTCTTTGAAAATTTTTCTTGGTTAGACTTAGATAGATGGAATTACAATAGTCCAGTCTGGAAAGAATGATTGATTGTACAAGGACAGCAAAATGTTGTTGGCGGAAGCAGGATCTCACTTTCCTCAACATGTGAAGACTGAAAAAACATTTTTTTTACCAGAGAGTTGAGATGATCATTAAAGGAAAGTGTAGAGTCAATAATGATGCCATTAACCCCTGGATTCTATATACTGTGCCCAAATTTCCACGCCCAGCTTTGTGCGTGCAAAAACATCAACTAATGTGCTCAGAAACATCAGTCATTGGGTGCTAACGACCAATGACTGAGGTTAATTGGCAGTCTTTAAAAGTTGTACATGCATCTCACTGCATGCTATTCTATAAAGCACGGTGCCTAACTTCATGGTGTAATTCCCACTGCCCAATTTGGGCACACATCCTCAGTATTCTGTATTTTAGGAACGTCCCTGATCTATCCCTGTATCTAAGAAAAAGGTGGTGGTTAGAAACGGACTTTTGATAGTTTGACTTATGTTTTAATGTTGTACAAGAGGCATTATGAAAGTGATCGACCTGGTCGGGAACTGGTTGAGTGGAAGGCGACAGAGGGTTGTGGTCAATGGAGATCGCTCCGAGGAAAGGGAGGTTACCAGTGGTGTGCCTCAAGGTTCGGTTCTTGGGCCTGTTCTTTTAACATTTTTGTAAGTGGTATTGCTGAAGGGCTGTCGGGTAAGATTTGCTTCTTTGCGGATGATACCAAAATCTGCAACAGAGTAGACATCCCGGATGGTGTGAAAATCACGAGGCAACACCTAATGAAACTTGAAGAATGGTCTGAAATTTGGCAGCTAAGATTTAATGCTAAGAAATGCAAGGTTATGTGTTTGGGCTGCAAAAACTGATAACTTCCCCCTTAACTGAACATGGAAAGAGTGCCACGTCCACGCCAAACTTGTGAAATTGCCACATCCACGTGCAAATGCTGCCACCTCCAAGTGAAAGTTGCCGGGTTCATGTCGTTCATTTTCTCACAATTTGTCTCTAAAATGACTACTTCCTTTACAAATGCCAGCACTCCTACAAGCGTTTTTGTTTTTAAAAAAATCTACAATGGCAAATCCTCTTTAAATACCATCCCATTGAGCACGTCCCAATCTGGATATGCCTATTCCAATCTCCGTAATCTATGTAAAATGGGTTTATATGCTTACACGGAGGTCTAGGATACTGTGTCTAAAAAAAAGACAGTTAATTCTAAAGTATTTAGCATATGTGCTTCCTCTGTATTCCAAAGCATATACAGTATATAACAGGGATCTCAAAGTCCCTCCTTGAGGGCCGCAATCCAGTCGGGTTTTCAGGATTTCCCCAATGAATATGCATGAGATCTATGTGCATGCACTGCTTTCAATGCATATTCATTGGGGAAATCCTGAAAACCCGACTGGATTGCGGCCCTTAAGGAGGGATTTTGAGACCCCCTGGTATATAATATATTCCTTATTTATTTGAATCTTTTTATATCCTGCTAATCGAAAAACATATTTGTCCAATGTGAATCACTACAAAACATTCTATATCAAACGTAGAAACATAGAAACATAGAAGATGACGGCAGTAAAGGGCTACAGCCCATCAAGTCTGCCCACTCTGCTTACTCACCCCCTGTCTATGCCCTAATGACCCAATTTCCTTATCTTGACCCTCGTAGGGATCCCACATGAGTATCCCATTTATTCTTAAAGTCTGGCACGCTGTCTGCCTCGATCACCTGCACTGGAAGCTTATTCCAATGATCAACCACTCTCTCTGTGAAGAAATACTTTCTGGTGTCGCCATGAAATTTTCCGCCCCTGAGTTTGAGCGGGTGCCCTCTTGTGGCTGAGGGTCCCTTGAGAAAGAAAATATAATCTTCCACTTCGACACGTCCCGTGAGGTACTTAAATGTTTTGATCATGTCTCCCCTCTCCCTACATTCCTCAAGAGTGTAGAGCTGCAATTTGTTCAGTCTCTCTTCGTACGAGAGACCCTTGAGCCCCGAGATCGTCCTGGTGGCCGTCCGTTGAACCGATTCAATTCTGCGCACATCTTTACTGTAATGTGGACTCCAGAATTGCACACAGTACTCCAGATGAGGTCTCACCATGGCCCTATACAACGGCATTATGACTTCAGGCTTTCGGCTGACGAAACTTCTATTGATACAACCCAATATCTGCCTTGCCTTAGATGAAGCCTTCTCCACTTGATTGGCAGTTTTCATGTCTGCACTGATGATTACTCCTAAATTTCGTTCTGCTGAAGTCCTAGTTAAAGTTTCTCCGTTCAAGAAGTACGTCCTGCATGGATTTCCGCTTCCGAGGTGCATGACCTTACATTTCTTAGCATTGAAGCCTAGCTGCCAGGTTGAGGACCAACTTTCCAATGTAAGCAGGTCCTGCGCCATATAATTCTGTAAACTGCATTCACTTACTATATTACATAGTTTGGCGTCATCTGCGAATAGTGTTATTTTACCTTGAAGCCCTTGAGTCAGATCTCCTATGAATATGTTGAAAAGGAGTGGACCCAGGACCGAGCCCTGTGGCACTCCATTGGTCACCTCCGATGTTTTAGAGAGGGTACCATTAACCACTACCCTCTGAAGTCTGCCACTCAGCCAATCATTGACCCATGCAGTTAGTGTCTCTCCTAACCCCATTGATTCCATCTTGCTTAGCAGCCTGCGGTGTGGGACACTGTCAAAAGCTTTACTGAAGTCCAGGTACACGACGTCCAAAGACTCTCCTAAGTCCAACTTTCTTGTTACCCAGTCAAAGAAGCTGATGAGATTGGATTGGCAGGACCTACCCTTGGTGAATCCATGCTGACTGGGATCCCGAAGATTCCCTTCATTCAAGATCGTGTCCAAATTGCTTTTAATTAGTGTTTCCATGAGTTTGCACACTATTGATGTGAGACTCACCGGTCTATAATTCGCAGCCTCTGCCCTGCAACCCTTTTTATGCAGAGGAACGACATTAGCTAATTTCCAGTCCAGGGGAACTTTCCCCTTACTTAGGGAGAGATTGAATAGCTCAGCCAACGGTTTCGCCAGGACATCGCTCAATTCTCTGAGCATTCTTGGGTGCAAATTGTCTGGTCCCATGGCTTTGTTCACCTTGAGTCTTGCCAGTTCACTGTAAACTTCACCTGGTGTGAACTCAAAATTCTGAAACGGGTCTTCTGTGCTTTGTGTTGCCTTCAACTGCAGACCGTGTCCCGGTGCCTCACAGGTGAAGACTGAGCAGAAGTATTCATTCAGTAGTTCGGCTTTATCGGAATCTGCTTCCACGTAACTTCCGTCCGGTCTTCTAAGGCGTACTATCCCGCCTGTGTTCCTTTTTCTGTCACTAATATACCTGAAGAAGGATTTGTCCCCCTTTTTAATGTTTTTTGCCAGAATTTCTTCCACTCGAAGTTTTGCCTCCCTAACTGCCATTTTGACCGCTGTAGACCTGGTCCTATATTCTACTTTTGCCTCTCTTTTCTCCGTGCGCTTGTAGGAGAGAAACACTTTTTTCTTCTCCTTAATGAGGTGCGAGATCTCCGCGGTGAACCATTGGGGTTTATTGTTTCTTTGTCGTTTATTTACTGATTTTATGAAGCAGCTAGTTGCTTCATGTATGGTTGATTTCAGTGTTAACCACTTAGCTTCTACATCATCGGTCTCCGCTTGGTCCTGCAGCGTCTGATGGACGAAATCTCCCATGCGTGCGAAGTCTGTGCCCCGGAAATTGAGTACTTTTGTTTTCGTGTTTGATCTAGGGAAGCCTTTCCTAAGGTTGAACCATATTATGTTGTGGTCGCTGGAGGCTAGCGTATCTCCTACTGAGACCTCTGAGACGCTTTCCCCGTTGGTGAGTACCAGGTCGAGGATCGCCTGGGCCCTAGTGGGCTCCGTTACCATTTGTTTGAGACGTGCTCCCTTTATGGAGGTTAAGAGCCTCCTGCTACCGCTGGTTGTCGCTGAAAATGAGTTCCAGTCTGCATCAGGCATATTGAAGTCCCCTAGCAGTACAGCTTCTCCTCGTAGAGTGATATTCTCTATGTCTTCAATTAATTCTGCGTCCATGTCTTCCAGTTGTCTTGGGGGTCTGTATACCACACCTAGATACAGGCATTTTTCTCTGCCTCTTGCCAGGTTTACCCAGAGGGACTCCCCGGTATACTTGACATCTGTGATCCTGGTGGTTTTGATGTCCTCTTTAATGTATAGAGCTACTCCCCCTCCTAACCTGCCCTCTCTGTCCTGACGAAGTAGATTGTAGCCCGGTATAGCCATATCCCACCCATGTGAGTCCGTGAACCAAGTTTCAGATATTGCCACCACATCTAGGTCGGCATTCCTTATTTCAGCCTCCAATTCTAGAATTTTGTTACCTAAACTGTGTGCATTGACATACATGGCCCTCCATATCTTGTGTTTGCTAAGTCCCTGTGAGGTGTATCCTACCCGAGTCGGTGTGACTCCCAAAGAACTGTTTGCAATGTGGGTACTTACCTTGGACATGGAAGCGGAGTTTCGACTCACCTCATCAGGATAATTCATTTCTGCACTAATATGTGAATGGGTACCCTCCCCCGACTTACCTAGTTTAAAGCCCTGTGAAGCAGGCGGGCTAGTCGGTGTCCGAAGACGTTCTTACCCCTACTGGTCAGATGGAGTCCTTCTGGTCCCTGAAGTCCTTGTAGCGCTTCCCCATGGTTTAGGAATCCGAAGTTCATATCCCGGCACCATCCCTGTAGCCACGGATCACAAATATTTAAACAACACGGACACAAAGGATTCAGGCTTATTATTCTGTATGTAACAAAACCCCTAGGCCAGCTCACTGTCTTCAAACATACTAAGTTTGAAAAGATGGGTTGCGGTCCTGTGGCACGGTCTCGTCGTAAGAAAGCCCAGGTGTCACGCTTCACATCGTGCTAAGCTACATTCATCACCGATGACCTGTATCATTTGTGTACATTGTGCCTCGTCTCTTGGCTTCTGTTGTTCAAATATCGCACAATAATGAGGCATCTATCCGTTCCAGTGAGTGCTGACACTTCATGAAAGATGTTTGCTTGCTCGCAGGCTACTTTGTCAAACAGTTTTGCTTTTTGGCAGGTGCTACACAAAAGAAACATTTTTTTTTTTAAACTTTCCATAAAAAAAAGGAAAAGAAATCCACCCAGCGAGGTACTGTTTCCTAAAATAACGTCTCTCTTTAATGAAAATGTTGTACAGTTGCATTTTCTCTTTTAGCAAAGGTGCAATAGAACGTCAAACCCATCACCTTGAAGACTGCATGTTTATCGTTTGATTTTATCCAGAAATCGATAACAAATGCTTCCAAGCAGTTTACAAAGGAGAATGAGTCCAGGATCGGGAGGGCAATAATGACATAAAAACAAAGCAGGGGAAGAATAGTACAGCAGTAAATACCTCAAACTGTTAAACACATAACTGCAAAACAGAAAGGAAGGAAGGGAGACAGGAGAGGAGTCGAAGGAGACCTGCTAACGTCATGGAGCTGCCCAAAAAGGTCGTTCGGGTTGACTTGATTTTTTTGCTCAGAGGGTTTGGAATGAAGTGTTATTGGCAAGAGTTCCATAGAGTTGGAGTGATCCAGAAAAAAGCTGTAGCACGAGAACTATCTAGCCGGATCCTGATTGAAGGAAGGAACCACCAACAAATTGGCAGTGTTGTCCAATGTGCTAAAGTGAAAGTAAAAGTATAGTGAAGAACACATTAAAAAATTGACTTTTTAAAAAAAAAATATTTATTAAATTTCCAAACTACCATTGTGCAAACAATTTCAATATACAAAATATTACACAAAATGCACATCAAACTTATTTGAGCATGTTACTCCTTTTTTGATTAAATCTCATTGGCTGCCCATTAATCATCGTATTACTTATAAAATTTTATTATTAACATTCAAAACTCTTAATACCAATGAACCCTCTATTCATTAGTAAAGTTCTTATCCCATATAATACTTCACGTTCCCTTCGTTCAACTAATCAAAAATTACTAGTAATTCCATCTCTAAAAATCATTGGAACCCGTCGTCAAGATATATTTTCAGTAACAGCTCCACAACTTTGGAATTCCTTACCTTTACAACTGAGAGATGAAAGTAATCTTGACAATTTTTTTTTTTTTTTTATATATAATATTTATTTTTTTTTTTTATATATAATATTTATTTATTGGGCAATAATAACAACATATAGTACAACACCATTCTTGTACAATGCACCAACACCAATATATAAACATAACAAGATAAACCCTGCCAATGCAGGTATACATAGCTTCAAAACAGCCCAATACAGTATTTTACTATTAACCCCCAACCGCCCGACATGTGAAACCCCACGCTTCCCCTCCCCCCAAGCCCCCCCCCCCCAAAACCCAAACCCAAACCCATGTGATGCAAAACCCTCTAAATGAGAATATACCAAGCGAGGAAGAAAGAAATAGAAAAAGAAAAAGAAGAAGTACCTAGCGAAATAATTCCCTAGAGTAAGGAGACCAGGCCAGAAGTCCCATCACAGACAGTGTGAAGGAAAGAGCGCATGAACCCTCCCCCAGGCCTCACTGTCCAAACGATTAGTTGTTCAATAATATACTCCGTTCCCTATGAGTGAGGGACAACCAGTATCCCTCCCACACATCCTGAAATTTAGCCCATCTGCCCTCATCATGGGACCCCGTCATCCTGCGCTCTACCAGCGCTAACTCAAATAGGGACCCGTGCCATTGGGGAAAAGATGGGATAGATGGAGCCCGCCAGACTATTAAAATGGCCCTCTTGGCCAGGAGCAAAGCCTTGAACACAAACAATTTTTGTCCCCCAGAGCAACTGGAGAGAGCCGCTCCATCATAGAAAAGCGCCACCTCCGGGGTACACGCTGGGAGCGTGAGGGATAGGGAAGACAGGAAAGCCCACACTCGCTTCCAAAAAACCTGTATGAGAGGGCAGCCCCAGAACATATGTCCTAGGGTAGCAGAAGTCACAGAGCATTTGGGACAGCGCTCATGCTCCGCAAAGCCCGCTCTACAGGCTCTCCGGGGAGAGATATACATTCTCTGGAAGAATTTATACTCCTGTTCTCTGTGTACCATATTGCAGGAGAGAGTGCGCAGGAAAACAAAGCAATGGGAAAGCATTGTGGACGTAATAATGCAGCTCAGGTCAGCGCTCCACGCCCCAGCCAGGTAGTCAGCCCTCTCCGATGACAAAGTCAATTGTAGCTCAGTGACATAAAAACGCAGGCGCGGAGCAGAATCCTCCCCCAAAGCCAGGCTTTGACCTAGTCTCTTTGCCGCCGCAGCGCTTCGAACGGCCCCCTCAAGCCCAACAACATAATGGCGTAGCTGCCCATAACTAAAGGTATCCACTCGATCCAACCCATATAAAGACGCCAGTCCCTCGGCGGGCAAAATAACTCCACGGTCGTCGAGAACATCCCCCACTCTGCGAATTCCCCGTGAATGCCAAAGCCGGAAGACCCGATTATCACTACCCGGGCTAAACAGGGGGTTCCCCATAAGTGGTAACATAGGAGAGGCATCATAAGGTACACCCAGGCGTTTACAAAGCAGTTTCCAAATGAGTCTCATATAGGCCCACACCACATGTCCCCGGTGTAATGGGTCCAACTGGGCTGAGGGGGCATGTAGCAAGAACAGTCCGGAGACCGGATATAAAAAATCCCGTTCAACCGAAAAGGTCAAGAAGGAGGAGCTCTCTAGACACCAATCTCGGACCAATCTCATACCACACGCTAGATTATAGGCTCTTAAGTCCAAGAGGCCGAACCCTCCCTGCGCCTCCGGTAACATTAAAACACTCAGGGGCAGTCGGGGCCGCCGCCCCCTCCACAAAAACATCCGCAGAGCACCATACAATTCGTCTAGGTCCGCCCGGCGCAGCCATATTGGCAAAGTCTGTAGCAGGTACAACCAACACGGTACTATCATCATATTATATAAAAAAATTCGACCTGCCAAGGAGACCGGTAAAGCTCCCCACAGGCGGAGGCTCTCAATAGACCGCCGAAGTAAGGGTCGTACATTTATCTCATAAAGGCGTGATAGAGATGCTGGGATGAAGACTCCCAAATATTTCACCTGTAGGGAGGCCTCCTTCATGGGGAAATCCGACCAATTATGTGAGATATTTAGATGGATAGGTAAAGCCTCAGATTTAGATACATTAAGCTTTAGACCCGACAGATCTCCAAATGTAGCAAACAGATCCAACAAAGGAGATAGATGTGAGACCGGATCAGTGAGGAGGACCATGATATCATCCGCGAAGGCCATGCATCTCAGGGATGAACCCCTAGTCTCCACCCCCACGATCGAGGGATGAGTACGAATACCTAATAATAGAGGTTCTAAAAATAAGATATAAAGCAAGGGAGACAAGGGGCAACCTTGCCTGGTGCCTCGCCGTAAGGAAAAAACCGAGGACGGCTGCCCATTGACCATCACCGCCGCTTCCGGATTTGAATACAGGGCTCGTAGAGCCCCCATAAAAAACCCCTCCACCCCATATCGGTGCAACAATGGGAACAGAAAGGCCCACTCAACCCGATCGAAGGCCTTTTCGGAGTCAAAACTAATGGCTAAAGCTTGCTGTTTCTGTGAAGCGCAATGGGCTAATGCAATCAAAAGCTTACGAACATTGTGGCCCGCCTGTCTCCCCTTCACAAAACCCGCCTGTTCCACCCCTACCAACGAGGGAACCAAAGGGGCCAATCTATTAGCCATTATTCGGGCCAGAATTTTTAAGTCAACGTTGATGAGTGAAATAGGGCGGTAGGACTCCACCAAAAGCGGGTCCTTGCCAGGTTTAGGTAGGACTGTTATCAACGCCCGATTAGATCCAACTGGAAAATGTCCCCCTTCCACTGACTGTTGAAAATAGTTTCTCAGCGGGTCAGCCACGTGGCCTTGTAGTATCCGATAGAACTCCCCACTATAGCCGTCCGGGCCCGGTGACTTACAAAGGGGAAGATTCTTTATTACCCCCAACACCTCCTCCCGAGTAATTGGGGAGGCCAAGCTGTCTCTATCCTCCTCTGAGAGACGAGGCAAAGGGAGAGAATCTAAGTATTCTTGAATCGAGACATCCCTATCCACCACTTCTGCCGAATAAAGGGTGCTATAAAATGTAACAAAAAGCCGTTCTAAGTGGGATTGTGCTGTCACTAGCCGCCCCCCGGCATCTCTGAGAGAGGTAATGGAGGAGGACCCCCTCCGCGCCTTAGTCAACTGAGCCAACATTCTGCCCGGCTTGTTGCCAAAACGATGTAATCTATACTTATAATAAAAAAGGGTTTTTTGGGCACGTTCATGTAATAGAGCATGGAGCGCCGACTGTGCCATTTGAAATTCCCGTTTATGGGGACCCGTAGGGGAACGAAGGGCCAAAAGCCTGCTCTCCCGAACCTTGCGCTCAAGAGCTAATATCCTGGCTGCCATCATCTTCTTTTTGCGAGCACAATAAGCCAGCACCGCACCCCGGAGCACCGCCTTAGCTGCTTCCCAGAAAAGACATCCCTCCCCAACATGCACACTATTGAATTCTGCGTAATCTTGCCACTGCTGCTCAAGGAAGGTCTTAAATTCGGGGTCGGAGTACAGAGCTACCGGAAATCTCCATTTTCCCCCTCCCCCCTGGTGGCCCCCTGTCAGATTCACATCCATCCACACCGGAATGTGGTCTGAGATGACCAGCGCACCGATTTCTGAGTGATATACTTCTGAAAAGAAAGAGCGAGATAGAAAAATAAAATCAATTCTAGATGAAGAATCATGCGCTCTAGAAGAATGTGTGTAGTCCTTTTCTTCAGAGTGCAAAGTTCTCCAAACATCCACCAAATTCAGTGCATCCATCCACGCTAGGAGCCCATTGTCAGATCTACCCGACGGCCGGAGGTCTCCCCTGACAGAATCCAATACTGGATCCAAGACAGAATTAAAGTCCCCCAAGAATATCATAGGGACCCCCGGCGTCTGAGAGACGGACATAAGAATCCCCAAAAGCTTTTTATAAAAGGCTCGTTGTGCACTGTTGGGAGCATACACTGATATCAAAAGCACTGGTCTATGAGACAGCATGCCCTGAACTATTACATAGTGGCCCTCTGGATCAGAAATAACTCGGGAATGTACAAAGGGTATCGCTTTATGGATCAGCAAAGCCACCCCGGCCTTTGCCTTAGGGGAAGAGGCTGAATAACACTGTCCTACCCACGACCTTTTCAGTTTACCATGTTCCTCCTCACTAAGTTTAGTCTCTTGCAACCCCACAATGTCTGCCTGGTGTCTCGCTAAATGTTGTAAAATCTTAGTCCTCTTAATAGGGGAATTAATACCCGATACATTCCACGTCACACAACGCACTCCTCTTTTAGGGGACATCCCATACAAAGATCAGAGCAACCCTCAGACCACAGGAAAAAGAAACCGTTGCCAGGAGTCCCAGCCCTCCCCCCAGCAACCAAACAACCATTCCTCTCTTATCCATATCCACATCCGCACCACATTCATCCCCCCCCTTCCCTCCCCTCCCACTGCCCCCAAGTCCCTCCCCCACCCTTCCCCGCCCCCCCAAATACCACCACTCCAACAGAGGGACTCCCGGAGGCCCAGACCCCCTCCCCCGACCCATGAAAAACAGTATCCCAGTAAATCACATATCGAAAACAACAACCTGGCAAGCCAGTAACTAAACCCATAGACAGGTCTTAACCCCTTCTCAGTCAGTGAACCCATGAGGGAAAGTCCACCATGTAATTCCCTATAAACCAGCAAGTATTAGAAGAACATAGTCACACAGACCCCAGTTTCCAGAGAAATAGGACACATCAGTAAAGTCCCAATGAAAACCCCTGGAAGGGGCTCACCCACTCTTCAGCAACCCTAGGGCCGCCAGTCAATGGATGCCAGGAACCAGAGCGCCCTCTCAGGTGCGAACTGCCAGATCAGGGAACCAGACATTCAGCTGTGTGCGGGCCGCCGCACTCGTGTCAAACACTACAGGTTGTCCGTTGTAAAGGACCCGAAGTTTGGCAGGAAATTGTAGGGTAAAACGCAGCTGCTTCTCCACCAGGATTTTGCAGACGGGTGAATATCCTCTCCGTAGGGCTGCTACTTGCGCCGAGTAATCCTGGAACAGCAGAATCCTATGGTTCTGGAATAAGAGTTCTTTCCGTTGTCTAAAGTTCTTCAACAGCAAATCCTTGAGAGCGAAATTCAGAATTCGTATAATCACTAATCTGGGTTTAGGCGACCCCTCCTGCTTTCTGCCCAGTCTATGGGCCCTCTCAATCCTGAGCGGGCCAAAGGCAGAGGACACAAGCAGCTCCTCCGCCAGCCATTTTTCTAGCACCGCATGTAAGTCTGAGTCCAGCACAGTCTCTGGGATGCCTACCAGACGTAGGTTGTTTCGCCTGGAGCGATTCTCCAGGTCTTCCAGCTTGTCCGACGTGCTCTGAACTGTGTGCTTAAGCTGGCGAAGTTCTTCCTGCACCATTGTAAGAGAGTCCTCAGTAGTGCTCACTCGTTGCTCCACCTCAGTCACCCGATTATTAAAAGTTGTCACGGAGGCCGAGAGTGTTGCCAAGGATTCAGTGACTTGATCCAGCCTGGTCCCCAATGCCATAACCACCGCCTCAGTAATTCGTGCGACCATGTCTTCGCACGTGGCATCCGCGGTGTCCATGGCGCCCGCCATTTTGCCGTCGGCCCCCGGTCCCGATTTTGGCTTCTCACGTTCTTTTCTGCCGCCTCTCGTTGCCATATCCGGGGTTCCTTTTTGGACAAATTTGTCCATATAACTGCTGGCTTACTGCTGCAAATTCTGGGGTATTTTCGCTCGAGGATTTTAGATCAAAAGGGCCGGTGCAGAGGGAGAACAGCGGAGCTCAGGGGAAACACGTCTTCCCTGCGCTCTGCACGGCCACGCCCCCCAATCTTGACAATTTTAAAAAGAACTTAAAGAGCTTTTTATTCACAGATGCTTTTAACCTGTAAATTGTTTCTTTAGACCTTTTTCCTTTAACCTTCTCCCCGATATTATCTATTGTTCTTTTATGCATTGTTGTATTTAGTTGTTTTTTTTGTTTTGTTTGCCTGTTTTGTTTTATGTTTTAATATTTTGTTAAATTACATATTTTTAATACTTTGTTGAAATTACATGTCATTTTATTTATTGTAATTCGCTTAGAAAAACTTTAATTAAGCGTTTAATCAAGAATAAATAAAACTTGAAACTTGATAGACATTAATGCACAACTATTTCCTCCCCCCCCCCAAATAATCATAAAAAGTACATACCTACAGGAAACCATCCATATATTCCCCGAATGAAATTCCAATGCAAAACCCTCCCCCCTCCCACCCACCCTGGATGTGTATGCTTAATGGTCAATAAAATAAAATCAGTTATCATTCTTTACAGAGATTAGCCAATGGTTCCCAAACATCCATAAATTTCTTATACCGTCTCTGTTGTAAAGCCATCGAACGTTCCATTTTAAAAGTATAACAGAGAGATTCCCACCAATATAATATAATACTTTTTGAGTAAACCATAATGAATGCAACTATTGTTAATGTTTTTAGCCCAACAACTTTATTGGTCTATAATTCAATCCACTTTGCTTTTAGTAAAACTATATTTTGAAAATGGCCGTCACTCGCTCAAGTGTGCTTGGAAGTCATTATTAAACCAGCACAGCTTAAAGCGTTCAACAGCTTCACTGGCAGAAAGTGGATTGCTAAGTCCTTCAGATCAGGCCGGGCTGCAATATTATGATTATTGAGAGTTTCTATACCGCTACTAATGACTGGGGAGTCAATTTGATGTCTTTTGACTGGGTCTGCAGATATTGATCAAGGGAATCGCTATCTGAAACATTTGACTTCCATATAATGAAGAATACTTTATCATCGTCATTTGTCATAATCTGCATTAGAAGGACTGTAGTCGAATTCATCACTCGCTGCTTCATCTTTATTATCGTTACCATGCTGGCCAGTTACAGAGAAAGCTTTCACAAGGTTGGAATCATTGTTTTCTTGTTCTATCAATTTTTCATTTGATGGCAAATTCTTTGAATACCTTCGAGAACTGGTACAAGAATATCAAATGTGTGAGAACCCTTCAGTCTTGGGGCCAGACAAACGGCCTTCCTCTCTAAAGAATATCAATTCAGTGAACAGTCACTGAAATATCAAATTTTCCTTGGGAATTACCAGCAGTCTGCTGTGGTAGAGCCCTATGTCCGTTCACCAAGAATTGCTACCGGCTTCAGCTTCATCTTTACTTCAGAGTGACCCAGCTCATGACTGTTCTGTTTTGGCTGTTTTGCTGTTCAACCTACACAGGCAACTCCAATGTTCCTGGTTATATTCACTGAATTGCGAAATTCAAGATAAAATGATCCATTGTTTGCATAATGAAGTTTGCAATAGCAAAATCCCGTTCCAGGTTTTGTCATTTACATCTTGCTTCTGATTTTACTTTTAACTGCAAGCATCAGATGTAACGAAATAAAAGTAGAAAAAAATTGGCAAAATTATTATTTCAGTAGAAGTAAACAAATATTATCCTGTTGTTTTTAGGTGCTCGAGTCCTACCGACTTGATGAATTGTGGATCTAAAAATAAATCAGTTTTGCGCTAGTCTGAAAAGGTCCTCCAGCGTCATCCCCATGTTTTCAATGTGTCCAGCCATCTGATTGCAGCTCACCCTGGTTCCTTCGGCCTTCCCAAACCTGAGGTCCTTCTCCAGTAATTGCTCTCTTCTGATGGTGTGACCAGAATAAGACAGTCGTAACGTCATTATTTGGGCTTCGAGTGACATAGCCGGTTTGATCTCTTCCAGAATCGATGTGTTAGTTCTAATGGCGGTCCACAGCATGCATAAAATCCTTCTCCTGAACAATAGAAAAACCCCAAAAGAGGAGTACACGTCTCCCTCCGGATTCGCGGGGGATAGGGGCAGAGCCAGACCACGAATGGTGAAATACCACGAATACCTTCTGGTCCGGCTCTGACCCACCTCTGCCTCCCTCCCGCCTTCCCCCCGGCATCCCGGCCTTACCTGGTGGTCTAGCAGGCTTTCGGGGCAGGAGCGATCTTCCTACGCTCCTGCCCCGTGCAGATCACCAATAGGAAATGGCTGCCGTGAGTTCCCATAGTCTCTCGAGACTACGGCGGGCGCTCAAGGCAGCCATTTCTTATTGGCGATCTACACTGGGCAGGAGCGTAGGAAGATTGCTCCTGCTCCGAAAGCCTGCTAGACCACCAGGTAAGGCCGGGATGCCGGGGGGGGGGGGGGGGAAGGCTAAGGCTAAACTATGGGGTTTTTTTAAAAAAATTTTTTCCCCCTCCCCAAAAAATCACGAATATGTGAAATTGCGATTGCCGAAACCGCGAATGGGGAAGGGGAAGTGTACTGAAAGTATGTCGAAAGAGCAAGTCTCCCCCTGACCCGAAAACAGGGTGAAGGGCAGAGTTAATCCAACCAAAACAACCTACCACAAATTATTTGAATGTGAATGGGAAGCCCTCAGTCTCACAGCTTGCAAATGGGAACATGCCCCTAATGCACCAGCTGTCACAGTCATATACCCAGAAGGGTATTATCTTTGAAACATCCCCGGGCTAACCCGTGCATTGAACTAGTGCACAAACGTGTGCTAAAAGTGAAAAAGATATATATAACAATAAATGGTCACCATATATAATATGAATTGGTTAGGCTCTCTGCCCCTCATCCAATGGTGCAGTAGCGTCCAAAATCAGCTGAGCCGGCACATTCACGAGCTAGACAAAAAATTAAAGTACTTAGCTTTTCCGTAGAAATCTGGAGTAGGAGATAACCAGCATGAAATGAACCCGTCTAACGGGGCTCCGTTTAGAGGGAAACCCCCCCATTCCTCAGGAACCAGCTATGTTATCGCAATATGCTCTCAAGTAACCAGCCAGAGAATGGTAGGACCAAGTTGAAAATGCCGCTCCTTCTCCAGCAGCACAGCTCAAATGATTTCAGTCTTCTTTCTGTCTTGTTTCCGTAGTGTCCAGCTTTCGCATTTGTAACTGACCACTGAGAAAATGAGTACGTGGACAAGTCTGATCTTCGGACAAAGTTGTCGAGAGCCTCCATTACAAAAGTAACAGAATTTTATTTAAGTACACAAATTAGTTACGTTTACTTAGGGCTAGATTCACAAACCTGCCCGATCGGGACCGACCCGTGCCCGATTCGGGCAGGTCCGATGGATTCTTGAAACTCAAATATGTAGATGGGGGCGATCGGAGGAATACCCCCCTATCTGCCGGCACGGATCGCTGGTGTGTGATCCCGACACATGCGCAGACCATCTGTAGATGGTCTGCGTATGCGTCTAGACCTGTCTGAGCCGCAACTTTTTTATTTTATTTTTTAACTTTACTTTTATGTATAACAATTTTTATTGAAAGAATCAAATAATCAGTACAATAGGATAATACAAAAATACATTCAATACAATAAGAATTACAATAATATTTCATACAAATTTAAATCATTCTTTCAAATTTAATTTCCATATGAATTAATTCAATCTTATCTACACCTCCCTTAACTTTACTTTTTATATACTTTTTAGCCCAGCGAGCCTGTAGTTTTAACCCGCTTAAACCCATGGGCTCGCAGTGCGGGGAAGGGCAGGAGAGATTCGGGGCGGCAGGCAGGAGAAAACCGGGGACGAGCAGGGCGGCGATTCGGGGCAGAGCAGGCAGGAGAAGAGCTTTGGGACGGCAGGCAGGAGAGATTTGGGGCAGCAGAGAGAGGGGCGTGCAGCGAGCAGGGATTCGGAGAGTCGGAAAGACGTTTTTGACTGGTCCCCAGCAGTCGCTTCTTGGGATGATCGGCCAGCCCAGTCGGTTTGGAATATTTGGCTGGTGAATCGCGTCCCTGTCTACTTTGCATGTGTTTCTCCTCATTTGCATGCACAGGTTCGAAGCGGATCGCAGGAGAGGTTAGTGAATGGGGCCCGAGGGAAATCTGGTCGCACATGGGTCGCAAATCGATCAGTACACGATCGGTTTCCTTTGTGAATCTAGCCCTTAAGTTACTATACGGCAGTGCAAATTGGTGTCTGGCGATCACAGTGAACAGGGGGGAGAGTGTGGAATAGTGAGTGTGAACAAATAATAGGGAAGGCCCAGATAATAAGCCCAGTGTACAAGCACAAGAAATTTGAACTGGAGCCAGAGCTGATTCTTCAGAACTGGGCTAACGTGATCCAATCTCTTTGCTTCATTGATTAGTTCAACTGCCATATATATTGGTTCATAATCATTCGCGTGCGGGACTTCGGCGCGCCAACATTGCAGCGCAGACAAATTGTCGCAAGACCCCAGCACACCGCCTAAAAAGTTACTTTTAAAGAGCTCCATGGGACCCCCCCCCCCCCCCCGTTTACTTCATACTCTTCATGCTGCTGTTGGGAGGGGGGTTTGGGGGGGTTAGAACCCTCCATTATAGAGTAAACTTAACTTTTTCCTGATTTTTTAGGAAAAAGTTAAGTTTTCTCTATAATGTGGGGGGGTTGCACCCCCTACACTCCCCCTAACGGCAGCATGAAGAGTATGAAATAAAGTGGGGGGGGTTCCCCCACCCCCCGTCGGAGCTCTTTAAAAGTAACTTTTTAGGTGGTGTGCTGGGGTCTTGCGCCAAATTGTCGGCGCTGCAATGTCAGCGCGCCGAAGTCTCGTGCGCTTTTGTCCCATCTACTATAATAAAATGCTAAGCATGCATGCGCACTCTTACTGCCGTGTTCCCTGATCCATGATCTGCAGTTCTGTGATCGGCAGAGTGCGCATGTGCGACACCAGGACTCCTCCTCCCGAGCCCCAGACACACTGACTGCCTTCGGTCCTGCGGGCCTCTCAAGCACGGCGGTGGCAGGGATGGCGGAATCGTTACCGAGGCAGCTGTCGGCAGCTTGAGGCGGCTGTTGGCGGAGGGCAGACGCAAATGGAGGTAAGGGGTGCTGCTGGACAGGGGAAGAGGTGCTGATGAACGGGGGGGAGGGCAGAAAAAGGAAGGGAGGCCCACTGCTGGACAGGGGGAGCAGGAAAGAGGTGCTGATGGACAGGGGGGGAAGAAAAAGGAAGGGAGGCCTACTGCTGGACAGGGGGAACAGGAAAGAGGTGCTGCTGGACAGGGGAAGAGGAGCTGATGGACAGGGGGGAAGAAAAAGGAAGGGAGGCCTACTGCTGGACAGGAGGAGCAGGAAAGAGGTGCTGCTGGACGGGGGGTGGGGAGGTAAAACAAAGGGAGAAGGGCTGCTGCTGGATAAGAGGAGCATGCAAATAGATCTCATGCATATTCATTGGGGAAATCCTGAAAACCCGACTGGAATACGGCCCTCGAGGACCAGAGTTCCCTACCTCTGGGTTAGAGCCACAGCCTCAGCACCCTGGGTTTATTAGTGTGAGTCACTTTGCACATTTTTTTGAAGCCTGTGTTTTTATATGTATGTATGTATGTATTCATTTATCTATCTGGTACTGATTATGAGGTCCTTTTATGTTAATTTTTAGTATTATTTGATTTATTATGATTTTCAGTTATTTGATTTTACAATTTGGTCTTATTCATATTGGTTTTGGTTAACAGCACATTTTAGCCCTTGACCTGCTCGTGCCCTTTCCCTGGCCAAACCCCTTTGGAATTCCACATGAGATAAGTTAGATTTGCAGGTTATAGATCAGTGGTCTCCAACTCAAACCCTTTGCAGGGCCACATTTTGGATTTGTAGGTGCTTGGAGGGCCTCAGAAAAAAATAGTTAATGTCTTATTAAAGAAATGACAATTTTGCATGAGGCAAAACTCTTTATAGTTGATAAAGCTTTCCTTTTGGCTAAGTCATGGCTAGGCAATTCCGGTCCTTGAGAGCCGGAGCCAGGTCAGGTTTTCAGGATATCCACAATGAATATGTATGAGATGGATTTGCATGCACTGCCTCCTTGAGATGCAAATCTATCTCATGCATATTTATTGTGGATATTGTGAAAACCTGACCTGGCTCCGGCTCTCGAGGACCGGAATTGCCTACACCTGAGCTAAGTCTTAATAATAATATTGTCATTTATAGCTAAAGAGACATATGATCAAGAAACTGTTTTATTTTACTTTTGTGATTATGATAAACATACTGGGGGCCTAAAATAGTACCCGGGCCGGGTTTGAGACCACTGTAGGGCAGATTTGCGCATAACAACTAATGACTGTTAATTAGTGCTTATTAAAACCAGTAATTATCACCTAGTCCAGGGGTAGGCAATTCCGTTCCTCAAGAGCCGGAGCCAGGTCAGGTTTCCAGGATCACCACAATAAATATGCATGAGATAGATTTGCATCTTTTTTTTTTTTTTTTTAAATAAATCTTTATTCATTTTCAAACTTACAATAAGTGTATCAATATGTTAAAACAAATTTAACCATAAATATATCACTTAATAATCATCAATAGTACAAATGATATGCTGTTATCTCCCACCCTTCTCACACCTTCCTGTTATATAATCAAACTAGTCTTATAGCCCGTTACATTAACGGGTGCTAGAATATATGTGTGTGTGTGTCTGTCTTTAATTCTTTCTCTCTCTCTGTCTCTCCTTTGCACTTTCTGTCTTTCTTTTTCCTTGGCTGTCCACCACCACCCCTTTCCTGCTTCCCCTGTCCATTCTCCCTTCCTTTTACCTACCCTGTCCTGCAGTAGGCCTCCCTTCCTTTTCCCCCCTGCTCTGGAGCACTGGGACACTGAATGGTACATCTTTATGTAAATACTTGAAACTTGATTTCTCATTCCCTGCAGCCCTCCCCTGTCTGTCCAGTCTAGTCTCTCTATTTTCTTCCCTTCACCTATTCCCTTCCTTCTACCTTGCAGATCCGGCATCTCTCTCTACCTCCTTCTTCCTCTCCCTAGCCCACAGTCGTCAGTTTGGTACTTCTCTGAAATATCCTGCTTGGATGCCGGTGGTACCGCTCCCCACCCGCCACACCCGCGCTCGGTCCTCCTTGTGGGGGGTGCAGCGGGAAACGCGGAAGTCATAAGGGCGGCATGGGGGGGAAGAGAAGGCGTCGGTTTGCATTTATTCCTTTAGGCAGCCTCGGTCAGCATTAGAGTTTCGCCGGCCGCCAGCGCTCAGGCGCACCGTGAGAGCCGAGTGAGGAAGGCCGCCGCAGCCTCGCGGCTTCCCCCCAGCTGTGTAACTTCATTTTTTAGTTCAAAGCCGCCGTCGCAGCTCCTCTCTCGATCCCCGCCTGGTGCAGTTCGAGAGAGGAGCCGTGGCGACGGCTTGAGAATAAGCCCGATGCACGCAGAACCCTGCACAGTATTTCATAAGACCTCGGCTGGCTGCAGCGGTGGTAAGCCCGATGCGTGGTAAGCGCGCATGCGCACTCTCATGGCCGCGACGGATCAGGGAACACGGCTTTAGAGTGCGCATGCGTGGCTAGCGTTTTATTATTATAGACACTTTGTACAATATATAATGATAAAATTACCCCCCTCCCCCCTCATAATTGAACCTGTAAATTTAAGGGGAAAAAATGTCATCTAATCAGTACAATATTTTGTTAATGGCTCCCACACATCTTGAAATTTCCTAAAACATCCTCACTGTATTGCAGTAAATCTTTCCATTTTATAAATATGACATAAGGAATTCCACCAGAAATTATAATTTACTCTACTTCAGTTTTTCCAATTATACAATTATACGTAATTTGTTGAATGGCAGCCCAAGTCATTAGAAGTAATAATTTGTTATTATTTGTATAAATCTGACTTTTTGCTCTCATTGCCATACCAAACAACACAGTATCATATGATAATGCCACTGGGTTATCTAATAAACAATTAATTTGGTTCCAAATTGATTTCCAAAAAGTCATAACAAATGGACAATAGAATAATAAATGATCCAAAGTCCCTGCTTCAAGATGACAGTGCCAACATTTATTAGACTTAGAGCTATCCAATTTTTGTAAATATGGATGAGATAGATTTGCATCTTAAGGAGGCAGTGCATGCAAATCCATCTTGTACATATTCATGGTGGAGATCCTGAAAACTTGACCTGGCTCTGGCTCTCGAGGACCGGAATTGCCTACCCCTGACCTAGTCGATTTGTCTAAGCACGGATCTGCGATCCATGCTTAAAACTGTGTATCCAACTTTGGATGATCAATGCAGAATTCCTCTATTAACCCAACATTTTAAACTGTGCTAGAACTTTTTCATGTATATCAGCCTCAACAGCGCCCCGTCAGATTTTAGCGCGAGTGTTAGAGAATCCGCACCTGAGTGTGTTGAGGGCTCAGTGAGACGTTCAGAGTGTGTTGAGGGAGTGAGACGTTCAGTGTTTGTTGTTTGTGTTTTGCTAATCAGATATAGAAACATAGAAACATAGAAATAGACGGCAGATAAGGGCCACGGCCCACCAAGTCTGCCCACCCCAATAACCCTCCCCTACCTTTCTCTGTGAAGAGATCCCACGTAGCGATCCCATTTTGACTTAAAATCAAGCACGCTCCTGGCCTCGACCACCTGCAGTGGAAGATTATTCCAGTGATCAACCACCCTCTCGGTGAAGAAGTATTTCCTGATGTCACCGTGTAGTTTCCCGCCCCTGATTTTCCACGGATGCCCTCTTGTTGCCGTGGGGCCTTTGAAAAAGAAGATATCCTCCTCCATATCTATACGGCCCGTGAGATATTTGAACGTCTCGATCATGTCCCCCTTCTCTCTGTGTTCCTCGAGTGAGTATAGCTGCAATTTTTTCAGCCTTTCCTCATATGAGAGATCCTTGAGCCCTGAGACCATCCGGGTACCCATACGCTGGACCGACTCAAGTCTCAGTACATCTTTGCGGTAATGCGGCCTCCAAAATTGTACACAGTACTCCAGATGGGGTCTCACCATGGATCTGTACAATGGCATAATGACTTAGGGCTTCCGGCAGACGAAACCCCTACGTATACAACCTAAGATTTGTCTAGCCTTAGATGAAGCTTTCTCCACTTGCTTGGCAGTCTTCATGTCCTCATTGATGATCACCCCTAAGTCACGTTCTGCTACAGTCCTTTGTAGGATTTTACCATTAAAGATGTACGTCTTGCATGGATTTTGGCTGCCCAGGTGCTTGAGTTTACATTTTCCGGTATGTGTCAGTGCTTGAGATTGGTAATAATCTAATCTAATCTAATGCTTAGTTTTGTAGATCGAGACTTCAATCCAGGAAAGCTCGACTCGGTTTACAATGATTAAGTTAGGCCAATAAGGGCATCTAGAGAATTATCAAGAAATATTCACCACCAGATCGACAAACTTAAAAGTGCTAAATCTCCTGGACCGGACAGAATTGATCCGAGAGTCCTAAAAGAACTGAAATTTGTAATCAGAGAACAATTGCAAAAACTTGCCAACCTGTCAATCAAAACAGGACAGATACCGGACGACTGGAAGATAGCGAACGTCACGCCGATATTTAAAAAAGGATCGAGAGGAGTGCCAGGCAACTATAGACCTGTGAGTCTCAAGTCTGTCCCTGGAAAGATGGTTGAAGCGCTGATCAAAGATAGCATAGTCCGGCACCTAGACACACACGACCTGATGAGAACCAGTCAACATGGCTTCAGGAAAGGGAAATCATGTTTGACGAACCTACTTCAATTTTTTGAGACAGTGAATAGACAAATTGATAGTGGAGAACCGGTGGATATTGTATACTTGGACTTTCAGAAAGCGTTCGACAAGGTTCCACATGTAAGACTTCTCAGGAAATTACAAGGCCATGGAATAGAGGGAGATATACTAAGATGGATAGGCAAATGGCTAGAGAACAGAAAGTGGGCATAAATGGGAAGTTCTCAGAATGGGAAAAAGTGACTAGCGGTGTACCCCAGGGCTCAGTACTTGGACCCATCTTATTTAATATTTTCATAAATGACCTGGAAGAAGGATCATCCAGTGAAATCATCAAGGTTGCAGACAACACAAAGCTTTGCCGGGCAATCAGATCGCAGAAGGACAGCGAGGAACTCCAGAGCGACTTGAATCAATTGGAGAAGTGGGCAGATAAATGGCAGATGAATTTTAATGTGGAAAAATGCAAAGTGATGCATTTAAGCAGAAAAAATAAAGATCACAAATATAGTATGTCGGGTGTAACTCTGGGAAAGACCGAACAGGAAAAGGACCTGGGTGTACTGATAGATAGGACCCTGAAACCGTCGGCGTAATGTGCGGCGGCGGCAAAGAAAGCAAATAGAATGCTAGGCATGATAAAGAAGGGAATTACGAGTAGATAGAGAAAGTTATAATACCGCTCTACAGAGCCATGGTCAGACCGCACCTGGAATACTGCGTCCAGCATTGGTCTCCATACCTAAAGAAGGATATAAAACTGCTTGAGAGGGTGCAGAGACGAGCAATGAAGCTAGTGAAAGGTATGGAGAACCTGGACTACGAGGAACAACTTAGGAGACTGGGGTTGTTCTCCCTTGAGACTGAAAGGATTCGACAAAATGGAGCAGATAAAGCAGTCATTTACAATGTCCAATGTAACACGGACAAGAGGACATAGACTGAAGCTGAGGGGGGACAGGTCCAGAACGTATATCAGAAAGTTCTGTTTCACGCAGCGAGTGGTGGATACCTGGAATGTTCTCCCAGAGGAAGTAATTGCAGAATCTACCATTCTAGGATTTAAGGGTAAACTAGATGCATATCTCCTTAAGAGTGGCATAGAGTGATACGGGTAAGGGTTAAATTAGATGCACATCTCCCTTGAGAAGCATACAGTGATATGGGGACTAAAACTATGCCAGGGTACACCTGGCGGGGCCTCCGCGTGTGCTGATCACCGGACTTGATGGACCCAGGGTCTGATCCGGAGATGGCAATTCTTATGTTCTTATGTAAGATTAGTTTCCAAAATGTTTAGTAAACAGAATGGTTTTCAGAGACTTACGAAAAAAGGGAAGGGAACCAGAACTTTTTAAGCGAAGTGGAAGGTCATTCCAAAGTCGAGTAAACTTAAAAGACAGAAGTTGACCAAGAGTCTTCATTCTTTTAATACCTTTACTAGATGGACAGGACAGCTTGAATTGTTGATCACCCCTTCTGTTAAAAGAAAACAAATTCAATTTTGCTTTGAATTTAAAAAAAAAAAAGTGAATGCCCTCCCCGGGGCCATGCCACTTTACAGTAGGAGGGGATGATTGTGGACGTTTAAATAATGGAGTCTCTTTCCAAAGACTTCCATTGCAGACCACGAGATTTTGAGGAGCAAAAGAATTGACGTTTTGCGGGATCTCGAAAAGGACAGAATTAGTTTCTTGAAAGGAACAGACCATTGATCAAAAGGTTAACGCTTGCAAGAGGGTTATTCTCAGCAAGTTCCAACTAATTATTGCATAAAAGGTTCATGTAGAGCACTTTAGAAGCCTGTATGTTAATGCAGAGTTTTGTTTTTCTTATAATCAAAAGGTTTTAATCTTCAAATTACTGCACTCATTATGTTAAACGTCGTTTCTAGTCAGGAGATGAAACCCACAGTTTTCTTTTACATGCAGCCGAGTGTCTGGATTTTATTTTGGAAGCTCGCTGATTAAAAACGCCTCTATTTGGTTTGTCTCTTCTTAGACTGAAAGCTGTTATTACCGACTCTTACATTTTTATGGTTGCTTTTTCGGAACACATGCCTACGCGGTACATTAAGAATAAACAGGTTCAGTCTTAAATCTTCCCAGATGTTATCTGAAGGAAAAGTTATTATCTTGAACAGGGTCTACTCATGTTCAAAGCTAAAGGTGATTTATTGTTCCGCCTGAGGAGAGGCAAGATAGTAGACTTCTTAACGACCTGGATCATGAGCTATGGTAACAGGTAATGAAGATTGTTTTCGGCTGTTGTTGCAAGCGGAGGCCATTTTGTGTAAGAGCACCAGGGGTTGGCCATGATGGACTTTTCGCTTCTCAGGTTGCCACTTCATTCAGCTCAACCCATTTAGTTCTTCTTTTGCCTCGGTGAAGGGGTCTTTTATAACTGACTATTTGCATCCTATTTTATACAGACAATAAACCTCTATAAGGGCAATTCTAAAACAGGGTGTTTCCAATCAAGTGCCACTTGCACGTGTAAATATACAGAACTGGCATTTTGTGTGGGTATATGGTAGTGAATTGGCTGAAGGTTATTTTGTGAGGGCATGCACAACTGGCATGGTGCATTAATACAGAGTAAAATAGTATATGACAGCAGATAAAGACCTGAACGGTCCATCCAGTCTGCCCAGTAGTCACATTCATTATACATTGTCTTTTTTCTTTAATATTTCTGGACAGTAGACCATAGAAGTCCGCCCGGTACTGTCTTTGGGCTCTCACTGCTGGAGCTGCCATTGAAGCCCACTCCAGCCTAGCCTAACCCACCCCAGCTCATCCTAAACCAAATCGCCATATTCGGGACACCCAGTACCGGCCTTAGTTTGTTTTATACCATTCAATTACTAATTAGAAATCTCTGTGTTCATCCCATCCTATTTTGAATTACATCACGTAAGTAAAATCTGGTAACCCTGCTTTCACATGCAATGTCGCCTCGGACCTGCCAGAAAATTTTGAATGTTACAGGTAGGCATTCCCTTCGGTGCATCACACAGAACGCGCATTTTAATACATCTGTATCTAGTTTTCAGCTGTTGCTTACACGAACGGTAAAAGCAGTACCAAAACCCTTTGAACATTAGGTTCTCAATAACGTATGTGTGAAACCAGCTACGAATCTGGAACGCTTTGAGCATTGGCCCCTCTGAGTGGCTCCTTGTTTTATACTTCTACAGGGATTTTAATGCTGCACTTCTTTGAGAAATCAGAACTACAAGTCCATAAATGCAATGGGGTAACGCTAAGACTGGATCAGCATTGAACTGTCCAGTTGCTTCCTTCTAATTACAATTCGACATCTGCTCTGTTTGTACACTTCGCTGTGATAGGGGATTTAACAGAACCGCAAATACAGAAAAACCGCAAATAACTTTTTCATATGTTGTTCGCTGTTTTCTATTAAAAACCATCGTGACTATGGTGAAACCGCGAATAACATGGTGGGAGACCTGGCCTGTTCCTGAAGGAGAGGCAAAACACGGTGAAGAAAAGTGCCAGAAATCGGCGATTTTCTCTGTAAACGCTTGGAATCAGCGATTTCTCTATGCAAGCTGATGTAATTGGGGGGGGGGGGAGGAGCCAGCAAGCTAAAAACCGCAAATAATTGAAACCGCGATTGCTGAAACCGCGAATACGGAGGGAGAAGTGTATGTTCCACAAATTAGGCAGCCTGAAAATTTCATGCTATGTCGTTTCCTGTATCATATCTGGGGAAAGTCCAGTCTCTTTGGGTTGTTTTTTTTATTTTGTTGCCATGGGAACAGAAAGAGCGTGCACTATTCGTTGTACATGAAATGGCACGAAAGTTTGCATTCCCTCTCCTCATTTTCATTTGCTAACACGAAATGATGTGAGAAATGCCATTTTGTTTATTCATACAGTGGCCATAGTAAGGATGGGGGTGGGGGGCTGGTCCACCCCCGGGCACCTTCTTGCTGGTAATACTCCTGCTCTCTACCACCCCCCTCCTCCTGCCGTGTACACGCGCCCCTTGCCTTCTCTTTTTTACTTCTCCAGCGTGCAAGCAACATTGCTGCCTGTGTTGGCTTCGGCGCTCTCTCCGATGTCACTTCCTGGTCCTGCACCTAGAAAGTGACATCACAGGGCGAGCCGGAACAGGCATGCTGCTCACATCAGAGAAGTTATTGGGACGGTTCATAGTCAGTCGCGCGTGAGACACCAGCGCGCCGACAATGGAGAGCAGACAATTCAGCGCAAGACACCAGCGCGCCGCGGGAAAACTTAGTTTTAAAGAGCTCCGAAGCGGGGTGTGAGTGGGGAACCTCTCCCCCCACTTTACTGCATAGTGTTTGTGCTGCAGTTGGGAAGGGGGGGGGTTGGAACCCTCCATTATAGAGAAAACGGAACTTTTTCTGATTTTTTTTGGGAAAAGTTCCGTTTTCTCTAATGTGGGGGGTTGCACCCCCCACACTCCCCCAACGGCAGCGTGAACAGTATGCAATAAAGTGGGGAGTTCCTCCCCTTCACCCTCTGTCTGAGCTCTTTAAAACTAAGTTTTCCTGCGACACGCTTGTGTCTTGCGCCACATTGTCTGCGCTCGATTGTCGGCGTGCTGGTGTCTGGCACGCGATTGTCCCGTCACCATTGGGACAAGACATGGACAACAATTTCAACTATATTATCCATTACAGAACCATTATCTTATCCGATAATTATATTAGGGGCTTTTGGATTTAAAAGTACATTGAGTTCCTATAAGACACAATTATTATTATTAATGTTAACAATTAAAACTATTTTAATTAACTGTAAAGATTTTTCTAAATTGGAGTATAATATGTGGTGGAATATGCTGTGTTTATATAGTAAACACAAGAAAGTTTATGCAATTAAATGGGGTAATTTGGAGAAATTTAGGGAAATATGGGATTGTTTATTTAAATTTAATAACTAATGTTATATTTAATTTGGATTATTATATTATGACACCCTATGGCCTTTTCTTTATACTATCTATGTATTTTGTGTTTGTAATGTTGTATTTTTAAAATTTCAATCAAAATATTTATAGAAAAAAAAAAGCTAGGGGAAACGAGAAGGGGTGCACGTGCTCGTCAGGGGGGTAGGGTAGAGGGCGGGGGAGGGGCACCCCACCCCCACCCCGGTCACCTCTCACCCTTGCTATGCCACTGAATGCAGTTTGTAAGTTGGGTACAGAGTTCCTTTTGGTATTTTGCGTAAAAAAGTGAATGCCTCTCGAACCTTTCAGTGTATGAAGACGGCGAATGAACATTAATGAGATGCTCACTCAAGGCTTTGATCAGATATCCACTTGCTAAACTAATTCAGTCCCAAAGCACCAATCTGTGACTGCAAAAGTCTTAAACCGGAAAAGCAGTCTCCCAACTGGATGTGGGTTCTCCCAAGGAGAGGTTTAATAAACAGCAAAGCTATATAGTGTATAGTAAAACTTGTATTCACTTGTTTGGTCCAGAGAGTCTATTATTTGAGTTTAGTCTTAAGTAAACGTTGTACCATTTGCTTTGGAACGTTTCAAAAGGAACAAAATCAGAAATCATTAGGAGCTTCATAAGAAGGTCGGGTGTTCGATTTCAATGTGTGCACAGCAATCATTGTTGAAGACGTTCTTCTCTTGCGAAGTAGGTTACTGCGGAGAGTCGCTGCTGTTTGCCTGGGTTTTTGTCTGCTGCCCAATTTGCATTCACTTGATGGATTGCCAGGGTCGGAGGTGCCCCTACTTGGGAAACACTGAAGTGCCGTCTCAGCAAACTCTTAAAAGGAAGAGAACACTAATACGAGCATTTGTCCAAACTCCTCGAGTCGTCTTAAACATCCTTAGGCGGTGCTGGATCAATATGACAGTTTGCTTAGAAGCTTTGGGCGTGCGTCCGTGGCCTGACTCCATTAGCTGGCTTGTCATTCAGAGCAGGTTCTGGCTGCTGGAGTGGGCACTTCGTTGCGGCAGCTTTAAGACTTGTCGACTTCTTTCTGAGGAAATGTTCCTCACTTTCTTTCATTGGACTGAAAATGGGCCGGGCCGTATCTTTCTGCTGCTGTTTCGAGCCTGGAATGGCAACGGAATATTTTCCTGCTGGGGGTGAAGATTTTGGGAACAACTGTATTAAATGAGTTTAATCCTCATATGATCTCAATGAGATGCCATTGCAGATGCCGAAATGCGTATATTAATGCGTAGGCGCCAAATTTTGAAAATGTTTGGGGGTGCCCAAGTCATAACGCACAACAAATTTCCCCTCACGCAATTACAGTGGCGTAACAAGGGCAAGAGGTGCTTGGGGTGCTAGTGCCCCTGTCCTCATCTCCACGATCCCGCCTGCCCTCCTTTCCCGATGCCGCACGTGCCTACCCCCTTCCCCCGTACCCATTAGTTGAAGTTGTAGCAGTAAACAACGTGCTCCTCACGACCCCATCAACTTTCCCTCCGACAACACTTCCTTTGCGCGACACCCGGAAGTGACGTCAGCGGGAGAGGGTCGCAAAGAGCACATTGACCACTGCGAACAACTTCTTCAACTAGAGGTGCACATGGAGGAATAGGACGAGGCAGGGAGGGGAGAGGTATCGATGCCCCCACCAACATGGCACCATCTCTACTTCCCCTCCACCCTTATGTCCTTGTCTTCCTCTCCAACATGTACTGGTTGAGAGATCAAATCCTGGTGCTGCTCCTTGTGACCCTGGGCAAGTCACTTAATCCTCCAGTGCTCACCACTTTGAATGTCAGCTTTGAAATACCAAAGCCACAAAAAGGCGGTATACAAGTCCCCATTCCCTTTCCCCTCCACCCTTATTCAATTTATCCCTCTCACCACTTTCATCCCTCCTGTAACATATTCCTTCCCCCCAAACCTCAACCCCATTCATAAATATGTTCCTTCTTGCTTCAGCAGGTCAGCAGCGACTCCTACAAACTGCCTGCCACTAACCTAGAAGCCACTTCTTTGTCACATCCCATCTTGGCAGAAACAGGAAGTTCTGACAGAGGGCAGGATGCAGCAGAGGAGAGGCTTCCAGGTTGGCGGCAGGCAGCTGTGGGAGTCTCTGCTGACCCGCCAAAGCAAGAAAAATAAATATGACTGTGTTAGCTCAGTGCTAGGTGGTAATGAAAGAAGAGCCGCAGTCACGCGGTCAGAGAGTCGTGGGTTGCCAACCCCTTGCCCTAGAATTAGGGCTGCCAAAGGTGGTTGGTATGTGAAATCTGATCTGCACTTGTTAAAGCAGGGAAAACACAGTTAAAGGCATTTGGAAACCCTACTTTGTGGGTTCCAGCAGCTTCTGGAAAACATGCAGTGAATGAGGCCTAGACAGTTCTTGTATCTCTCTGAATGGCGGATTAAAAAAAACAAATGAGTGACATCATCAGAGGGGTTCTTAAGCTCGTGCTTTGGGCGGAAGAATTGTCTTTGGACAGATCTCCCCCAACAGATCACAATCCAGCCCAAAACAGAGGATCTTTTTCCTTTTAAAATGAGTCGGGATAAAGAATGTACATAGTGCCCGGTTCTGTTGGAACTGTATTGTTTTTAAGTGTGCCTCTTGTTCCCTTTGGAGGAAGAAGCAAACGTTTTTAAGAGTTTGCTTTCCGTGACTACTGGAGTGATCTGCTTCATTTCAAAGAGAGGGAGACTGTGTAGAGAATGTTTGCGACGGCCTGCCAGTTTGGCTCACGGCCCTACTAAAAGCAGATATACTTGTACGGCCCCTTCCCAGCAACTGGGTAGTAAAAGGGGGTTTACACTTTTCTCAGCCTCTTTCCCCTATCAGCCACCCCCCTCCCCCCACTGCCCTCTAAATCTCAAACAATTCCCCTTCCTGTCCTCATCTTTCTCTTTCTTTAGCCCATCCCTTGCTCACTTATCTTTATATTACAACAATTTATTGTTTCTTTAGCGCTAACAGGTGCACACAACATTGTATTACAACCCATCCCCCCCACCTGAATTCACTTCAGCTCTGTTCTTCCTTCCCCAGTCCATATCTCTTCACCTCACAACTCATCCCTTCCAACACTCAGTGCCTGTGTCTGCTCTTACCTTCCTCGTTCCTTTCCCACTGCCTCCCTCAGCACTTCTACTCCTGCTGCCCTCCTCTGCTCCTTGTTAGTATGAGCCCCTTGCTCAGACATTCCTTAACCAGCCAATAGCTGCAGAGGGAGGCAGGACCAGTAACTTAGGCGACACCAACCTTCCATTTTGTTTTATCCTGCAGCCTATTGGCTGACTAAGTAGTGTCTGGCCAATGGGGTCTCCTAAGCTACTGATTCCTTTGCAGCTTATTGGCTGGCTGAGAAATACGTGACCAGCAGGCTGCAGGAGCAATAGCCTCAGAGACACGGTGTCAGGTGAAAAGCGCGCCGGGACAAAGGCGCACCCAGACAATTGAGCGCAGTGCGCGCCGCCGCGCCGCTCTAAATTACTGTTTTAGGGTTTTTTACTGAAAACATTTTACTGAAAACTTCACTTTTTCCCTGTTTTTAGGGAAAAAGTTCAGTTTACAGTAAAATGTGGAGGGTTACAACCCCCCAAGCCCCCCATAACGCCGGCGCGATGTCTATTAAGTAAACTGGGGGGGGGGGGTTTCCCCAACAAAACCCCCCGTCGGAGCCCCTAAAAACTGTAATTTAGAGCGGCGCTTTTGTCTTTCGCGCCGTTGTCTGTGAACCCAGAGACACAGCCGTACTTTCTGCTTTCCCTTCAGCTCTATATCGGGAAGATTTCAGCTCTGATGTTTGTGCAGTGCTGGAAAGAATATTAGGTGTACTCTGGCATCCACAGTACTCACAGAAGCTGGCATCTATGTATTAATGAGAACAGTAGTACAAAGTATGTACTATATCTTCCAAGGTTGTAATTAAATTTTTTGTATTATTGTATCTGTTACTTTTTATACTTTTTAGTATTTGTTATTTTTCAGTTCAATTTATTTATTTAAGTAATAAAGAAAAGGAAAAAAAGTCAAAGATTTTGGGGTCAGCAGTGGCGTACCAAGGGCGGGGGAGGGAGTTCCCCGGGCTTGGAGTCATGGTCTGGAAACTTAACCTTTTGGTTTTTTTTCTTTTTTAATTTATCAAATTTCAAATTATTACAAGAACAAACTCTTGCGAAAGTAATACAGCATGAAATAAACAAGGAAAAAAATTTTCCATACAATATCATCGATATTGAAACAAAATTATTTTAAAGCTCCTGGCTTAGACCTCTAAATGCTGGAAGAGGAATTCCAAATAAGTGAAGAGAAACTTATTATTCAAGTAATCAATCAAGGAATAGGCTTAACAGCAATGAATCCCATTTCAACTAATTACTGTTCACTATAACTAAACATTCCCTGTTGCCAATTTCTTCAAATCTAAGAAGGCTCATAATTGTTCAAGAGAATAAAGCACATATTTAATCTCTAAATATTTAACTAGACATTTACAGGGATAGGCTAGAAGAAATGTACCTCCCAAAGACACTATTTTCATAACAAGAAACAATTTCCTAGGTTCTTGTGTCTGTCTAGCTACATCGGGGCGTATGAAAACTTTTTTTCCATAGATCAATAATTGTGGAGATCAAAAATACAAATGAAAATTTGCATTTGCATCTTGCTCAAAGACGAACACAACTAGTAATGGAACTTCCCCTTTTCACGGCTCTGTGGGTGTGGGCCTCTTGTTTTCCTTTGATTGAAGCTGTTCTTTGCAATCTCCTTGTCCTGAGATGACACCTAGGGCCTGTTTTACAAAGCCGTGTGGCAACAGCCCCGAAGCCCTTTAAATCTCTATGGGCTTCGGGGCTGTTACCGCGCTGCAGGCCTCTAGTTTGCTTAGGGGCCCTTTTACTGTGGCCCGGATTCTGTATAGAGCCGTGGTCTCAAACCTGCGGCCCGGGGACCACATGCGGCCCGCAAGGTACTATTTTGAGGCCCTCAGAATGTTTATCATATTCACAAAAGTAAAATAAAACAGTTTCTTAATCATGTGTCTCTTCAGCTATAAATGACAATATTATTATTAAGACTTAGTCAAAAGGAAAGATTTATAAACTATAAAGAGTTTTACCTCATGCAAAATTGTCATTTCTTTAATAAGACATTAACTATTTTTTCTGAGGCCCTCCAAGTACCTACAAATCCCAAATGTGGCCCTGCAAAGGGTTTGAGTTGGAGACCACTGGCCTATAGGAAAAGGAGATGCAAATGTTAAGAGCCTTAGCCAATAGGGAGAGGAGGAGATAGTAGATGCTGTGGATGGCCATTGATACTATGTTTCTATAACCATAAAGTTCTATGACATCACAATGCAGGTGTAAAGAGCCTTAGCCTATAGGAAGAGGAAATGCAAATGTTAAGAGCCTTAGCCAATAGGGAGAGGAGGAGATAGTGGATGCTGTGGATGGCCATTGATACTATGTTTCTATAACCATAAAGTTCTATGACATCACAGGTGTAAAGAGCCTTAGCCTATAGCGGTGGTCTCAAACTCGCAGCCCGCCAGGTCCTATTTTGAGGCCCTCGGTATGTTTATCATAATCACAAAAGTAAAATAAAACAGTTTCTTGATCATATGGCTCTTTAGCTATAAATGACAATATTATTATTAAAACAGCCAAAAGGAAATATTTATAAGCTATAAAGAGTTCTACCTCATGCAAAATTGTCATTTCTTTAATAAGACATTAACTCTTTGTTCTGAGGCCCTCCAAGTATCTACAAATCCAAAATGCGACCCTGCAAAGGGTTTGACTTTGAGACCACTGCCAAAGGTCCATCAAGCCCAGTAACCTGTTTCCAACAGTGGCCTACCCAGGTCCCAAGTACCTGGCAGAAATCCAAAGAGTAGCAACATTCCAGAGCTGAGATTTTGATGTCATAATGCCTCATTCCACCAATGTATAACAGACAACCTCATCAATGATGTCACAATGACTTGATTATTTCTATACTTGGCTCACATAAGAACATAAGAGCTGCCATAGTGGGTTAGACTAAAGGTCAGTGGTCTCAAACTCGCGGCCGCCAGGTACTATTTTTGAGGCCCTCGGTATGTTTATCCTAATCACAAAAGTAAAATAAAACAGTTTCTTGATCGTATGTATCTTTAGCTATAAATTACAATATTATTATTAAGTCTTAGCCAAAAGGAAAGATTTATAAACTATAGAGTTTTACCTCATGCAAAACTGTCATTTCTTTAATAAGACATTAACTATTTTTTGTTGAGGCCCTCCAAGGACCTACAAATCCAAAATGTGGCCCTGCAAAGGGTTTGCGTTTGAAACCGCTGGTCTAGCGTGACCCAAGTTGTGTGAACAAATCTTTGCAAGCAAATGAATTGTCTAATCAGCATCAATGATTGGCAGTTGACGCCTACTAATTGATGCTATCTGGCACCAATTAGAAGCTACGTGCACAACTTTCTAAGTAGTATTCTCTATAAAGTGGTGCATGATTCTCAAAAGGGGGCGTGGCCAGGGGAGGAGCATGAGTGGATTGTGGACACTCCTAAAGTTATGCGCAATGTTATAGGCTACGCCCAACCCGCGCACAATTTAGAAGCAGGTATTTATGTCTGGTTTGCATTGGCCTAAATGTGTGTATCTACATGTTAGCCAAGCCAGTGCTGGAGTCTAGTGGGACCGTTAAGATAAGTGCCGCCATTTTTAAAATACATTTATTAAAAATTCTGGACTATTGCTTTAAGATTGAAACTGTGTTTTAGTGCACATCGACTTTAGTTTTGTAGTCACCTTAAGGTGGATGGAGGAAGTGGTCACATGATTAGAACCTGCCTTTGCAGGATGGGGATCTGGACTAGCTTTGTGCTATAAAAAAACTTATGATCTGATCCATGGTTTTCTAGGATGCCGTTTCCCCCTTTAGAAAAAGTAATTACCCAAGAGAATAAGATTCTACCAGATTTTTCTATTAAGTTGGAAGACTGCCCCCCTTTTTCCATCTACATGTTAGATTGTGGTAAGAGCAGATAGCATAGCTGGTTTTAAGAAAGCTTTGGACAAGTTCCTGGAGGAAAAGTCCATAGTCTGTTATTTAGAAAGACACGGGGGAAGCCACTGCTTGCCCTGGATCGGTAGCATGGAATGTTGCTACTTTTTGGGGTTCTAGAATCTTGTTACTCTCTGGGATTCCGGAATCTTGCTATTCTTTGAGATTCTGTATGGAATGTTGCTACTCTTTGGGGTTCTAGAATCTTCTTACTCTCTGGGATTCTGGAATCTTGCTATTCTTTGAGATTCTGTATGGAATGTTGCTACTCCTTGGGTTTTGGCCAGGTACTAGTGACCTGGATTGGCCACCTTGAGAAAGGGCTACTGGGCTTGATGGACTCAGTAAGGCTGTTCTAATGTTCTTATATGTGTATGGATGCTAAGTGTGATTCTATAAAACACATAACTTCAGAGGTGTTTTAAAGAATCTCGCTAAGTGCCATCCTTTTTGGTGCCATTTTCTAAGCGTCATGTTGCATGTTAACAGTGGCTTATGAAGGAGGGGGGGGGGCAGTCCACTCTTGGTGCATGTGCTAAGGGAGTGTAGCCAGCACATAGGCACCTCCTGCCCTTCTCTGCCACCGCTGCTGCTTTCCCAAACTAGCAGCAGCGGTGTTAAACTTAAATGTGGCTATCGCAGGACCTTTGGGCAGACCCCCTGTTGGTCCATCCCCCCCTCCTCATGTCACTTCCTTCTTCCGGAGCAGAGCTGGCAGCAATGAGAGGGTGAGTGAAAGTCCCATGATGGCTACATTTAGGTTTACTACCACTGCTGCTGCTGGTTCAGGAAAGCAGCAGCACTAGAGAGGTGAGGACACTGGGTGGAACTGGGGAGGAGGGAGAGAGAAGGGAAAAAGATACTATATGGAAGGGTGGTGGAGAGAGAAAGAAGGGGGCAGGATACTGGTTAGAATTGGGCTGGAGAGAGAGAGGTAGATGCTGGATGGAAGTGAGGTGAAGGAGCAGATGCAGATGGAAGTGGGGTTGATGGAGAGAGAGAAGGGGGCAGACATTAGATGTTAGTGGGAAGGGGAGAGAGAAGGGAGCAGATGCTGGACAGAAGTAGATAAAGAGAGGGGGTAGATGCTGGATGAAAGTGGATAGGAGAATGGGGGGAGATGCTAGATGGAAGGGGGCAGGGAAAGATGGCGCATAACTGGTGGAAGGAGAGGATAAAGAAAAAAGGGCACATACTGGATGGGGGAAGAGGATAGAGTTAGTGAGATACTGGAGGGGGTAAAGGAAAGAGGTGGGGGTGAAAGAAAGAGGTGGCAAGCTGTATGACCACAAATCATACACAAATTAACCTCCAGTGCTAAGCAACGTGACATTCAACTTTGTTTTCCTTGAGCAATACCCACAGGAGGAAAAAAAAAGCCTTAGAATCTACAAAAAGAATCCTCTTCTGTAGCTATGAAGAAAAGAGCTTTTCCTGCTAGCTCCTCTTCAAATGTCTTATCATAGGCAAAATACCTTCTGTATTTGTCACAGAACTATAATAATGAAGAAATGTCTTATCTGTGTTGTTCATTGCAGACCGTTCCATGTACATTCCATAACGAACAAGGTTCACTCCGTGCTCTCAGTCAGATTAATTCTTGTGCTTGCCTGTAGGTAGACACAGTGAAAAGAAGGAACTTGAGGACAGGATAGTAAGAAAGAATTTAATCTAGACAAAGGTGGAAAATAAATTGAGAAGGAAGACCAGAGAAGACAAGGAAAGGGAGAGGATAGAGAGAGAGAGAGATATGCCAGACTATAGTGGGGGGAGGGGGGAAGGAGAGATGAGACATGCTAGAGCATGGGGGGGACAGTGAAGAAGACAGAGATACCAGATCTGGGGGGGGGGGAGAAAAGGGGAAGGAGACAGAGATACCAGATCTGGGGGGGAGGGAGAGAAAGATGGAAGGGAAGGAAACAGAGATGCCAGACCATGGGGAGGAAGATGATGAATGTCAGAATGGGAGGAGGGAGAGATGGAAGGGGAAGGCAGACAGTTTCTGGAAGGGGCATAGAAAGAGGGCGGATGCCATATGGAAAGGGCATAGAGAGGGCAGACAGTGGATGGAAGGAAGAGAGTGTCACGAAGATGAGAAAAGCAGAAATCAGAGATACCAAAGGTAGAAAAAAAATTCAATAGCTTTTTTTCTTTATTTTTTTTAATTTAGGGTAAAGTAGTACATTTATAAGCAGAAAATGTAAATATGATTATCCTTTTATTGGACTAATTTTAATACATTTGTGGCTAATTTTCAGAGACCAAAACCCCGTTCCTCAGGTCAGGAGAGGATATCGTAACAGCAGTTGCTTTATTGACCAGAAAAAGGGGGTTTTGGTCTACGAAACCTAATTTTAAAATATATTAGTCCAATAAAATGGTATTTTCTTATTTCTCATTTTTGTTTTATTTTTACAGATATCTGTTCATTTGGAAAGTGATGATTTTTTCTCAGTTTTTTCACAATATTAGGGGACATGTATCACTCTTTTTTTTTTTCTGTGGTGTTGCATTGTATGCAGTCTGGCTTCTTAGTGGTTCAGTTTCACATATTTTTATTTTTAGTTTGTGATTACATATTCCATTCTGGGCGAGGGTGTTTTTCTTTTATGTGTGTATGAAAGTCATGGTTTTCTGTTAGCATTGACACTGCAGGATCGATCTGTACTAATCTGGCTTGTTTAGTTGAAAAGGCTGCAACTTATTCAAAGTGCGGCAGCTAAGTTGATATTTGGTAAACGTAAATACGATCATGTTACACCTTTGTTGAGAACACTTCATTGGCTTCCAGTTTATTGGAGAATCCGATTTAAGTGTGCTAGTGTAATATTTAAAATTTTGTATGGGATTTTCTCCCCCCATGGTTCCTGTCTCCTTTAATTCCCGTGAGCCATCTAACTTTAGGAGCACTCAGAAATATAAACTTGCTTTTCCTACTGTTAAGGGAATCAAACTAAGGGCAATTTTTGTCGATCTTTTATTTTTTTTGTTTGCAAAAATTTAGATTGAGCTGCCTTTAGAAGTCTCCCAATTTTTCTTTCTTGTCTGTCAATTTTTCAGAAAGCGTTGTAAACCTATCTATTTCAGAAATTTCTCGCTGACCCTTCTACCTAAGTAAAGACTATAGAGGCGAGATCTTATCTAATTCTTCTATGTTATGTGAATGTTTTATTAACCAAGTCGAGCCCTATTGGAGGGATGAATTGGTATACAGTACTCCCCTGAAATTTGCAGGAGTTCCATTCCAGGAACCCTTGCGAATTTCAAAAAACTGCTACTGCGGTTTTTCGCCTGCCAAAAGGCTGGAGAGGCAGGAGAGGGCAGCTGGAGCACCGGCGGGTGAAGAAAATCACTCGCGGTCTGCTCTGACCGCCTCTTCCTGTAGTAAAGTCGGGCTACACCAATCAGGAGCTGCTTTGAAACTCAGCTCCTGATTAGTGTAGCCTGACTTTACTACAGGAAGAGGCGGTCGGACCAAACCGCGAATGAGCGAGTTCACGAACTGCGAATTCGCAGGGGAACGCTGTTTAGAACCAAGGATTGTAATGGGTGTATTGATGATCTAGTGCTCACTATAGTGCGTAAAATGCTGCCTTTTCCTAGTACATTCTTGTTGTGTGAGTTGTGGATTATTACTAAAAATCATGTTTTTCAAATAGAGGGAGGGGGGTGTTAAAAATGATTGGACCTGGGTGTTACATATGCAAGGTATGTGACTGTGCTCAGTTTAAGAGTTGAAAACTCGGCTGTTTTGTCAGCATTCCTGTGATATGTTTTGTTGATTTTGGAGCAGAAGAGTTTTGATTAAGGGTGAAGACTTTATTGTTTATTTATTTTTTACTTTGTGTTGTTCATTTTATATATGTTTTATTCTTGTAAACCGTTTAATTTTGGGTTGTTTTTTTTTTTTAGACGGTATATAAATTTTTAAATAGATAAATTAGCGCATGCTAAGCGTCAGTGAGAGGGGCCCCTTAATGATTAAACTGGCTGTGATCTCGTAACCAGCCTAGGGAATAATTTTTAGGCAGTAGGCCAATTGGCTTGGCAGCTGTGCTACGTCTAAACCAGTCTAGCTAAAATAGTTCTCTGCAGAACAGATCTTTTAGAATGGCCCCTGAACAAGTGTGTAGGTAGAGAATGACACAGGGACAAATGTCTCCGCAGGCTCTGTCCCCATCCCTGCCCCATTCCCACGGGCTGTGTTCTCGTGCACAAGCCTCGGACACATGATTTTAAATTTAAATCTTTTTATTAAAGTATAAAAAGGGCCAATATTCTGTACAAACATTTATGTGAAATCTGTTTTTATTAAGCAACAACCAGATCACAAAGACACAGCAGGGCAAAAACATTTCAAATATAGAAAACAGAGCTCCCTACCCCCAAGAGGACTGGACTCTGATGTCCTCTCAGGTTACATAGTATCCCAACCCCCCCCTATCCCCCCAAAAAACCCCGCCCAACACCCCACACCCCCCAACCCCACCCCCCCAAATCAGACAGGCGGGATAGAATATGCATGTAGGCTATTCAAGATACGACTGCGCACCCGGGGAGACAAACTGTCCAAATAAGGAGTCCAAATGTGCACAAAGTCTCTGCTCCGGCGGCGAGAGGAAGAATCCAGGAGGGCCTCCCATCCAAGAAGGGCATGTAATTTATTCCGCCAATACCAGAAGGAGGGAGGAACCTCCGCCAGCCAAAAATTCAAGATACATTTTTTCCCCAAAATATAACATATTCTCCGCAGATGTGTACACAGAAAACAAGGAAAAATGAGCAAATAACATATGATTTACAGAAACAGGAACAGAAACTCGCAAGAGACCCTGAAGAAAGGAAGCCAGGGCCCCCCAAAAGCTCTGAACACTCTCACAACCCCAAAGACCATGAAAATAAGAATTCACCTCCGTATGGCAGGTGAGACAATAGGGAGTATTGACACAAAATCACAAATAGAGCCTTCCATTTTGATCTGGTTGTGGTACAGCCTTCCCAAAGATTCGGTTGCCTATTTTTTTCTTTACATCCTCTGGGAAGGTAATTTTTTGATTTTCTTTCTGATGTGGGTGTAGAAGAGAAGTTAAACCGTGTAGTGGATGGACAGGAAAATAAGTGTCTATTAAATGCTGGAAATGTTCCTTGATGCCTGCAACGATGGATGAATCTGTTGCAGTAACAGTAAGATGCTTGAGCAGTTGGGTACATGATAGAAGGACTCTTGTTTGCCACATCAAGACACAAATGATGTAATTTGTCATTTAACAGTAGTTCACCTAAATCAAAAAGCAGCTTCTGCCAATTGTCTTAAGAAGTGTTCAATTTGTACATGGAGAATGATACAGGGACAACGTTTGCCTCTTTCCTCGCAGGCTCTGTCCCCCGCCCCATGGATAACTGCGGGTAGAGTCGCTCTCAAGCTTGCAGTACAGTAGGAGTGATGCCAGTTAACTTAGCAGCATTTCAAATGGTTTAGGTTTGAGTGGGCACGAGAGACAGGATCAAAGAGCATGGCGTGGCCTTCTCCCTCGCTTTCCCTGGCCAAAATAAAGAGCTTATGTACTCAAAAACTGCATAACTAAAAGACCGAGTGCATGCCTTGGCCAGATGACTGGATACAAATGTTTTATGTCCTAGGGAACAGAATGGAAACTTGCACCCCCTCAGAAAACAGAACGGAAGGCCTAACCTTTGATTTAATCATGTTTCACCGCCTTTGGCTGCACCAGTGACCAGACATTTCCATGGAGGTCAGCTATGTGGTTAGACTTCTATTTCAGCTTCCCCTCCTCTCTTCCCCCATCACAGTCTTTCCTCTTTCAATATCCTCCTCGAAACGTCCGTAGGGGCCTAGAGAGCTGCTCCCAGCTTATGACCTTTTCAGTGCAAGAATCTCAGACAAGCCTATTCTTTCTAAGCTCATTGGGTGTGCTTTAAACACATGTGCTTAGCTTCATAACTCTTCTTCCAAAAGGACGCTGCACTTAATTCTGAAGTGTAGCCAACGCAATGCTTCGGATTTGAATGGCTAAGACTTCTCTCTTTGTACGCAAAGTAAAAAATTAGCCTTAAGCACAGGAAAGGACTAAACATGGCCTTTCAGCACTAAAAGGCAAATTTGACCTTTTCCCGTGGAAACTGGACCCATAGAAAAGTTTTTTTTCAGTTTGGGAAACGGTTGCACTTTGGTTTTCACAACACCGAATTGGGGCAAAGGATTTTAAGAATTAGATTGTCAACATCACGCAACCGTTTTGTCTTGAAGAGACGCAGTGGTGTAGTAAGGGTGAGCGGCGCCCAGCTCTCCGCCACACGTCCATCCCCCTTCCCTTTCCCCTTACCTTTTTAACGTCACCGGCATGAGCAGCACGCCCACGTTGTCGGCTCACCCTTTGACGCGCTTCCTGGAAGTGACATTGGAGAGAGCGCCGATGCCGACGCGGGCAGCAACCTTGCGCCAGGGAAGTAGAAAAGGTACGAGGGAAAGCAAGGGGGCACGCGCGCAGCAAGGGTGGGGCTATGGAGGAGGCGGGGTGCCACGCTCTTAGAAAGACTGTGCCCGGGGCAGATCCTCCCCCCACATCCTCCTTAGTACTCCACTGTACGCAGATAGGGCCAGTCTCAGAGCGCTGGTCTTTGACCTAGGGGCCGCCACGTGAGCGGACTGCTGGGCACGACAGACCACTGGTCTGACCCAGCAGCGGCAATTCTTATGTTCTTATGTGAGGCTTTTACAATGCCTAGTGCATCAGTATATTGAACACACTTGTAGAAGCGAAGGGACGGTAAATGAAATATTTAAGGGATGATGTTAAAGAATTTCCATATCTAAAGCAGGAGTTATGCATGAAGGCCCAGATTCTCTAAATGGCGCTAGTGTCGGCAGCCGCCAGTGGCGTGTCAATCAGATGGTGCCGTTTAGAGAATCGTGGCTCTGGGAAAGATGAGCGCTGGTAGCCACGGTTTTCCAGGCCTACATTACCAGCACCTATCTTTGGCGTGAATCACACCTATGTAGGTGCTTTACGCCGCCTGACGCCCCTTTAACGTTAGCCACGCCCATAGTGCATTAAGCGCCATAAAGGGCCTATGCAGGCATGATTCGGATACCTTTAATGTAGGCGCCAGGAGGCGCTTTAACATTAATGTTTTTTGCCGAATTAAACGCCATTTCTCAACAAACAGGAACCATAGGGTGCCTACGTGTAGGCGCCATTTATAGAATTTCCCCTGAAATGGCTTTTAATAAAACTGCACGGCAGTTTTCAGGCCTATAAGGATATGTTTTGGCATTCCCAGAGGTGAATTTTATTACATCTGTGTATTTTGTAACATTTATGCATGCACCAGCTCTGGAGCAGGTGTAAATATGTGTCGGCATTTGTGTGCTGCCAGGGGTGGTTTGGGGGAGGCTACTTTTGAAAGCACAAAGACGCTTATATTGCCTTGATAAAATGGGCTTAAAATAGGTTCCTTTTTCGACGTCTCTCTTGGGAACCCTGTCACAAAATCTGGGGAAGCAATACGGGAAATATCAACAGCATTTCTCATGTCATTTTGTCTCATTTTTAAGAAGAAACAGCAGGGAAAAAATCCTCAGAAAATTCAGGTTCTTTCCCTTGTCATCAGTAGTGCACGTTATTGCACAATAGGAGGGAATGAGTGGTCTAGTGCTTAGAGCTACAGCCTCAGCACACTGAGGTTGTGGGTTCAAATCCTGTACTGCTCCCTGTGACCCTGGGCAAGTCTCTCAATCCTCCATTGCCCCAGGTTCGTAAAGCCCACCAGGAGAGATAGGGAAAAAGCTTGAGTATGATTGTAAACCGCTTAGATAACCTTGCTAGGTGATATATAAATACCTAAAAAATTTTTTTTAAAAAAAATTGCACATACTCCCCCTAATCCTATAAACCTATGTGCTCAGATTTCTGACTAGCATGACAATTTGCTCATTTAAATTATAGAATATCTACATTAATCTAATCTACGATTTGTGAGTTGCTCTATGCCTAAATAGGTTCAAGGTGACGTACAATTGAAGTGATGGGTAAAAGATAGAATAACTAGGTGTTAGGAGATATAGCAGAGGGAGGGGTGAAGACCACTACAGGGAAATATTGAGGAGATATTTGAAGTACAATTTACACTGGAAAGGAACAGATAGGAGAAACTATTTTTTTTCACTCAGAGAATACTTAAGTTCTGGAACACGTTAACCAGAGGATGTGGTAAGAGCGGATAGCGCAGCTGGTTTTAAGAAAGGTTTATACAAGTTCCTGGAAGAAAAGTCCATAGTCTGTTAGTGAGAAAGACATGGGGGAAGCCACTTCTTGCCCTGAATCAGTAGCATGGAATGTTGCCACTCTTTGGGATTCCGGAATCTTGTCACTCTCTGGGATTCCGGAATCTTGCTATTCTTTGAGATTCTATATGGAATGTTGCTACTCTTTGGGTTTTGGCCAGGTACTAGTGACCTGGATTGGCCACCGTGAGAACGGGCTACTGGGCTTGATGGACCATTGGTCTGACCCAGTAAGGCTGTTCTTATAAAGTCCCAATAAAGTGTGGAATGACTAGCCTTCCATGGGTTCAGTGAATTATGCAGACGTTACTTTCACAATCCATACTTTAATGCACAATAAGTCTTTTGTGCCAAGCAGCAGAAGTATGCAAATTATCTGCACACACGTGCAAAACCTCACCAGGCCTTCCATTTGCCACATAAAAGCGCCAGACTTTAGATGCTAAGTGGCGTTAATTTTAATGCCACAGAGGATGGTCTGAGTTGATAGATTCCTGGCTTTTATTTTGACCATTTTAATCTCCAGGCTGACTGCTCGGGACTATGAGCCTCTGGCTTGTTTTTTTTCTGCAGGAGTTGATGAACAAAACACAAATCGAAGGTTTCGCTGTACGTTTTATCAGATTATTTTCTGTGGCGCAGAGGTTGTGTTACTACTGAAGGAAGCCAGATTCTTTTGGAGATGCCTCAGAAACCGTTCCATGCCACGCCGTCAGGATCTTGTTGTGGAATCGGAGGAGGTCTGCAGTCCGGCCATCGGACCAACGGTCGGCTTGGGGGCCCATTCCAGCGGGGCACCCGACACTGTCTTCGCTCCTCCCCCATTCCAGCAGGGGAGAGCCGACGGAGGAGGGCTGTAGTCCGGCCATCGGACCAACGGTCGGCTCGGGGGCCCGTTCCAGCGGGGCACCCGACACTGTCTTCGCTCCTCCCCCATTCTAGCAGGGGAGAGCCGACGGAGGAGGGCTGCAGTCCGGCCATCGGACCAACGGTTGGCTCGGGGGCCCGTTCAAGCTGGACTTCAGTTTTGACTGTTTTGATTTTATTTTCACTTCTTTTTAGTTAATGATATATTTTTTTAATCTCACTTATTGTTTTACCACTTGTTTTGTTTTATTTTATCATTCAAATTTCATTTAAATTTCCCCAGAATTCTATTGCTTCAACGGTTCTCCCTCAGCATCTATTCTTATCTCCCCTCTTTTTAACCTTTCAAATTCCTTTAGATCATTGTAATCTTATTAGTATGTTTATTTTCTTATTTTTCTCCTCTATCTCTATTTTCTTTCTTTATTACTCTTCTAATTGTCATTTTTCCTGGTACTTTAGTTAGATTGTGAGCCTTCGGGACAGTAAGGGAATTTCTAAGTACCTATCTTACTTATAATTTTAATGCACCAATATATTCATTGTAACCCGTTCTGGACTCTTTTGGGAGGACGGGCTAAAAAAATCGAATAAATAAATAAATAATTAATAAATTAGAAACGGGGGCTAAATTGAGAAGCGGTAGGGTGGTGGAATGGGTGTTGGGTGAAAAGATTTTAAGGAGATAATGTGTCAGATGCCAGTAGCACAACATCCCCAGAGATTTACAGTCCAAAGAGTGAGATTTGGGGGGAAGTTCTCAGGATTGCATCTGGAGGGCGTCTGCTCATGCGCTGGTGTTGATGCAATAAGATCACATGCATGCGAATGATGACATCGCATTGATATCCACGCAGGTGCCCCCCAGACATGGCCCTGAGGTCAGGAATTTCCAAAACCCAGCCAAACTGCCATATTTTGGAAATCTCTCCAGGCACCAAGACAGTACTTGTCAGGGTTTTCCCAGATGTCTGGTAACCCTATAACTAGGTCTCATTGCATAGTAGCCTGTGTTGATGACTTTCCGCTTAATTGCTCCAAAGAGTGAAATATTTCAGGTGATTTAGAAATGTAGAGGAAGGGGTAAGGGTTATCATGTGTCTGGGAAAACCCGGACATGTCCTCCTGGAGGGATTTCCAAAACCCTGCAGTTTGTCCAGGTTTTGGAAATCCTGAGCTAGGAGGCCGCATCTGGAAGCCTTTGCTTCTCCTGTCACTACTGTCATTGCTCTAGCAATGATCCGTGCAGTTGGTTGGGGGCGTGAAGATTGTTGGCGAATCGGTCGGCCTGCCTCCAATCGCCCACGGATCGGACACAGATCATAAGGTTCAGAATCTAGCCCTGAATCTAGCCCATGATTGAAACATTCAAAATACTGAAGGGAATAGACGTAGTAGAGAAAGACAAACGGTTCACCCTCTCCAAGGTAGGGAGAACGAGAGGGCACTCTCTAAAGTTGAAAGGGGGTAGATTCCGTACAAACGTAAGGAAGTTCTTCTTCACCCAGAGAGTGGGAGGAAACTGGAACGCTCTTCCGGAGTCTGTTATAGGTGAAAACACCCTCCAGGGTTTCAAGACATAGTTGGACAAGTTCATGCTAAACTGGTGAGACTGGATTCTCATTTGGAGCACTGGTCTTGACCTTGGGGCCGCCGCGTGAGCGGACTGTGGGGCAGGATGGACCATTGGTCTGACCCAGCAGCAGCAATTCTTATGTTCATTGCCCCAAGCACATTATATAGAGTGTGAGCCCATTGGGACAGACAGGGAAAAATCCTTGAGTACCTGAATGTAAATCACTTAGGCTATATAAATATCATATCATATATTATGTATATACCTATATAACCAATTTGGAAATATATTTTGAACGACCGAAAAACACAATCGATAAACTAAAAAACCACCATGTTCCTAAGAGCATGAGAATGCCATACCAGGGTCAGACCAAAGGTCCATCAAGCCCAATTTCCTTTTTCTAACAGTGGCCATTTCACCTCACAAGTACCTGGTAGGATCCCAAAAAACGGTGACGGGACTAAATCGCGCGAGACTACGGTGCGCCGACAACTGAGCGCAAGGTTGGCGGAGGCGCCAAAGAAAAGCACTATTTTAAAGAGCTCCGACGGGGGTGGGGGGAGGGAACCCCCCCCCACTTTACTTAACAGACATTGCGCTGGCGTTGTGGGGGGTTTGGGGGGTTGTAATCCCCCACATTATACTTAAAACTGAACTTTTTCCCTAAAAAACAGGCAAAAAGTTTGGTTTCAAGTATAATGAGGGGGGTTACAACCCCCCATACCCCCCACAACGCCAGCGCGATGTCTGTTAAGTAAAATAGGGGGGTTTCCCACCAACACCCCCTGTCGGAACCCTTTAAAATAGTGCTTTTCTTCGGCGCGCCGTCAACCTTGCGCTCAGTTGTCTGCGCTCAGTTGTCGGCGCACCGTTGTCTCGCGCGATTTTGTCTATGAACCCAAAAAACAGATAGATTTCATGTTGATTATCCCCCTGTAGTAAGCAATGGGTTTTCTCGTCTTGATAGTGGTTTATGGTCAACTTGTTTATTATTCCCATAATACATGAAACGCCCTAGTACTCCTGTTTATCTGTCTTGAATAGATTGAAGGCTCCGTTGAGCAGGAATGGTCTCCCACATGTTGGTCAACAGTACGTTGTATGTCTAGCAGTGTTACAGGAATGATAAGTTGCTATATTAACTGCTTTTGTCACATGCGTCAGCAATGAACTCCGGGACATCACTGACTTGCGAGAAGAGCCAAAATGAGGGACCAACCTGCTAGACAACTAACCGCACGGTTAGAATCGGCACATCCCCCAATCATGCATTTTCCATCACCGCACCCACTAATCTACCAGCCACAACCGCTCCCCTATCATCATCGCTGTCACTGGTCTATCGTCCACAAGCAGATCACTATCAACTACCCCCTACGCCTGCATTAGGTCCACATCTCTTAAGAACGTAAGAATAGCCTTCCTGGGTCAGACCAATGGTATCCTGTCTTCACAGAGGCTAATCCAAGTCACAAGTACCTGGCAGACACCTAAATAGTAGCAGCATTCCAGAGCTGAGATTGTGACATCATAATGCCTCATTCCACCAATGCCTAAGAGCCAAACTCATCAGTGATTTCACAATGGCTTAATAGCTGCCTCACTGGGACAAGACCGATGGTCCATCTACCCAGTATCCTGTCTTCACAGAGGCTAATCCAAGTCACAAGTACCTGGCAGACACCCAAATAGTAGCAGCATTCCAGAGCTGAGATTGTGACATCATAATGCCTCATTCCACCAATGCCTAAGAGCCAAACTCATCAGTGATGTCACAATGGCTTAATAGCTGCCTCACTGGGACAAGACCGATGGTCCATCTAGCCAAGTATCCTGTCTTCATGATGGACAATCCAGGTTACAAGTACCTAGCAAAAAACCAAATAGTAGCAACATTCCAGAACTGAGATTGTGATGTCACAATGCCTCATTCCACCAATGCCTAAGATCCAACCTCACAGTGATGTCACAAAAGCTTGATTGCTCTGTACTTGGCTCACATAAGAACATAAAAATAGCCTTACTGGGTCATTCCAATGGTCCATCTAACCCAGTATCCCATCTTCACGGTGGCCATCCACATCACAAGTATCTGGCAAAAGCCCAAATAGTAGTAACATTCCATGCTTCCGATCCAGGGCAAGCAGTGGCTTCCCCCCATGTCTGTCTCAACAGAAATTTATGGACTTTTCCTCCAGGAACTTGTCCAAATCTTAAAACCAGCCACATTAACCACTCTTACCACATCCTCTGGCAATGCGTTCCAGAGCTTAACTATTCTCTGATTGAAAAAATATTTCCTCCTATTGGTTTTAAAAGAATTACTCTGTAACTTCATCAAGTGTCCCCTAGTCTTTGTAAATCTCCTGTCAGTTTCTCTTGAATCTGTGATTTTTGCTGCACATCGTGCTGACTTGTGTCAGGGACACATGCAAAGCTAGAGAAGGAAAGTAATCTGAACTAGAGAATGACACGGAGACAGATTTGTCCCCCTTCCCGCAGGAACTCAATTTCCCGTCCCTGCGAGTTTTGTCGCTGTCCCTGCGCCATTCTTGTAAGCTCAGCCTTAACCGCACAAGCCTCGGACACTTATGATTTTAAAATGTTTGAGGCTTGTGCAGGTGAGGGCGGAGCTTAGGCATTGGTGGAATGAGGCATTATGACATCACAATCTGAGCTCTAGAATGTTGCTACTTAGGATTTTAAAGTGTTTGAGGCTTGTGCAGATGAGGACGGAGCTTAGGCATTGGTGGAATGAGGCATTATGACATCACAATCTGAGCTCTAGAATGTTGCTACTTAGGATTTTAAAGTGTTTGAGGCTTGTGCAGATGAGGACGGAGCTTAGGCATTGGTGGAATAAGGCATTATGACATCATAATCTGAGCTTTAGAATGTTGCTACTTAGGATTTTAAAGTGTTTGAGGATGGAGCTTAGGCATTGGTGGAATGAGGCATTATGACATCACAATCTGAGCTCTAGAATGTTGCTACTTAGGATTTTAAAGTGTTTAAGGCTTGTGCAGATGAGGACGGAGCTTAGGCATTGGTGGAATAAGGCATTATGTCATCAACATCTGAGCTTTAGAATGTTGCTACTTAGGGTTTTAAAGTGTTTGAGGATGGAGCTTAGGCATTGGTGGAATGAGGCATTATGACATCACAATCTGAGCTCTAGAATGTTGCTACTTAGGATTTTAAAGTGTTTGAGGCTTGTCCAGATGAGGACGCAGCTTGCCGGAATGGGGCAGAGGCAGGAAAAGAACTCACCAGGACGGGAAAATGAATTCCCGCAGGGACAGGGGAAAAATTTGTCCCCGTGCCATTCACTAATCTGGACTTCTTGCAGACACTCCACTTATTGGGCCAACATAAAACCCCATAGCAAATGATGGAACATATGAACTTTCCAGAGTATATGGCTCCCTTCTTTATTGATTCCCTCCGTCCAGCACACTTCTTAACTAACACTTTTTCATCCAAGAGCAAGCTGAGCTAGACTCTATTTTTCAGTGCAAGCATTGCAGGAATTATAATTCTGAATTTAATTGCGATCATGCAAGATTTAAAAAAAAAAAAAAGTCTGAGGACATCAAAGGAATGGAAATTTAGAACACAGGAATGAACTTCAGATCTTTTCTTAGCTGAAGCCCAATATTGCGGGTCTTCATGTTGAAATTGCCACTATTTGGCAGAGCGAGGCCCAGTCTCGTGGTTAAGGGGGAGAGAAACAACGCTTATCCTTCAGAGGATGCGTCAGTTGAACTCGAGTCTGTTATCGCACAATGACGACACCCAGTGGCCAGATTAAAGGTGTGCGCTCACCAGATTCCATAAGGAGCCACATTCCGTGACTCCAGGCCAAGGACCCCATCACTGCATTAATTGAGCTAGACTGGAGTTAGGAGTGAGAGTGGGGGGGGGGGGGGGGGGAAAGCAGAAATTTCTAGGGAGTTGTGAATGAAAGCTAATGGTTCCATTGCCCTGTACAGCGGGAAGCTCAAAGAAAGAAAGAGAAAAAGTCCCCCTCCCCCAAATAGCGCTTTCTTTTAACTTTCTTGCTCTGCTATTGACAGAGAGAAAGAGGGAGAGAGTTTGTCTGTATACCATGTAATTACATTTTAACAGAACTCCACCACTCAGCAGACTCGGTACATATATTCTAACCTCTCTCCCCCCCACCCAACCTGTCCCTCAAAAGCATCCAAGAGCAAGTCTGTATTGGAAACAAATAAGAGATTTCTCACGGCTCACTTCACCTATAGAAAACATGGAACTGCGAGTCTCTGTAGCCTAAAAAGAGACTTGAATTAACCAGATTCAAGGCAAGAATAAGCAGTGGCCCCTAAGGATTCTTCAGTAGAAAAGAACCCCACACACAACACAACATTAAAGGAAAAAAAAAAACCCACCCCAAAACCTGGTCACAAAAGTGCAGGAAACCTCAGCGGAGGGGAAGCAGAGAGAGAGAGAGTCTGGAGGTGTTTGTCAGGTTTCCCTTTGAGAAGTAAAAGCTGTTTGTTTTGCAGAAACTGGGAGTGATAACTTGGCCCTAGGGCTGGAGAGGACAGTGGGAGAGGGGGTTGGGAGGCAGCCGTCTGATTTAAAGATTAACCACCTGACCTGCCTGCCAGCATCTCCGAGTCTTAGCTGGAGAACTCGGAGCCATTCTTCTGGGCATGACATACATGTTAATCACTGTAAGACATTCAAGGAGATTGAAGCGGGGCCATTGTTGCTGAAGAGAAGCCTTAAGAAGGTTGAGCCGGCCCTGCAGGCTTTGTGGTTGGCTCCATGCTGAGTTTTGGAGACTGCCCTTCTTTAAGGGCTCCTTTCAAAACCCAATAGGGCATCGGGGTCCCCCTAATGGGCACTCCCGTTGTTTTCCAGGGCTGTTTTGCCATTCCTCACTTCCTCTCTCGTCTTTTCCATGGGGGTGGGGGTTTTCCCCCTTTCCAGAACCTTCTGCATCTTAGGTGACATCAGTACTTGAAATGCAAGTTGTTACACTATCGGCTGATGGCATCCACTCCAGAATCCTGCCCACAAAGCTTATGGTTTGATTCATTCATCAGGGGCAACTTAAAAAAAAAAAAAACTAGTCCAGAGAAAATCTTAGCTGGATGGAAAAACTTATTAGAAACACCTGCTGTGTTTTTATTCCAGAAAAATGACGAGGAGCGTGCTAGCCTGTAGTCCCAAAGCCTTGCTGCTTAATTCTACATCTGTCGGACTGAAAATGCTTCTTGAACCCGAGTAATAATAATAATAACAGTTTATATACCGCAGGACTGTGAAGTTCTATGCGGTTTACAATGGTTAAAGGATGTTACAAATTAATTAGAATTAACAAGGTTAGAAACTAGTTATTAACATCACTAGAGATCAGTTATTGTGGAGTAGGATTGTACAGGTTAGTTGCATAAATACTTCAGGAATAGGTATGTTTTTAGGTGTTTCCTAAATTTCCCATAAGTAGTAGGCGTGAGCAATTGTTCCAGATCTTTGCCCCATAATGCCGCTTGATGTAAGACAGACCAGAAAACTAATCTGATATGCAGAGTAGAGAGTTGCACAGGGACAAAAATCCCACTCATCCCCGCCCGTCCCCACCAGGATCCTCTCCGTCCCCACCTGTCCCCGCCAGGATCCTCTCCGTCCACCCATCCCCATCAAGATCCTCTCCGTCCCCACCAGGATCCTCTGTGTCCCCACCCATCCCCATCAGGATCCTCTCCGTCCCCACCCGTCCCCGCAAGGAATTACCTCCATCCCCGCCCATCCCTGCCAGGATCCTCTCCGTCCCCATCAGGATCCTCTCCGTCCCCACCCGTCCACGCCAGGATCCTCTCCGTCCCCACCCATTCCCGCCAGGATCCTCTCCGTCCCCGCCATGATCTTCTCCGTCCCCACCTGTCCCCTCCATGATCCTCTCCATCCCCACCTGTCCCCTTCAGGATCCTCTCCGTCTCCGCCAGGATCCTCTCCGTCCCCGCCAGGATCCTCTCCGTCCCCACCTGTCCCTGTCAGGATCCTCTCCATCTCCACCCGTCCCCGCCAGGATCCTCTCCGTCCCCACCTGTCCTCGTCAGGATCCTCTCCGTCCCCACCCATCTCCGCCAGGATCCTCTCCGACTCCACCCGTCCCCATCAGGATCCTCTCCGTCCCCACCCGTCCCCGCCAGGATCCTCTCCATCCCCACTCATCCCCGCAAGGAATTACCTCCATCCCCGCCCGTCCCCATAAAAAGCAGCAATTACTTCTGACAGGATCATCAATTCCACAGTTTCTTTTGCTGTTTTCCTTGTGGAATCTCTTTGGTGGAACCCTTTTTTTGTTTTCTGTTCAGGTAATTAACTTATAAACCCCCTCTTTTACTAAGGCTGACGTGTCCATTATATTATATGGACGAACCCTGCTTCCAAAGCCTTCCATCCCCTTGGGAATCCGTGGGCCAGTGGGGGGTCCCCGTGGGAATCCCGTGGGTTGGGGGAGATTCCCACGGGATTCCCACGATCCCCGTTCCCGTGCAGACCTCTAATGCAGAGAGAGATAAGTTCAGTAACACCACAGTACAAATTGCCCAGGAAGTGCTATATACAGAGCAGTGAGCTCTTAATAGCAATAGCGAACATTACATCCTCATAAATCTCTCATATACAGTCAAACCTTGGATAGCGAGTAACGTGGTTTACGAGTGTTTTGCAAGACGAGCAAAGATTTTCTTAAATTTTAACTCGATAGACGAGCGTTGTCATGCACCACGAGCACATATGCGTGCGTCCCGTCAAATAAGCACAATATATACACGTCGCGTCACTGATCGCGGCCGAACGCAACACATGCACCCGCAGTTCAAGCGAGCACAACCTACGCACGTCTCGCGCTGAGCGTGGCCGAACGTAATAAACGCATCACGTCCAGTTCACCCGCAGTGTACCTGACTGTTCAAAACGAGCGAGATCTTGCAATACAAGTACGTACAGTACTGTATTTTCTATTAAAGTTTTTGGGATGTAGAGCGAATCGTCCGAGTTTCTATTATTTCCTATGGGGAATTTCGCTTTGATATACAAGTGCTTAGGATTGCAGACATGTTTCCGGAACAAATTATGCTCGCAAATCAAGGTACCACTGAACATAAGAACATAAGAAATGCCTTCGCCGAATCAGACCCTTGGTCCATCCAGTCCGGTGACCCGCACACATGGAGGCTTAACTAGGTGCTTCCTGATGAGACCTTGTTTACCTGTATCCCTCAATGTGCTTTGCAAGGAGGTGTGCATCCAACTTGCCCTTGAATCCTATAATGGAGGTCTCCATCACAACCTCCTCCGGGAGAGCGTTCCAAGTGTCCACCACTCGTACTTTAGAAAGTTGGTCCTTGATGTGGCAGCTGGGCTTTAACGCCAAGAAATGTAAGGTCATGCATCTCGGTAACGGAAATCCTTGCAGAACTTACACCCTGAATGGAGAAACTTTAACCAGGACTACAGCAGAACGAGACTTAGGAGTAATCATCAGTGCTGACATGAAGGCAGCCACTCAAGTGGAGAAGGCTTCATCTAAAGCACGGCAGATGATAGGTTGTATCAAGAGAAGCTTCGTCAACAGGAAACCTGAAGTCATGATGCCATTGTACAGAGCCATGGTGAGACCTCATCTGGAGTACTGTGTGCAATTCTGGAGGCCACATTACCGTAAGGATGTGCTCAGAATTGAGTCGGTTCAGCGGATGGCCACCAGGATGGTCTCGGGGCTAAAGGGTCTCCCGTACGAGGAAAGACTGAGCAAATTGCAGCTGTACACTCTTGAAGAGCGCAGAGAGAGGGGGAGACATGATTGAGACATTTAAGTACATCACGGGACGGGTCGAGGTGGAAGAGGATATCTTCCTTCTCAGGGGACCCTCGACCACAAGAGGACATCCGCTCAAACTCAGGGGAGGGAAGTTTCGTGGAGATGCAAGGAAGTACTTCTTCACGGAGAGAGTGATCGAGCATTGGAACAAGCTTCCAGTGCAGGTGGTCGAGGCACGCAGCATCCCAGACTTCAAGAACAAGTGGGATACCCATGTGGGATCCCTACGGGGTCATGCCAAGGGATAGGGTCACTAGGACTTGAATGAGCGGGTCAGTAGAGTGACAGTATAATTACAATTATACTTAAGGGGTCAGAAGACTTAAGGGGGTGGGTAAATAGTGTGGGCAGACTTGATGGGCTATATGGCCCTTATCTGCCGTCATCTTTCTATGTTTCTATGTTTCTATATATGAAACAGAACTTCCTGACATTTGTCTTGGGCCTGTCGCCTCTCAATTTCAGTCCATGACCTCTCGTCCGAGTCACATTTGACACCATGAATAACGATGCACCTTGCTGGATTTTATCAATATTCCTTTTAGTATTTTAAAAATCTCTATCATATCCCCACGCATTCTTCTCTTCTCTAGGGTGAACAAGTTCAGTTTTCTGAGGCGTTCTTTGTAGCTCAAATTTCCCATATGTATTTTTTAAGAATGAAAATTGTCTACTTCTGTAAAAAAATTCTTCAGTGTCTCTGTGTCTTAATGTGTCTCTATGATTGTTCCATTAGTCCCATGAATCATTCCATTCCATTAGTGATTTCTATTCCGCCATTATCTTGTGGTTCAAGGCGGATTACAAAAGGAGTTATCTGGCCATTTCCAGAGGAATTGAAGAGACCTGGGAGTGATGGTAGACACAACATTGAAGGCGTCGGCACAGTGCGCCACAGCCTCAAGAAAAGCAAACAAAATGTTGGATATCATTAAAAAGGGCATCACGACCAGGACGAAGGAGGTCATCCTGCCACTATATCGTGCAATGGTGCGACCGCATCTGGAGTACTGTGTCCAGTACTGGTCGCCGTACCTCAAGAAGGACATGGCGGTACTTGAGGGAGTCCAGAGAAGAGCAACTAAACCGATAAGGGGTATGGAAAACCTCTCATATACTGACAGACTGAAAAAGCTGGGGCTGTTCTCCCTGGAAAAGCGGAGACTTAGAGGAGACATGATAGAAACCTTCAAGATCCTGAAGGGCATAGAAAAAGTAAACAAGGACAGATTTTTCAGATTATGGGGGAACCACAAGTACAAGGGGGCACTCGGAGAAATTAAAAGGGGACAGGTTTAGAACAAATGCCAGAAAGTTCTTTTTCACCCAGAGGGTGGTGGATACATGGAACGCGCTTCCGGAGGCTGTGATAGGCCGGAGCACGTTACAAGGCTTCAAAGAAGGTTTGGATAGGTTCCTAGAGGATAAAGGGATTGAGGGGTACAGATAGGAGTAGAGGTAGGTTATAGGGATAGTCTGGGACCACTGCTCGGGCAATGGGCCTGATGGGCCGCCGCGGGAGCGGACCGCTGGGCGAGATGGACCTCTGGTCTGCCTCAGCGGAGGCAACTTCTTATGTTCTTATGCTTCAGAGAATTGAGATGAGTCGTGGTGTTAGCTTGTCTTCAAGGATTTCTTGAACAGCATGGTTTTAATTTCTTTTCTGAACGATTTGTAGTCTGGGGTCGTTATCAGTAAATTGGAGAGTTGGTAGTCTAGTTTTGCTGCTTGAGTGGATAGAAGGCCGTCATACAGGGTTTTTTTTTTTCATTTCTTTCATTATAAACTATTCATATCAAAGTTACTTAGCTGAACTCATAATGAAACTTCTCTCAGTCCGAACAGATGCCCCATTTTCGACTCTAGGTATGCGTACCAGCCAATAATCAGATCTGTACGCAGTTTAAAACTTAGCTCGGCCTTTTTGCTGTCCTAACCGTATGCACTTGCCCAGCCATATAGCAGACTGAATATTGCCGCTAACTGGCTAAATGCTGGCTCTGCCCAAACTCTGCCCCCAGGGCTGCCTCTCCTGCCCAGTTATAACTCTCTTGAATATAAGATTCCACTCAGCTTTTAAATTTAGGTGCGTAAAAAGTGAGTGGCAACAGGGATGGATTTTGGATGGGGGAAAGCGTTAAGAGCTTAGCACTGATTTTCAGTACTAGGGCCAGAATTCTCAAAATCCTGTGTTAAAAATGCGACGGTCTGCTCACTCAGCTATTTTGATTTGCAAATCTAAAAAAAGTGAGATATTCTCAAAAACATCGCACATGCAAATGAGGTTGGCGGACAGCAGCGAAGATTTGCTAAATTTGCATGTGCCCATTGCTGTGGTGTTACTGAACTTATCTCTCTTTGCATATCAGATTAGTTATTAGGGTTCATAGTCATTCGCGCGCGGGACTTTGGCGCGCTGATATTGCAGCGCAGACAAATCGGCGCAAGACCCCAGCGCGCCACCTAAAAAGTTACTTTTAAAGAGCTCCGATGTGGGGTGTGAGTGGGGAACCCCCCTAGTTTACTTCATACTCTTCGCGCTGCCGTGGGAGGAAGGGGGTTGGGGGGTTGGAACCCTCCATTATAGAGTAAGCTTAACTTTTCCCCGATTTTTTTAGGGAAAAGTTAAGTTTTCTCTACAATGTGCCCACACCCCCCGTCGGAGCTCTTTAAAGGTAACTTTTTAAGCGGCACTCTGGTGTCTTGCGCTGAACTGTCGGCATTGAAATGTCGGCGCGCGGAAGTCTCACGTGCTTTTGTCTCGTCACCGTTATTAGTTTTCTGGTCTGTCAGTACTTGGGTTCAAGAAGCATTTTTAGCCCGACAGTTGTAGAATTAAGCAGGAAGGCTTTGGGACTCCAGACTAGCACTCTCCTCGCCATTTTGCTGGAATAAAAACACAGCAGGTGTTTCTTAGGAAATAGCGAATAAAACAAAGAACACCATAATTGCCCCTATAATCGCTCCAAAGTGAAAGCACACTTTGCGTGCTGATCGATTCATGCCTGTCTTTTAAGGGCCATGTGTGTGCGTTTGTTCATCGTGTGCAGCTTAAAAAAATACTTTTTTTTTTTTTTTAAACTATCAATGACCGTATCTATCCGATCAGACGTTGAAGACAATTTTGCAAACTATTGTGCTATCGTGTCTTGACTATTGTAATTTGATGGTTATGCTGGTGGCCCAGAACTCGATGGTTCGTACTATATTTACATTGAGAAAATGTGATCATGTGACAGAATGCTACTGTATTGGTTGAGACTGGAATATCGGATCCGCTATAAACGTTTGGTGATTGCGTACCTTTGTATACATGGCTGAGCACCATAATATCTAGTGGATCGTATTCTACCATATGAATTACAACGTGCGTTGCATTCTGTGAATCATGACGATTTATGTATCCCGACTGTGAAACAACTGAGGCTGAAAGTGTCTAGAGCAGGGGTGTCAAAGTCCCTCCTCGAGGGCCGCAATCCAGTCGGGTTTTCAGGATTTCCCCAATGAATATGTATGAGATCTATTTGCATGCACTGCTTTCATCGTACGCTAATAGATCTCATGCATATTCATTGGGGAAATCCTGAAAACCCGACTGGATTGCGGCCCTCCAGGAGGGACTTTGACACCCCTGGTCTAGAGCCAACATGTTTTCTTGTATGGGTCCCCAAGAGTGGAATAGTCTTCCTCAATATACTGTATACATCAACAGACAGGTAGTTTCAAAATAATTGTTAAAAAGATATCTCTTTTGTATGATGAAATATAGGAGCTGAACCATTTTTTTAAAGTTTGTACGTAGGCGCTGGTTGCCTATTCTTTGAGATTTTATGCTGTTTGCTTTCATTATTGTGTATGTGTTGAAATTTTTTGTGATTATTGCTGTGTATGTGTTTTGATTACTGTATGTGCAGAAAATCAGCAACAAAGGAGACCAGAGGGTGCTCAATCCTATTTATTAAACAGGCTTGACGCGATCGTGTTTTGGCCCAAAGGGGCCTGCCTCAGGAGTAAACCAAAGATGAGGCAACAATTCAGATACAGTAAAGGCAGATCAACTTCGCCGTTCCACTAAGTCCAGCCTTAAGCAGGAGAGAGACGAGAAACCCTCCTAAGGGGCCGAAATTCTGTCCCGTTTTTGCCAGGAAACCTCTTCCGGAGAAACAGCTCAACCTCCTACAATTTCCTGTGACTGTCTCGGCTGTCTCGTTCGGACAGACAGGCAACCAAGCTCGTTTCCCTCTCCCTAGGACCCAGGATGTACCTTCTACTGGTTTACTCCTGAGGCAGGCCCCTTTGGGCCGAAACACGATCATGTCGAGTCTGTTTAATAAATAGGATTGAGCATCATTGTTGTTTTTGTGCCCCTTTCTGTTGTGAAGGCAGTTTCTCCTGTTTGTCTTTTTCATTATGTATGTGCCATGTTGTAACTCGCCTTGGCGGGATTTAAAGAAAGATAAAAGCAAGAAAGAAAGCGTAGTATGTGCAATTCTGGTCATCGCATCTTAAAAAAAGAATTAGTGGAACTAGAAAAGATACAGAGAAGAGCAACCGAAAACATTAAAGGGGTAGAAGGACTGTCATATGAGGAAAAGCCGCAGAGCTTAGGACTTGGAGAAGAGACAACTAAGGGAAGGCACGATAGAAGTTTATGAAATCCTGAACGGATACATGTAAATAAACTTGGATTTTTTTTCCAAAAAGTACATGTACTAAGGGATACTCCATAAAATTACATAGTGGCACATTTAAACTAAATTAAACTAAAGCTTAACTTTTTATACCAAATCATCATTCTGACAAGGCTTGACTCGGTTTACAGCAATTAAATAACCAGGCAATAATTTACAAATGATAAATAGAAGATACTTTTATGTTTTTATTGTATGTTTGAAAATCAATAAACATATTTGAACTCGAAAATTTCAAAAGAATTAATTTTCAAAATGTTTGGCAAATAGAGTAGTTTTTAAAGATTTAAGGAAAAATTGAAACGAACTGGAATACCTTAAAAAAAAGAGGAGATCATTCCAGAGTTGAGAGAGTTTAAAGACCAAAGATTGACTGAAGATCTTGACTCCTTTAATCCCTTTTTTAGAAGGAAGGGAGAGTTTAAATTGTTGCATACTTCTTACAAAGGAGAATCGGTAAACGTTGCAAAATAAAGGAATAAGAGGATTAAAGATACCATGTAGAATTTTAAAAGAAATACAAGCGCATTTCAATTGAATTCTAAAATAAACTGGGAGCCAATGAAGACTTGAAGCAAAGGGTCAAATTTACGTTTTCCAAAGATCAGCTTCGCAGCAGTATTCTGAATTAATTGTAATGTACAGTACTCCCCCGAAATTTGGCAGGAGAGGCAAGAGAGGGCAGCTGGGGCACTGACGGGTGCAGAAAATCACTCGTGGTATGCTCCGACCTCCTCTTCCTGATACTAAGGTCAGGCTACACCAATCAGGAGCTGCTTTGACACGCCAGATAGCATGTCAAAGCAGCTCCTGATTGGTGTAACCATGACTTTAGTACAGAGAAGTGGCGGTCAGAAAATACCGCAAATTACTGAGTCTGTGATTCGTGAACCGTGAATTTGCGGGGTTTCCTGTACTTGTACTGGAAACAGGTTACTGAGCTAGAAATCAGGCATTTCTTCTGTTTTGAATCTATGTTGAACTGTGTTTTTTGTTTTTTTTTGTGGGGTTTTTTAGAATTCTAAATCCAGTTTGAAACTGAATCGTGAACTTCGATTTTTATAGGGCATCTTTAGAACTTGTTGGAAAGAGACTGCAAACGCATTTGAGGGTGTGGGTAGAAGGGTTGAATGAGGACTGTCTCTCCGTGTCTAGATCAGTGTTCTTCAACCACCGGTCCATGGACCAGTGCCGGTCCACAGAAATTTCCTGCCGGTCCACAGGGCCAGCACGTGCATCAGGCCCAAAACAGTGTTCTTCAACCACCGGTCCACGGTGCGATCGATGCGGCGTTATCTTCGAGCCAGCTCCCTCTTCCTAACTGATTCAGTGCACAAAGCCACAGGAAGTGGCTCCTATGGGCATCCTGCGCCTGAACCGGAAGCCTTATCTCTGACGTTGCAACGTCAGAGGGAAGGCTTCCAGATGAGGCACGGGACGTGCAAGGTGCAATTAGTACTATTATGGGGGCGGGGTCTGGGGTAGAGATTGGGTAGAGACGGGCGGGGTCTGGCCCATGACTTAGCCCCGTGTTCTTCAACCACCGGTCCACAGTGACATCAATGAGGCGTTATCTTTGAGCCAGCTCCCTCTTCCTCACTGATTCAGTGCACGAAGCCACGGGCAGCGGCTCCTATGGGCGTCCTGCGCCTGAACCGGAAGCCTTCTCTCTGACGTTGCAACGTCAGAGGGAAGGCTTCCAGATGAGGCACGGGACGTGCAAGGTGCAATTAGTACTATTATGGGGGCGGGATCTGGGGTGGAGATTGGGTAGAGATGGGTGGGGTCTGGCCCACAACTTAGCCCAGTGTTCTTCAACCACTGGTCCACGGACCGATGCCGGGCCACAGAATAATTCTTTTATTTCTGCCGGTCCATAGGTGTAAAAAGGTTGAAAAATACTGGTCTAGATGGAGTAAAGTTACTGGTTTTCAGCCAGAAAGTTTCTTAGTTCCAAGGCTAAAGCACATCTCAGCTTACACAGATACATTTAAAACGAGGCAACTGGTCCCAAGCAAATTCATATTTTCTTTCATTTGGAGTTCCAGGCCAACCAAATTGGACTCAAGGAGCTCCCATATGAGGAGCGGTTAGGGAAGTTGCAGCTCTACTCACTCGAGGAACGTAGAGAGAGGGGAGATATGATCGAGACATTCAAGTATCTCACGGGCCGCATCGAGGTGGAGGAAGATATCTTCTTTTTCAAGGGTCCCCTGGCAACAAGGGGGCATCCATGGAAAATCAGGGGCGGGAAACTGCACGGTGACACTAGGAAGTTCTTCTTCACTGAAAGGGTGGTTGATCGCTGGAATAGTCTTCCACTCCAGGTTATTGAGGCCAGCAGCGTGCCAGATTTTAAGGCCAGATGGGATAGACATGTGGGATCTATCCACAAAGATAGATAGGAAGGGTCATTAGAGTGGGCAAACTTGATGGGCCGTGGCCCTTATCTGCCGTCTATTTCTATGTTTCTATATAATTTGCATATTTTTTTCTGTTCACAGCGGAGGGAGTGGAAGTGATGCTTTTTCCCCCTTTTTTAAGTAATAGCAGCTGAATTCTCAGTGCGCTTGTAAATTTACACTCTCCTAAAAACACTACCTTCTTTGGACAGTGAAACAGCTCCAGTGTCTCCCGTAGACTGTCAAAATCATCTTACACCCTGCAAGATGAGTCGGATTCCCAGCAGCTTCTCTGCCACCTTCGAAGAGACTACCAGTGTTTGTGCATCCCAGCTGGGACATTGGTCATCGGAGCAGCCATACTGGGTTGGGCCAGTGGTCCATTTAGTCCTGTTTCCAACAGCGGCCAATCCAAAGAAACCCTCATAGACCTTCTATTATAGATTAAAAAAAAAAAAAATTAAAATGTAATTGGAAACAAACCGCTGGAGTGGCTATTCTGAAAATATTTGTATTTAAAATGCTAATTCTGTATATACTTCCCAAGGTCTCATAAGCCACATAAAATTTAACGGGGCAAGTTGCCCACGGTGTCAGGTCAAAAGCGCGCCGGGACAAAGGCACACCCAGACAATTGAGCGCAGCGCGCGCTGCCGCGCCGCTCTAAATTACTGTTTTTAGGGCTCTGACGGGGGAGCATGGGGGGAACCCCCCCCACTTTACTTAATAGACATTATGCCACGTTGTGGGGGGTGTGGGGGGTTGTAACCCCCCACATTTTACTGAAAACTGAACTTTTCCCCTGTTTTTAGGGAAAAAGTTCAGTTTACAGTAAAATGTGGAGGGTTACAACCCCCCAAACCCCCCATAATGCCGGCGCGATGTCTATTAAGTAAACTGGGGGGGTTCCCCAACAAAACCCCCCGTCGGAGCCCCTAAAAACTGCAATTTAGAGCGGCGCGCACTGCGCTCAATTGTCTGCACGCGCTTTTGTCTTTCGCGCCGTTGTCTATGAACCGTTGCCCACCCCTGCTCTATACTATAATGGAATTTGAGTACCCAGATACCATTATAGAACTTATGTTCAGCCTTCTGTTGGGTAACCTTTATAAGACGTCCCCCGTACCTTTGCTGGTTCTTTTATAAGCTTGCTTTAGAAGTAGAGGCGTGGCCTAGTGGTTAAAGCAGCCGCCTCCGCACCCTCAGGTTGTGGGTTTGATTCCCACTGCAGCTCCTTCCGATTCAAGACAAGTTTTTTTGTTGTTTTTTTTAACACTTTATTGCACCAAGTACAAAATCAGTACCTGTCTAAAATAAGTAAACCGCTTTGATTGTGTAAGCCATACAGAAAAAAAACAGTATGTCAAGCCCCATCCCCTTTAAATACAGTATATAAGAACATAAAGAAATCACAAAATTAAATAAACATCTAATCTACATCAAGCTATAAGTTCAAAGTTAAACAAAATTCCAAGGGAAAAATTAAGGTTCAAATTAACGTACCAGAATCCATATTACAATCACTCTGAGCTGGTGAGTTCGATCCCAGCACTGTTCCTTGTGATCCAAAGCAAGTCACTTGACTCTCCACTGCCCCAGGTACCACAGATAGACTTTGAGCCTGCCAAGATAGAGGGGGAAAATACGTAAAGGACCTGATTGTAAACTGCTTTGGGCAAATCTCGATGAAAGGTGGGTTCAAACCCCGTGCTGCTCCTTGTGACCCTGGGCAAGTCATTCAGTCCTCCATAGCCTCAGGTGCGTTAGATAGATTGTGAGCCCACCGGGACAGCTAGGGAAACATACTAGAGTACCTGATTGTAAAACCGCTTAGATAATCTTGGTAGGCGGTATATAAAAACCTAATAAACTTGAAACTTAATCTATATATATAAAATCGGATGTATGTATGTATGTGCCGCGATCACGCAAAAACGGCTTGACCGATTTGAACGAAACTTGGTATGCCGATCCCTCACTACCCGGGGTGATATGTTCTGGGGGTCTCGCGGCCCACCTGCACACGTGGGCGGAGCTACAAACAGAAAATCAGATTTCACCCATTCAAGTCAATGGAAAAAATGTAAAAAGCTGTGGGACCGATTTGAACGAAACTTGGTATGCAGATCCCTCACTACCTGGGGTGATATGTTCTGGGGGTCTCGCGGCCCACCTGCACACGTGGGAAGGGTGGGTTCACCCAATAATGTATATGTTCTTGCTCCTGGAGGTGAAACTAAAAATGTTGTTTATAATCACGTTTTGCGTTAGTTGTATTGTATTCATTTTGTCAAATATTTCACATTATAATTTCAATATTTTACTTTTTATAAAGTAAAAAAATATTTTCATTCACCACTATAAAGTATCTTTATTTGAATCCATTTACAGTGTTATTGCTATAATTAAATACCCGTGCAACGCCGGGCCATTAGCTAGTAAATCCCAATAAATAAAACTAACCCCCTTTTTTACAAAGGTTCACCAAGCTTTATAGCGCACGCTAAACGCTAATGCGTGCATGTTATCCTAGGGGGCGCATTAGCGGTTAGCGCACGTGTTGATTTAGCATGCGCTAAATCTGCGCTAAAATGCTTAACGCGCCTTGGTAAAACAGGGCCTAAGCTACTGATCCCTGCTCCACCAGCGTCACTTGAGTCTGAAGATTTATCAAGTGAAAAAAGTGTCCATATAAGCAGGATCCAAAAATATATAGTGATCGTTCCCATACATGATTAGACACGTACTGGTACAAAGAAATTTAAACTGAAAAGTTGCCCCCTCCCTCCACCAGCCAAAAATTAGGCTTCTGCTGTAGGAAGGCCTTTCCCCTCAGTTGAGTTGCTTTAGCCACATCTGGAAAAATCATAACGCCCTGCCCACATAAATTCAATTACTTCTTAATAAAGGAAGCTTTCAAAATGGCTGACTTCTGTTCTTCTGACTGAAAGGTTACTCATAGAAATCAAATCCTGAGAAGATTCTAGAAGCCTTGAAAGATGCAGGCTATTGGGAGAGTTAATTGTATCCAGAGCTCCCTCATCATGTGAAAACCTTGATCTAGGCAAAGAATATACAGTAAATTAGAGATAAGTACAGACTCTGGTTGAGGAAAATTTAAAACATCCCTTAAATACACTTGAAACAATTCTAAAGGCACATTTTTTTCTGCGAACACGTCTAGGCTTTGGAACACTATGCCATTATATCTTAGAGAAGAAGAAAATCTTACACGTTTTCAAAGTTCCTTGAAAAGCTTTTTGTTTAAAGATGCTTTTGACCTGTAGCTCCTCCAAAATGCTATTGCAATTCCTCTTTTTAAAATTTCTTCCAATCCCCCTCCCTACTGTGCCTTCCATATACGTTATCTTTCTCTTTCTACCCCTTTTTTCCTTATGTACCAGTTAGTATATGTATTTGTTTTGTTTTAATGTTTTTATTGAGATAGCTTTTTTTATGTACATTTTTATTGGTGCGTTCCGCTTAGTAACACTTATTCAGCGATTGGATCAAATACTAATAAACCTTGAAACCACCGGAAAATGTAAGATTTATAAATTACGAACTCTAGAAATATTTTCAATAACTTTCACCTGCACATGCAATAGATTGCACTCTATTTTAACTTCCACAAAGATCACATTTTGCTCCACTGTCACTATGGGAAAGATACACTAACCTTCTTTCCGTGTCCGATCCGTGCTCGATTGCATGCAGGCCGACGAACTCACTAAAGGCCTGCGTGCCAATAGGGACGATCGTTGGCACGCCCCCTACCCACCGCACAGTTCGCTAGAGAGCGATCCTTGAGCATGTGCAGACCATCTTCCTTGCCTGTAGATCAGGGAATTCAAAGTCCCTCTTTGAGGGCTGCAATCCATTCGGGTTTTCAGGATTTCCCCAATGAATATGTATTGAAAGCAGTGCATGCACATAGATCTCATGCATATTCATTGGAGAAATCCTGAAAACCCAACTGGATTGTGGCCCTCAAGGAGGGACTTTGAGATCCCTGCTGTAGATGGTCTGCTCATGCTCTCAGTAGGAAACTTTTTTTTTTTTTCAAGCCTGCGGTTTTAAGCTAGTTTAAGCCTGCGGGTTAAAACCATGGGCTTGCGGGGAAGGGCAGGAGAATCGGGTCGGCAGGAGAGATTCGGGGCTGAGAGCAGGAGATTGTGGCAGGCAGCAGGTCGGGACTGAGAGCAGGCGATCGGGGCAGACAGGAGAATCGTGGGTTTAGCTAGTTTTTTGACCGATCAGCCAGTCAATAAGTTTAGTGAATCTCGTCCTTCCTGCTTTGCATGCCGATTCACCTCATTTGCCTGCTCGGATCGGGATTGGATCAGAGGAGAGGTTAGTGAATTGGGTCAGAGGGAAATCGGTTCGCAAAGGGCCCGCAAACCGATCGGTACACGATCGGTTTGCTTAGTGAATCTAGCCCTATCTGCCAGATTCTATATAGGTCTCTCAAAGCTAGTCATGCAAATTTGAGCACAGGTAACAGATCTGTGGGTAAACAAATGAGCTAATTAGGCGTTAGCAATGAAAAGTTGGTGTTAATCAGGAGTTATGTATGGATCTTCCCTGCAGCCTCTTCTATAGCAGGCATGCCTAAATTTCCTAAGGTGTGAACACACTTTTTGTATGTTTCTTGAAAAATAGCCGCTTCCCTCCCCACCACACATTTTTAAAACATATTTCCTCCCCTTATCCTCTTGGTTTCATGGCAGTTGAATTGTATTTACTATGCATGGTTTTTTTTTTTTGCGTTTTTAAAATTGTTCTCTAAATTTTATAGAACCAATTTTATTGTAAACCGTTTAGATATGTTTGATAGACGGTATAACAAGAAATAAGAACATAAGCAATGCCCCTGCTGGGTCAGACCAGGGGTCCATCGTGCCCGGCAATCTGCTCCCGCGGCGGCCCTCCAGGTCCATGACCTGTAAGTGCTCCTAACCTACAACTTCCATACCCTGTTCGCTTAATGTCCAGTGAAGTAACCCTCTATCTGTACCCTGCTATCCCCTTTGCTTCCAGGAAGTCATCCTTTTTGAACCCCATTATTGTACTCTGTCTTATCACCTCTCCGGGAAGCGTGTTCCAGGTGTCCACCACCCGTTGAGTGAAGAAGAGCTTCCTTGCATTCGTTCTGAATCTGTCTCCTCTCAGTTTTTCCGAATGACCTCTTGTTTTTGTTGTCCCCGCTAGTCTGAAGAATCTGCCCCTCTCCGCCTTCTCTATGCCTTTCATGATTTTATAAGTCTCTTATCATGTCCCCTCTCAGTCTCCGCTTCTCCAGGGTAAAGAAGTCCCAGCTTGTCCAACCGTTCGGCATATGAAAGGTTCTCCATGCCCATTATCATCCAATAAACTTGAAACCTGAACACTGTATGTACCAGCTTATATGCATAGGTTCCTCATGTCATTATAGTTATTTTACAAAAGACTGCTTCAAGCGAACCATTTGTATAAAGTCCTTGATTTGGATTTCGCTTTTCCTGCCGAGCTGGCACATGTGATCCGTTACGTTAGAGCAGTGTCTTTCAAACTGTGTGTCCCGAAGAGATTCCAGAATTTTACGTTATTTTTATAAATTCCCTTCATAGGTATACACTGTCAATGTTGTGAGCATCTATGTGCATAAGGATACCACCGCACAGACCAGCATCATTCTTTGATGTGATTGGTCCTTGAAAACTAACAGCAAATAACTTTAGTTTTGTGTTTTATGCGTTAGTTATCCTAAGATGAGCAACAAAGCAATCGGGGCTTTGTTACCGTTTGGATCTTCTTATCTTTGCCAACTTGGATTTTCAGCTCTGACAGAAATTAAATTGAAAACCCAAGAGAACGACTGCAGATGGTGGATGATGAAATGCGTGTCTGCTTGTCGACTATCGAGCCGCGTTTTCAGTTACTTTGCACTCAAAAACAAGCACAGCCATCGCGTTGATTAGCAAGTCTATTCTATTTACTTTAGTTTCACCGTTGTATCGAGGTGGAAGATGACTTTTTCTTTCTTAAAGGACCCTCGGCCACAAGAGGGCATCCACTGAAAATCAGGGGCGGGAAATTTCACGGCGACACCAGGAAATATTTCTTCACCAAAAGAGTGGTTGATCATTGAAATGAGCTTCCAGTACAGGTGGGCGAGGCCAGCAGCGTGCCAGATTTTAAGAATAAATGGGATGCACTTGTTGGATCTCTAGGAGGGTAGAGTTAAGGGGAGGAGTCATCAGAGTGGGATCTCCAAGAAGACGTAAGGGGGAGGGTCAATTGAGTGGGCAGACTTGATGGGCTGTGGCCCTTTTCTGCCGTCATTTTCTATGTTTCTATGTTACAATTACCCATACATAGGGCTCCTTTTACTAAGCCGCATTGGGGCTTTAACGTGCGGAATAGCGTGCTACATTGCCACGTGCGCTAGACCTTAACGCCAGCACCTTAGTAAAAGGAGTCCGTAGTTTAAAGAACTTTAAATAACTCTCAAATTTTATTTTATTTTATTTTTTTGCTGGTTTTTGCAATTTTATCATTTCAGTTATAACGTGCCGCGAAAAACATTTGCTCCATTTAGTGTGCCGGAGCTTAAAAAGTTTGAGAGCCACTGTGTTAGTAGGTGTTTTGATATATGCTTGAAGTACCTGCATGTAAACCACTTTGAATGTGGTTGTTCACTGCAAAAAGGTGGTATACCGTATTTTCGCGGATATAACGCGCACCATTGTAAAACGCGCACAGGGGTATAGCGCGCAGAAATCACGATGATATGTACAAAAACTTTTCTATACCGCGCTCAGGCATATAACGCGCATGCTGCCCGACTCTCCTTTCGCCCGCCCTGACTTTCCGTGCGCTGTCCCGACTCTCCGTTCACCCCCCCTGACTTCCGTGCACTGCCCTGACTTTCCGTGCGCTGTCCCGACTCTCCGTTCACCCCCCCTGACTTTCCGTGCACTGTCCTCCCTTGAAGTCCTGTCCCCCCTTGAAGGTCTGTCCCCATCCTGAAAGCCTGATGCCCCCCCCGACGTCCGATACATCCCCCCCCCGGCAGGACCACTCGCACCCTCACCCCGAAGGACCGCCGACTCCCCAACAATATCGGGCCAGGAGGGAGCCCAAACCCTCCTGGCCACGGCGACCCCCTAACCCCACCCCGCACTACATTACGGGCAGGAGGGATCCCAGGCCCTCCTGCCCTCGACGCAAACCCCCTCCCCCGAACGACCGCCCCCCCCAAGAACCTCCGCCCGTCCCCCAGCCGACCCGCGACCCCCCTGGCCGACCCCCACGACACCCCCACCCGCCTTCCCCGTACCTTTGTGTAGTTGGGCCAGAAGGGAGCCCAAACCCTCCTGGCCACGGCGACCCCCTAACCCCACCCCGCACTACATTACGGGCAGGAGGGATCCCAGGCCCTCCTGCCCTCGACGCAAACCCCCCTCCCCCTCAGCCGACCCGCGACCCCCCTGGCCGACCCCCACGACCCCCCCACCCCCCTTCCCCGTACCTTTGGAAGTTGGCCGGACAGACGGGAGCCAAACCCGCCTGTCCGGCAGGCAGCCAACGAAGGAATGAGGCCGGATTGGCCCATCCGTCCTAAAGCTCCGCCTACTGGTGGGGCCTAAGGCGCGTGGGCCAATCAGAATAGGCCCTGGAGCCTTAGGTCCCACCTGGGGGCGCGGCCTGAGGCACATGGTCGGGTTTGGCCCATGTGCCTCAGGCCGCGCCCCCAGGTGGGACCTAAGGCTCCAGGGCCTATTCTGATTGGCCCACGCGCCTTAGGCCCCACCAGTAGGCGGAGCTTTAGGACGGATGGGCCAATCCGGCCTCATTCCTTCGTTGGCTGCCTGCCGGACAGGCGGGTTTGGCTCCCGTCTGTCCGGCCAACTTCCAAAGGTACGGGGAAGGGGGGTGGGGGGGTCGTGGGGGTCGGCCAGGGGGGTCGCGGGTCGGCTGGAGGGGAGGGGGGTTTGCGTCGAGGGCAGGAGGGCCTGGGATCCCTCCTGCCCGTAATGTAGTGCGGGGTGGGGTTAGGGGGTCGCCGTGGCCAGGAGGGTTTGGGCTCCCTTCTGGCCCAACTACACAAAGGTACGGGGAAGGCGGGTGGGGGTGTCGTGGGGGTCGGCCAGGGGGGTCGCGGGTCGGCTGGGGGACGGGCGGAGGTTCTTGGGGGGGGCGGTCGTTCGGGGGAGGGGGGTTGCGTCGAGGGCAGGGGGGCCTGGGATCCCTCCTGCCCGTAATGTAGTGCGGGGTGGGGTTAGGGGGTCGCCGTGGCCAGGAGGGGTTGGGCTCCCTCCTGGCCCGATATTGTTGGGGAGTCGGCGGTCCTTCGGGGTGAGGGTGCGAGTGGTCCTGCCGGGGGGGGGGGATGTATCGGACGTCGGGGAGTCGGCCGGGCAAGAGGGCTTGGGCTACCTCTTGCTCCGATCGTGGATGCGGGTGCGGGTGGGAGCGCGTGCGAGCGGTCGTTCGGGGTGGGGGTGCGAGCGGTCCTGCTGGGGGGGTGAATCGGGCGTCGGGCGGGGTGGGAACTATGTTTAAAAACTTTTCTATACCGCGCTCAGGCATATAACGCGCGAGGGGTATGCGCGGTACGTAAAATCACGTATAACGCGCGCGTTATATCCGCGAAAATACGGTACAGGTCCCTCTCCCCTTTATTAGCCAGTATTTGAACTAAGAGGGCAAAGGTAATGCATTTGGTACACCACTTTTCTGTGGTACAACCAAAGCAGCTTATACACAAGTGATACTAGTGGACTCGCAATGTAAGTTTTGGACCTGGGGCTTTAGAGGGTTAAGTGACTTGCCCAGGGTCATAAGGAGCTCCTTTAGGAATCAAACCCAGTTCCCCTGGTCTCGGCCCCTGTAGGCTATTTTAGATTAATGATTTGGAAGAGCTCTGGAAAGCAGTGACAGGACTTCAGGTTCATACCTAGGTCAGAGGTCTCATAAGGCTGATGCATTTCAAATTATCCTCAAGTGAAAGATGGGGGTAGTTGTGGCTCGTTACCGTGTATCTGGGAACTGCTTTGTTCCACACTGTAGAGAAAAATGTAGGTTCTATAGAATTTACTGGTAAGTCTTAGAAAGGGAATGCATTTTCACTAGAGCAGCAGTTCGAGGTCCTTCCCCTCTAATCGAAGCCGAGACTGTTGCTTTTAGGTGCCATCGACTCGTGCTCAAGTCCTAGCGACTCGATCTGAAAAGAAATTGGGTTTTGTGCTAGTCCGGAAAGGTCCTCCAGAGTCACCCCCACAGTTGTTTTCAACCTGTCCAGCCTCGCCCTCTTCGCTTGGTTCCTTCGATCTTCCCAACCATGATGTCCTTCTCCAGTGATCTCTCTCTTCTGACGGTGGGGCCAAAATAAGACAGTCTTAACTGTAACTGTACTTCCCTGCTAACTAGACCAAAAGATGTTTGTAGGATATATATATGGGATGTGCAATATTTTTATGGTTGTTTTTTTTGTTTGTGTCTACATTTCGTTATAAAATAATATTTAAGTAGGTGCCAAGGATAAGAGTCCCTGTTCATAAATGATTAAAACACCTCAAACTTTTGGTGGTAAAGTACGCTCTCACCCCCCCTCCCCACCCCTTTTACAAAACCGTAGCGTAGTTTTTAGGGGCTTATCATTCAGGTTTGATCACCCCATACCCTCCTTCTCAAACTTTCCTCTTTGGCCTCCCTCCCATCTTTCCACTCCTACAGTCTTCTGTTGCCACCTGGTTAGGGTTACCAGATTTCTTCTAAAAAAAAAAAAAGGACTTGTGGCCCCGCCCCATTCTGCCCCAGCCACACCCCCACACAAATCTCATGTCTCCTTCCCTGAGCTACGGCCTCCGTCTAGAGGGCCTCTGCGCATGTGTGGACATCGATGCGTGTGTGATGTTATCACATCAACATCCACACATGTGCAGAGGCCCTCCAGACTAGAGAGTTGCACGGGGACAGAAATCCCACCCATCCCCACCCGTCCCCGCCAGGATCCTCTCCGTCCCCACCAGGATCCTCTCCGTCCCCACCAGGATCCTCTCAGTCCTCACCAGGATCCTCTCTGTCCCCACCCGTCCCTGCAAGGATCCTCTCCGTCCCCACCCGTCCCCGCCATGATCCTCTCCGTCCCCACCCGTCCCCGTCAGAATCCTCTCCGTCCCCACCTGTCCCCGTCAGCATCCTCTCCGTCCCCACCCGTCCCCATCAGCATCCTCTCCGTCCCCACCAGGATCCTCTCCGTCCCCACCAGGATCCTCTCCGTCCCCGTCAGCATCCTCTCCGTCTCCACATGTCCCTGTCAGAATCCTCTCTGTCCCCACCCGTCCCCGTCAGAATCCTCTCTGTCCCCACCCGTCCCCGTCAGAATCCTCTCCGTCCCCACCTGTCCCCGTCAGCATCCTCTCCGTCCCCACCCGTCCCCGTCAGCATCCTCTCCGTCCCCACCAGGATCCTCTCCGTCCCCGTCAGAATCCTCTCCGTCCCCACCCGTCCCCGTCAGAATCCTCTCCGTCCCCACCTGTCCCCGTCAGCATCCTCTCCGTCCCCACCCATCCCCGTCAGGATCCTCTCCGTCCCCACCTGGATCCTCTCCGTCCCCGTCAGCATCCTCTCCGTCTCCACCCGTCCCCGTCAGAATCCTCTCCGTCCCCACCTGTCCCCGTCAGAAACTACCTCCATCCCCGCCCGTCCCCATAAAAAGCAGCAATTACTTCCGACAGGATCATCAATTCCACAGTTTCTTTTGCTGTTTTCCTTGTGGAATCTCTTTGGTGGAACCCTTTTTTTGTTTTCTGTTCAGGTAATTCACTTATAAACCCCCTCTTTTACTAAGGCTGACGTGTCCATTATATTATATGGACAAACCCTGCTTCCAGAGCCTTCCATCCCCGTGGGAGTCCCGTTCCTACCAGAACACCTGGCCTTAGTCACAAGTGCAGAACACAGATAAACCCTATGCAAAATACAGGACAACAAACTAAAAGGCATGTGAGTAAATAGGGCGCTAATTCATTGGCACCATTAACCAATAACTGGCAATAAACGGGATTAATTAGGACAGAACTTTGTGCGCTCAAAAAATGTGAAAACTTTTTTATATATAAAAATTTAGAATACCTTAATCTTGATTTTTATTTTACGATTGGTTTATTGGTCTCTTTTATTGCAATTTGCCTTGAACTTTGTGTGATTAATAAATTGTGGAATAGATTAGATTAGAAGAGATATCCAGTATATTCTGTGGCTCCGGTTAATCCTACTGTCGTTCCAGAGTGCATCCGGGTGCATTCCCTCACTCTGGGCATGACAGTGATTGAAAAGGGCCTTTTTCCGGGAGGAGAAGTGAGGGAGGAAGCCAGCATTCTGGTACAGACATGGTGCATTTACCCAATAAAAAAAATATCTTCTGTGTCGAGAGGTCACAGTAAATGTGACTAGAGCAGTTCAGCAGCTATTTATTTCACCATTTTGTTCCCTGCCAGGCTCCGAATGTTGGAAGACCATAAAAAGGGTTTTAGTCCCTGTGAGAAGTAAGATTTTAAAGCTTAAATACAAGCGGAGAGACAATTCTGCAAGGGCTTGTCTTCAGGAATGTTCCTTAAGCTATTTGCAGTTTAATTCTACTAATTTGCAGAGCATCTAGTCTAGGCTCATGAGAATTCTAGAATCTGAAATTTTAGTAGAAGAAACATGTAGCTTTTGCATTTGTAGTTTTTATGAGTTTTAACATTAGTGAAATTAAGGGAAATACTTTTAAAACCAATAGGAGGAAATATTTTTTGCGCTCAGAGAATAGTTAAGCTCTGGAACGCGTTGCCAGAGATTGCCACAACCATAAGAGCAGATAGCGGAGCTGGTTTAAAGAAAGGTTTGGACAATTTCCTGGAGGAAAAGGTCCATAGTCTGTTATTGAGAAAGACATGGGGGAAGCCACTGCTTGCCCTGGATCGGTAGCATGGAATGTTGCTACTCTTTGGAGTTCTAGAATCTTGTTACTCTCTGGGATTCCGGAATCTTGCTATTCTTTGAGATTCTGTATGGAATGTTGCTACTTTTTGGGGTTCTAGAATCTTGTTACTCTCTGGGATTCAGGAATCTTGCTATTCTTTGAGATTCTGTATGGAATGTTGCTACTTTTTGGGGTTCTAGAATCTTGTTACTTTCTAGGATTCAGGAATCTTGCTATTCTTTGAGATTCTGTATGGAATGTTGCTACTTTTTGGGATTCTAGAATCTTGTTACTCTCTGGGATTCAGGAATCTTGCTATTCTTTGAGATTCTGTATGGAATGTTGCTACTTTTTGGGATTCTGGAATCTTGCTATTCTTTGAGATACTGTATGGAATGTTGCTACTCTTTGGGTTTTGGCCAGGTACTAGTAATTAGCTGTTAGACATCTAACTTGGTAGGCACCTAATACTTGGAGGTAGGCATCTACATCCTGCCAGCCAAGTAGGTGTAGGTGTAGTTATAAGTGGGTTAGGGGAAGAGTTTAGGTGTGGTTTGACTTAGGCGCCAGTAGAAGTGGCGTAGCGAGGGTGAGAGGTGCCCCTCCCCTACTCTCGGCTCCACCCCTGCTTTTCCCTGATCCCCCCTTCCGCCCGCGCACCCCTCTTCCCTTCCCCCGTACCTCTAGCTGTTCACCGCTGCGAGCAGCAAGAACTTCAGTGTGCTCATCGTGACCCCGTCGTCTCGCCCGCTGATGACACTTCCTATGCACAGCACGAGGAGCACATTAAAGTTGTTGCTCACGGCAGTAAACAACTAGAGGTATGGAGGAAGGGTAGGGGGCAGGCGAGGGGAGGAGTGTGAAGAGGTGGGGGCGGAGAGGAGGATGGGTGCCGGCGCTCGGGGCGGACCATCCCCCCTTACTATGGCACTTAGCCAGTAGGCACTTAGGCACCCTCACTTAGACCAAGAAATCCCTGGCCTAAATGGGACAGCACCTAAGGTTTCAATGCCTACTGACACCTAAGATTGCTTAGGTGATGGTAGGCTCAACTCTATAGGTGGGCGCCTAGTGAATGATAGACTACTGAACTCAACAGCGCCTACAAGTTAGGCACTGTTTATAGAATCAGGCTCAAAATTCGTATCTGATTAACAGTAGATATGGTAATATTTTAAAATTATTTTTTAAATTTAATCACTCATCTTTTTCCAAATTTGAGCTGGAGGTGAGATACTCTCAGATGATGCTGGATGGACTTCTATGGTCTGTGTCCTCATATGTCAAGGCAGATCGGGAAGGGCTGGAGTTAGCCTTGATGGTGACTCCAGCAGTGGGGCAGTGTAGCCGATGTCGGACAGACTTCTACGGTCTCCGTCCCATACGCAGCAAGAAGGATCAGTGCAAAGATGTATATTTTAGGTCACAATCAAATCGTCTTGAGTGCAGATCTTACCTACTGTATCTCAGGGTGGGGCAGGGGAAGACATCTTAAACTGGAGCTTAGCAAGTAAAATCAATAATTACTGGTTGCTTCAATATTGCCTTGAGAATGGATGTGACTAGGCAGGACCAGGCTTTTGGTGCTCTCCTTTAAAAAGAAGATAGAGCAGGTTTAGAACTAGATCATGGGGGACAGCTGATAACCTCTCAGAATTGCATGTTTAGGAGTAAAGTATCTTCAAATGATAACTGGCAAAGCGCTGAAATTAGAATATTCCAGTAGAGAGATTGTGGTAAAGGTTGGATTCGTCCAAATACTTTTAAATAAAGACCAGGCAGAGATAATGATTGACAAACCATTCCAAAGACGCAACATATATTTGTAACCTGTCGAGTAGACAGGTTTAAAAAATTCCCTATAGCAGTTTAAGGACGTGTAGTAAGCAACCCATGACTTTCAACTTAAAGGTCATAGGTTCTAGCAAGACTGGCGAAAAACATGTTCAGTCTTTGAATGAGATGTCTTATTGGATGTATGGGACATTTGGGAGCCTAACTTAATTTTTTTAATGGGTCCAATTAACGCTATTGAACATTGAAACCAATAAAAAAAATTATTTAAAAATTAATTTTCAGGTAGGCGTCTACACTGAGGCACCTACTCAAAAAGTAGGTGTGGTTATGGGTAGGGTTTGGGCACGGATAGAGTTAAGCACTGGTATTTTAGGCCAAAAAAAACCCCTGGCTTAATATACTGGTTGTAGACATCTAATGGCGTCTATCTTAGGCGCTGCTAGGCGTGATTCTACAAATGGCGCCTAACTTTGATTGACATGCCCTTGGTGCCTATCAAAAAAGTTCTGCTATTAGCAGTGTGTAAGATATCATTAAAATTGGTTATGCTTCACGAGGACTGCAGGGATTAGTTTGGAGGGGGTGGGATTTCTGATGATAAATTGTTGATATTGCGTTCTATATGCACACTGTGAAATAGAACAATGCCTAAACTTTTTGTATGCTTTGGATGCATAATTGAGCCATAAACTTTAGTTTGTTGGTTGTTAATACAAGGGATCTTCAAAAAGATTCCACACTTTTATTTGCTTAAACACTAAAAACATAAGCATCGCCTCTGCTGAGTCAGACCATAGGTCCATCATGCCCAGCAGCCCTCTCCCGCGGCGGCCCTCCAGGTCAAAGACCTGTTAGTGATCTTTTACATACAACATTTTGCCTTGTATAGTATCCCTCTAACCATACCCCTCAATTCCCCTTTCCTTCAGGAATTCGTCCAATCTCTTTTTGAACCCCAAAATCGTACTCTGCTCTACCACCTCCGCTGTAAGTGCGTTCCAGGTGTCCACCACCCTCTGAGTGAAGAAGAACTTCCTAGCGTTTGTTCTGAATCAATTTCCTCGAATGCCCTCTTGTTATTGTTACCCCCGCAAGCCTAAAGAATCTGTCCTTCTCTACCTTGTCTATACCCTTCATGATCTTGTAAGTTTCTATCATGTCCCCTCTAAGTCTCCGCTTTTCCAAGGAAAAAAGCCCCAGCCTCTCCGCATATGAAAGGTTTTCCACGCCTTTTATCATTTTTGTTGCTCTTCTTTGAACCCTCTCGAGTATCGCCATGTCCTTCTTGAGGTACGGCGACCAGTATTGAGCGCAGTACTCCAGGTGCGGGCACATCATCGCCCGATACAGCAGCAGGATAACTTCTTTGGTTCTGGTAGTGATATCTATTTTGATAAAAGAAGTTATTCTGCCGCTGTATTTATTAAATATCTGAAAAGCAAATTACATCACTACCGGCAAGGTGAGCCGGCTTCCCTGAGTGATTAGTGGCATGGCATTCTTCGACATACCCTCTTAAGTTTCAAGTTTTATTAAGATTTGTTATCTACGCAATATCATATTTCAATGCATGTAACATTTTAAAAGGGGAGGACAAAACAAAACATTGAATACAAATTATATACGTGCTAATACATAACTTTAGAGAAAGAAAAGCAACATTTATCCCAGGACAAGCAGGCATGATATTCTCACATGTGGGTGACGTCATCAACGGAGCCCCGATGCGGAAGCATTTTCAAGCAAACTTGATTGAAGATTTAAGTTTGCTCTGCTGCTCCACGCATGCGTGCCTTCCTGCTCCACTAGGGGGCGCATCCCCTCGTGGTCTCCAGTTCAAAATTTTCCGCTGAGCCTAGAAGTCGTGTTTTTTCAGGCTCTGCCCCAACTGCCTTCTAGCACCGCGATTTTTTCTTATTTTTCTCGATTAAGTCGCTGTGCGCGAATTTTTTCTTGTTCAACTTGTTCCTGCTTCGTTTTTGACCGACCCGGAGGCTTCCGGGTCCCCGTGGCCGCGTGGCTACTCGAGCAGCGGCCAGTTTCGATCCTATGTCCCGACCTTTGACCGGCTTTAAAAAGTGCACCCGGTGCGAGCGGCTTCTTTCTGTCACAGACCCGCATTGCCGATGCATCCTCTGCCTGGGGGCCGCTCATCCAACCGACTCCTGCCCCCAGTGCGCTACTTTCCAGAACTGGGCCCTTCGCCGAAGAAAAGCCCGCATGGCGGATCTCTTTGCCGCCGACCAACCCTCTACCTCGGCCTCGAGGTCGGCCCTGGCCTCGGCCCCGGCCTTGACCTCGGCCCCGAATACCTCGGCATCGCCTCGAGACTCGAACCCGAAGTCCTCGGGACAACAGAAAGCCTTGGCTCCGGGTAAGTCCCCTCTTCAGGTAACAGCGAAGAAGCCAGCCTCGGGGACGCCAGCGATGCATGGTGGAAATCCCATGCTTATAGCCCCGGCAAAGTCCTCCAAGCCTTCGGGCCGTGCCTTCACCACACGGGAATACTCTGATACGAGGTTGCCCCCAGTGGAGTGCACCGAGGCAGTGGACATGCCCTCAATGCTGTCCGTGCCCGTTTTCCAGGACCTACTCCGAGTGATGATCTCATCGGAGCTGTCCGCTGCAATGGCCCATTTACAACTGGCCTCGACCTCGACCCCGCATGTGCAAGACCAGCCTGAGCCTCGCGTCGAGCCACCTCGAGGAAAAGCGCGCAAGCTTCGCCACATCCCATCCTCCTCGGACTCCTCGCCGAGACACCCGAGGCGCTCTCCCTCCATAGACCGCCGCGGGGCAAAACGTCGTGCTAAAACGACAGAAACCTCGAACCGCCGTACCTCCAAGAAGGCCCGAGGTTCCCCCACTCTACGAGGCCGTTCACCTACACCTCGTACAGGACCGCTGAGGGTTACAGAGTTATCACTCTCCAACCCGCGCATCCTCCAAACTCCCCCTCGGACCGGGGCTCCGATCCGAGGTTTCAGGCTTTCACCGAGGGAGTCTGGGTCGAGGTCACCGATTCGACATCGATCGGCACCCCGAACCCCGGCATCGTCTCCGAGGGGCTCCTCGAGACATCGGAGATCCACGACCCCGGAACACTTTCACAGTGCGTCCCCGGGCTCGGAGCGTGGATCGGAGCAAGAGCCTCGATACTCGAGGGAAGCCTCCCCATCCTTCTCTACCCAACGGAGGTCTCGTTCACCGACCCCGCATGGGGCCTCGGGAACATCCCGCCCATCCTTCTCACGCTTTGTCCAGGACATGGGCCACGCTTTATACTTGGACCTCCAATCCGACTCCAGATACTCTAAGGAATACCTAGCGGAGCTGGATATGCCATCACTGCCCAGAGAGTCCCTTCGCTTACCGCCTATCCCGGTACTCCAACAGGCTTTCTTCAGGAACCTGGAGACCCCCTATATGGTCACAGCAGTACCCTCCAAAATGGAGGCCAAGTACCGTACAGTACCCTTCCTGGGATTTGAACAACCGCAGTTCTCCCACCAGTCGCTGTTAGTAGAATCCTCCTTGAAAAAGGCTCACCCCTCCAGGGTCTCGGCGGCGGTCCCCCCAGGCCGAGAAGGCCGAACCCTAGACAAGTTCGGCAGGAGACTATATCAAAATGCGATGATGGCCTCTAGGGTGCAAAGCTACACCTTCACCTTCACATCCTACCTCAAACACCTCATTGGACTACTGAGAGCCTTTGAGACTGACCTACCGGCCTCCCGCCAAGGAGCGTTTAACCTGCTTGCAGAGTCCCTCTCCAACCTACGCCTCCATCTATTCCATGCGGCCTACGATGGCTTTGAACTCTCCTCCAGAGAGGCAGCCTTTGCTATCGCCATGCGCCGCCTAGCTTGGCTGCGCCTGGTCGACATGGACCCCAACTTACAGGACCGGTTGGCTAACCTCCCTTGCGTGGGTAAAGAACTGTTCGATGACACTATCGAGGCGGCCACAAAACGCCTCTCTGAACACGAACGCTCGTTTGCCTCCCTCGTGCGGCAAAAGCCTAAACCGCCCGCGTCCAGGCCGTTCAGGGCCCCTCCGCGCCGCTACCCACAAAAATCCACTCCTGCCTTCTCGCGGCCTCCACCCAGGCGTCCGCAAGCACACCATCGGGCCATGCCCAAGTCCCAACCGCCTGCGACTACCAAACCATCCCCGTCCTTTTGACGGGATACGCGGAAGTGGGCGGGCCCCCTCCGCCATAGTCCCAGGCCTCCTTCCCATCGGGGGTCGCCTCAAAGCCTTTTACCCTCGCTGGGAACAAGTCACGTCGGACGCATGGGTCCTTGGCGTGATCTCATCAGGATACTCTCTCAACTTTCGAGCCATTCCTCCAGACAACCCCCCAAGGAATTACCCTCCCAACCGGACGCAGCTACCCCTACTCCTCTCCGAAGCTCGAGATCTGCTTCGCCTGAGAGCAGTAGAGGAGGTTCCCCCCGACCAACGGGGGAAGGGCTTCTACTCCCGTTACTTCTTGGTACCGAAAAAAACGGAAGACCTCCGCCCAATACTAGACTTGAGACGCCTCAACAAATTTCTGGTATGGGAAAAATTCCGGATGCTTTCCCTACCGACCCTTTACCCCCTGATCGACGATGGCGACTGGCTCTGCTCCCTCGATCTGAAGGAGGCGTACACACATGTTCCAGTGCACCCCGCTCACCGCAAGTTCTTGCGTTTTCAGGTGGGAGACCTGCACCTGCAATACCGAGTCCTCCCCTTCGGCCTAGCATCGTCACCTCGGGTCTTCACCAAATGCCTCGTGGTGGTCCCAGCTACCTTACGCTCCCAAGGTCTTCAGGTATTCCCCTACCTGGACGACTGGCTGATCAAAGCCCCGTCCAGGGAAGGGGTTATCTCAGCGACCCAACAGACTATTACCTACCTACAGAGTTTGGGGTTCGAGATAAACTTCCCAAAATCCTAACTACGCCCCTCGCAGTCCCTACAATTCATCGGGGCAACGCTGGACACGGTTTGCCTCCGTTCCTTCCTCCCCCCTCCACGTCGAGAGGCGTTAGTAAGTCTGAGCCGAAGGATCTCACTGCTGACCTTAATATCAGCTCGACAGATGATGGCTCTCCTGGGCCTCTCCCTCAATGGACCCTGGCCTCTCAATGGCGTCAAGACCGGGACCCGATCGATCGCCCCGTGACAGTGACTCCTTCCTTGCAATGATCGCTCCGCTGGTGGGCCGACTCTTCAAATCTTTCCAAAGGTTTACTCTTCCTCGCCCCTCCCCACATCAAGGTACTCACCACGGACTCGTCAGAGTACGCTTGGGGAGCCCACCTGGACGGCCTCCGCACTCAAGGGATGTGGTCAGCAGAAGGCCGCCGCTGTCACATTAACGTGCTAGAGCTCCGGGCCATCTATCTCGCAGTTGTAGCTTTTCAACACCTGCTTCACGACCGGGTGGTTCTCATCCGACCCGACAACCAGGTAGCAATGTACTACGTAAACAAACAAGGGGGGACAGGGTCTTGGCCCCTCTGTCGGGAAGCCATGCGCCTCTGGACATGGGCAATCTCCAACAACACCTTCCTTCGAGCGGTGTACATACAAGGAGAAGAAAACTGTCTGGCGGACAGACTCAGCCGCCTCCTCCAGCCACACGAGTGGTCACTGCACACTCAGACCCTACGACAAGTGTTCGAAAAGTGGGGGACGCCTCAAATAGATCTGTTCGCATCCCCCCACAATCACAAACTACCCCTCTTCTGCTCCCGGATATACTCCCCGGACCGACTGGAGGCCGACGCCTTCCTCCTCGACTGGGAGGGAAGGTTTCTGTACGCGTTTCCGCCGTTTCCTCTGATCCTGCGGACGCTGGTCCACCTGAAAACGGTGACAGCCACCCTGATCCTGATTGCTCCTCGCTGGCCACGCCAGCCTTGGTTTTCCCTTCTACTTCAACTCAGTGTCAGAGATCCACTGCCTCTGCCTCGGTTTCCCTCTCTACTATCACAGAGTCAGGGTTCGCTGTTACATCCCAATCTTCAATCTCTTCATCTGAATGCTTGGTTTCTTTCCCCCTGACTGCTCTCCCCGTGTCTCAATCAGTCAAGGAGATATTGGAGGCCTCTAGAAAGACCTCGACGAGAACCTGCTATTCCCAAAAGTGGACCAGATTCTCAGCCTGGTGCTCTTCTCACAGCCAGGACCCGGTGTCGGTCCCCGTCCCTCTGGTCCTTGACTATTTACTTCAACTATCTCACTCCGGCCTAAAGACCAACTCCATTCGAGTACACCTCAGTGCGATTGCGGCCTTCCATCAGCCCCTGGAAGGAAAAGCCCTCTCGCTCCACCCCCTAGTCTCTCGCTTCATGAAGGGCCTGCTGAATGTCCACCCTCCTCTCAAACCCCCGCCGGTGGTTTGGGACCTTAACGTGGTTCTGGCTCAACTAATGAAACCTCCATTTGAGCCCTTGGACAAATGCCATCCTAAATTCCTCACTTGGAAGGTGATTTTCTTGCTTGCACTCACTTCCGCTCGACGAGTTAGTGAGCTACAGGCTCTGGTAGCGGACCCACCCTTCACCGTATTCCACCATGACAAGGTGGTACTCCGCACACATCCAAAGTTCTTGCCTAAAGTAGTGTCTGATTTCCACCTCAATCAGTCCATCGTCTTGCCTGTGTTTTTTCCCAAGCCCCACTCTCACCCCGGAGAGGTGGCGCTTCACACTCTTGACTGTAAGAGAGCGTTGGCCTTTTACCTCCAACGCACTCAACCACACCGTAAAGTCCCACAATTTTTTTTGTCCTTCGACCCAAACCGGTTAGGCCACCCAGTTTCCAAGCGCACCTTGTCCAACTGGTTGGCCGATTGCATCACCTTTTGCTACGCTCAGGCTGGTCTCGCGCTGCATGGTCGAGTAACGGGACACAAGGTCCGAGCAATGGCAGCCTCCATAGTGTTTCTCAGGTCCACACCCATTGAGGAAATCTGCAAGGCTGCCACGTGGTCTTCGGTTCATACTTTCACCTCCCACTACTGTCTGGACTCACTATCCAGAAGCGATGGCCGGTTCGGCCAATCGGTATTGCGAAATCTATTTGCTTAAATTGCCAACTTCCCTCCATCCCTTTTCAGTTAGCTTGGAGGTCACCCACATGTGAGAATATCATGCCTGCTTGTCCTGGGATAAAGCACAGTTACTTACCGTAACAGGTGTTATCCAGGGACAGCAGGCATATATTCTCACAACCCGCCCACCTCCCCGAGGTTGGCTTCTTTGCTAGTTAAGTGAACTGGAGACCACGAGGGGATGCGCCCCCTAGTGGAGCAGGAAGGCACGCATGCGTGGAGCAGCAGAGCAAACTTAAATCTTCAATCAAGTTTGCTTGAAAATGCTTCCGCATCGGGGCTCCGTAGATGACGTCACCCACATGTGAGAATATATGCCTGCTGTCCCTGGATAACACCTGTTACGGTAATTAACTGTGCTTTAGGGAAGAACACATTTGGTGGGGACACATAAGAAAAAAAAGAAAGGAAATAAAAAAGGATAATTTTCAACCTCTTACCACTTCTCCCGCCCCAACTATTTCCGGCCAAAATATGAAAGTGTGGAAACTTTTTGAAGAACCCTTGTATTTTTCCAATGGCGTCATCCACTGCATTCTTTTCTGTTCCCTATATTTATTAATCACCTTATCTTGAGACACTAATTAGAAGTTAGCACGTGTAACTTTGGTGGGCACATTCTATAAAGCGATGCGCACCATTTCCAGTGCATGGATCTGAAAAGGGGGTGTGGCAAGGGGAGGAGCATGGGCAGATTGTGGGCGTTATTAAAAATTTATACCCGCTCTCTTATAGAATATTCCCGATCCATGCACAAGTTAGGCACAAGTTTTTAAATCTGTTGTTTTCTTGGCGTAAATGAGTGCACCTATAAGTTATCACACAGGGCGCTAAGCGTGATTCTATATGTAGCGCATGCCTTTTCTAGAATCATGCTAAGCGCCATTCTAGTCAGCACTGACTTTTGTTGGCCCTGAAAATCGGAACTTAGCCGCATAAGTGCCGACCCCACCTCCTCCTCCGCCCACAAAATAGCAGGCTTTCAATTCAGCAGTGTGTGTGGTAGCCAGTTATGTGCTGATGAATATCAGCAGATAAATTTTAACTTAAGGTTACCAGATCTTCCATTTCTTAACTTAGGGTTACCAGATTTTCCATTTGGAAAATCCGGACCCCTAGACTTGTCCCCACCCTGTAACACCTAAGTCCCGCCCCCCAATCCTGCCCCAGCCACGCCCCCTACTGCCTGCTTTTGTCGCGCATGCCTGAAGGCTATTTCTTAGAAGCTTTTCAAAGCCTAGACAAAGTGCCAGGTTTTAAAAAGCCGTCCAGGGAAATCCAGACATCTGGTAACCCTAATTTAACTGGAGCAGTGATGTGGCCTGACCCAGTGTTTTGGATAGGTCCACAGTTAACTTGGATGGGCCCTTCCACACCCCTCTCCCCTTTTCCGGAGATATTTTAAAACGCGTAGGTTTTAACACCCATCCAACATCTCTCCCCTCTTTCCTCCACAACGTCTGCCCTCTTATCAACCCTGTCCGTCCCTGGTATACCTTACTCGCATCCCGGGCACCTACAGCAATTCATTTTTTATGCCATTGCTGGCCCCAAAGGCTTCCCTCTACCGCCTCCTCCCAGACAGGAAACAGGAAGTTACGTTGTGATGGCAACGGCAGAAAAATTGATTCACTGCAGGCGCTGGGGACATATGTAAGGCACACCGGGGGAGGAACAGGATTGAGAGATAGGAGGGCAGATGCTGGGATGTCATGGAGAAGAGAGGGGAATAGGGCAATGTGATGCCACCGCTGGGCAGAACCAGATAGATGCCTCTCCTGGCCATAGTAACATAGTAGATGACAGCAGATAAAGACTCGAATGGTCCATCCAGTTTGCCCAACCTGATTCAATTTAAATTTTTTTTTATTTTTTTCTTCTTAGCTATTTCAGGGCAAGAATCCAAAGCTCTACCCGGTTCTGTGCTTGGGTTCCTACTGCCGAAATCTCTGTTAAAACCTCCCAGCCATTGAAGCCCTCCCCAGCCCATCCTCCACCAAACGGCCATATACAGACACAGACCGTGAAAGTCTGCCCAGTAACTGGCCTAGTTCAATATTTAATATTATTTTCTGATTCTATATCTTCTGTGTTCATCTCACGCTTCTTTGAACTTAGTCACCGTTTTCCTCTCCACCACCTCTCTCGGGAACGCATTCCAGGCATCCACCACCCTCTCCGTAAAGTAGAATTTCCTAACATTGCCCCTGAATCTACCACCCCTCAACCTCAAATTATGCCAATTAAATTGCTTTGAATATTGACGCCCTAAATTTTAAGTTTCAGTGTTTATTACAGGAATAATTTCGTTGGCTCAAATGGAAAAAAAAAAAAAAAAAAGTCACAAACCATCGATCACGTGATTTCTTCAACCCACCTTCATTCATCAGCTCAGTCCTGGAGATAATAAAGTTTTTGTTTAAGGCAATTACTTAATCTAGACAAAGTCCTGTGTTAAGCAGGGCTATTAAGCCAACAGGCAATAAATCAGCTCCGAGCCAGGTGGGTGATTATTCTGAACTGCAATCACTCTGCAGGACCCAGGGAAGACCCCTACGATCTTAAGCACCCTAATTTCGCAAACAGCATGCTAACAAGCATTTTGCATGGCCTACATAGAGAAGCACTGCCCACAGAGCTGCATTCATCTTTAAAGCTAGTCGGAGCATTTTCCAAGTGAGGCAGGATGATACATGGGGGTTATTAGCTGACACCAAAACCACAGCTGCAGAAAACAGATAACTTTCCATAGATAAACCCAACCTCTTGCCCTAGCCTGAAAAAAATAAAAATCACGGCTTCCAAATACAGTAAAACCTTGGATTGCAAGTAATTTGGTTTGCCATTGTTTTGCAAGACAAGCAAAACATTTTATTAAATTTTAACTTGATATACAAGCAAAGTCTTGCAATGCGAGTACATACAGTATACACGAGTCACATCATCACAGCTGAGCCGATGGTTCTTCTCTCTCTGACGCTGCAAGAGTGTAGTGACTGTTCTAAACGAGCAAAGTCTTGCAATACGAGTACATACAGTATACACGCGTCACATCATCATGACTGAGCCAATGGTTCTTCTCTCTCTGACGCTGCAGGAGTGTAGTGACCGTTCTAAACGAGCAAAGTCTTGCCATATGAGTACATACAGTATACATGTGTCACATCATCACAACTGAGCCAGTGGTTCTTCTCTCTCTCTCTCTCTCTGACCTTGCAAGAGAGTAATGACTGTTCTAAACGAGCGAGGTCTTGCAATACGAGTACATATAGTATACACGCGTCACATCATCACAACTGAGCCGATGGATCTTCTCTCTCTGACGTTGCAAAAGTGTAGGGACTGTTGTAAACGAGCGAGATCTTGCAATATAAGTACATACAGTATACACGCGTCACATCATCACAACTGAGCCGTTGGTTCTTCTCTCTCTGACGTTGCGAGAGTGTTCTAAATGTTCTAAACAAGTACGTATAGTATACACACATCATAACTGAGCCGATGGTTCTTCTCTCTCTCTGGCGCTGCGGAAGTGTAGTGACTGTTCTAAACGAGCGAGATCTTGCAATATAAGTACATACAGTATACACGCGTCACATCATCACAACTGAGCCGTTGGTTCTTCTCTCTCTGACGTTGCGAGAGTGTTCTAAATGTTCTAAACAAGTACGTATAGTATACACACATCACAACTGAGCCGATGGTTCTTCTCTCTCTCTGGCGCTGCGGAAGTGTAGTGACTGTTCTAAACGAGCGAGATCTTGCAATATAAGTACATACAGTATACACGCGTCACATCATCACAACTGAGCCGTTGGTTCTTCTCTCTCTGACGTTGCGAGAGTGTTCTAAATGTTCTAAACAAGTACGTATAGTATACACACATCACAACTGAGCCGATGGTTCTTCTCTCTCTCTGGCGCTGCGGAAGTGTAGTGACTGTTCTAAACGAGCGAGATCTTGCAATATAAGTACATACAGTATACACGCGTCACATCATCACAACTGAGCCGTTGGTTCTTCTCTCTCTGACGTTGCGAGAGTGTTCTAAATGTTCTAAACAAGTACGTATAGTATACACACATCACAACTGAGCCGATGGTTCTTCTCTCTCTCTGACGTTGCAAAAGTGTAGGGACTGTTGTAAACGAGCGAGATCTTGCAATATAAGTACATACAGTATACACGTGTCACATCATCACAACTGAGCCGATGGTTCTTCTCTCTCTCTGGCGCTGCGGAAGTGTAGTGACTGTTCTAAACGAGCGAGATCTTGCAATATAAGTACATACAGTATACACGTGTCACATCATCACAACTGATCCAATGGTTCTTCTCTCTCTGACGCTGCAGGAGTGTAGTGACCGTTCTAAATGAGCAAAGTCTTGCCATATGAGTACATACAGTATACATGTGTCACATCATCACAACTGAGCCAGTGGTTCTTCTCTCTCTCTCTCTCTGACCTTGCAAGAGAGTAATGACTGTTCTAAACGAGCGAGGTCTTGCAATACGAGTACATATAGTATACACGCGTCACATCATCACAACTGAGCCGATGGATCTTCTCTCTCTGACGTTGCAAAAGTGTAGGGACTGTTGTAAACGAGCGAGATCTTGCAATATAAGTACATACAGTATACACGCGTCACATCATCACAACTGAGCCGTTGGTTCTTCTCTCTCTGACGTTGCGAGAGTGTTCTAAATGTTCTAAACAAGTACGTATAGTATACACACATCACAACTGAGCCGATGGTTCTTCTCTCTCTCTGGCGCTGCGGAAGTGTAGTGACTGTTCTAAACGAGCGAGATCTTGCAATATAAGTACATACAGTATACACGCGTCACATCATCACAACTGAGCCGTTGGTTCTTCTCTCTCTGACGTTGCGAGAGTGTTCTAAATGTTCTAAACAAGTACGTATAGTATACACACATCACAACTGAGCCGATGGTTCTTCTCTCTCTCTGGCGCTGCGGAAGTGTAGTGACTGTTCTAAACGAGCGAGATCTTGCAATATAAGTACATACAGTATACACGTGTCACATCATCACAACTGAGCCATTGGTTCTTCTCTCTCTGACGTTGCGAGAGTGTTCTAAATGTTCTAAACAAGTACGTATAGTATACACACATCACAACTGAGCCGATGGTTCTTCTCTCTCTCTGACGTTGCAAAAGTGTAGGGACTGTTGTAAACGAGCGAGATCTTGCAATATAAGTACATACAGTATACACGTGTCACATCATCACAACTGAGCCGATGGTTCTTCTCTCTCGCTGACGCTGCAGGAGTGGAGTGACTGTTCTAAATGAGTGAGGTCTTGCAATTCGAGTACATGTGGTATTTTGTATTAAAGTTTTTCAGTTGTGGAACGAATCGTCTGAGTTTCCATTATTTCCTATGGGGAAATTTGCTTTGATTTACAAGCATGCTTCTGGAACGAATCATGCTCGTAAACCAAGGTTTTTTTACTGTACGTGCTGTAAGAAAATCCGTATATAATTTAAGCAGTTAAGTGGAATATGGTAGAGGTGAGGTACCAACTGGCTCCAGGTCATTCTAGAGGAAGAAAAGGCCAGGGAAATGCCATCCTACAGGACCAGAACATATAGATTTAAGAATTCTGGGGGCCCTTTTACTAAGAGAATGTGATTGGGACTTGTATAACGCCTTTTTGTAGTTTTACAACCACACTCAAAGCGGTTTTCATAGAGGTACTTCAAGCATTTTCTCTATCTGTCCCGGTGAGATCACAATCTATCCAATGTACCTGAGGCGGTATCAGGTCAAAAGCGCGCCGGGACAAAGGCGCGCGCAGACAATTGAGCGCAGCGTGGAGGTGCGCGCCAAAGAAAATTACTGTTTTTAGGCTCTCCGATGGGGGGCGTGGGAGCTTAATACAGATCGTGCCGCATTGTGGGGAGGGTTGGGGGGTTGTAACCCCCCACATTTTACTGAAAACTTCACTTTTTCCCTGTTTAGGGAAAAAGTGAAGTTTTCAGTAAAATGTGGGGGGATACAACCCCCCAAATCCCCCACCACGCCGCCACAATCTGTATTAAATAAAGTGGGGGGGCTCCCCAACAAAAAACCCCATCAGAGCCCCTAAAAATAGTAATTTTCTTCGGCGCGCGCCTCCATCTTGCACTCAGTTGTCGGCGCGCACCTTTGTCTTCCGCTATTATGTCTATGAACCACCTGAGGCAGTGGAAGATTAAACGACTTGCCCAGGGTCACAGGGAGCAGCGCGGGGTTTGAACTCTCAACCTCTACGCCACACTCTTAAAGGACGTTGAACCCTTAATGTGAGGTTAACACGCAGAAACAAACACTCCATTAATGGGACCCAGTTTTGTAACTACGCTGGGCCTTGTGTCCTTGTAATGTTGGATTTCTGTACACTCTGTGTTGCACTCGCTAATAAAAATTATTAAAAAAAAAAAAAAAAAAGAAACAAACAAACAGCTACACATATGCTAAAGGGGTTTTGCCGTTTCCTTGTTTTTGCGCGTTAAAGATTTTGTTATTAAATTATTCCATCACTAGTGTTTAAGCCCGTTACATTAACGGGTGCTAGAATATATGCCTGCCTGTCTTTCTTTATGTCTCTTCCCTGCTCCTATCTCTTTCTTCCTTTCTTTCTGTCTCTCTCCCTCCTGCTATTTTTCTCTCTCTCTCTCCCTGGCACCCTTTGTCTGTCTTTTTTTCTGTCTGTCTCTCTGGTCCCCTGTCTGTCTTTATTTCTGTCTGTCTCTCTCCCTGGCCTCCTTTGTCTGTCTGTATTTCTTTTTGTCTCTCCTCCCCCCCCCCACTTTCCTTTGCAGAAGCAGCAGTGATATTTCCCTTCCCCTCCAGATCCCTGTGAAGTAGTAGCAGCATTTTCTCCCACCCACCCCCCATTCCCTTCTCTCCCCCCCCACCACTTTCCTTTGCAGAAGCAGCAGCGGTATTTCCCTTCCCCTCCAGGTCCCTGCTGAAGCAGTAGGAGCATTTTCCCCCACCCCCCATTCCCTTCTCTTACCGTGAGCTGCCCTGCTCCGTTCGGCCCCTCCCCCTTCCCTTCGCGCGGGCTGGCCTGCTGCGGCTGAAGGTTTTTCTTCGGCGGCTCTTCTCACGATCCCCGTGGTGGCTGATTCTCCTGTAAAGAGCAGCCTGCGATGGTGTCCGGCTTTAGCGAACCTCGCAGGCCGCTCTCCAACTCGGTAGCACGTTCCCTCTGACGCGATCCCGTGCGTCAGAGGGAACGTGCTACTGAGGTTGGAGAGCGGCCTGCGAGGTTCGCTAAAGCCGGACACCATCGCAGGCTGCTCTTTACAGGAGGATCAGCGGCAGCGGCGAGTTAGAGCGGGAGGTGTGTTCCCTGCTGCCTGCTGCCTGCTGCCTGCTGAGGACGCGGGCAGGGAGAGAGCTTGCCTGGCTTCCATGTTGAGTGAGGGCGGGAGGAGGGGAGTGGCCAGAATGTTCCCTGCCGCCGGATTGGCTGCCACGGATCAGAAATCATGGCGGCAGGGATCATGAAATTTCAAGAGCGCATGAGCGCTCTAGGGTTTTATTATATAGGATTTTTGTTAGGTTTAGGGGCATGGAAGCATTAGCCGGGCAGCAAGGTATATGTACCGGACGCTAAGGACCCGATTCTATATATGTTGCCTAAGACTAGTTGCGATGACTAGTGTGGCGCTAAGCGCAATTCCTTAAAAGTTAGACACCCATTATAGAATCATGCTAAGCGTTCTAACAGGCACTTCCTGTTTATGCACAGTAAATCTTGGCCTGCTCCTAAGTTAGGCTCCCAACAGCTCCTAGCTCAAAAACACACCCACGATCCACCCCCCTATCCATGGCAGCTTCTAACCATGCACTTTGCGCTAGGTTAGTGCCAATAACGGATGTTGAGTGGAAATTATCGTGTGCTGCCATATCCAAGGGTCCACAAATCAATACGGGTGGGGGGGGGGGGGGGGGGGGGGGGAGTGTCAGGACTAAATCGCGCGAGACAACGGCGCGCCGACAACTGAGCGCAGACAACTGAGCACAAGGTTGACGGCGCGCCGAAGAAAAGCACTATTTTAAAGAGCTCCGACGGGGGGTGTTGGTGGGGATCCCCCTATTTTACTTAACAGACATCGCGCTGGCGTTGTGGGGGTTTTGGGGGGTTGTAACCCCCCACATTATACTTAAAACTGAACTTCTTCCCTAAAAAACAGGCAAAAAGTTCGGTTTCAAGTATAATGAGCGGGGTTACAACCCCCCAAACCCCCCCCCAACGCCAGCGCGATGTCTGTTAAGTAAAATAGGGGGGTTCCCCACCAACACCCCCCGTCGGAACCCTTTAAAATAGTGCTTTTCTTCGGCACGCCATCAACCTTGCGCTCAGTTGTCTGTGCGCCGTTGTCTCGCGCGATTTTGTCTATGAACCGAGTTTGGCAGCCTGCTGCAGTGCTGAAAATGGCAACAGACCACAGCATACCGTTTAAATGACCCTAAGCCAAACCCCCCCCATCCCCATCCCACGAACTGTGCGATGGGATCGCCAGCCTTGGTAGACTTTACCTGCCCCACCTGGAAAGTTGGCCGGTTAAGTTTATAGCGGTCAAAAAGGGACCCGCGATATATGCGCCCCAATTTAGCTGCAAAACTTAATCAGTTAGCGTTTTAATGCCCCCTTTTACGAAGCCGCTTTAGTCTGCGGCGGTATTAGCTCCGATGCTCATAGAGTTCCCATGAGCGTTGGAGCTAATAGCGCTGTGGCCGGCGATAAAACAGCCTAACGCGGCTTCGAATAAGGGAGATGGAGGGGGCTACATTTTGCACATAGCCTATTCAATAGCACTGAATATTGGATGGACAGATTTATTTACTCCTGCATAAATTTGATGGTGTATTTTATGAGTAAACACCCATATTTTATAAAATTTCATTTATTTATTTTTCTATACTGTTCTCCCGGGGGAGCTCAGAATGGTTTGCATGAATTTATTCAGGTAAGAACATAAGAATAGCTTTACTGGGTCAGAACAATGGTCCATCAATAATAATAATAATAATTTTATTTCTTATATACCGCTATACCATAAGTTCAAAGCAGTTTACAACAAGTTACATACAATGAGAGTAAGAGATGTTTAGAACAAGAAGTAAGAGATGTTTACAACGAGATACATACAATGAGTGTATGAGATGTAAGGGAAGATATGATAACATGAGAGCCATGGTGAAACAACGGCTCAAGAAAAAGATGGACAAAGCTAAAACGGTTGATCAGGCATGGTCCCTAAGCCCAGTAGCCATTCTCAAGGTGGCCAATCCAGGTCACTAGTACCTGGCCAAATCCCAAAGAGTAGCAACATTCCATACAGAATCTCAAAGAATAGCAAGATTCCGGAATCCCAGAGAGTGACAAGATTTCGGAATCCCAAAGAGTGGCAACATTCCATGCTACTGATTCAGGGCAAGCAGTGGCTTCCCCCATGTCTTTCTCACTAACAGACTATGGACTTTTCCTCCAGGAACTTGTCCAAACCTTTCTTAAAACCAGCTACGCTATCCGCTCTTACCACATCCTCTGGCAACACGTTCCAGAGCTTAACTATTCTCTGAGTGAAAAAAAATTTCCTCCTATTGGTTTGAAAAGTATTTCCCTGTAACTTCATCGAGTGTCCCCTAGTCTTTGTAATTTTTGATGGAGCGAAAAATCGATCCACTTGTACCCGTTCTACTCCACTCAGGATTTTGTAGATTTCAATCATATCTCCCCTCAACTGTCTCTTTTCCAAGCTGTCTGTCCTGGTGGACTCACAATCTATCCAGTGTACCTGGGGCAATGGGAGGATTAGGTGACTTGCCCAGGGTCATAAGGAGCAGTGTGGGTTTGAACCCACAACCTCAGGGTGCTGAGGCTGTAGCTTTAATCACTGCGCCACACATCCCACACATCCCCCTTAAATCTGCCCCCAAGGAACACCACCGTTCAGGTCAGATACACCCAGTATAGTAAACTCATAAATTTAGGCACATAAGTTTTAAGCACATTGATTGGGGGCAGTTTTAAAAAGCAGATCAGAATTTTACACACAGAAACGGCCCTTTCAAGAATTACCCAAAATATAACAATCCCTATTTCACACTTTAAGGATATATATTACATGCATAAAGTCTGCCTCGTACAGTGCTAGCAGCTATTTGCAATATTAGATCATTTAAAACGAACAAAGAAATAATCTGTGAAATTGTGTTTCTGTACAGCTGACTTTTATGTGGTACTTTAATAGCCGAGTTATCACGGGAGTATTTTGGACATACTGGGTTCTAGTTTCTCCTTCTATCACTAGATCAAAAGATATTAAGTGCATTTCAGGAAACACCTGGCGACCAGCCTGAATAGAATTTAGTCTACCCTTATAACATGCACAAACATGCCGGTATTTACAGAAGCACCAAAAAGAAGGAAGAGATAGAAGCACTGTTTCCTCTAAGTCGAGCAGGAGTCTTACAATTGCATTGCTACCAGAGGGGGGCAGTTACGGTTAAGGAACTAAGGTCAGTACTGAGCAGATTTGCACAGTCCGTGTCCCGTATGTAGGGTTACCAGATTTTCCGTCTGGAAAATCTGGACCCCCCTAGACCCGCCCTCCCCCAGGCCCGCCACCCCACCCAATCCTGACCCCTCCCACTCCAATGCTGCCCCAGCCCCGCCTTCAATCCTGCCTCCTGCTGCCTGTTCTCGTCAGGCAGCACCTCCACGGATGTGCATGCGCGGATGCGAGGCAAAGTGCCGGGGGTTTGAAAAGCCGTCCGGACCCCCGGACATGTCCTCAGAAGGAGGACATGTCCGGGCAAACCCGGCCATCTGCCAACCCTACCTGTATGTGGACATTCAGTTGAGGATGGGCTGGGGAGGGCTTCGATGGCTGGGATGGTTAAGATGGGCTGGCATGAGCTTTGACAGAGACTCCAGTAGATAGAACTTAAGCACGCTACCGGGCAGGGCTCTGGGTTTCTGGCCCAGAAATATCGTAACAAAAAGGGCCATTTAAAGTAAATGATTAATTTATAGAGTGTGTATGGTTGGGCAGACTGGATGGACCAATTGGTTCTTTATCTGCTGTCATTTACAATGTTACTATGTTATATATGTCCAAGAAAATCTGGAAAGGTCCTTTTTTGGGAGGACTGTCTGGGTGTCTGTCTGGGTTTAGCCAGCTCTCCCGACTCCCCAACTTTCCTCCTCCTCAGCCGCTGTAATTCAGTCTTCGGGCAGCCGGCAGCAGCAACGAGGTGAGCCTGATGCTTTTGACCTGCCCTGGAAGCTGCCTCTCTGCAAGTCCCGCCTACACAGGAGCAGGGAATTGCTGCAGAGAGGCGGCTTTCAGGCACCAGCACCTTGTTGCTGCTGCCGGCTACCCGAAAATGGAATTGCAGCGGCTGGGGAGGAGGCAGGTGGGGTAGTTGGGAGCTAGAGAGAGAGGTTGTGAGGGAACGCAGCATTGGAGGAGGTGAGGGGAGGGGCTGGAGAAACAGCATGGAAGGAGGGAGGGTTGTGGAAAGGAGAGAGTGCAGGAGAAAAGAGCATGGAGTAGGGTAGTAGTGGATGGGAGGGGTGAGATAGAAAAAGCAGGAAAGGAGCTTGGAAGGAGAGAGAGAGAGAGAGCACAAATGTAGATGTCAATCACAGATCCTATGCACAATCTAATTAGCTAATTATGTGATAAAAATTGGTTATTGGCATATACAAGCACTTAATTCACAGTAATTATGAGTTCTGCGCAGATCTGCCCTACTCCCCAATCGATAACACGCATGCCTACATTTCCTAGCTTTCAACTCAAAAGAGGATATGGCCATGGGAGAGGCAAAGGTGGGTCAGGTTCTTTCCCAGAATTTAGACATAACGTTTGTGCCTTCCAAACACTCAAGCATTCAGTGTTGTCTGAGATACTCTGGATAAAGCCTGAGGTGCTGTTCAACCACTTGCAAGAATGCCTCACACTGCACTTGGTCTGGGGGTAGAGGGGGGGGGGGTCTGGCAGGGGCTACATTGTGCAGTATGCAGCTTAGCATAAATATCTGTGGCACATTTTGTGGCCTCTAAAGGAGCCCCACCCCCCTCCCAAATGATCTATTCTAGACAGTGGAATCAAGTTTCAAGTTTGTTAAAATTTTGATAAAACGCAAATCAAAACTTCTAAGCGTTTTACAATTTGAATTAAAAATGGGGGAGACAATAAACAGATAAATACCCGCTGAACAATACTTGACCAACGTAAAACAATAGGAAAGTTGGGAGAACTACAAATTACGAGTAAAGAATGGTGACAGGTCAAAAGCGCGCAACGACAAAGGCGCGCAGACAACTGAGCGCAAGGCGGAAGCGCGCCGAAGAAAAACAGTATTTTAAAGGGCTCCGACGGGGGGTGTTGGTGGGGAACCCCCCACTTTACTTAACAGAGATCGCGCCGGTGTTGGGGGGTTGTAACCCCCCACATTATACTGAAAACTTCACTTTTTCCCTAAAAAAGAGGGATGAAGTTAAGTTTCCAGTAAATGAGGGGGGTTACAACCCCCCAAACCCCCCACAACGCCGGCGCGACCTCTGTTAAGTAAAGTGAGGGGCTTCCCCATCAACACCCCCCGTCGGAGCCCCTTAAAATACTGTTTTTCTTCGGCGCGCTTCCGCCTTGCGCTCAGTTGTCTGCGCTGGGTTGTCTGCGCTGGCTTTGTCTATGAACCGTAAAGAATGCATAAAAGGTAAACCGGACTAAGGATTATTGAACCATTCTGGCTGTAACCAAGTCTGTTTCACAGCCAAATGCATCTTGGAAAAGGTAACTCTTTAGAATTCCCTTAAATTTATCTACATTTTTTTCTGCCCGAATATAAAGAGGTAAAGAATTCCATAGCGTAGGTGCCGTAATTGCGAATGAAGTGGCCCGACGTGTGCTAATGATTTTCAAGGATGGCCTATGACGAAGATGCCGGGAAGAGGTTCTTAGGACTCTAGTATACTTCTCCCTTGGTATTCGCGGGGGTTAGGGGCAGAGCTGGACCGCGAAGTGTGAAAAATTGCGAATAACTTTGTGCCGGCACTGACCCACCCCCCAGTCCTTACTTGGTGGTCTCCGCCTCCGATCGCCTCCTTCAAGTTTCTTTATTTTTGATATACCATCTATCAAAACAAGTGTCTAGATGGTGTACAATATAAAAAAGATTGTAAGGGACAATTAAAATAGGTAAATAAAAGCAATATTTTATCAAATATTAAAAATACTAGACGAATTCAGATTAATGTACATGAGACGGAAGGAAAGTAGGGGAGGGAAAGGTTGTTTAAAATACATCGAAGTAAAATTAATAAAAAAGGACGGTAAATGGGGAGTGTTTGCAGGGGCCATTGAGACTATGACGGGAGCTCATGGCAGCCATTTCCTATTGGCCATCTGCATGGGGCAGGAGGATAGGAAGATCGCTCCTGCCCCGAAAGCCTGCCAGACCACCAGGTAAGGCCGGGATGGCGGGGGGAAGGAGGGAGGGGGGCAGGGAAGGTCTGAAATGCAGGTTGGTTTGTTTGTTTTGTCCCCCCTAAAAAGAAAATTGTGAATACCTGAATCCACGGATGCTGTAACTGTGGATTCGGATGGGGAAGTGTAGGTTCATGTGGGATGAGAAGTTTCTGGACAAAGGTCAGTTCTTTAGTGTTTTGAGTCTTGAAAGAGAGGATAGCGATTTTTTAGCTGTCCAAAGGTGCGCTCAATGACGGCCATGATGCTTCTATGCCTCCTATTGGAGTCCTCCTCTATGGGATTTTATGGGTGGATGATGGGGATCATGAGCCAGATTCACTGGGGATAGCCTCTGTTACCTGTGGGGTGAAAAGCAGAGACAGGGGCAGAGATCAGGAAATTTGTTTAGGATTGCCAGATTTTCCTTTCGGAAAATCCGGCCCCCCCTAGCCACTCCGCCAGGCCTGCCTAGTTCCACCCCTCCCCACTCTAAGCTGCCTGCTCTTGTCGGGCTGGGAGGAAGTCCGCGCATGTCTGTACTTGATGACATCACACGCACGTGCACGCGACATCATCGCACGAAGGCTGCGCATGTGCGGACTTTCTCCCTGCCCAACACAGCTTTTCAAAGCCCGGACCCCCGGACATTTCGGGGAAATCTGGATGTCTAGTAAACCTAAGTTTGTTAAAACGGATAACTGACTTTGCCACTGGCATCGCCACAGACCCAGCGCAGCACGAGGCCTTGTTGCAAGGAGTTGAACAGCATCGCTGCCTCTATCCTATCTCAAGAAGACAACTGAATGCTTGAGTGTTTGGAACGCCGTTGGTAGATAATTACACCAAAGTAGCTATTAGCAAAGAAGGTTTAATTTCTGTTATTTTCCACAATACATGTGCAGATATTGAAGGTTCATTTAATAAAATAGAAACATAGAAACATAGAAATTGACGGCAGATAAGGGCCACGGCCCATCCAGTCTGCCCACCCTAATGACCCTCCCCTACCTTTACCTTGTGAATAGATCCCACGTGTCGATCCCATTTGGCCTTAAAATCAGGCACGCAGCTGGCCTCAATACTGCTAGGTATGTTGCCTAAAATGTCTTTATATTAATGTATCATTGCTGAGCATGAAAACATAAAAGCTATCGCTATAACACCAAGAAATTTGCTCCATTAAAGTAAATTTTAAGAAAAACAGAGCTTTATGTAACCAGCGGCTTTGAGCGACCTCAGGATGGGCTTTAAAATTTTTTTTAAAAATTATTTTCTGATCAAGCACAATCAAATTCATGGGAAAAACTTCAGTTTTTCCAGCTTTAGGCTTTTATGGACAACCCTAATGATGCCTACATGCTGGTGTCCCATTTTAGACAAGTGGTTTGTATTTCTACCCTTCTCCTCCAGTTCCAGTTCCAGACTTCGTTCCTTTCAGTTTGTTGCCCCGTATGCCTGGAATCAACTGAGTCTGTCCGTCCCTTCCCTTATTCAAAAGTAGGCTGAAAAACCGCCTTGTTGAGAGAGCCGTCAACTCATCGCCCTACTCCCTTCTGCCCTCTGCTCACCACCCTAGCCGGCAGTCTAACCATCCCCTCTGACTGTAACCCCTACCCTTAAGACGGATATGGCTTTACTCGAGAGAGTTCAGAGGAGAGCGACACATCTGATTAAAGGGATGGAAAACCTTTCATACGCTGAGAGATTGGAGAAACTGGTACTCTTTGTCCCTGGAGAAGAGGAGACTTAGAGGGGATATGATAGAGACTTACAAGATCACGAAGGGCATAGAGAGAGTAGAGAGGGACAGATTCGTCAAACTTTCGAATAATAAAAGAACAAGAGGGCACTCGGAAAAGTTGAAAGGGGACAGATTCAAAACAAATGCTAGGAAGTTCTTCTTTACCCAACGTGTGGTGGATACCTGGAATGCATTTCCAGAGGATGTAATAGGGCAGAGTATGGTACTGGGGTTCAAGAATGGATTGGACAATTTCCTGCTGGAAAAGGGGATAGAGGGGTATAGATAGAGGATTACTGCACAGGTCCTGGACCTGTTGGGCTGCCGCGTGAGCGGGCTTCTGGGCACGATGGACCCCAGATCTGACCCAGCGGAGGCATTGCTTATGTTCCTTTGTGACTCTGTACAGTGCTGTGTATGCCTGGTAGCGATCTGGAAATAATAATAGCAGTAGTATAGCTTTCTATAAACTATTCACACATACTTAGCGGCGATCACTATGGCTCTCATTTTGCAAGCCCTATTCACGTTGATACGTGTATAAGCCGACACTTAAATGTTTATCTTTCATTAAGTAAGCCCAGATTTTAAATACCCAGGATAGGCATGTATTCAACCGAAGTGCGTGCAAATGCCAAGGGGGGGCATGTCTTGGGCAGCAGAAGAGCATGGCAAATTCATAGATATTTATTCCCTGTTTCAGAAGGTGACTAAGGGCCCGATTTTTAGACTGCAGGGGTAAGCCTGGCTACCTTCCGCGATTAGCGCTGAATTTCCAGGATAAAGTTTGCTACCGTGGGCTTAGGCGGTCAAACTGATATTCATCCGCTGGCCGGTTAAGGCCCAGTGGCCCTAGATAGAATTGCTTTTTAGGCGGGTGAGCCGATGAGTATGGGTGGTGACTGGCTACATAGAAACATAGAAAATGATGGCAGAAAAGGGCCATGGCCCATCTAGTCTGCCCACACTAATGGCCCACTCCCTAACTACCTCCATGAAGAGATCCCACACGCCAATCCCATCTTTTCTTAAAATCTGGCACGCTGCTGGCCTCAATTACCTGTAGTGGAAGATTATTCCAGCGATCAACCACCCTTTCGGTGAAGAAATATTTTCTGGTGTCGCCATGAAATTTTCCACCCCTGATTTTCAACGGATGCCCCCTTGTTGCCGTGGGTCCTTTAAGGAAAAAGACATCCTCTTCCACCTCGATACGGCCTGTGACATATTTGAACATCTCGATCTTGTCTCCCCTCTCTCTATGTCGTAGATTAGCTCTAGCCCCTAAAGAATAAGGACGCTGAGAAAGAGCTCCCATATGAGCCCCTTTTTGGGCGAAACGGATCCCGTCGGGGCATGCTACAGGCACTGCATTAAAAGGATAAGTAAAAAAGAAACCTTTACTGTTGTATATTCTTTATTTATTTTTTATAAGAATGATAGAAAGTCAAGCAACAGTAATTAAATACACAATATAGCATCGGGCGGTTATAAAGAGAGCCAAAAGTGGATATACGCATATTTTGACATTGAAGGCTTCTGCCATCCTGTGATTGAACCCAGAATAGTGAGGTGTTCATTCTTTGAGATAACTGGTTATCCCTAGACAATGGCTGACTACTTCCATGACAAGGTCCCCCATATTACCCTCAAGTTCTCAACCAATCCGCCTCCGGCCTGCCCTGCTGACCCCTCCATCGTCCCCTGCCGCCGTTTCTTCCTTTTGCTATACCCACATTCCTCAGGCCATGCCACTGGCTCCCTAGGCCTGCAAAACGCTGGCCTACATTGAAGACATCTGTACAAAAAATAGAAGCGATTCTGGACGTGGCGCCTAACGGTGATTGACACACGGTAGCCACCCATTTGCGGGCGCCCAGAATCAGACCCTAAATGTCTATGTCCTAACGACGGAAGTCAAGAGTAACAGTACATCTGCCCGGCGCTGTAGTAAGGGAGGGGCAGGGGGCACCCCTCCTTTTCTACTCCTCCCCCCTACTACTCTCCTTGCCGCGCACCTCATGCCTTCCCCATGCCTTTTTTACTTCCCTGGCGTGAGGTTGCTGCCTGCGTCGGCGCTCTCTCTGATGCCACTTCCAGGACCCGCGCCTAGGAAGCAACATCAAAGGGCGAGCCGACACTGGCACGGGCATGCTGCTCATGCCGGAGAAGTTAAAAAGGTATCGGGAAAGGGAAGGGGGTGCGCGTGTGGCAGGGGAGGGGGCCACTCACCCTTATTGCGCCACTGCATCTGCCTCCCGGATACTTTTAATGATTTCTCAAAACATTCAGTAGCATTTCAATGACCATTAACAATCCATTTGTGCAAAATAGTGGTATACAGTGTTCCCCCGTGAATTTGAGGTTCGCGGATTCACTAATTCGCGGTATTCTCCGACCGCCTCTTCCTGTCCTAAAGTCGGTCTACCCCAATCAGGAGCTGCGTGTCAAAGCAGCTCCTGATTGGTGTAGCCTGACTTTAGTAGCAGGAAGAGGCAGACGGAGGAGACCGCGCGTGATTTTCTTCACTCGCCGGTGCTCCAGCTGCCCTCTCCTGCCTTTTGACAGGCGAAAAACTGTATTTGCAGTTTTTCGAAATTTGCGGGGGTTCCTGGAACGGAACCCCCGTGAATATCGGGGGAGGGGGAGTACTGTATATTGAAGAACTAAGGCCAGTACTGGGCAGACTTGCGCGGTCTGAGTCCCATATACCACCATTCGTTTGAGGACCGGCTGGGTAGGGCTTTGATGGAGACTCCAGTAGACAGAACCTAAGCACAGTACTGGGCAGAAATATCTAAGAAAAAGGACCGTTTAAATTAAATCATTAATATATAGAGAGTATACGGTTGGGCATTCGGGTCTTTACTTGCCGTCATGACGGGCATTCGGTCAAGCTAAATAAACCATAAGCGGCTGTTTCTATTGATCAACACTCCACTGGAGAGAATGGGGGAGGGAGGTTGCCCCTAATTCCCCAGTGGTTTTTCTTCCCCTAAATGCCAAACTAGCAAAAGAAACCAACCACTGTGACACCGTTGGGGAAAAAAAACTGGTTGCAAAGGTTATGCACCAGCACCTAACTGGTTAAGTGCTGGCTCTGAACCTGTCGATTTTCTATACCTTATTTTTTTTGTATGTAAAACAGGTGTTTATGTTGTACCTGATGAATGACTGTCCATTTCTCCTGTATTTTAAGCGAAATGGGGCGGTGACCATGTTAGTCCACTTTCCAAGGTAATATAAAGAGATAAAACAAAAAAGAAAAACCCCAAAAGAAATAAGGTGACACCTTTTTTATTGGACTAAATGCATTTTATGATGAGCTTTTGAAGGTAACTCCCTTCTTCTTCAGATCAGAAATAAGCAAATGTTGACAACTCTCGGTATATCCTATATAATAAAACGCTAGCCGCGCATGCGCATTCAGACCTGCGTGATCTGTGATCCCTGATCTGTGAGATGTAGGTCCGTGGCATTGCAGGAGTGCGCATGCGCGCCTAGGGTTCTTTCTTCGTCGTCGTCGTCTTCGCCCCTTCCCCCCCCAATCCCCGTTGAGCCTCCCACCCGATTTTCTCTTCTCGCTGTCTGGCCGGCTCTCTTAGTCCCTTGCCGCCGCCGCCACCCCCTTCCCTTCCCTTCCCGCGGTCGACAAACCAATTGGCTCCAGCAGCGGCCGCAGCACTGTAAACATGCTGCTTGGCGGCCTCTACTGCCTTGATTTGCTCTTCCGTGTCCCTGATGACATCATCAGAGACAAGGCAGAGCAAATCGGGGCAGTAGAGGCCGCGAAGCAGCGTGTTTACAGTGCTGCTGCTGGAGCCAAGAGGTTTGTCGACCGCGGGAAGGGAAGGGGTGGCGGCGGCAAGGGACTAGGGGAGCTGGCCAGACCGCGGGGATGGCGCGCATCTTCAAAAAAGTGTAGGTGGGAGGCGACTGAAGGAGTTTCAGCTCAGGAACGGCTGGAGGGTGCTGCAGGTGGCCCATGCAGGTAAACATTCTCACAGGAGGGGAAAGGGGGCTGCTTCGGGGGGAGGGGTGTGTTGGGAGGCAGATCGTTTTGCTTAGGGGGGGGCACGGAGAGACGGAGGAACTGGAGAGGGAAAGGGGCCTGCTTTGGGGGAGGGGTGTGCTTGGAGGCAGACAGCTTTGCTTGGGGGGGAGACAGAAGGGGGGCCACGGAGAGACAGTCAGGGAGGAATTGGAGGGGCAGAGGGAAAGGGGTCTGCTTTGGGGGAGGGGTGTGCTGGGAGGGCTCTCAGGATGACGCCTGCAGCTCCGAGCAGCCAGCACTCCCGACATGCAGCCCGCCAGGAAGAGGTGCTGTTGGACCGGGGGAGCAAGGAAGAGGGACAGGGGGAGCAGGGAAGAGGTGCTACTGGGCCGGGGGAGCAGGGAAGAGGTGCTACTGGACCATGGGAGCAGGGAAGGACAGGGGGAGCAGGGAAGAGGGACAGGGGGAGCAGGGAAGAGGTGCTACTGGGCCGGGGAGCAAGGAAGAGGGACAGGGGGAGCAGGGAAGAGGTGCTACTGGGCCGGGGAGCAAGGAAGAGGGACAGGGGGAGCAGGGAAGAGGTGCTACTGGACTGTGGGAGCAGGGAAGAGGGACAGGGGGAGCAGGGAAGAGGTGCTGCTGGACAGGGAAGTGGAGTGGGGAGGGAAATGCTGCTGGTGAGAAAAGGGGGCTCGGGCTGAAAGGGAACAGATGGGAGAAGGGGGCTGGGGGGGGTAAAAATGGGTTTGGAGCTGGGGCTGAAAATGGGGGACATGTGAGTGAAGGAGGCTTTACTAGCACCCGTTAATGTTAACGGGCTTAAACACTAGTAATAATAATAATATCCTGAGAGGCTGTGGAATTAAAGAGCTTTTCACCCACCCATCCCTCCCTTTTCCTATCCCCGAAATGCTTTCATGTTTTCCTTCTATATACTGACATTTGCCAACATTTGCTTATTTCTGATCTGAAGAAGAAGGGGGTTACCTTCGAAAGCTCATCAATAAAAAAGGTATTTGTTTTATTTCTAAATATTATCCTGTATTTTAGAATCGGTTCTATGTCAGCAGATTGTGTTCTAAAATACTGGTGAAACTTGAGACCTGGACGTCTCAATTCCTGCTTCTATGACCGGTCCAAAATGGGGCTCCATAATTCCAGACTTCGTTCCTTTCAACTAGCTGCCCCCTATGCCTAGAATAAATTACCCGACTTTGTCCGTCAAGCTCCTTCCCTTCCCTTGTTTAAAAGCAGACTGAAAACCCACCTTTTTGATATAACCTTCAATCCTTAACCCTACTCCTTGCCCTCCAACCCAGTCAGCTGATTAACTGTATCCGTGACATCCTGTTTGTCTGTCTTGACTGTTTAGATTGTAAGCTCTTTGGAGCAGGGACTGTTTTCTTACTCTGTGTGACTCTGTACAGTGCTGCGTAAGTTTGTAGCGCTAAAGAAATAATTCATAGTAGTAGTAGTGTGAAGAGTTTCAGTCTTTGGGAAGCAGATCTGAGCTTGTGATGTCATAATGCCTCATTCCACCAATAAGAGCCAACCTCCTCAGTGATGTCACAATGGCTTGATTGTCCTGTTCTCCCCTCTGCCCTCCAACCCAGCCAGCTGATTAACCCTTCCCCTTAACTGTGTCCATGACATCCTGTCTGTCTGGCTTGCCTGTTTAGATTGTAAGCTCTTTGGAGCACGGACTGTCTTCTTCTTTGTGACTCTGTGCAGCGCTGCGTGCGGCTGGTAGCGCTATAGAAATAATTCATAGTAGTAGTAGATTATTCCCCAGATGTCTTTCTCACTATCGGGCTCATATACTTCACTGAGTAGCTGAATCCGGCATGCAAGTGCGTTCTGGTCTCTTGAGTTGGTGTACCTCAGTTTTCTGCTGGAGTTGGCACACCAGCTGTATTATTAGGATATAAGTCTGCTTGTTCTGGTGGAATTTCCTGTCTCACTTTAATTTAGCCACTTTTTTTCAAAGGGAGACAGAAAAGCTCTTTAATTACACAGCCTCTCAGGATATTATTATTCTTATTAAATGCTTCCTGTTTGGATGAAGCACGTGACTAGAAAGTAACCCAGAGTCTCAATGCAGTTGGGGGGTTGTGGTCTCATTGTTCTTTAATGGTTGTAAATTCCCCACACCCCAGCACTTGAAATGTATTTTGACACAACAGCCAATTAAGGCGTCCTAGAGAGGCTAAATATTTTCAGTTCAGGACCTGAAGAACGGATACATTGCATAGTGAAGGCTGAGTGCACAGAGCTCTTGGAGGCTGACTGCTTCAATCACAGCATCACTACATTCATTGCCCCATGTACCATAGTTAGATTATAAGCCCACCAGATGAGGATGGAGTTTAGGCATTGGTGGAATGAGGCATTATGACATCACAATCTGAGCTCTAGAATGTTGCTGCTTATGATTTTAAAGAATTTGAGGCTTTTGCAGATGAGGACGGAGCTTAGGCATTGGTGGAATGAGACATTATGACATCACAGTCAGAGCTCTAGAATGTTGCTACTTAGGATTCTAAAGTGTTTGAGGCTTGGGCTGATGAGGACGGAGCTTAGGCATTGGTGGACTGAGGCATTATGACATCACAGTCAGAGCTCTAGAATGTTGCTGCTTATGATTTTAAAGAATTTGAGGCTTGTGCAGATGAGGACGGAGCTTAGGCATTGGTGGAATGAGGCATTATGACATCACAGTCAGAGCTCTAGAATGTTGCTACTTAGGATTCTAAAGTGTTTGAGGCTTGGGCTGATGAGGACAGAGCTTAGGCATTGGTGGACTGAGGCATTATGACATCACAGTCAGAGCTCTAGAATGTTGCTACTTATGATTTTAAAGTGTTTGAGGTTTGTGCAGATGAGGACGGAGCTTAGGCATTGGTGGAATGAAGCATTATGACATCACAATCTGAACTCTAGAATGTTGCTACTTAGGATTTTAAAGTGTTTGAGGCTTGTGCAGATGAGGACGGAGTTTAGGCACTGGTGGAATGAGGCATTATGACATCACAATCTGAGCTCTAGAATGTTGCTACTTATGATTTTAAAGTGTTTGAGGTTTGTGCAGATGAGGATGGAGCTTAGGCATTGGTGGACTGAGGCATTATGACATCACAGTCAGAGCTCTAGAATGTTGCTACTTATGATTTTAAAGTGTTTGAGGTTTGTGCAGATGAGGACGGAGCTTAGGCATTGGTGGAATGAAGCATTATGACATCACAATCTGAGCTCTAGAATGTTGCTACTTATGATTTTAAAGTGTTTGAGGCTTGTGCAGATGAGGATGGAGCTTAGGCATTGGTGGACTGAGGCATTATGACATCACAGTCAGAGCTCTAGAATGTTGCTACTTATGATTTTAAAGTGTTTGAGGTTTGTGCAGATGAGGATGGAGCTTAGGCATTGGTGGACTGAGGCATTATGACATCACAGTCAGAGCTCTAGAATGTTGCTACTTATGATTTTAAAGTGTTTGAGGCTTGTGCAGATGAGGACGGAGCTTGCAGGAATGGGGCAAGGACAGGAAAAGAATTCACCAGGATGGGACGGGAAATGAGTTCCGGTGGGGATGGGGAAAAAATTGTCCTAGTGTCATTCTCTACTGTAAACCACTTAAGGCTCCTTTTACTAAGGTGCACTAGGGCTTTAACATGTGGAATAGCGCAAGCTACATTGCCGTGCACGCTAGACCTTAACGCCAGCATTGAGCTGGTGTTAGTTCTAGAAGCGTAGTGCGTGGTGTAGTGCGCGATAATTTCCTGCGTGCGCTAAAAACGCTAGCGCACTTTAGTGAAAGGAGCCCTTAAATGTACAAGAGGTATACAGATCACATTCACAGTCACTTGTACCATGGGTGTCCGTGCCATCCTAAGAGTTCCAGCTCAAAGCATCTGGTTTACTCTGCGGTGAAGGCAATTGAAGATTCCTCTCTCCTGCTTGCCAAGGTTCTTTCCACCCCTGCTTTTCTTTGCAAACGCGTACACGTCTCCCTCCGTATTCGCAGTCTCAGCAATCGCGGTCTCGATTATTGGCGGTTTTTCATTTTCTGGCTCCTCCCCCCCCAAATGACATCAGCTTGCATAGAGAAATCGCTGATTCCAAACGTTTACAGAGAAAAATTGTCGATTTCCTGCACTTTCATCACCGTGTTTTGCCTCTCCTTCAGGAACAGGCTAGGTCTCCCACCATGTTATTTGCGGTTTCACCATATTCACGATGGTTTTTAATCGAAAACAGCGAATAACACATGAAAAAATCATTCACGGTTTTTCTGTATTCGCGGGTCTGTTAATCCCCTAGCACAGCGAATATGGAGGGAGGAAGGCTGTATACAGATAGGTTCCTACTGCACCACCTAATTGGGGGCACTCATTTCTAGATGCCTACTTTCCTTTATAGACGGTGGCGTAGCGAGGGGCAGTGGTGCCCTGCCTTGCCGTGCTGTGTGTCTTCCACTCTTCCTGCCGCTTGAGCACCACTCCCTGCTCCCCGTTCGCAGCATCTTCCACCTGCTGCTCAAGCTGGTCTTAGCTCGCTTCTGACATCACGTCCTGATCCCACGACCAGGAAGTGACATCAGAAGGGAGCCACGGCTGGCGCGAGCAGCAAATGGAAGATGTTGCTTGCGCTGGTGAACGTTTAAGGAATTATACCAGGAAAGGGGGAGGAAAGGGCGCCTGGGTGCTCTGCCCCCCACTCCCTTACTGTTTATAGAATCCTAGTGTAGTTATGCATTAACACACCTAAAATTTAGGACAAGGATCCTGCAGTCCAATCCTTGAGGTCCACATCCCAGCCAGGATTTCCAAAATGAGCATGCAAGAGATCTGTTTGCATACAATGGCAGCAGTGAATGCAAATGGCTCGTACATATTCATTGTGGAAATCCTGAAAACCAGGCTGGATCGTGGACCTTGAGGAATGGATTTGAGGACCCCTGATTTAGGCTCACACTTATGCATGCATAAAAATCAGTTTTACTCCTTGGGATCTTGCCAGATACTTGTGACCTATGTTGGTCACTTTTGGAAACAGGATACTAGGCTTGATGGACTGTCCCAGTATGGCAACCCTTATGCTTTTTACCTTATTAGATCACTAATCTCTAAGCCCATTACATTAACGGGTGCTAGAATATATGTGTGTGTCTGTCTTTCTTTCTCTCTCCTTGGCCGCTTTCTGTCTATCTTTCTTTCTTTCTTTCTGTCTCTCTCTCTCTCTCTCTCTCTCTCTCCTTGGTCGCTTTCTGTCTGTCTTTCTTTTTTTCTCTCTCCTTGGCCGCTTTCTGTCTGTCTTTCTTTCTTTCTTTCTGTCTCTCTCCTTGGCCGCTTTCTGTCTGTCTTTCTTTCTCTCTCCTTGGCCGCTTTCTGTCTATCTTTCTTTCTTTCTGTCTCTCTCTCTCTCCTTGGCCGCTGTCTGTCTTTCTTTCTTTCTTTCTTTCTTTCTGTCTGTCTGTCTGTCTTTCTGTCTGTCTCTCTCTCCTTTGCCGCTTTCTATCTGTCTTTTTCTTTTTTTTTCTCTCTCTTCTTGGCCGCTTTCTGTCTGTCTTTCTTTCTTTCTTTCTGTCTCTCTCTCTCCTTGGCCGCTTTCTGTCTGTCTTTCTTTCTGTCTCTCTCTCCTTGGCCACTTTCTGTCTATCTTTCTTTCTCTCTCCTTGGCCGCTTTATGTCTGTCTTTTTTTCTGTCTCTCTCTCTCCTTGGCCGCTGTCTGTCTTTCTTTCTTTCTGTCTCTCTCTCTCTCCTTGGCCGCTTTCTGTCTGTCTGTCTTTCTGTCTCTCTCTCCTTGGCCGCTTTCTGTCTGTCTTTCTTTCTGTCTCTTTATTAGGCTGTCCACCACAACCCCTTGCCTACTCCCCCTGTCCAGCAGTAGCCTTTCTCCCTTCCTTTTACCTCCCCCGTGTCCAGCAGCATCCCTTCCCTGCTCCCCCGGTCCAGCAGCAGCCCTTCTCCCTTGGTTTTACCCCCCCCCCTGTCCTGCAGCACCTCTTACTTGATCCCCCTGTCCAGCAGTAGACATTCTCCTTTCCCTGCTCCCCCTGTCCAGCATCCGCTAGCCCAGGCAGCCTCGGGACTTTGGCTAGGCCGGCCCACCTCGCATTATCGAAGTGGGCCCTCCTAGCAAATGCCCCGCATTTGCTGGTCCGGGGGTGAGAAGAGGCGTCCAGGCAGCGGCAGCGCAGGAGTCAAACCGCCACCGCTGCTCAAATCGCTGCACGCACCGCAAGCCGCCCCACACGCCTGAAATCAAATTCGGCACGGAGACACACATCATGCTGTCAGGGAACACGGAGTTGTAAGTGCGCATGCGCACTTAAGGTTTTATTATAGAGGATTGCAGCCCTTGAATGATAAACCGTCACGCTATAAGCTAGTTCATGCTCTCATTTTAAGTAGACTTGACTACGGAAACTCATTATTCATTGGATTACCCAAATACTCCGCCATCTTTAAACTCTCCAGAATGCAACAATTAAAATTAATCTGGGAGCTAAAACGTTCAATAATGTGAACCCCCTTTTGAAACTGATGCACTGGCTTCCTTGCTTTTATCACACTAAGTTTCAAATATTAATTTTGATTTTAAGGCATTCTAGACTGGTTTCCCCCAATATCTGAGCAATTTATTAATCACTAATGTCCTTCATCAAGCTCAGAACCATCTAGTTTTACAACCAGTGTCTCGAGTGAGACTGGACTTGACCACAGAATCCACTTTTTTTTTTTTTTTTTTAATAGAGATAGGGATTGGGATTTGTCTACCACCATTTTGTAGTTACATGAATACAACCTCACTCAAAGCAGTTTGCTTACAGGTACTTCAAGCATTTTCCCTTTCTGTCCTGGTAGGCTCATAATCTATCTAAAGTAGCTGGGGCATTGGAGGATTAAGTGACTTGCCCAGGGTCAAAAGGAGAAGCACAGGGTTTGAACCTACAACCTCAGGGGGCTAAGGCTGCAGCTTTAACCACTGTGCCACATTCTCTTTCAATACAATATAAGAAGTGAGCTAAGTATAGAACAATGAAGCCATTGTGACATCACTGATGAGGTTGGCTTCTATTGGTGGAATGAGGCATTATGACATCAGGGAAAGGGATTGGGACTTGTATACCACCTTTTTTGTACTTTTACAACCACACTCAAAGCGGATTTACATAGATACTTCTTATCTGTCCCGGTGGGCTCACAATCTATCTAATGTACTTGGAGCAGTGGAGGATTAAGTGTCTTGCCCAGGGTCACAAAGAGCAGCACAGGGTTTGAACCCACAACCTCAGGGGGCTGAGGCTGCAGCTCTAACCACTGTACCACACGCTCTTCCAATACAATAGTGGAAGTGAGCCAAGTATAGAACAACAAAGCCATTGTGACATCACTGATGAGGTTGGCTTTTATTGGTGGAATGAGGCATTATGACATCAGAGAAAGGGCCTGGGACTTGTATACTGCCTTTTTGTAGCTTTACAACCACATTTAAAGCGGTTTTACATATAGGTACTTCTTATCTGTCCCGGTGGGCTCACAATCTATCTAATGTACTTGGGGCAATGGAGGATTAAGTGACTTGCCCAGGGTCACAAGGAGCAGCATAGGATTTGAACCCACAACCTCAGGGGAGGCTGAGGTTGTAGCTCTAACCACTGCACCACACTCTCCTCCAATGCAATCTCAGAAGTGAGCTAAATACAGAACAATGAAGCCATTGTGACATCACTGATGAGGTTGGCTCTTATTGGTGGAATGAGGCATTATGACATCAGGGAAAGGGATTGGGACTTGTATACCACCTTTTTTATAGTTTTACAACCACACTCAAAGCGGTTTACTATAGATATTTCAAGCATTTTCCCTGTCTGTCCTGGTGGGCTCACAGTCTATCTAATGTACCTGGGGCAGTGGAGAGTTCTAACCAGTGCACCACAATCTCCTCCCCAGGGAATTCAATGTCACAATATCTGTCTTTTCAATACTAGCCTATATAGTTTTAAAAGATTCTTAAGACCTATTTCTTTTTTTTTTTTTCATTAGTGTTTTTGGACTCAGCCAAGGAACTTGTCTTCCAATTATTTGTATCTAGGTCTCATTCCCAGAGTTGTGCGTGCGCCTTTGTTTCGTAGCCACTGCTGTTTACATGAGTTTTTGCGCTGGAGTCTTTGTAAATCGCTCTGTTTGCGCTGTACATAAGCATGGTTATATCACATGCAATCAATCAATACACCGTCTGCACATCTGTCTGTGACCGGGCAGCTGAAGCACAACAGCTGTCACGTGACCGACTGCCCTCCTTTGCGCACTCAAATTATATGTAGTAAGCCAATCGAATTCGTTTAGGGCTCATTTTACAAAGACACGGTAGCGGCGGCGTCTGCGGTTATTGCTCCGATGCCCATAGGGAATTAATGGGCGCCGGAGCGTTTGCTGCAAAGCAGCCCATACTGCGTCTATGTAAAAAAAAAAAAAAAGGGGGGGTGGTTAATTATTTTGCATTGAGAATATATCTGCGTGAACGGGAAATAATTTTATTCACTACAGAATTGTAAAAATGAAATATTGTGTGTGACCTTTGTATAATTTTCCTTTCAACCACCTTGCATTCATCTACTATAATTCGCTGATTGTACAGCTCTTCTTCTTTGTGAACCGCCTAGAAGTCACAAGATTATGGCGGTATAGAAAAATAAAGTTATTATTATTATTAAAAGTCAGGGGACTTGAGGCACTGTGACGCCGCCAAAAAAACAAAGGGCCTAGATTAGTTTTACACTAGCGGTGATCTGATATCTGATGTTTTTTTCACATAACCATAAAATGTCATATAGAAAAGTCGATACACTCAGAGATGCCAAGGTGAAGTACCAGCAAGAGTGAGATTGAAGGCCGAAGAGTGAGGTCTTTTACATGGTGCATCCGGGGTATAAATCTAGAAAATATTTAAGCGTCGTATTGCTTTATAGCCAGTGGCTAAAAGTACGTGCATAGGATTCACAAGAGAGAGGCAGGATTCAGGAAGGTGTGCTCAGATTTCTTCCTACTGGCGGGACCACTCATCGGAGCAGTGACCGGGAGCAGTACCCTGACACTGTCCCCCTCTTTTTCCAAGGTGCGCTAACCGATTAGCGCTTGCTAATTGAATCAACACCCGCGTTAAATCGATTAGCGCACCTTAGTAAAAGAGGGCCAGAGGCTCTGAGTGACAGAAAATACTCGGAGAGAACGAGAGTCTTCCGATGAGTGTGATCAGTGGCGTAGCGAGGGTATGTGGCGCCCCTCCCCTGCGCCTTTTCAATTTTCCAGGTGAGAGCAACAGCACGAACTTGCTGCCCGCGTCGTGTCGGCCATCCCTCTGACGGACCTTCCTAGGCGCGGGGCCCAGAATGGACGTCGGAGATAGGCGACACCGGCGCGGGCAGCAAGTTCGTGATGCTGCTCGTGCAGGAAAAATTAGCGGTACGAGGTAAGGGAAGGGGCGCAAGCGCCCGGCAGGGGGGTTTGGGAAGGAGGGAGGCAGAGAGGAAGACAGGTGCCTGCAGCCTATACAAAGATCACATCCCTCCTCGCACCCCCCTATCTACGCCACTGAGTGTGACACCATCATAATGAGCAAAACCAGAATATCAGAATGCCCCGGTATCTCTTCCTGGTACAACCTCGCCTTCAGTACAGTACTCCCCCGAAATTCACGGGGGTTCCGCCCCCGTGAATTTCATAAAACCGCAGGAGAGGGCAGCTTTAGAGGCAGGAGAGGGCAGCTGGAGCACCGGCGGGTGAAGAAAATCACTCGCGGTCTGCGACACACAGCTCTTGATTGATGTAGCCCGACTTTACTACAGGAAGAGGCGGTCGGAGCAGACCGCGAATGAGTTGAGTCCACGATTCACGAACCGCAAATTCACAGGGGAACACTGTATTGTGTTCAGTTCTGGTCTCTGTATCTCAGAAAAGATATAGCTGAATTAGAAATGATTCAATGAAGAGTGGCCAAAACGATAAAGGGGATGGAACTCCTCTCGTTTAAGGAAAGGCTAAAGAGGCTGAAGTTCTTTGGTTTGGAAAAGAGATCGCTATGGGGGGGAGATATGATTGAGGCCTACAAAATCCTGACTGAGGTAGAATGGGTAAAAGAGAACAGATTTTTTTTTTTTTTTTTTTTTTTACTCTTTCAAAAATTAAAAGACCAGTAGACACTCAATTAGGGTTACCATACGTCCAGATTTCTCCGGACATGTCCTTCTTTTGAGGATATGTCTGGGGGTCCGGATGTCTTTTCAAAACCTGGCACTTTGTCCGGGTTTTGAAAAGCCTCCCTCAAAATCGTCACCGGGCAGGAGGGCAACGTGATGATATCACACACGTGCACAATGTCATCACGTCGCATGTTCCTGCCCGACCAGAGCAGGGGGTGGGGCTGGGGAGTGGTGGAGATGGGCGGGCCTGGGGGGTGGGTCTAAGGGGGGGTCCAGATTTTCTGAACGGAAAATCTGGTAACCCTACACTCAATGAAGTTACATGGAAATATTCTTAAATCAAATAGGAGAAAATATTTTTTCACTCAATAAATGCTTTAAACTCTTCAGTATCCAATATCCTGTATTGGGTTCTAGATTTTTTCTTTGCCCACCCTTTTGTTTTTTTCCTGTTTTTGTTGTTTCCTATCACTGATTGTAGTTCTTCCCTTTCTTCAAGTGCCAGTTTGTTTCGTTCTGGTTAGTCATGTCAGTCATGAAAGTTTGTCTCGTGATGTTTCTTTGATGTAATGTATTTGATGTTTATTTGTTCCCTGCATTTTATAATTTTTATGGTTCATAGACAACACTGTGAAAGACAAAGGCGCGTGCCGACAACTGAGCACAAGACGGAGGCGCGCGCCAAAGAAAATTACTGTTTTTAGGGGCTCCGACGGGGGGTTTTGTTGGGGAGCCCCCCCAGTTTACTTAATAGAGATCGTGCCGGCGTTGTGGGGGGTTTGGGGGGTTGTAACCCCCCACATTTTACTGTAAACTTAACTTTTTCTCTAAAAACAGGGAAAAAGTGAAGTTTTCAGTAAAAGGTGGGGGGTTAAATCCTCCAAACCCCCCACAACGCTCCCACAACGCGGTGCGATCTCTATTAAGTAAAGTGGGGGGGTTCCCCCCCACACACCCCCGTCAAAGCCCCAAAAACAGTAATTTTCTGTGGCGCGCACCTCCGCGCTGCGCTCAATTGTCTGGGTGCGCCTTTGTCCCCGCGCGCTTTTGACCTGACACCAATTTTTATTATGTAAAGCCGCTTTGATTACAGATAAGGCGGGATAACAAATTTTAAGAAACTTGATAAATAATTAAACTCTGGAACTCATTGGCAGAGGATGTGGTAACAGTGGTTAATAATGTATTTGGATTTAAAAAAAAAAAATTTTACACTAATTTCTGGAGGAAAAGTCCATAGTCTGCTATTGAGACAGACATGGGGGAAACCTCTTCTTGCCCTGGGATCGGTAGCATGGAATGTTGCTACTATCTGAGTTTCTGAGATATTTGTGACCTGGATTGCCCACTGTTGGAAGCTGGACCCTTGGTTTGACCCAGTATGGTGTTATGTTATTATGTGAGAGGGGCCTCAGAGCATGTTGGAGTGAACAAGTTTTTCAAATGAGTATGACGTACTCTGAATAATTGTTCAATAATATGAACTGTTTTAAGTATTTATCATGAATTGTGTATGCTTTTATATAGCATTCACAGATTTTGGGATGTGCGGGTATATAAATATTTTTAAATAAATAATGAGTGAGAGAAGTGGCTTAAAGTGTGTGTGTGAGAGAGAAAGAGAGAGAGAGAGACAAGAAATGAGTGGGACGCACTCCTAATGAGTGAGATAAGGGGCTGAGAGAGTGTGAGAACGAGGGATCTTTCAAATCACCATGACATACACCTAATGAAGTGAGTGAAGAAGCACAGAATGCGTGACAGTCTCTGAATGAGTGTGACTCTATCTAGATTTCTCTAACCCACTGTCAAACGAGTGCAACTGCCAGAGGCAGGCAGTCGGATCTGTGTTCCTAAGAATGCTTGTGAAGCGATGCCCTGGGACCGGCTCATGTGTCCTCCTTCCGAACAGAATGGAGCCGTTTCCCATCCAGCCTGAGTGACAGAAAACAAGCTTCACATTCTTGGCGGCTCTTCCATTTCTGCCCGTCAGATGTGAACACACTTGGCCGAGCCTGAGAATGATTTCTGACTATAACACTGTGGCAGACTTAAAGTGAGAGCAAGCACCTCTTGTCAGAAGACAGCCAGGAGCTCAGCTTTCCACTTTCCCGCGCCTGCAGGGATTCATCTGGGTAAATGATCTAAAAGCAGGCCTCGCGCTCTCCAGAGCTCTTCCCCTTTGTCCTTCCCCTGGAGCTGAAACAATAGAACTGTCTGGGTGATGGACTAAACCTGCTCGATCCATCCCCCCCTGGGGGCAGACGCAGTTAACTGGGCCTGGTAAATTGCGCACGGCTTTGGGAAACTCTGGTGTTGCATTTCTTAAAGGAACTGAGGCCAGGAATTTTTTTTTTTTTTTTTTTAAACCCGCATTACAAAGCGACGGTCTGCTACCGCGGCCGTTTTGATACCGAATCTAAAAACCCAAAGCCTAAGCTTGGGCTTTTTTTTTTTCCCCCAGTTAATTAAATAGCTGCCTATTGGATAACTCGATATGCTTAAAACCAGCTATTAAATATTTAATACAAACAAGTATTATCTGAATCGATTCAATTTTAATCTTATCTCCCACAATTCATTTCATTACAGCACTTTTACAACTTAACAATACTTTGGGCTCCTTTTACTAAGGTGCGCTAGCGTTTTTAGCGCACGCAGGATTTTAGCGGACGCTAAACCTGCGCTGCGCTTCTAGAACTAACGCCAGCGTTTCTAGAACTAACGCCCTAACGCATCTTTGTAAAAAGAGTCCTTAATTTATTAATGAATATCAGAATAATTTAGTCAGTGAACCTAATCCCCCATCACTCACACTCACACTCACTTCCCAACTTTCACACACGTGCTACAGTCATTGGGATTACTTTTATCCCAAACTGGATCTTGGTCAGTTCATGAGTTGATTAGTCAGAGAGGCTTCAAAGTGAGAGTTACACAGTGTCCTTCAACCTTTTGACACCTATGGATTGGCGGAAATAAAATAATTATTTTGTGGACTGGCACCTGTCCATGGACTGGCAGTTGAAGAACACTGGGCTAAGTCGTGCCCATCTCTACCCAATCTCCGCCCCGGACCCCGCCCCCCATAATAATACTAATTGTAATACCATTTTTCCATTCATTTTTCATATATACACACAATATAATCGTATTAACAACACATAATGGTTAACCACAAAATTAAACTACACAAAGCACACTGTATGCTTTTTAACATTCATTCCTACCAGAAAACAGATAACCCCATGCAAATGCAGGACCAAAAACTAAAAGTACTAATATTCACAAACAAACCCTAAGGTGCAAGACTCTGCAAGCGGTACAACCCAAGAGGAAAAGAAACAAATGCATTTCTTCCTGAACAGACAAATCAATCACTAAATTAAAAAAATAAAAGCATTTCCCCTACCGTTGTTGTCTCCCTCCCTCCATGTGCCTTGCCTTCTGGCCTGCCCCCGGTATTAGCTTCAGGCCGGTCCACGGTGCGATCAACGCAGGGTCTTTGGGCCAGCTCCCTGAGTGCTGCATTGCACAAAGCTGTGGGAAGCAGCTCCTCGCGCGCGTCCCGTGCCTCATCTGGAAGCCTTCCCTTTGACATTGCGACGTCAGAGAGAAGGCTTCTGAGTCAGGCGCAGGCCGCGGGTAGGAGCCTTTTCCCACGGCTTTGTATACTGCAGCACTCAGAGAGCCGGCCCGAACACGCCACATTGATCGTACCGAGGTCCGGCGGCTACAGAGCAATCTCTTGGGCCCAATGGAAAAATTCTACGGATCGACACGGGACTGTGGACCGGCGGTTGAAGAACACTGGTCTAACACATGAAAATCACAGTTTCTTAAACACAATCGGCAGGCCACAACCTGATACCCTTGAGACACATGTTAAAGGTAGGGTTACCACACTTCCAGATTTCCCCGAACATGTCCTCCTTTTGACGACAAGTCTGGGGGTCTGGACGGCTTTTCAAAACCCACCACTCTGTCCAGGCTTTGAAAAGCTGTGTCAGACAGAGAGGAAGTCCGCGCGTGCGTGGCCATCATGCGATGATGTCACGTGCACGCGCAGACTTCCACCCTGTCTGACAAGAGCAGGGTGCGGGGCTAGGGCGGGCTTAGGGCATCACTAGGTGGGCCTGGGGGCGGGGCTAGGGGGTCCAGATTTTCCAAAAGGAAAATCTGGCAACCCTAGTTAAAGGGGCCAGCACCCTTAAGAAATAGGGTGACAGGTCAAATGCGCGCAAGACAACAGCGCGCCAACAAAAACGCCAAGACAAATCAGCGCAAAGATAATAGCACACGAGCCAATTGAGCGCAAGGATAACTCAGTGCGAGACAATTGACCGCAAGGATAACTCAGCGCAACGACAATTCAACGCGCCTCAAAATGGCACGTGGCGAAGGAAGGGCACGCGCACGTTAACACGTGATCACGTCACCACGTTATCGGTATGGTTCCCTTGCCTCTTTGCGCTTTGAATATAAGTCACGTGAATGCATTTTCGTTACTATGGTTACATTTCCTCTTCATATATGTGCTCAGAGCAGCCCGCCTTCCTTTCGCTGCCTGACCGTGTCCGTTATAGGTAAAGCTCTGGTTTTGCTAGAACTTGTCTTGCGCTCAGTTGTCCCACTCGTTCTTGTTGCAGAAAATGATTTGCGCTCAATTGTCTTGCGCTCAAATGTCTTGCGCTCGGTTGTCTTGGCGCTCGGTTGTCTTGGCGCTCGGTTGTCTTGACGCTCAGTTGTCTTCGCACTCATTTGACTTGCGCTCACTTGTCTGCGCCTCTTTGTCCGCGCGCTGTTGTCTTGCACGCAATTGACTATGAACTGGAAATAGGGGGGGGCCATAGCTCCCCCAAGCAATTATAAACTTTATTTTGCTTGTATAATAGTTCTATGAGTCTGTGTGGCGGTCAGGACTATAATTTTAGTTCGACACTGCAACTGCTCTTAGCTGCCTACCTAGGCAACTTCCTAGTCTTGCCTAATGCTTAAGCCAGCCCTGCCTGCTGTTTGGACAGAAAGTGGATGTGTGACTAGAGAAGAGGTTGATGAGAGCTGTGCATGCTTACATCCCTCTTCCCATGGCTGAGTCCCGTGTTTTTGACAGTAAGAATTCCTCGGCTCCCCAGTGGGATCCGTTCCATCACGTTTCACTGATCCATCTCTCCTTCTTCCTCCTCTCATCCTTGCTCATAGTCCCACCCCCCGCTATTATCTTCTTCAGCGATTCACACGTTCCATTATTAATGGTACATTAACTCTGACTACACTTTCAGAGATTTTCCTTCGGCTTTTCAGTTGCTGAGATCACATAAACAGTGAGATCCTTATTCTGGATATCTCATCAGCTCCTAGGTACTAAGATATCTAAGTCACTTGAGGAGCCTCCCGTTTAAATGATTGCTTTAAAGAATAATTCTGAGCTAAAAAGATGAAATGCAAGTCAAGCAACTGTCAAAAGTTACACTAACGCTTAAAATGAACAGGAGAAAATATTTTTTTCAATCAACAAACTGTTAAGCTCTGAAACCTGCTGCCAGAAGATGTAGTAAAGGCAGTTAATGTATTTCGATTTAAAAATGGTTTGGGCAAATTCCTGGAGGAAAAGTCCATAGGCTGTTGTTGAGATAGAAATTGGGAAAGCCACTGATGTCCCTGGGGCCGGTAGCTTGAAATGCTGCTACTATTTCGGTTTCTGCCAGGTACTTGTGACCTGGGCTGGCCACTGTTGGAAACAGGGTTCTGGGCTTGATGGATCTTCGGACTGACCCAGTATGACTGTTCTTATCCAATAATAATAATATCACTGGATAACGCTGACAGCATTATCACCAATTAATTTAGGGACCTTTTTTCAGTGGCGTACCTAGGGTATGTGGCACCCGGGGCCCATCATTTTATGACACCCCCCCCACCCACCCTCCATGTAAAAAATATTTTTTGTAATAACCATGAAATGGTATAAATGGTCAGAATAGAAACAGGGAGTGAAAATTTTCTTTTATTGAACCTCATAAATGTAACCGTTATTCCAAACATAACATTAAAATACATTAAAATAAGAAGTGAAAACAAAGGCCCCTATAGATGAGAACATAACATAAGAATAGCCTAACTGGGTCAGACCAATGGTCCATCATGCCCAGTAGCCCATTCTCATTGTAGCCAATCCAGGTCACTAGTACCTGGTCAAAACCCAAAGAGTAGCAACATTCCATGCTACTGATCCAGGGCAAGCAGACACTTCCCCCATGTCTTAATAACAGACTATGGACTTTTCCTCTAAGAATTTGTCCAAATCTTTCTTAAAACCAGCTAAGCTATCTGCTTTTACCATAACTTCTGGCCACTTTATTTTTAAGCTTAGATCTTTCCTTCCAAACAGAGACCTTGCTAGATGTCAAATACAGCACAAGGGAACTTCACACGGACTTAGCTGTGCAGGAAATGTGAATCTCCTCATACACCCACCTATAGTGCAAAAATGTGCAAAGGTCTGTTTTTTTTTTTCTTTCGATCACTACAATGCCACACAAGCAGCACTGTTACAAAAGGTCAATGCTAAGGTTAACAAAGTTTCCTTCCTTGGACCACAAGGAGATACTGACAAACCACTGGAAGAGATCCCAAAACAACTACCTAGGCACAATACCCAAAGACCCACTCAGTGTGTGAACCAGTTGAGTGGAGTGGACTAACTGGGGGGTGGAAATGGGCCCGGAGTTTGCTCAGGAGAATTTCCCAAACCACCTCTTCCTCTCAACACATTGACACACTGCCACCACCACCACTAGGAACACCTCACCGGGTAGGCCAGCAATGCTTATAAACTTTATAAAACACATTATTATATTTTTTTATAAAGCACATATTTTAGCTGAACTCTCTGACATCCTCAGCCTTTCCATTCACAAAAATAGAAGGAAGAAAAGTTCCCATTTCCTGCTGTCTCATGTCCCCGGCTTATACAATATTTTTCTTCTGCAGACCCGTCAAAAGTCTGACCAAATCCTCGTTTCACTTGCATTATAAAGTACTGAGGATGCCATCTCTCCCCAATCCCAGGTCCTAAAGTCTGAGACTAGCGCAAACTGCCCGATTCAGGAAAAAAAATTTTGATTCAGCCTATTTAATTGGTTTTTCAATTCGATTTTCCTGCCCAGTTGGGTGATTTTTTTCAAAAATCCTGGTGGGTTTTATAGCTTTTTCACCCCCTTTGGCTTCTCCTAACCACACTGGCGCTGTGGTGTAAATAAAATAAAGAAACAAAAAGGACTTTTCCTCTCTCTGTTAAATCCTAGCTCACGTTTGCGGTCTAACACCAGCTCTGGCAGGATACACATTTCAAATCTGACATATTGTAATCACAAAACAGAAAATAAAATTAATTTTTCTACCTTTTGTTGTCTGGTTATTTTTTCAAATCTTGTTGGTCCAAGGCTCTGGTTTTCTTCTGATAACTTGCTTGCCAGGGTCTCCTTCTTTCTTCTTTCTGAATGCTAACCATCCATCCACAAGAAAAGAGGTGGGGGTGGGGGTGGAGAGAAGGAGGAGTATTGGCGCCCCCACCAACATCCACGCCACTACATAGAAATATGACTAGAACAGACATGGGCAACTCTGGTCCTCGAGGGCCAGAATCCAATTAAGTTTTAAGGATTTCCCCAATGACTATGCATGAGATCTATTTGCATGCACTGCTTTCAATGCATAGTCATTGGGGAAATCCTGAAAACCCGATTGGATTCCGGCCCTTGAGGACTGGAGTTGCCCATGTCTGGTCTAGAACATGGGTTTTTAAAATAGCGAATCGGAAGGGTTCGAGTTTTTATTTTTTTGAAAATTTGCCCCAAAGGCAAATAATGATACCTTTGAGGTGCCTAAGTGTGGTACTCACCCCTGGGTGCCAAGCTATAGAATTGCCACAAAGTATATGCATCTAAGTGTGTATGTGGCGCAGTGGTTAGAGCTAAAGCCTCAGCACCCTGAGGTTGTGAGTTCAAATCCCTCACTGCTCCTTGTGACCCTGGGCAAGTCACTCAATCCCCTCATTGCCCCAGGTACACTAGATAGAGTTTGAGCCCGCCAGGACAGATAGGGAAATATGATAAAGTAGCTGAATGTAAAAACCACTTAGGATATAAGTGGTAAATAAATAATTAAAAGATAAAGATTCTATATTTTATCCACATAAATGTGTGCCCAATGTATGCTCAGCTGCAAATGGCATGATATGCATTTAGATACGGAATAGTGCTTCGGTGCAGTTTTGGCATATTTGTATACGTGCCCACGCGATCATTCCAACCGTTGATGCGTGCAATCTGCCTGAAAATGTTTCTGCCTACTTTATAGAATTGACCCCTAGGTTTCACTGTCGCGCAATGACTAGGACTACCTCCCTGCCTTTGCCGCTACCTGACTCAGGCCCAGGTCCCTCTATGTGCCAGTACGTAACATGGCCACCAAGCCACAGGGCTGGTCTCTTAGTACATTACATTACATTACAGATTTCTATTCTGCCATTACCTTTCGGTTCAAAGCGGATTACAAAAAGAGTTATGGAAGAAGGGTTACAACGTTAGATCAGAGAAGGTTTCCAAGAGAGAGAAAAGTAGGATCTGGGGTTAGGGAGAGGATGGTAAGAAGGGGGGTTAAGCTTTATCATGGTATTAAGCTTTATTAAGGGATTTCTTGAAGAGTATGGTTTTTATTTCCTTTCTGAACATCTTGTAGTCTGGGGTTGTTGTCAATAGGTTGGAGACTTGGTTGTCTATCTTCGCTGCCTGAGTGGCCAGTAGTCCGTTGTATAGTTTTTTCCATTTTACTTCTTTGATTGAGAGGTAAGTGAATGGGGTGTGTGTTTTTCTATGCCTGGTAGAGGTGGTTTGGATGAGGCGGTCGTTTAGGTAGGTTGGGCTGTCTCCATTTATACTTTTAAATAGTATACAGTAGAATTTAAATTATATTCTTTCCTGGATTGGAAGCCAATGAGAATTGATGAATGCCTCAGTAATGTGATCATGTTTTTTCAATGAGTAGACGAGTCTCAGAGCTGTATTCTGAATTGTCTGTAGTTGTTTAATCATTATTGCAGGGCAGGGGAGGTAGAGGATGTTGCAATAGTCTAGGATACTTAGGATTAGAGATTGTACTAGGAGCTGAAATTGTGTTTTTTTCGAAGAATTTTCGGACTTGTCTAAGGTTTCTCATAACTTCGAAAGATTTCTGTATTGTTTTGTTAATTTGTGGTTGCATGGTGCAAGTAGACTTTTAAAGGGTTAACAATTTTTAGACCGTAAAGTGGCGTGGAAAAGGGGAGCGCTGCTGCTTCAGCACCTTCTTGCAAAGGTGTTGTAATGGGGGCGGGGGGAGGGGAGCGCACAGGGGGCCATGGCGGTCAGAAGAGTCAGTTATGGCTCTACTCCCCCCACCCACCCACACACACCCCCCTAAACAGAAAAGCGTTCCGCTGTCTGTGCCTTCTTTCTTTTATATCTGTGACTTTCATTCTGAACAAAGGATGCATTTGTTCCCTTCCTTTACTAATGAAGTCATTTGGTTTCTCTTGAGAGTGGAGGGTTAACAGTCATTGTACTGTAGCTCGATATTAGACAGACCCTAAGCACATCCATTGCCAGATACCTTGTCAGCTCCGTGCCGCACCTTGGAGACGAGTCAGCTGTTCGGTCTTGAGAACTTTCCGTTCAGAGTGGAGAGGTCAAGTCTTGTCAGCTGGGCTGGCTCAGGAGAGCAGCGGCAGGATCTTTGCCCGTGCAGTCCAGGCTGCGTCTGGACACGAGGGCTGCACGTGGCGCACCCCCCCCCCTTTTGCATTCCAGATATTGGTGGCATGCCCTGCCCTCGGAACCATAACCACATTAAGCAATCAACAAATTCATAATATGGATCATCAGATGGCTGGCCTGAGCCTATAATTTCATAGCTCGGTCCAGTTGCCAAGATATTCATAGGGCTTTTTCTTAAGAGTTAATCTTCTCTTTATATCTTGCCTAGGAATATATATTTTTTTATTTTTCTATTTATGTTTTTCAATTTATAAATCTGTTACTTATCTTGCAGTTCAAAGGTTATCTAGGGTTCTCCCCAAATTTGGGTCACGTCCCCCGACATAATCACAGTTCAGTGTTTATTCATCAGAGTCGAGGCTCCTTCTTCGTGCAAATTGTTATAAAGAAGTTACAAAAAATTTTTTAGCTCCCAGGGATCCATTCATTAAATGCTCAATGTGTAATTCATACCAGAACCTAACTGAAAATACTTTATGAGTATATTGTTACCGTTTCTCTTTCAGAGTATGTCGGCCATCTGAGGATCCATATTTAATTATTTAAGAGTTTGTTGATTGCTTATTGTGGTTATTGATGTGTAAGAAGAGAGAAATCAGTTTGAAGCCAGTTTGTTAGTGATTTAACAAATAGTTGGAGGTCTGCTCTTAGACATGCCAGAACTCGAATATCTTTCCTTTTGAGTTACCCCGAACAAAAGATGTGTGATGGACTGGACTTTATCACATGCTTTGCTTAAAAACTATAATGTTAGTAGAATTGAATGTACAATATATGTAAATATACATGTCACAAGACTCTAACTATAGAAAACAGTGTTTTGGGATTTATAGCTTTTTTCAGCTCAAGTAGAAACCATACGCAGAAACTTTGTGAAATCACTGCGACAAGGACAGAGATCAGTGTTCGCAGTGGCTGCGGTTACACCCAGCTTCCTTTTGGTGAAGTGAGGACAAAGAAACATGACCAGCGAATGTTGTAAAAGCTGACGTCCGGAAGATAATTGGCACCGACAGAAGATATTTGTCTTGGCTTGAAACGAAAAGGTAGCCAGAAAATGAAGAAAGTAGAAGATGCTGCATAAATGTCCTTTGCTCTGCCCACAGGCATCTATTCACCCAAATATGCATTGTGCCCATTATTCAACTCTAGCATTCCTCAGATGCCAACAAATTTCCTCTTGCTTGAGAGTGGCATAAGCCCAGTCTGGGGCATTTCCACGGGCAGGCAGCTTCTTATGATTTTTTTCAGAAAACAATGCACTGAGAAATGCAACTCAAACTTTGATGAATATCTTGTCTTTATTCATATAAAAATCTATATTTGCTGTTTTAAGGACATAATCCTAAAGCCTACATGACAACAACCATGTTGACAGAGCCTACGTCCATGGATACAAAAGCAACCCAGTCACTATCCACGTGGCAGGTTTCATGAACCCCCCAAAACCTCTATGCTACCTTCAGCACAGTCCCCCCCACTCCCTCTACTTAAGGTTACCATACGGCTCCAGAAAAAGAATTACGGATTGAGACATCTGGGTTTGACTTCCACTGAAAGTAATGGAAGTAAGGAGGACAGATTGAGACATCTGGGGTTGACTTCCACTGAAAGTAATGGAAGTAAGGAGGACAGATTGAGACATCTGGGTTTGACTTCCACTGAAAATAATGGAAGTAAGGAGGACAGATTGAGACATCTGGGTTTGACTTCCACTGAAAGTAATGGAAGTAAAACCAGGATGTCTCAATCTGTCCTCCTTTTTCTGGTAACCTCACCTCTGCTTTCTTACTGGTCACTGGGGTTCCGTGACCATTTCCAAGATGAAATAGCAAACTGTCATCTCTTGATGCTTCGGGACTCTTGAACCAGATAAAAGTACCACACACCTTACTGGAGCTGTTCAGTTTCTGGAGCTTCTTCTCTGCAGTCATCCTGCCGTCGTTATAATTATCTGTTGCTATAGTTGTCATGGATGTTATACAGACTGAGAGTCTGTATTTTTGAAGTTTCCACTCATTTGTTACGTTTACAGTAATCTCACTTAGATTGTATTCAGCAGCCCAGTGATCTGAGGTTACAATACTGCATTTGGCTTATTATTTGAAGTCAAATGGTCGACACTCACTAAAATTAGAAGGGAAAAGATTCCATACAAAAGTAAGGAAGTTCTTCTTCACCCAGAGAGTGGTAGAAATCTGGAACGCTCTTCCGGAGGCTGTTATAGGGGAAAACACCCTCCAGGGATTCAAGACAAGGTTGGATAAGTTCCTACTGGAACAGAACATACGCAAGTAAGGATAGACTCAAATAGGGCACTGGTCTTTGACATAAGGGCCGCCGCGTGAGCGGCTTCTGGGCACAATGGACCACTGGTCTGACCCAGCAGCGGCAATTCTTACGTTCTTATGACAGTTTGACATTCAAATGTACCTACAGTGTCATCTTGACTACAAACCTTCGAGGTCCTTCGATACCAGTAAATCTAATCAGTTCTGCTTCCTAGAGAATGTACATTTTCTTTCACTCCCTGCATATCCTGATCGGGCCGGACCCTCCTACCTCAGCACTTCAAGGGTCTTAAGGATCAAAACCCCAGGGCAGCTAGCCCTCTTTACACCCCTTGGCTTGTGAGTCACCTACTGTATATGTGACTGACCCATCCTGTTTTTCTAGGAGAAAGTAAAGTTACTTATCTATAACGAAAGCTCTCCATGGAGAGCAGGATAAGTTAACCACACAAGCCACCCAGCTCCCCTCTTCGGATGATCCGTCCCTAGCTAGGGATTGACTGAGGTAGGAAGTGGGATTGTCTGGGCTCGCCCAGCAGGGATAACTACTGCACCGCTCAGAGGGATCTTAAAAACAAAATCTCATACTTAGTCTAGGGCGTACCTTGCAACAACCCGTATTTACATCCATCCACTCTCCCATTTGGGGTAACCCCAATATTACGGTGGGAACTCGCATGATACATTGGGGTGTATGGATAGCACATGGTATATGGTATGTTAGAGACTTATTATCTGCTCATGCTTTTTTGACATTTGACCAGCTATGTACAAAATACAGTCTACCCTCCAATCAGATATTCTACTACCTCCAATTATGTCATAGCTTACGAGCGGCTTTTGGCTCCACATTGGACCACTTGTCAAAAGCACCAATATCTTTGACCACCAAGTTCATTAGCTGGAGCACGAAACCACATATGATGTCCAAGATTTATGGTGTTTTACAGAATACTGCTTCAGATGACCTGCTTCCTGTACAAAGATCGTGGGCTTTTGATCTTACTTGTGAGATCTCTGAACAGCAATGGTATCAGCTTTGGTGTCACAGTAATAGACCATTGCACTCCGCTTCCCTCAGACAATCACTACTATTTATACTCCACAAATCGATCTGGACGCCAGTTAAACAACAACGTGTCTCTAAGTCTTCCTCGAATAACTGCTGGAGATGTGAATCCGAGCTGGGTACCTTACAACATATGCTTTTTAATTGTACCTATGTATGCACTTTTTGGACTGAAGTGAGTGACATAATTAGCCAAGTCATACCATTTTCATCAAAACTGACTTATTGCCTGATTATTCTGCGATCCGCTAGTCTAGACCCACCACTTTCTAAACATCACTCTACTCTATTTGACATACTTATGGGTCTGGCACTTAGAACTGTGTTATTTCATTGGAAGAAGCAGGATGCCATACCTACATCTCAATGGTGGAATCTGGTGCTTATGTGCTATAAATATGAATTCAGATTAGCTGAATGTAAGGGTTCCATGAGGACCTTCCACAATATTTGGGATCCGTTACAACACTACTGTGATAATACTTCCTAAAAAGATATGATCCCAAGGCTGAATTTGCTTTATTTTGTGACCTGGCACTCTATGACAATGAATGTATCGCTATTGCTCCTTGATCATGTACTTTAAATGCTTAGATCTGATGATTCTCTTTTCTTTTCTTTTTGTTGTCCTTCTGTTGATATTATGTATAATTTGTTTGTATAATTTGCTTAGTTTTATTTGCTCAATAAAAATGTTTGACTTTAAAAAAAAAAAAAAAAAATCTCTCTGAGCTATTGGAGAGTATTTCTGTCCAGTGGGAACTGCAGATATAGCTCAGGGGATCAGTAAAACTAGAGGACATAATTTGAGGTTGCTGGGAGGAAGACTTAGGAAATTCTTTTTCATGGAGGAGGTGGTAGATGCCTGGAATGCCCTCCCAGGGGAGGTGGTGGAGAGGAAAACGGTGATGGAATTCAAAAAAGCGTGGGTTAAACACAGAGGATTTCTAATTAGAAAACAAATGGTATTAATTAAAGAACTAAGGCCGGTACTGGACAGACTTGTATGGTTTATGTCCCATATATGGTGATTTGGTGTAGGATGGGCTGGGGAGGGCATCAATGGGAACTCCACTAACTTGGAACATGAGGATGTTACTGGCCAGATAGATATCCTGCAAATAACGGGATGGTTGAATAGAATGGAGTGAGCTTGGATGGCAACTTCAGCATTTGGAACCTAGGACAATACCAAGTAGACTTTACGTCTATGACCCAGAAATACCAAAGAAGAGACACGTTGATTTAATCATGCATTTTTAATGGGTAGAACTAGTGGGCAGACTGGATGGACCGTTCAGGTCTTTATCTGCTGTCATTTACTATGTTACCTGGCAGAAACCCAAAGAGTAGCAACATTCCAGAGTTGAGATTGTGATGTCATAATGCCTCATTCCACCAATGCCTAAGAGCCAACCTCAGCAGTGATGTCATAATGGCTTGATTAGATGGAACTTCAGCATTTGGAACCTAGGACAATACCAGGTGGACTTTGCAGTCTATGACCCAGAAATATCAAAGAAGAGACAAGTTAATTTAATTGTGTATTTTTAATGGGTATAATTAATGGGTAGACTGGATGGACTGTTCAGGTCTTTATCTGCAGTCATTTACTGTGTTAACTATGTAATGTTTGATGTATGAAAAAGTAGATGAGGGCAAGTCAAGAAGTCATCATATAGTTTATAGTTTACTATTTATATTCCGCTACCAAATAACTTTCAATATATAAAAAAAAAGCTATAGTTGAAATCCAGGCTATTGAAGTCTGCCAAGATAAAAAGAAGCTTAAACAGTATAAATCTCTCTCTTATCCTGTTCCAAGCCCCTGTTTTCTTTTCCATTCGTAGCTTTTCACTCTCATAAGCACCAAATGATTGGAGGTGCCAGACAGAATACAAACTATAGCTCTCCGTAGACAAAGTCGAGGAGCTTGCTCAGTATTGGAAGAGCTCAACACCCACAGATCTAACCAGTGCCGTAGCGAGGGTGAGTAGCACCCTTCCTCTGCCCTCGTCTCCGCCCTTCTCCCATACCTCTTTAATTTTCCCAGCGCGAGCAGCACTCCCCATGGGAGTGGCCTAAGGGATCTGGCCAATCAGAATCTTAGGCCACTTCTGGTGCATCCCATAATGCACTGCGAGAGAGGCCTAAGATTCCGGTTGGCCCAGATGCCTAAGGCCACTCCCATGGGGAGTGCTGCTCGCTTTGGGAAAATGAAAGAGGTATGGGAGAAGAGAAGGGAGCACTTGTGCAGTTGGGGGGGGTCCGGGTGGGCTACCTTTTGGGGGGGGGGAGGTTCCAGCAGGAGGGACTGGGCATCCCTCCTGCTGCTGATGTTTGGCATCATGATGGGGGTTCCAGCAGGAGCATCCTTCCTGTCGGTGATTTTTGCGGGGTGATTTTTCCAGAAAGAGGGACTGGGCCTCCCTCCTGCCAGTGATCATTACAAGGGGGAGGGGTTTCTGACAGGAGGGACTGGGCATCCCTCCTGCCGGTGATCTTTGCCGGGATGGGGAGATGGGGGGCTTCCGGCAGGAGGGATTTTGCATCCCTCCTGCTGGCAATCTTTGCCAGGTCGGGGGCCTGGCAGGAGAGGGACTGGGCATCCCTCTTGCCAGTAGTCTTCTGTGCTCCAGCGATCAGCACTGCTTTGTTCTGCACATCGGAATTTGCGATTTGGAAACCTTCTCCACAATACTAGCGTATTATTTAACAACCGGACCCATGTGCAAGGCTTTGTTAGCCGAAACACGGCCCATGTCGGGTCCGTTAGTTTTTAATACGATCGATGTGGACATTTTCTTAACATTGGTTGAAGAAATAAAGGAAAGCCAAGAACATTGTGTTTCGTCCACAGTTTGTTTTGTTGTTCCATTTGTGTGTGAGTGTGTTTGTATGTGTGAGGGGATTTATATTCCTTAATGCATAATGCTGGTGCTGAGACAGTGAGGGTAAGAAACTGGATGTTTCCAAAGGGCACATAACCTCCGAGCAACGCAAGCAGCAAAACTTGATCCCTCCATCTCCAAACTGTTAACCACAACATCTGACCTCAAAGCATTCCGAAAAGAAATCAAAACACTTCTATTCAAAAAGTATATTCAATCAACTTAATCTCCCCCTCTTCCTATCCCCTCTATATTTTTTCCCATGTATAACCCACATCTTCAACGTCCCAAAAAGTACCGGAAACCCAAGTAATCAACCAGAATCCTAATATCTCCTACCTGAAACCAGCTATCTACCAATGTAAGGAAGCCGATTATTTGTCTATGTAACGTAACCTGACATTTTTCCAAATGTAATGTAATCTGAATCTTCAATTTGTAACCTGTATTAGCAATTTTCCAATGTAATGCAACCTCCTGGAAATGTCCAGCTCTCTTCCAATGTAATCCGCTTTGAACCGCAAGGTACAAGCGGAATAGAAATCACTAATGTAATGTAATTTTATTTTCATTTTCATTTCAAGCTCCTATTACTGACCTACAAGTGTGTTCATTCTTCTCTCTCCTTATACACCTCCCAGAGAACTCCGTTCCTCAGATCAGCTGCTCTTAGCTGTACCCTTCTCCTCCACTGCCAATTCCAGACTTTGTTCCTCTCATCCAGCTGCCTGGAATAAATTACCCGAGTTTGTTCTCCGAGCCCCTTGCCTTACCTTGTTTAAAAGCAGACTGAAAACCCACCTTTTTGATACAGACTTCAATCCATAACTCTATTCCCCACTGCCCACCAGCACAGCCAGCAAATTAACCGTTCCCCCTTAATTGTACCCATGACATCTTATTTGTCTGTCTTGTCTGTTTAGATTGTAAGCTCTTTGGAGCAAGGACTGTCTTCTTCTTTGTGACTCTGTACAGTGCTGTGTATGTCTGGTAGTGCTATAGGAATAATTAATACCTAATTTTTAATTAATACCTAAATATCTAATTTTTTTTTATTTTTTATTTTTATTGTAACCCGTTCTGGGCTCTTGGGAGGACGGAGTCTCCAGCATATTCTTGATTTTTTATTTTTTATTTTTTCATTTTATTAGACTTAACATTTCGGTGTTTCTTCTCCACTTCTGATTTTCGTAGAAGTGTGTTCCATAACTGCCTCCGAGTGCATTCGATTGAAGCAGTGGAATTCTTGAAATGAGTGCAAATGTTCTTGGCTTCGCATCTTCAGCTTAAGCTGAGATCCTCGGCCTGTGCGCACTCGGGGGCCCTTCTTCTGCCCTTTTCGAAATGCCGGCAAAGTCTGGGCAGTGGCTTAATTACCAGAGTGGGATGAGGGTTAAATGCATACTGCCATGAAGTTGATCATTTATTGCATGATTCATTGTAGGAGCCGGTTGGAACAGGTTTTGGTTTTTTTTTTAGGTATACAGGGCCACTAAAGCGTTTTGTTTTTTTAACTTAAGATTGTTCACTGGAGCTGTCAAACAACTTTTTGTTGGAAAATAGATTTCAGTGAATGGAGCCTAGTGTGTAGAAAATCCCGGTGACCATAGATTTAATCCAGGTATTAAGGTAATAAAGGGAAATTATAATCCTTTATCTAAATACACTTCCTGTCTTTGCTACAATATTCCTGATGTATTTAATCCAAAGATCTCATATAGCAATGAAGAAAGCTTCAGCTTGTGTGCCAAGCCAAAGGACAGAAATGTTATTTAATATGACAATTTGTCATTTATTTTATTTAAAAAGCTTACAGCCTGCCTAAAACTAAGTAGGTTCCAACATACATACATATATTTGTAAGAAGCCGTGCTAATCTCTGGTGGTAATGAAGCGATTATTCCATTTCAGTGAACAAATCTGGTGTGGTTCATTTTCTTCATTAAAAGGGGATTTGGGCCAATAGTGTCATTACTAATTTATTAAAGGTCAGACTTGGGTTTGAGTCCTGGGTCAGCTCTTCCGCAACTTAGCTCTGCTGGGAATAATGCAGTGCGAGCCTCGGCATTCCCAGGAGGTGCAAAATTAGATTTTAAGTCCTCCGGGGACAAGGAAATGCCTAATGCACTATTCAAAAAACATATTCGGTTAACATAACCTAACATGAATCCCATCATGCTGGAATCTTCTTCTCTATGTCACAAAATAACCTGAAACCTCACTATGTAACTTGAAACCAGCTACCTTCTAATTGTAATGTAATTTCATGGAAATGTCCAGTTATCTCCCAATGTAATGTAACTTCCTGGAAATATCCAGCTATCTTCCAATGTAATGTAACTTCCTGGAAATGTCCAGTTATCTCCCAATGTAATGTAACTTCCTGGAAATGTCCAGTTATCTCCCAATGTAATGTAACTTCCTGGAAATGTCCAGCTATCTTCCAATGTAATGTAACTTCCTGGAAATGTCCAGTTATCTCCCAATGTAATGTAACTTCCTGGAAATGTCCAGCTATCTCCCAATGTAATGTAACTTCCTGGAAATGTCCAGCTATCTTCCAATGTAATGTAACTTCCTGGAAATGTCCAGCTATCTCCCAATGTAATGTAACTTCCTGGAAATGTCCAGCTATCTCCCAATGTAATGTAACTTCCTGGAAATGTCCATCTATCTCCCAATGTAAATGTAACTTCCTGGAAATGTCCAGCTATCTTCCAATGTAATGTAACTTCCTGGAAATGTCCAGCTATCTCCCAATGTAATGTAACTTCCTGGAAATGTCCAGCTATCTTCCAATGTAATGTAACTTCCTGGAAATGTCCAGCTATCTCCCAATGTAAATGTAACTTCCTGGAAATGTCCAGCTATCTCCCAATGTAAATGTAACTTCCTGGAAATGTCCAGCTATCTCCCAATGTAATGTAACTTCCTGGAAATGTCCATCTATCTCCCAATGTAATGTAACTTCCTGGAAATGTCCATCTATCTCCCAATGTAATGTAACTTCGTGGAAATGTCCAGCTATCTTCCAATGTAATGTAACTTCCTGGAAATGTCCAGTTATCTCCCAATGTAATGTAACTTCCTGGAAATGTCCAGCTATCTCCCAATGTAATGTAACTTTCTGGAAATGCCCAGTTATCTTCCAATGTAATCCGCTTAGAACCGCAAGGTACAAGCGGAATAGAAATCTGTAATGTAATGTAATGTAATATGGCTCATCTGGAGCGACAACTGAAAAAAAGGTGTGAGCAAAAACCAAATAATAAATTGCCCGCTAACCGTAAAGCCTGTTATAGGTTAGGAAATAGGTTATCTGTGGGCAAGGGTCATGCAGTTAGCCCATGCCACCTTATCATTGGCTGCCATTGATGCAGAAAGTGTGGACACACCAGGAAGAACTTCCATAGTATCTCCAGCTGTCACTTATCTTGCAGTAAAGAACTTTTCTGTGCGGTGACCGTATGGGAATGTGCTGGGGAATACCTTCAACCGATATAGGCTTTGCACTTTAATCGAAACATGAGCTGTAAACTATTACATTGGTTTTTAGTGGTCTGCAGAAGATGGTACTTGTCCTTTAGGGAAATGTTACCAGTCTTCTCTGTGGCGTGCACAGCCCCACTGGGTAAGAGTGCTGCTGGACAACAAGACTGACAGGGCTCACAAATGCATCTCTCGCCAGCTTTCTTAGATCTGATCCTTCCTGGTACTTCCTATAATCTCTCCGAGTTCAAAAAGCACGCACCTGCTTGTCTTTGGCACGAAAGCTGGCTGGAGATCTTTTTTTTTTTTTTTTTATGTTCAAGATGTAGGATTTCTGCAAAGGGCTTTGATTATTTATTCATCTATCCCCACCTCTCCCTTCCACTTGCATGCAATAACCCTGATATTATGGAAGCCCGATGCCGCACTCGAGTCTGAAACAAGGGGAGCCTTATGTCCTTTGAAACTGCTTTAAAAGGGAAAAAAAAGAAATGTGTTTTTGAAGTCTCTTTTCTCCTTCTTCTGCACAGCTCCTCCGCACATCTTCCCAGCCTTCCATCCTCCCTTGCCAATTGATATGCGTCACCAGGAGGGAAGGTACCATTATGAACCTCACACCATCCATGCTATTCATGGGTAAGTCTTGTTTCTGTGTCGTGACTGGTTTGCTTCACTAACGCTCTTGTCTTGTCTCTTTTGCCTCACACCCCTGGAGATAAAACAATGCAAGATAGCTCTGTTGCCTGTGTAAGCAGTTTGGTTTTCTTCATAACTTTTCAAACTTTCCCTGATATCTGTAAGTCCAAATCCTTATGCAATCAGTTTGAAGTTTTCCTTTGCATCTGTGTTTAACTTTAAAAAAAAAAAAAAAAAAAGAAAGTAGGTTTTCAAATTTATTGGACTCCTTTAAATCCTGTCTGTGCTCCTGTTCAGTGGTATGGTTTCATGTCATAGAGTGGCCAAGAGGGTTAAAGTCTCATTATTTCAATTAAAATGCAATTCAAAGTTAGATTTGAAATTTCAAAAATATAAAACAGTCCGAGAAATACATTAATCAAGAATAAACAAATGGAAAAAGTATGCACTTAGGACACCGATCGTGTCTCGACCACTTTGCGATTACTTTGCGACCCCCGACCCAATTCACTAACATTACTCCCGATCCGATCTGCGCATGGAAATGAGGGGGAATGGCATGCAAATGTAGGCAGGCAGCGATTCACTGAAAACAAATAAGGAACACCGACTGAGCTGACCGAACCAAAAAAGAAGCGACTGCTGGGGACCAGTCGGCTCATGTCTCTGCCGTTTCTCCCGAGCATTCTCTTCTGAAAATAAGCAACCAGCTGAGGCACATCTCCTGCTCTCTGCCGGCCCTACTCTCCTGCTCTTGCCTCCCCCACTCTACACTGCGGGAAAGGGCAGCAGAGAGCAGGAGAGTCGGGGCGGCACGGACTCACCAAAAGGAGAAGAAGCAATCGGCCACTGGGGATTTGAATGCCAAGCTGAAGGGGCAGAATATGTTGTGTTTTACCCTCCCGTGTCCCAGGCTAGCCTGACACCCCACAAGCTGCTCCCGGGCTCCGCTCCCTGCTTCAGTCGCAGACTTTGCCTTCCTTTCCAGAGTACATCGGAACAACTGCCCTCCCCCGCAGTGCAGCCCCACTTTAAACCCGCGGGTTAAAACCACGGGCTTGCAGTGCGGGGAAGGGCAGGCTAGCCCGGAACATAGGAGAGTAAAACGGGCTCGCGCAGAAGTAAGTTTCAGCCCGCGAAAAAAAAAAAAGAAGTTTCCAGCTCATTTCCAGCTCTTCCTTGCATGGAGAGCATGCGCAGGCCATCTACAGGCGCGTGCGTCAGGATCGCTCTCTGGCGATCCGTGTAGTCGGTGGGGGGGGGGGGCGTGCCTCCGATCGGCCTACTTTGCATGCGGGTACATTGTGAATCAGGCACCCGGCCATGGATCGGATGGGAAAAGGGTGGTTAGTGAATCTGGCCCTTAGTCGGAGAACCAGTTAATAGGAAGGTGAGCAGAACGGAATAAAAATAATTTAAAAAGCAGAAAAAAAAAAGAGGAACTGCGCAGACAAAAGTGCACCCAGATTTAAACCTGAATTAACACATTCTCCACCTGTGCCCTAGAGACCCCCTTTCCCTTCAAAAGCGAATCTCGAGATAGCTCACAAGAAACCCTGCTGTAAGTTCTCAAAGCAAATCGTACATTGACAGGAAAATCTCAAGGAAAACCTGGCACCCAGGGAGGAAACAGCCCTTTAGAATTCCAAGAATTTGCCGCCATCAATCATAGCTCTATCTAGAAAGATCAGGGAGAACGTGAACCTTCCCACCTAAAACGGAAAGGGTTGGTATATTCAAAGTGATTTAGGCCCCCTTTTATCAAACTACTTTAGGTGTTTTTTTTAACCGCAATCTATGAGCGTCTTGAGCTTATACTGCAGCGGCCTGCAATTTAAAAAAAAATAAAATCCTAACGCAGCTTGATAAAAGGGGGCCTTAATCGGCCAGAAATGGCTCCTAGATGGTTAAATTGCTTCTTCCATGCTAACAGCTCATTTTCAGGGGCACTTAAGCAATTAGTGATGTCGAAAATGTATGGTTGGGGGAAAATTCTGTAAATGGCAACTAAAAAGATAGGCACAAATACAGAGTAGAGAGAGGGATCTTTCTTCAAATTCTGACATTTAAATCATTTTAAATATTGGGCCTGATGGTTATAAATTAATCCTTTATTTTAGACTTTAACCTCTATACAGTAAGAAACATACATTATTAAATGGACTAGTCTTATAGCCCGTTACATTAACGGGTGCTAGAATATATGTGTGTGTGTCTGTCTTTTTTATTTTTTTTCTTGGCTGTCCACTACCACCCCTTGCCTGCTTTCCCTGTCCATTCTCCCTTCCTTTTACTTCCCCTGTGTCCTCCACCACCCCATCACTGCTCACCTTATCCAGCAGAAGCCCTTCTCCCTTTGTTTTACCTCCCCCTGTCCATCATCACCTCCTTCCTGCTCCCCCTGTGCAGCAGTAGTCCTGTCTTCATTTTTCTGACCCCTGTCCCTGTTCATCAGCACCTCTTCCCCTGTCCATCAACCCCTTTTCTGCCCCTCCATTTCCGTGTGTTGCAGCATTTCCCTCCCACCCCACTTCCCTGTGCAGTATTTTCCTCCCCCCATACCTTCCTCCTGAACTCCATGCCCTACTAATGTCGGCATCCGCCTCGGGGGGGGGGGGGAGAAAGAGAGAGAGAGAGCTTTGGGTGGCCAGCAGCCGCCGCGGCCGACATCCGACTCGGGCCGCCGCGGCCGACATCCGACTCGGGCCGCTGCGGTCGACATCCGCCTCGGGGGGGGGAGGAAGAGAGAGAGAGAGCTTCGGGCGGCCAGCAGCCGCGGCGGCCGACATCCACCTCGGCAGGGGGGGGGAGGAGGAAGAAGACCGTAAGCCGCGCATGCGCACTTCCTAGCTACAGCTCATGGAAAACGGACGCAGGCATAGGAACTGCGCATGCGCGGCTTACCGTTTTATTATATTAGATGCTTAAACTAAAGGAGGACCAGAGATTCTTTAGACTAGCGGGGACAACAAAAACAAGAGGGCATTCAGAAAAATTGAAAGGAGACAGATTCAGAACGAATGCTAGGAAGTTCTTCTTCACTCAGAGGGTGGTGGACACCTGGAATGCGCTTCCAGAGGAGGTGGTAGGACAGAGTACGATATTGGGTTTCAAAAAGGGTTTGGATGATTTCCTGAAGGAGAAGGGGATTGAAGGGTATAGATAGAGGGGTACTATACAGAATATTAAATGATTAGGGAATAAAAGGTTTAGGTAAAGGATCACTTACAGGTCATGGACCTGGGGGGCCGCCGCGAGAGCGGACTGCTGGGCACAATGGACCCCTGGTCTGACCCGGCAGAGGCCATGCTTATGTCCTTATGTAATGCTGACTCTACATGGCCAGTGTTTCGGCACCATGCGGGTGCTTTCTTAAGGAGTCCCAGCTTTATTGCATTCAGCCTAGCATGGTAAAAAAAAAACAACAACCCAGAAGATGCTACGAGCACATGTTGTAGGCCAATTACACCGTTTTTAAAATGTTTTTGGGGTTGACCCTTCTGGGCTTTTTGTCATGCATGCCAAGTTAGCCCAATAAAAAAACCTGGCCTAAATGCGTCTCTGTTGTGTGCACATTGGCGCTTAATCTATACATTTGCACACAAGTTATAATAATGTCCACGATCTGCCCCCTAACCTCGGCCCCTTTTCAGATTCATGCACGTGAACTGCCGCATAATATTACGGGCAGTGCGCATACCATTAATGCCAATTATCAGCGCCAATTAGGTTTGTTAAACAATTAATTTTTGCTCGCAAATAACCTGCGCACACTGATTTGTGTGCATAGCATAAGGTGCCATATACAGAATTTGGGGATTAGTGTACAAATGGTACTTATATTTAAGCATTAAGATTACACAATTATTAGGGTTACCAGAATTTGCCGCAAAAAAAAGAGGAGACGTTGCCCCGCCCAAATGTGCCCCCAGTCCCGCCTCAGTGTGTCCCCCAGCCCCACACAAACCTCGTCGCTTCGGGTCCGCGTATGTAAGGTATCTGGACATGCGAGGATGTGGCGCGGCAGTGTCACACACATGGGTGTCGCATCCCGGCGTTGCATCCGTGCTCTCCAGACACGGCCCCCGATCTCAATGCTTTTCAAAAACCCATACAAAGTGCCGGGTTTTGAAAAGCCATCTGGACGCCTGGTCCGTCTTCTAAAAAGAGGACATGTCTGGGGAAGAAAATCTTGACCTCTGGTAACCCTAGCATTTACACACATGAATGTAACTGAAAACTCGTTTTCTTCAATTGGCTTTTTGGAGGTCCTGAGGTTGCCTAATAGAGAATGACACGGTGACAAAATTCATCACCGTTCCCGCGGATAACCGCGGGACACCATTTTCATGTCATTCTTTAAGGAGAGAGGGAAGAATCAGAGTATGAATGGCCACAACCACTGACCCACAAGCTTTGCTTTGAAGAATGCTGGTGTAGAAGGATTGAGGTTGAAACAGACACCACAGAATGACAGTCTCGTATCCAGAGCAGATATTGTGATGTCATAATGCCTCATTCCACCAGTGCCTAAGAACCAATCACATCAGTGATGTCACAATGGCTTCATTATCCTTGGCTCACATAAGAATCTGACCCACAAGCTTTGCTTTGAAGAATGCTGGTGTAGAAGGATTGAGATTGAAATAGACACTAGAAAATGACATGGGATTATTTCCCGCGGTTATCCGCGGGGACGGGAACGGTGATGAATTTTGTCACCATGTCATTCTCTATTGCCTAATCAGTTCAGGTTTGATGTTTGGTCAATTTTAATCCTATGTATATCAAGTACTATAGAAATGATAAGTAGTAGTAATATTAAACTATAAACTATAGTAGTATTGTGATGTCATAATGCCTCATTCCACCAATGCCTAAGAACCAACTTCATCAGTGATGTCACAATGGCTGGATTGTCCTATACTTGGCTCACTTTGACTACATAAACCAGTGATTTTGAATTCTAGAGACATTTCTTTTTTTCTTTAATTAAAGGGGAGGGGGAAAGTTATCAATGTGGGCTGTCATTAAGAAGTGTGATTTTACCTTTAGCTTCAGTTATTAGTAGCTAGGACTTATTACATACCATGGGGCCTGTGCAAGAATACCATTTACTAATAAAATAACAAAATATAATGGTAGCCCCTGATTTGCAAACCCCAAAAAGGGGGGAAAAAAACAGCGCATGATGAATTGGTGAAAGAAGTCTGTCTTCATGAAAACCTGGCATATACCAATGCATCTCTCATGGCTGTCTGCAGCTATCTCTGGGGACGTTGAAGCACTTGGGGTGCCCGGTAAAAACTCCACGCAGTGTTATCTATCAAAAGAATCGGGCGTAGGTAAAGCTTGGAAGAATAATTGAGCCTCTGAGCTTTGGCTTATGATTAATGTGATCGGGGCTTGACAGAGGACCCCTAATTCATCAGTACCATATTCTAGCCGTCTCACTGCTTGCCTGCACCAAATTTATCTAATTATATGAACATGGCGCACCAAATTAAGTGCAGTCTCATTTGTTGTCGGCCACGGTGCCTTATTATCTGGCGGCTGCCTCGTGTCAAAGTTGCGATGCCTGATTGTTATAGGTGACAGTTCTATACCCTCTTCTTTATCAATGTTTGCATATAACCTAATGAGAGCAGCAGTTATTTAGCCATTGCTGTCAAGCAGAAAGCAGCAGGGTTCTGACTGCTGGTGGGGCATGTAGATGATGACTTTAGAGAGAGAGAGAGAGATATCGATCTACAGAAGCAGACCAAAAACCTGGCACCCAAAGAACTTGAAAAAGGGGAAAAAGACAAAGCAAGGCTACACTCCTCTCTCCTTATACATTTCCCAAAGAACTCCGTTCCTCGGATAAGTCAATCCTAGCATTACCTTTCTCCTCCACTGCCAACTCCAAACTTCGTTCCTTTCATCTAGCTGCCCCTTATGCCTGAAATAAATTACCCGAGTTTGTCTGCCAAGCCCCTTCCCTTCCCATGTTTAAAAGCAGACTGAAAACCACCTTTTTGATATAGCTTTCAATCCTTAACCCTACTTCTCTGCCCACCAACCCAGCCAGCAATTAACCATTCTCCTTAACTGTATCATGACATCCTGTTTGTCTGTCTTGTCTATTTAGATTGTAAGCTCTTTGGAGCAGGGACTGTGTTCTTCTTTGGCTCTGTGCAGCGCTGCGAGCGGATGGTAGCGCTATAGAAATAATTAATATTAGTAGTAGTATGAAGAGTTTCAGTCTTTGGGAAGCAGAGCTGAGATTGTGACTAGCGGCGTGCCCCAGGGCTCTGTTCTTGGGCCCATCTTGTTCAATGTTTTTATAAATGACCTGGAAGAGGAGACAACATGCAATATAATCAAGTTTGCAGATGATACAAAACTATGTCGGGTGGTGGGCTCTCAAAGGGACTGCGAGGATCTTCAGAAGGATCTGAACCAGCTGGAAAAGTGGGCGATAAAGTGGCAGATGAATTTTAACGCAGACAAATGCAAGGCAATGCCTCTGGGAAAGAAAAACAAAGAACATGAATATAGGATATTGGGGGTGACATTAGCCAAATGCGAACAAGAAAGGGATTTGGGGGTACTGATAGACAGAACCCTAAAGCCATCGGCTCAATGTGCGGTGGCGGCGAAGAAAGCAAACAGGACGTTGGGCATGATTAAGAAAGGGATCACGAGTAGATCGGAGGACGTCATAATGCCACTTTACAGAGCATTGGTCAGACCACACTTAGAATACTGTGTCCAACACTGGTCTCATAGAAACATAGAAAGATGACGGCAGATAAGGGCCATATAGCCCATCAAGTCTGCCCACACTATTTACCCACCCTCTTAAGTCTTCTGACCCCTTAAGTATAATTGTAATTATACTGTCACTCTACTGACCCGCTCATTCAAGTTCTAGTGACCCTATCCCTTGGCATGACCTCGTAGGGATCCCACATGGGTATCCCATTTGTTCTTGAAGTCTGGGATGCTGCGTGCCTCGACCACCTGCACTGGAAGCTTGTTCCAATGCTCGATCACTCTCTCCGTGAAGAAGTACTTCCTGGCGTCTCCACGAAACTTCCCTCCCCTGAGTTTGAGCGGATGTCCTCTTGTGGTCGAGGGTCCCCTGAGAAGAAAGATATCATCTTCCACCTCGACCCGTCCCGTGATGTACTTAAATGTCTCAATCATGTCTCCCCTCTCCCTACGCTCTTCAAGAGTGTAGAGCTGCAATTTGCTCAGTCTTTCCTCGTACGGGAGACCCTTTAGCCCCGAGACCATCCTGGTGGCCATCCGCTGAACCGACTCAATTCTGAGCACATCCTTACGGTAATGTGGCCTCCAGAATTGCACACAGTACTCCAGATGAGGTCTCACCATGGCTCTGTACAATGGCATCATGACTTCAGGTTTCCTGTTGACGAAGCTTCTCTATACCTTAAGAAGGATATAACTCTACTAGAGAGGGTGCAGAGGCGAGCCACGAAACTAGTCAAAGGTATGGAGAATTTGAGCTACAAAGAACGCCTCAGAAAACTGGGACTGTTCACCCTCGAAAAGAGAAGACTGCGAGGAGATTTGTTAGAGACTTTTAAAATATTAAAAGGATTTGATAATATTGACCAGGAAACAGCATTACTGACATTTTCAGATGTGACACGGACAAGAGGTCATAGCCTGAAACTGAGCGGCAGCAGGTTCAGGACAAATGTCGGGAAGTTCTGTTTCACACAACGAGTGGTGGGTGCTTGGAATGCTCTCCCGGAGGAGGTTGTGACAGAGACTACTGTTCTGGGTTTCAAGCGCAAGTTGGATTCATACCTTCTTGCAAATCACATCAGGGGATACGGGAAATCCGGGTCTCCAATAAGAAGCACCTAACAGGGCCTCCGCGTGTGCGGATCGCCGGACTAGATGGACCTGGGTCTGATCCGGCGAAGGCGTTTCTTATGTTCTTATAATGCCTCATTCCACCAATAAGAGCCAATCTCATCAGTGATGTCACAATGACTTGAATTTCGAAGTTTGTGAAGCTGGCTAATGCATAGCCGGTTAGATGCAAGATTCAGCACTTAACCGACTATGGGTTACCGCATGAAAATAGGATTGACTTTTATGTGGTTTTATTTATGCATTAACCTGGGCGGTTAAGCGCTGAAGATTGGCACTTAACTAGCCAAGTGCTGACTCCAAGAATGCCCCTCCCCCCCAAAAAAAATTGCTGGTTTTCAGTTTGCCGCTAACCGGTTATTTTCAGCAGCACTAATCGGCTAAGTACCACTGAAAACTAGCAGTTAGCCTTGGACGGGCCAGAAGGCCTACCATTAAGATGTATTATTTCACCACTTTCTCGTGCCATTTTAAGCAATGAAACCTAGGGTGAAAGTTAGCAAGATACGACTACTATTTATTATTTCTAAAGCACTGAAAGGCGTATGCAGAGCTGTACATTCTAACACACAATAGACAGTCCCTGCTCAGAAGAGCTTACAATCTAATTTAGACAGGACATTTCAGGGTTGGGGAGGTTATAATGGGTCTAGGTTTCTGACAGCAGGGAGCACTTCACGTGATGGTCACTGCAATAAGTTTTCTGCTGTACAGTTTTTTGGTTTTTTTTTTTTTTTTTGAAACATCATTTTTATTAAAGAGTCCACAAGAGAAACAAGCATGGTTCCACAATGAAATAGGAAATATGCAAACACTGACAATCAGTACAAGGGCATCGTAGTCAGCAACAAAAGTTCAAAATATACTAAGAAAACACGAATTCCTAGGGAGGGATGAGACATATTAAAAACTTTATGAGGCCAAAAAGAGAGGCGGGCTGTACAGTTTTATGTCATACCTTCCACTTCAAGCCCAACATAAACAGTGGTGTTGAAAAGTAAACCATATCTCCGCTGCTTTTTTCGCAATGTCACTGTTGGTAAATTTTCGCAGAGCTCTGACTTGTGTTAAGCTTGGCCAAAAGCTGCCTTGTCTCTCCTTCCCTGCACGCGAACAAAGCTGGGAAAATGCTCGTGCCGCACAGGGCCGAGAGTTTGACATGTCGCCTGACTGGCATGGAATAAGTTCCATCTGCCAGCCTTAATCACCGTGCGTTGGGATGCACAACTTTCTTCAGCGGGAGGGGGCGGGGGCAGCTTTCCATCCTTTGGGGGGCTTGCCGATCCACAAAGCGGGGGGTGGATTCATCAAAGTCATGGAAATCAGCCTTGCTGGGCACTGCAGGAAAAGAGAAGGTGGAAAGGTGTTTGGGAAATTGTTCATTAGTTTGTACTGTTCTGGCCTCCAGTGGTGCAGAATGGATGATGGTCAGAGTAGGCCGGCGTATCGCAAACTGTGTGCCGGGGAGAAGGAGAGGCGTCGGCACCTGCGGCGAGAGGCACATCCTGTAGGCAGTTAGCCAGCGCCAGTGCCTCTTCCCATCCAGCACCTCCTCCGCTGGAGGGCCGATGTTGACGTGATGATGTCATGCATGCATATGACATCACCATGTCGACATCCGCGCACTTCTAGTTGCGCTTGAGTCGCGGCCACCACATTTAGCGTGCCACGGCTTTGCAAAGTTTGCGAGACACTGGAGTAGACCAGTGGGACTTGTGAGACACCCGATCTTTGTCATTCAGGAATATAAAATGGAAAAGAAATCAGGAAACTGCATTTGTCAGTTTTACTATTAGGGTTGCCAGTGACTCCAGAAAAAGGAGGATGGGATTGAGACATCCGGGTTTTACTTGCACTGAAAGCAATGAAAGTAAAACCCGGATGTCTCAATCCACCCTCCTTTTAATTACTTAACACAGGGGTCTCCAAAGTCCCTCCTCGAGGGCCGAATCCAGTCAGGTTTTCGGGATTTCCCCAATGAATGCGCATTGAAAGCAGTACATGCACATAGATCTCATGCATATTCATTGGGGAAATCCCGAAAACCTGACTGGATTCGGCCCTCGAGGAGGGACTTCCCCCTGGCTTAACAGAAGTCTCAGTTCTAATCTGTTCCTAGATTCGTTGGGGGAAAAAACTGTGGTGATGATTGCCCTGTTGACACTCTGGGCCTCTTTTACAAAGGCGCGTTAAGCGTTTCAGCGTGGATTTAGCACGCGCTGAATCAACCCGTGCGCTAACCGCTAACACATCCATAGGATAACATGCACGCATTAGTGTTTAGCGCGCATTAATATTTAGGATTCGCTAAAAAGAGGGGGTATATCTTTAGCCTGGCTCCCTCTGAAATGACTTCTGGGTTGGGTTTTTTTTTGTTTTTTTTTAATGTTCAAACATTTTATTGAAAGAATAAAGCAAAAATACATATATATTATATAGAAAGATATTCTTTACAAATGATTTTTTTTTTTTATTTATTCAAATTTTAGAACATTATTACTTATACATAATAATAAAAGAAGAATAATACATATACAAAATTATAGAAATAGTATTACAACCAAAAAAGGTTTATCACAAAATTCCTCTAGTCCTCATAACTGTGGGAGAACAAATACTAAATACCATAACAAAAAGTCTCAAAATAAACATGATCATATAGATCAATCATAATAGTGTTTAGAAATTTTCAAAACTCCAAGTAATTAATTATGTGGTTACAGAAGAACTACTACTAGTAGATTCTTGATGTTGCAAAAATTGTTCTAACTGAGTTGAGTCCCAATAAACATAATCATTCTCCTTAAATTTAATCAAGCATTTACAGGGAAATTTCAAATAAAATGTGGCTCCTAAAGCCAACACCCTAGATTTCAAAGCCAGAAAAGATTTTTACAAATGATTTTACAAATGTTAAAATTCAAATCCATATATTCTATAAAATTTTATCATTCCTTCAAACATTTTATATAATAAACCATAACTTCCCCCTATCACTCCCTCTCACCCCTTTCCAACAACAGCCCTCCCCAATCCCTCACCCTTCCTCCCTCCCCACCCCCTCCTTCAAATCTTTCATTCCCCCCCCCTTTCCATCCCATTTCTTCCCCTCCACCCCATAATCAATTCCCACTCCCCGGATGAAAGGTGACAAAAATAAAGATCTGGAATATAATTTAAACAACCTTAGCTTCAATGTAAATCATTGAGAATTAAACTTCCTGCTCTAGGTGAAAGGTTTTGAATGTACGGATCCCAAACCTCCATAAAAAGACGAGTTTTTCTAGAAGAACGCCGAACCTCCCAAATTTCAAACAAAAGTAAACGATGTTTTTTTTTTTTTCCTGAGCTTAATGAAGATTCACAAACTACGCTGTGCCGGTCAGCAGCTCTTGCATTCTGAGCAGAAATAAAACAGGTGAACAAATGTACTTTATAGTTCCATGCAAAACTATATGGTATGTAATAGCAAACCTGCACAATTGCCAAAAGTCTCTCTTAGAGTAAATGAAAGCACAAAGCTGATCAAAATAATAGAGACATTAAATGAGTAATAAACCAGAATTCACATAAAGGGAATGGCAAATAAACTAAAGTTGATCAAGATTAGATATGCACTTCCCCCTCCCCATTTGCAGTTTCGGTAATCGCGATTTCACATATTCGTGATTTTTGGGGGAGGGGGAAAAAAGAAACCCACAGCGAAGACGGAGGGAGAAGTGTATATACCTCAAGTTATCAAATCTGGTTTAGTTAAGAAAACTGATGGAAAGGGGGGGGGGGGCTTCACATTCAAAGCTGGGTCCTGAGATGATCTTCCTATAAATGTTGCCTAATGGCTGGGAAGGAGAGTTCAGCTCCTGGTTCTTGGCTTGTATCTCAATGGTTAAATTAGAGATAACAAAGAATTAAACACAAAATGCTCCATACAAGGGGCCGCGGAAAAGTTCTCAGCCCAGCCAAGAAGAGAATGATATAGAGCCATGAAACTTATAAGTTATTCCACGCTTTTCTTGACGCTTTTTGTTTCAATGATATGAAATGAAATGAAAAGTGTCAAGAAAAGTATGGAATAACTTGTAAGTGTCATGGCTCCACATCATTCTCTTCTTGGTTGGGCTGAGAACATTTCAGTGGCTCCTTGTATTGTGATGTCATAATGCCTCATTCCACAAACACATAAGAGCCAGCCTCATCGGTGATGTCACAATGGCTTGGTTTCCCTATACTTGTGCCCATTTGCCGCATTGAAATGAAAAGTGTCAGTTCAATTGCTCAGAATATCGACCCCCCCCCCCTCAATTTAAATGGTTGTTTTCTTGTGCGGTGTGTTCTGAAGAAAGCATAGCATAGCATTTGGAATTAATGTTTGCGGTATTCTTGAATTTGTTTGATATTGCAAATAAATATTAAAAATAAGTTAATTTATTTTAAAAAATTTCTATACTGTTTAAAACCTAATGGTTAACATAGTGTTACATACATAAGTTTATAAAACAAAATAAAAGCTGGCAGACATAATGAACCCCTTTGGAAACTTATCAGGTGGTCAACCATGGGGCACGCATGAAAGATATTCATGTTCCAAGTTGTTCAAATTTGCATGAGAAAGGTTTGGACAAGTACCTGGAGGAAAAGTCCATAGTCTGTTATAGAGAAAGATACGGGGGAAGCCACTTCTTGCCCTGGATCGGTAGCATGGAATGTTGCTACTCTTTGGGGTTCTAGAATCTTGTTACTCTCTGGGATTCCGGAATCTTGCTATTCTTTGAGATTCTGTATGGAATGTTGCTACTCTTTGGGGTTCTAGAATCTTGTTACTCTCTGGGATTCCGGAATCTTGCTATTCTTTGAGATTCTGTATGGAATGTTGCTACTCTTTGGGGTTCTAGAATCTTGTTACTCTCTGGGATTCCGGAATCTTGCTATTCTTTGAGATTCTGTATGGAATGTTGCTACTCTTTGGGTTTTGGCCAGGTACTAGGGACCTGGATTGGCCACTGTGAGAACAGGCTACCGGGCTTGATGGATTATTAGTCTGACCCAGTAAGACTATTCTTATGTTCTTATGGTCTCCTTCCACCGACTGTAGCTGTTTTTGAAACAGGTGATAATGTCTCTGGACCAGGGGAAAAGTTACTCATTTCGGACAACTTGTCATTTCCTTATAGCAGGACAAGTAGATATTTTGTTGCATGAGATTGAAAGTTCGCAGGAAGCATCTTGTATCAGATGTGGCGAATGATTTCCCCCCATGTCCCTCTTTTTCTCCCCTTCCCCCACACCATGCTGTTGGCTTTGTCATGCAGCAGTCCTGAACTGGTGATGGTTTTATGGGCTATTCAATCTTTTATTACACATTATTCTCCTTTAGAGCACTTAGGATATGATGGAGGCTGCTGTAAAATGGACGAGAAAAGCGGCCTTTTGGTCCAGCTGAAAAACAGAGAGACCTGTCAGAGCGTTTAGGTGAGATAAGTGATGCTGAGCGTCCCGTGGAGCTGTTATGATTGAGGAATGCTTCTCCTTTGAGACTGTACAGCTGCCGAAGCATTTCAGAATAAGAACTCTTTGTGTGAACACCAACCACTCACCCACCCCCGACTTCAACAAAAAGCCGTCATAAAAACAGTTTAAAGTCGTATTACCTTTGACCAGAAACCTTATACAGCCGTAATGTGGATTTATGTTGGCTCAGCGGTTAAACAAGACCATGTTTTACAGTTTAATAGCACAGAAATATCCACGGATATTTCGCCTGTCTGGACGATGGGCCACTCTGACTTTCCATTATGAAGTCCCCTCGGAATTACCGACTTGCAGCCCTTGCTGTGTTGGGGTCGGCATATGAAGACAACATTTGTCATTTCTACAACTGTACGTTGATCACGCCACCCATCGTCATTCAAGTTATAGCATTAATAAGGGACTTCTCAACCAATCGCTGAGGTGTGCCTATAACACACTTCGACCAGGCATATACTTAGCTTTGACGTTTTTTGGTTTTTTTTTTAGCTGCCGGGATTGATGCCAATCATGAAAAGTCAGTCATCCCACGTCCTCTCTTCCTTCTGGCAGGCTTCATGTTGAAGACGTTTGTGCGACAATGATTTACTGAGCGAGACCAGACAGCTTGCGTAGCCTCATCTCTTTTTATTTTTGCTTCTTGGCATTTTCGTTTAGGTGTTAAAGCTACCTGCAGCTATAAAGCCTAGGTTGTTTTAGGAAGTAAGCCTCAGGGAAATCTGCTGTGACTAGACTGTATTCTTCCTGCCCAAACACTTAAAGATCTATAAATGCCAAGAAAGTTTCCCATTCTTTGCTCAAGACCAAACCAACAAGGTTCTCTGGCATGTATGTCAACCTATCATTTCTTTCCAGGTCAGGAAATATTTATTCATGTATTTAATTCATTTTCTATCCTGTTCTCAGAATGGGTTACAGGTTAACATGCATAATATATAGTTAACCTTTCTTAGAAACATAGAAACATGATAAAGGCCAAACGAATCATCCGTCTGCCCATCCACAGCATCCGCTATCTCCTCCTCTCCCTATTGGCTAAGGCTCTTAACATTTGCATCTCCTCTTCCTATAGGCTAGGGCTTTTCACACCTGCATTGTGATGTCATAGAACTTTATGGTTATAGAAACATAGTAATATGATGGCAAATAAAAGCCAAATTGCTCATCCAGAGCATCCACTATCTCCTCCTCTCCCTATTGGCTAAGGCTATTTACAACTTCATTGTGATGTCATAGACCTTTATGGTTATAGAAACATTGTAACCAAATGGCCCATCCAGTCTGCCCATCTGCAGTAACCATTGTCTCTTCCTCTCGCTAAGAGATCCCACGTGCCTATCCCAGGCTTTCTTGAATTCAGACACAGTCTCTGTCTCCACCACCTCTTCCTGATCCACGCATCTACCACCCTGTCTGTAAAAAAGTATTTCCTTAGATTACTCCTGAGCCTATCACCTCTTAACGTCATCCTATGCCCTCTCATTCCAGAGCTTCCTTTCAAATCAAGATGTGTCCAGTGGTCCTGAACGTAAGGGTTATGCATGTGAACCCGCAAGTTGCATGCAGAATGCTGACAGTCATCTTTTGAACTACGCTTCCTTCCTAGGGAGCTGCTCCTGCCCCCTCAGTGTATACAAAAGCAATCAAATAGCACTATAATGACTGACATATAACCAGAAGGAAGGAAACAGGGGGAAATCCCTGGCACTACAATTCTTTTCTGCTCTGTAACAAACATGTCCATTAACATCATAACATTCAAATAACTGATCAGAACCGACAGAAACACTGTGTGCAACCAACACTAATCTTACATAGAGCTTGCAGCTACTCATTTGTCATGCTAGCGAGCAGACTTAAACTAGACTATGGGCTTCTTTTACAAAAGTGCGTTCGGGCCTTAACACGCGGAATAGCGCGCGCTAAATTGCTGCGTGAGATAGACCTTAACGCCAGGTGCATAGAAGGACACGGGTGACTAAGGATTCGCCAGGTTACACCTGGCTGGGCCTCCGCGTGGGCGGATCGCCGGACTTGATGGACCTAAGGTCTGATCCGGAGATGGCAGTTCTTATGCCAGCATTGAGCTGGAGTTAGTTCTAGAAGCGTACCGCGCGGTTTAGCGTGCCGTACTTTTGTGCGTGTGCTAAAAACGCTAGCGCACCTTAGTAAAAGGAGCCCTATATGTTCTTGAGTGTTTTTTCCTTGTGTTTTTATTCTCTCGGTTCATCTGAGAGACGGAGAAGTCTCCAACTTCAGACTGATCGTAAGGCAGAAGGCAGGCGAAGCCCGCCGACAGGGCAAGGTTTTTCTGTGCTGCGATTGGAGTTGGGCGACAGTGGTCTGTTTTATCAAACATGGAGATTTGATCCATTTTATTTGTTTATTTGTTTAATTAAATCGTAAAGGGGAAGGAATCCTATAAATGGCGATCAAAAAGTTAGGGTTCCTTTTACAAAGGCGCTAAAATGCCGCACGCGCTAGCCGCTATCGCCTCCTTTTAAGCAGGTGGTAATTTTTTGGCTAGTGTGCTAATCCTTTGCATGCGCTAAAAACGCTAGCGCACCTTTTGTAAAAGGAGCCCTTAGTGCTAGAAAAAATTGTCCCAAATTATTCCTAACAGGCAATATTCAAACAAAAATTTAGTCCACAATAATTGGATCCAAAATAATAGAAAAAAGCCAAAAGGAAAATTATAGGGTAGGGACAGTGGCATGGTAAGGTGGGGGGGGGGGAGGACCATCCCGGGTGCAGTCTTGGTGGGGGAGCCAGCACCTTTCCACCTCCCCCATGCCACGCTCGCGCTCTCCCACTTCTTTAAATCTCCGCCAGTTCGAGCAACTTTTCCAGCCTGCTACTCGCACCGGACTGGCTCCCCTCTGAAATCACTTCCGGGTCGCAAAACCAGAGGGAAAGCCGAAGCTGCTCGCACTGGCAAAGATTTAAAAGAGGAAGGGAGGGTGTGAGTGTGGCTCGGGAGGTATGGAAGGCGTGGGGGAGTGGCGGAGAGGAGGGCACAGGGGACACTCCCCCCCCCCAGGCATCTCCTACCGTCGCTACGCCACTGGATAGGGATAACCTTTAACGTTACTATAAGGCAGATGGGAAAAAAAACCCCTCTTGACCATTCACATTGGGTGGACCTTCTCTAGTCACCAGAAACTCAATGAGTTGTTTAGGCTCAAAAATATAGGAAATTAGAGATTCCTGCTTGAAATTATAGGGGAGGAATCATATGGCCCATGGAGTTGGGCAGCGCCAGTCATAAAGGTTAGTTTTCTTCCTGTGGGCAAGTGGAGAGAGCAGGTCGGCAAGGAGCCAAAAGTATTGCAAGTTTCCAAGTTTATTATAAGTTTTGATTAATCGCCTATTCCAAATTCTAAGTGATGTACAGTTAAAAATTACAAAATCGAGGGAAACAAACATGACTAACAAAATTATTACTAAACGTATTAAAATTTCAATAAATACATAACATGACATACCATAACTAACAAAACTATTATTAAACATATTAAAATTCAATAAGTACGTACAAGGTCAAAAAGAGGGAAAGTTAAGAGAAGAAGTACAATTCAATTCAAAAGTAACGATTAAGGTAAATAACACATTGGGAGAGGGGAGAGACATTCATTATAATATAAGGAAGAATTAAAGGCATAGGCAATTCATTTAATCCTTGCATCGCAATGGGGCTTATTTGAATTCTTGAGCCATCTGAAGAAAGGACGCCAGCAAACCCCTTACAAGAACACGCATAAATTCACGTGTGGGAGTGTATTGGGACAGATTCGGTAAAGATGCCCAAATTTGGGCACTGGAAAAAAAAAAAATAGCGCTGAGCTCTATTCTATAAAGAGTGCTTCAAAGTGACTGAATGCCTGTGATAAAGCTGGGGATGGACACTTTGGCCCAGATTCTATAAAAGAACGCCTGACATTAAGCACCTAGATCTGAGTCCCTAACATATCCCCCTCCCCCCCCCCTCTTTCACTAAGCCACGGTAGAGGTTTCTACTGTGGTTCGGAGCACTGAATGTTCCGATGCTGCTCCATCGCTCGTAGAATTCCTGTGAGCTTTGGAGCAGCTTTCGGAGCATTTAGCGCTTTGGGCCGTGGTAGAAACCTTGACCGAGGCTTAGCAAAAAAGGGAGGTGGGGGGAGGTGTTAATTATTAAAAAATTATTTAATTATTATTTAATTATTTAAAAAGTTTAATTTGCGCCGATAACAAGCAATTGGCATCTCATAATTGGCTTACGTTAAAATGAATTACTTTCTAGGTGCCCAACGTGGGAAATTATGGCGCCTGCCAGAAATGCATGGTTAAGGGCGAATCGCGGGTGGATTGTGGTGGGTGTGTTTTGCATGAAAGCGCAGGTATTTAGGCCAAGTAAACCCCTGGCATACATAAGGGGCATCTAAGTTCAATTTAGGTGTCACCAGGTGCAGTCATATAAGAACATAAGCAGTGCCTCCGCCGGGTCAGACCATAGGTCCATCCTGCCCGGCAGTCTGCTCCCGCGACGGCCCAAACAGGTCACGACCTGTCTGAATCACCAGAAGGGGCCCCCTTGCCACCTTGGTTTCTCATCGAAGTCCTATCTTCCCATCGAAGTCCTAACCCTCCGGACTTGCACATGCACGACCTGGTTGGGTTTCTATACTTATTACCTGGTTAGCTTTCTATACTTGTGTTACATCCCAGCTCCTCCCTCAGTATCCCACGATCCTTTTATCCCTCAGGAATCCGTCCAATCCCTGTTTGAATCCCTGTACCGTACTCTGCCTGATCACTTCCTCCGGTAGCGCATTCCAAGTGTCCACGACCCTTTGGGTGAAAAAAAACTTCCTTGCGTTTGTTTTGAACCTATCTCCCTTCAGTTTCTCCGAATGCCCCCTCGTACTTGTTGTCCCCTTCAGTCTGAAGAATCTGTCCCTATCCACCCTCTCTATGCCCCTCATGATCTATAAATGAGTCATATCCGCCACATTCCTGCGTTCTAGGCACTATTGATAGAATCGGGGCCTTTGAGCGAAATTCTGACACATTGTTAATTCTATTGTTTAAATGATGCCATTTTACTGTGTTTTGGCGTCAGCTTTTTTAATGCGTAAAAATTGCTAGATAGTGATGCTAAAGTGTCAGTAACATACAGGTACCTTAAGAATATTAAATGTTGTTTCATAGTTATACGTGAATATGATGACTAAGTATGCAAAATTTCTCGTTGAAATTCAAAGCAGTTGCTGAGAAAATGACACAAAACTCTAGGGGGTTATTTTTTTTATTTTTGCCTCACCCTGTAGTTGATATTTATTTATTCATTCAATTTTTTATACCGTTCTCCCCGGGGAGCTCAGAACGGTTTACATGAATTTATTCAGGTACTCAAGCAGTTTTCCCTATCTGTCCCGGCGAGGCTCACAATCTAGCTAATGCACCTGGGGCAATGGGGGGATTAAGCGACTTGCCCAGGGTCACAAGAAGCAGCGTGGGATTGAACCCACAACCTCAGGGTGCTGAGGCTGTAGCGTTAACCGCTGCACCACTCTAGAAATCAAAATGTAGCAAAAGTGAGCCAAGTATTGGACAATCAAGCCATTGTGACATCACTGATGAGGTTGGCTCTTAGGCATTGGTGGAATGAGGCATTATGACATCACAATACCAGCTGTGGTTATCAAATGAAGCTTTTCACATTATTCATTCAATTTTCCATACCATTCTCCCAGAGGCGCTCAGAACTGTTTACATGAATTTATTCAGGTACTCAAGCATTTTCCCCTGTCTGTCCCGGCGGGCTCACAATCTATCTAATGTACCTGGGCAATGGAGGGATTAAGGGACTTGTCCAAGGTCACAAGCAGTAGTTGGTAAATAAATGTTCCGACTCTGACTCCTCAGTTTTTTGTACTTCAGACTCCGACTCCAGGTACCCGAAATTTCCTCCGACTCAGACTCCGACTCCTCAGTTTTTTGTACTTCAGACTCCGACTCCAAGTACCCGAAATTTCCTCCGACTCCGACTCCACAGCACTGGTTAATTTTCAGATCGTTAAAATGGAATGTCAAGTTGAGAGAAATGAGCATTTTCGACACCACCTTCTTCTTGCTTCTAATCAAGGTTCTAAGACCGCAGAAGCTGCTCGCAACATTTGTGCTGTGTATATAGTGGGTGCTATAGCTGAAAGAATCGTTCGTGATTGGTATGCCAAGTTCAAAAATGGAGACGGTAGATAAATGTTCCGACTCCGACTCCTCAGTTTTTTGTACTTCTGACTCCGACTCCAGGTACCCGAAATTTCCTCCGACTCAGACTCCGACTCCTCAGTTTTTTGTACTTCAGACTCTGACTCCGACTCCAGTACCCGAAACTTCCTCCAACTCCTCGACTCCACAGCACTGGTTAATTTTCAGATCGTTAAAATGGAATGTCAAGTTGAGAGAAATGAGCATTTTCGACACCACCTTCTTTTTGCTTTTAATCAAGGTTCTAAGGCCGCAGAAGCTGCTCGCAACATTTGTGCTGTGTATATAGTGGGTGCTATAGCTGAAAGAATCGCTCGTGATTGGTATGCCAAGTTCAAAAATGGAGACGGTAGATAAATGTTCCGACTCCGACTCCTCAGTTTTTTGTACTTCAGACTCCGACTCCAGGTACCCAAAATTTCCTCCGACTCAGACTCCGACTCCTCAGTTTTTTGTACTTCAGACTCTTGACTCCGACTCCAGTAACCGAAATTTCCTCCAACTCCTCGACTCCGACTCCACAGCACTGGTTAATTTTCAGATCGTTAAAATGGAATGTCAAGTTGAGAGAAATGAGCATTTTCGACACCACCTTCTTTTTGCTTTTAATCAAGGTTCTAAGGCCGCAGAAGCTGCTAGCAACATTTGTGCTGTGTATATAGTGGGTGCTATAGCTGAAAGAATCGCTCGTGATTGGTATGCCAAGTTCAAAAATGGAGACGGTAGATAAATGTTCCGACTCCGACTCCTCAGTTTTTTGTACTTCTGACTCCGACTCCAGGTACCCGAAATTTCCTCCGACTCAGACTCCGACTCCTCAGTTTTTTGTACTTCAGACTCTGACTCCGACTCCAGTACCCGAAATTTCCTCCAACTCCTCGACTCCGACTCCACAGCACTGGTTAATTTTCAGATCGTTAAAATGGAATGTCAAGTTGAGAGAAATGAGCATTTTCGACACCACCTTCTTTTTGCTTTTAATCAAGGTTCTAAGGATGCAGAAGCTGCTCGCAACATTTGTGCTGTGTATATAGTGGGTGCTATAGCTGAAAGAATCGCTCGTGATTGGTATGCCAAGTTCAAAAATGGAGTCGGTAGATAAATGTTCCGCATCCGACTCCTCAGTTTTTTGTACTTCTGACTCCGACTCCAGGTACCCGAAATTTCCTCCGACTCCGACTCCACAGCACTGGTTAATTTTCAGATCGTTAAAATGGAATGTCAAGTTGAGAGAAATGAGCATTTTCGACACCACCTTCTTCTTGCTTCTAATTAAGGTTCTAAGGCCGCAGAAGCTGCTAGCAACATTTGTGCTGTGTATATAGTGGGTGCTATAGCTGAAAGAATCGCTCGTGATTGGTATGCCAAGTTCAAAAATGGAGACGGTAGATAAATGTTCCGACTCCGACTCCTCAGTTTTTTGTACTTCTGACTCCGACTCCAGGTACCCGAAATTTCCTCCGACTCCGACTCCACAGCACTGGTTAATTTTCAGATCGTTAAAATGGAATGTCAAGTTGAGAGAAATGAGCATTTTCGACACCACCTTCTTCTTGCTTCTAATCAAGGTTCTAAGACCGCAGAAGCTGCTCGCAACATTTGTGCTGTGTATATAGTGGGTGCTATAGCTGGAAGAATCGTTCGTGATTGGTATGCCAAGTTCAAAAATGGAGACGGTAGATAAATGTTCCGACTCAGACTCCTCAGTTTTTTGTACTTCAGACTCCGACTCCAGGTACCCGAAATTTCCTCCGACTCCTCAGTTTTTTGTACTTCAGACTCCGACTCCAGGTACCCGAAATTTCCTCCGACTCCTCAGTTTTTTGTACTTCAGACTCCGACTCCAGGTACCCAAAATTTCCTCCGACTCAGACTCCGACTCCTCAGTTTTTTGTACTTCAGACTCTTGACTCCGACTCCAGTACCCGAAATTTCCTCCAACTCCTCGACTCCAACTCCACAGCACTGGTTAATTTTCAGATCGTTAAAATGGAATGTCAAGTAGAGAGAAATGAGCATTTTCGACACCACCTTCTTTTTGCTTTTAATCAAGGTTCTAAGGCCGCAGAAGCTGCTAGCAACATTTGTGCTGTGTATATAGTGGGTGCTATAGCTGAAAGAATCGCTCGTGATTGGTATGCCAAGTTCAAAAATGGAGACGGTAGATAAATGTTCCGACTCCGACTCCTCAGTTTTTTGTACTTCTGACTCCGACTCCAGGTACCCGAAATTTCCTCCGACTCAGACTCCGACTCCTCAGTTTTTTGTACTTCAGACTCTGACTCCGACTCCAGTACCCGAAATTTCCTCCAACTCCTCGACTCCGACTCCACAGCACTGGTTAATTTTCAGATCGTTAAAATGGAATGTCAAATTGAGAGAAATGAGCATTTTCGACACCACCTTCTTTTTGCTTTTAATCAAGGTTCTAAGGATGCAGAAGCTGCTCGCAACATTTGTGCTGTGTATATAGTGGGTGCTATAGCTGAAAGAATCGCTCGTGATTGGTATGCCAAGTTCAAAAATGGAGACGGTAGATAAATGTTCCGACTCCGACTCCTCAGTTTTTTGTACTTCTGACTCCGACTCCAGGTACCCGAAATTTCCTCCGACTCAGACTCCGACTCCTCAGTTTTTTGTACTTCAGACTCTGACTCCGACTCCAGTACCCGAAATTTCCTCCAACTCCTCGACTCCGACTCCACAGCACTGGTTAATTTTCAGATCGTTAAAATGGAATGTCAAGTTGAGAGAAATGAGCATTTTCGACACCACCTTCTTTTTGCTTTTAATCAAGGTTCTAAGGATGCAGAAGCTGCTCGCAACATTTGTGCTGTGTATATAGTGGGTGCTATAGCTGAAAGAATCGTTCTTGATTGGTATGCCAAGTTCAAAAATGGAGTCGGTAAATAAATGTTCCGACTCCGACTCCTCAGTTTTTTGTACTTCTGACTCCGACTCAAGGTACCCGAAATTTCCTCCGACTCCGACTCCACAGCACTGGTTAATTTTCAGATCGTTAAAATGGAATGTCAAGTTGAGAGAAATGAGCATTTTCGACACCACCTTCTTTTTGCTTTTAATCAAGGTTCTAAGGCCGCAGAAGCTGCTAGCAACATTTGTGCTGTGTATATAGTGGGTGCTATAGCTGAAAGAATCGCTCGTGATTGGTATGCCAAGTTCAAAAATGGAGACGGTAGATAAATGTTCCGACTCCGACTCCTCAGTTTTTTGTACTTCTGACTCCGACTCCAGGTACCCGAAATTTCCTCCGACTCAGACTCCGACTCCTCAGTTTTTTGTACTTCAGACTCTGACTCCGACTCCAGTACCCGAAATTTCCTCCAACTCCTCGACTCCGACTCCACAGCACTGGTTAATTTTCAGATCGTTAAAATGGAATGTCAAGTTGAGAGAAATGAGCATTTTCGACACCACCTTCTTTTTGCTTTTAATCAAGGTTCTAAGGATGCAGAAGCTGCTCGCAACATTTGTGCTGTGTATATAGTGGGTGCTATAGCTGAAAGAATCGCTCGTGATTGGTATGCCAAGTTCAAAAATGGAGTCGGTAGATAAATGTTCCGACTCCGACTCCTCAGTTTTTTGTACTTCTGACTCCGACTCCAGGTACCCGAAATTTCCTCCGACTCCGACTCCACAGCACTGGTTAATTTTCAGATCGTTAAAATGGAATGTCAAGTTGAGAGAAATGAGCATTTTCGACACCACCTTCTTCTTGCTTCTAATCAAGGTTCTAAGACCGCAGAAGCTGCTCGCAACATTTGTGCTGTGTATATAGTGGGTGCTATAGCTGAAAGAATCGTTCGTGATTGGTATGCCAAGTTCAAAAATGGAGACGGTAGATAAATGTTCCGACTCCGACTCCTCAGTTTTTTGTACTTCTGACTCCGACTCCAGGTACCCGAAATTTCCTCCGACTCAGACTCCGACTCCTCAGTTTTTTGTACTTCAGACTCTGACTCCGACTCCAGTACCCGAAACTTCCTCCAACTCCTCGACTCCACAGCACTGGTTAATTTTCAGATCGTTAAAATGGAATGTCAAGTTGAGAGAAATGAGCATTTTCGACACCACCTTCTTTTTGCTTTTAATCAAGGTTCTAAGGATGCAGAAGCTGCTCGCAACATTTGTGCTGTGTATATAGTGGGTGCTATAGCTGAAAGAATCACTCGTGATTGGTATGCCAAGTTCAAAAATGGAGTCGGTAGATAAATGTTCCGACTCCGACTCCTCAGTTTTTTGTACTTCTGACTCCGACTCCAGGTACCCGAAATTTCCTCCGATTCCTCGACTCCGACTCCACAGCCCTGGTCACAAGGAGCAGCGTGGGTTTGAACCCACAACCTCAGGGTGCTGAGGCTGTAGGTTTAACCACTGCGCCACACTCTCCCCATATTGTTCTAAATGAATGACCATCCTTAGTGACGTTTTGCATCCCTGCCTACCTTAGACGTCTCTGCAACAGCCAGCAGTGCTTCTCCATTTAGAAGTACTCCAGCACAGGGCCTTTTAGCACTTGCAAAGTCTCCCTTGTGTTTTATGGCTTGCAACCTACGTGCAGTATGCTCCTATCTTCCAATTATATAATAAAGCCATCTAGTTTTCTCATACTCTGTCAAATCTTTCAAAAAATATTAAAGACTTTCTTGTTTCTGCTATTTTGGATTAGGGTTTTTTTAAAAAAATAATTTACTAAGAACATATGACTTGCCATACTGGGACAGACTGAAGGTCCATCAAGCCCAGTATCCAATTTCCAACAGTGGCCAACCCAGGTCCCAAGTACCTGGCAGAAACCCAAAGAGTAGCAACATTCCAGAGCTGAGATTGTGATGTCATAATGCCTCATTCCACCAATGCCTAAGAGCCAACCTCACCAGTGATGTCACAATGCCTTGATTGTACTATACTTGGCTCACATAAGAATTGCCATACTGGGACAGACCGAAGGTCCATCAAGCCCAGTATCCTGTTTCCAACAGTGGCCAACCCAGGTCCCAAGTACCTGGCAGAAACCCAAAGAGTAGCAACATTCCAGAGCTGAGATTGTGATGTCATAATGCCTCATTCCACCAATGCCTAAGAGCCAACCTCACCAGTGATGTCACAATGCCTTGATTGTACTATACTTGGCTCACATAAGAATTGCCATACTGGGACAGACCGACAGTGGTCAACCCAGGTCTCAAGTACTTAGCTAGATCCCAAATAGTAAAACAGATTTTATGCTGCTTATCCTAGGAATAAGCTGTGGGACCTATGGACTTCCCTTGTCCAAACCTTTTTTAAACCCCGCTAAGCTAACTGATTTCACCCCATTCTCTGGCAACAAATTCCAGGGTTTAATTACACATTGTGTGAATAAATATTTTCTCCGGGTTGTTTTAAATCAACTACTTAGTAGCTTCATCGCATGCCCCCTAGTCCTAGTATTTTGGGAAAGAGTAAACAAGCTTTTTGCATCTTCCCTTTCCACTTCACTCAGTATTTTATAGACCTCTTATCATAGCACGCTCACGCCTCTTCTGTGCAAAGTCTTATTGTAAATCACATCAAGCCCTCTTTTGCAGAGATGATGTGGTATGTAAAATGAAGGATTAGATTAGATGTAAAAATAAGGGGGGAAGAGAGCTATATCAAAACTCGTTTGGCCAGAACAGTATCAGGCTGCTGTTTCTCCCAGATTTCTTGCAGAGGTGACATTGCATTTATAATCCCCCCTTCTGCTACCCCCCTCCCCCAACCTTTCACCTTTAATTTTGTCACAGCAAGCAAGAATCCCTTGTACTGTAAATGCGCACATGGCATCTGACATAAGCACTGTGCAATACTTCAAAGCCATGCGGTTGACATGTAGCGAGCACCGGACAATCCCTCCAGGGTTAAGGAGAGCAGATAATAAGCTCGTGTCGCGCGCTCCAAAGGTATTTGAACAGGCCTCTGTGGTGCCAATTAGTACGGTTTGGCATCGTGCTTTCTGTGCAGAATGGACCTGGTGTTAAGACGCCAGCTGAGTGAGATGCAAATTCTGCGTGATGGGCTGGTGGTGACTGAGGTTCTTTCCTTTGAAGTGGTAGCTTCCTGCCCGGTTCCCGAGTGCATCTCTGTCATATGCCGGCTGAAAATATAGGATCAATATTTAAGGCTATTTCCAGACCGGACTCCAATGATAATTTCAATATACTCAATATCCAGTCTTGAGTATATTTAAACGCTAACCAGAACGCAAAACAGGGCCGAGATCAGGCTTGGCTGCTTGCATTATCGTGATTGGACATGGAGTGATTATTTAACATAGTAGATGACGGCAGATAAAGACCCGAATGATCCATCCAGTCTGCCCAACCTGATTTAATTTAAATTTTTTCTTCTTAGTTATTTATTTCTGGGCAAGACTCCAAAGCTCTACCCGGTTCTGTGCTTGGGTTCCAACTGCCAAAATATCCGTCAAAACCTACTCCAGCCCATCTCCACCCTCCCAGCCATTGAAGCCCTCCCATGCCCATCCTCCCCCAAACGGCCATATACAGACACATACAGTGCAAGTCAGTACTGGCCTTAGTTCAATATTTAATATTATTTTCTGATTCTAAATCTTCTGTGTTCATCCCACGCTTCTTTGAACTCAGTCACCGCTTTCCTCTCCACCACCTCTCTCGGGAGCGCATTCCAGGCATCCACCACCCTCTCCGTAAAGTAGAATTTCCTAACATTGCCCCTGAATCTACCACCCCTCAACCTCAAATTGTGTCCTCTGGTTTTACCATTTTCCTTTCTCTGGAAAAGATTTTGTTCTACGTTAATACCCTTCAAGTATTTGAACGTCTGAATCATATCTCCCCTGTCTCTCCTTTCCTCTAGGGTATACATATTCAGGGCTTCCAGTCTCTCCTCATACGTCTTCTGGCGCAAGCCTTCTATCATTTTCGTCGCCCTCTCTGGACTGCTTCAAGTCTTCTTACGTCCTTCGCCAGAGCACAATACTTCATATAACACAATATTTGCAGTTATATTCTCCAATTGAATTCTCAACATGATCCCAGACTACAACTAAGAAGATAAATACATTGCTCCTCTATTTTCTTGTTGTTGTTTTTTTGCCATTTTGGGACTACGTGGAGATTTTTTTTCTGAGACTGATGCCTGTTTTTAGACCCTGTTACATGTCTTTCTTGGACTTAACCCTTTATTTGCCATTGTTGCTCAGAAGCAGCATGCATCTTCTATGGCTCTTTTCTCCAAATGGCTGTTTTCGTGGCCCTGTTGCTCTCGTTGAACATCAAGTTACGTAAAGGGGCCGTTTCACCATCTGCCAATTAAAGCATTAATACAAGGGTTGCTGGTTTCTGAGGTCTCTTTTTCTCCACGTTTTTATGATTTTGATTTCTAGATTAAAAGCAGCTGTACGTCTCTGGTTGTAGAGTTTATCTATATGATTTTGAACATACGAACATAAGAATTGCCGCTGCTGGGTCAGGTGTATTCCAGCCATGTTTATACAGGTTTTGTGATGCTGTTTTAGATAGACCCATCGGTGCCTATGTAGCTTTATAAAATAGACTCAAAATACAGTGGTACCTTCATTCTAGAAGCATGCTCGTAATCCAAAGTACTCGTATATTAAAGCACATGTCCCCATAGGCCATAATGGGCAACACTGACAATTAGTTCCAGAACCCAAAAGGTGCCAAGGAAGTGGCGAGGGGTAGTCCAGGAGTGTGTACCTGCCGGGTGCTTCATCGCCGTCTCCTCCGTCTGCCAGCTGCTGGAGAACCACGCAGTGCCGCTTCGGAGGGATGGAGAATCCCGCAGTGCCGCTTCGGGGGGATGGAGAATCCCGCAGTGCCGCTTCGTGCAGGTGGGACGGCACTCAGCTGCGTAGGCTCAGATAGAGGCCCTCCAACATGCGGAAGGCACCCGGCATTGAAGGCTGGCTGGCGGACGGAAGAGGAATCCCTCTGAAGTAGCGCTTCCTGCAGTGTAAGCGCTCATTTATCGGGGCAGTGCTCAGTTTGCGAGACGAAAGTTTGCTGAGTGTTTTGCTCGTCTTGCAAAACACTCGCAAATCGCGTTATTCGCAAACCGAGGTTCCACTGAAGGTGCTTATTTGCACTTCCAACCTAGTCAGTCTGTTATAAAACGAGCTAATTGTTGAAAACAGGAGGAGGAAAAACCAAGAAAAAAATATTCTGAACCAAATTGTGCATCTGAACCCAGCCCCCTAGAAAAATAGACAAATATACTGCAGCAGACAGATTTTGATCACTAAATTGAAATCCTACCTTTGTTGTCTGGTGATTTCTAGTTGCACTAGATCTTTCTATCTCTTTCCTTCCATACTTCCTCAGGCCCAACAATTGTCTCCCTCCTTCCTTCCTATGTCCCGAGTTCTTGCCCCTCACTGCCTTCTAGCCTTTGGCCTTCCTCCCACTCTCCCTGCCGCACCGAAGTCTGCTTTCCTCCTGCACTAAAGCCTGCCTGTCTTCCTCCGTGCCGCGCCTATTCCTCCTCCCTGGTCCGCCACTCGCCCACTGCTGCTGCAACTCCACAAAGGGAAGGGCCAGCAGCATGCAATCAGGCCCACAAGCCTTCCCCCGATGTAAATTCTGATGTCATAGATAAGGTCTGGGCCATCCAATCGCTGGTCTGGACCTTATCTCTGACGTCAGAATTGACATAGGGGCAAGACTTGTGGGCCCGATTGCATGCCGCCGGCCGTTCTCTTCGTTTCCTGTAGCAGCGAGTGGATAAGAGGGCAATGAGCAGCTCCAGTAGTGGGTGGGTGTGTGTGTGCAATGAGCAGCAGCAGAACGCCGGGTGGGGGGGAGGGGGCCACGAGAAGTAGCAGAACGCCGGGGGGGGGGGGCCGAGGTGTATTCACTCCATAAGATGCACCCCCTTTTCCACCCCCTTTTTGGGGGTGGAAAAAGTGCATCTTATGGAGCAAAAAAATACGGTAATAGCAACATTCCCTGCTACCATTTCCAGGCAGTAGTATAGCAAGGGTAGGAGGGGCCCTCCTCTCCTCCCCCCCACTCCTTCTGTGCCCCCCCCCCCCCGCACCATACTTGCGCTCCCTTCCTTCCATACCTCTTTAAATCTTCACCAGCAGGAGCAGCTTCTCCGGCCTGCTGCCCACGCCGGCACTCTGACGTGTGAGCCCACTGGGATAGATAGGGAAAAATACTTGAGTAGCTTAATGTAAATTACTTAGGCTATATGTAATGTGACCATACGACCCATTTTGAACAGGACCATCCCGTTTTTAGCTCGCCTGTCCCACTCCTTCTGAAAACGGGACATTTCGGTGTCCCGAAGCTGTGCATGGGGACAAGTTCAAGTTTATTAATATTTGATGAATCGCTAAATCTGTTTGCAAAGCGATGTACAAAATATAATAGAAAGTAAAATGATAAAAAGACAAGTCCAAAGACATTAATTTTAAAAACAAGACAAACTAGAATTGGGGGGGGGGGGGAAGGAGGGGAAAAGTTACAACTCTTTTTTTTTGTGGAAAAACAAAGATGGGAAAAAAACATAGGGAAACGGGGTAGTTAAAAATTTGTAAATATTAAGGAAGTCTAAGATTAAGTGTTGAAAGCATCTTTAAAAAGATGAGTTTGTAGAGATTTTTTAAAGGAGGAGAGATCTTTTTCATTTTTAATAAATTGTGGTAAAGAGTTCCACCATTGAGGACCAATTACAGAAAACATGTCGGGCGAGCTAAAAACGGGATGGTCCCATTCACAACGGGATGTATGGTCACATTATTTATAGCTTAAGTGGTTTACATTCTGGTACTCAAGTATTTTTCCCTATCTATCCCAGTGGGCTCACACTCTACCTAATATACCTGGGGCAATGGGGGATTAAGTGACTTGCCCAGGGTCACAAGGAGCAGCATGGGATTTGAACCCACCACCTCAGGTCGCTGAGGCTAAAGCTCTAACCACTGCGCCACACACTCCCACATCAAGTCAGTATGCATATTTTTAAGTCAGTTGGACTTTTGTAGCGGTCCAGTTATACATGTCCCCTTACATGCAAAAACTGACCTTCGAAAATGAACTCCTAACAGTTAATGCACAAAGCACAAAATGCATTAAAAGTGCAAAACGAGTCCGCCAAAATAGTTCCACAAGAACAAACCGCAAAGCAGTGGAGCGGGTATCTCGTTCCATGCAATTTATTTCAAAAAATGGTGCAAAGGTAGCACAGTCAAATATACAATGGCACGAGCTACACAGTATAATTGTGGCATAGACCCGACACGGGCCGTGTTTCGGTCGTAGCACCAACCTTCTTCTGGGGTCCGGTCTTGCTGTGAGCCACAAGCTTAAAAATGTAAAAAAACAATGCAAAAATTGTGTTTGCAACAAATGCAGTCTAGGAACCCGTGACAAATGCTTAAAGCAGTTTAGCAAATAGAACCCTCGGGAAATGAGTGCTGAAGGGTGTCAGGTCAAAAGCGCGCCGGGACAAAGGCGTGCCCAGACAATTGAGTGCAGCGCGTGCCTCCGCACCACTCTAAATTACTGTTTTTAGCGCTCCAACGGGGGGGCGTGGGGGGGGAACCCCCCCACTTTACTTAATAGACATCGCGCCGCGTTGTGGGGGCGTTGTGGAGGGTGTGGGGGGTTGTAACTCCCCACATTTTACTGAAAACTTCACTTTTTTCCTGTTTTTAGGGAAAAAGTTCAGTTTACAGTAAAATGTGGAGGGTTACAACCCCCCAAACCCCCCATAATGCCGGCGCGATGTCTATTAAGTAAACTGGGGGGGTTTCCCAGCAAAAACCCCCGTCGGAGCCCCTAAAAACTGTAATTTAGAGTGGCGCGGTGGCGCGCGCTGCGCTCAATTGTCGGCGTGCGCTTTTGTCTTTCGCGCCGTTGTCTATGAACCGTGCTGAAGAGACTACGGCATCTCCATAGGGCATGTGGATATTGTGTGCTTGGTCTACAGTGCAGGCACGGTTTAAGTTTCAAGTTTCAAGTTTATTATGAAATTTGATTAATCACCAATTCCAAATTCTAGGCGATGTACATTAGATAAAAATATAAGGTTAGGGGAAACATACCTCACGAACATGGACTTAGTCAAATAAACATATTAAATCAACAAATACAAACATCTCTAATAAGGACTAAGTCTAAAAAACGTGTTACATCGACTTATACACTGAATTGAGTAATGGAAAAATCTGAATTAAGTGACCAAATAACAAAGTTCAAAAATAACAATAAATAGGAACACTTATAATGTATAATGTGTATTTTAAAACAAGGGAAAAAAGACCTCAAAATACCCCAAGAATGTGATCAATGAGTCACAACTTTTTCGGGGTGGGTATCATCACTGGTCAAAAACCCTTGAATTTTTAATTTCTAATTTTTAAATGCAATTTTTTAATATTTGCTTTTGTGATTATATTTTCTCCTTAAATCATATTTGTGACTATATAACAATTTTCTTCTTATGAATGAGCAGACGGAGGCCCAGCCCGTTTCGCACTGATGGGCTTCTTCAAGGGTAACGATAAAGCTTGTAATTGTGCCAGTATAATATTCAATATTGCTCAAAACTCATTCATAAAACTGCTGCTCATTCTGCCGACACAATGAATGAGTTTTGAGCAATATTGAATATTATACTGGCACAATTACAAGCTTTATCGTTACCCTTGAAGAAGCCCATCAGTGCGAAACGGGCTGGGCCTCCGTCTGCTCATTCATAAGAAGAAAATTGTTATATAGTCACAAATATGATTTAAGGAGAAAATATAATCACAAAAGCAAATATAAAAAAATTGCATTTAAAAATTAGAAATTAAAAATTCAAGGGTTTTTGACCAGTGATGATACCCACCCCGAAAAAGTTGTGACTCATTGATCACATTCTTGGGGTATTTTGAGGTCTTTTTTTCCCTTGTTTTAAAATACACATTATACATTATAAGTGTTCCTATTTATTGTTATTTTTGAACATCGACTTATACAAACAGAATCAAAACAAAAGGGAAAATTAAAAAAGAATTACAATCTGGTATTCAAAGAAAAACATTTAAGGGAAAAAACAAAAGGAAGGGAAAAAAAATAAATTAAGAAGAAATATACAATTAAGATAAGAGTCATTAGCAGTTCATTTACTCATTGAATGCATCTTTAAAAAGAAAACTCTTAAGTTTGCTCTTAAATTTTTCCAAATTCTTTTCCTCTCTTATGTAACGTGGAAGGGCATTCCAAGATTGGGGAGCCGTTACCGAAAAAATAGTGTGACGCCTTGTGTTGATAATTTTCAACGAGGGAATAACCAATAAATGTTGCTCATTTGACCTTAATAGCCTAACAGAAGTATAGGGAATTAAAACTCTAAAAATAAAAGCAGGGGTTTTAAATGTTAAGGATTTAAAAGTAAGCAGACATAATTTGTATAATATACGATGAGCGACTGGAAGCCAATGTGCTTTTTTCAGTAATGGTGTCACATGATCAATATTTCTCTAGCTTAAAAATGCATGCCGTGTTGCCATTCTAAGACCAGGGTTTTTAACTCGGTTCTTGGACCCACCCGGCCAGGTAAGGTTTTCAGGATTCCTGTTGAATTAAAAAGTGCCCCAAGGACTGGGTCGAGAACCCCTGCGGCCCACACTGCAATACAACTGCTAAGTGGCATACAGCCTGGAAATCGTCATCCTCATTACGTGCGTTTTCTTTCTTTCTTTCTTTCATACCTCTTCACGCCGCCAAGCAGACAAAATTCAGCAACTGGATTCACATACCAGGGAGAATATTTATCAGCGTAAGGAATGAAAATCTTTTTTTTTTTTTTTGCAGGGGAGCAGCCTTCTACTAAGCTCTGAAAACTGTAGTCTGTCTCAACTGCAGTCTATGAACTAATCACGCCATAATGACTCCGGACCCAGGCATTTCCTGGTTATTAATGCACATCTGTCTAGGATTAATTCCTCAGGAAATGACTTTGGACAAGGTCCGTGCCGCTGGTCTAACCTGCACTATGTTAGCCTTTCTTGTAAAAAAAAAATAAATAAATAAGAAAGGTTTATTTTCTCATGGCAGAGCACTGGAGGAAGGTGAACTTTGTGACTGGAATACCTGGCATTTCATGTTTCAAGTTCAGTTAAGCCGCCTACCCTACACGGCCACATATAGGCACCGATGCAGTTTGAAACCACAAAAGGCTAGATTTTATAAAGGACACCAATGTTAGGTGCTGCTAGATGCTCTAATCGCAGCCACCTAGTGACTCCTTGGAAAATCCAGACCCTCTAGGCCCGCCCCAGGCCTGGCCTGATCCACCTGGCCCCGCCCCGCTGCCTACTCTCAGGCAGAAGGGCATGCGCAGATGTGCTCCTGCCCAACAGTGATTTGGGCCAAGCTTTTCAAAATCCAGACTAAAATTCAACTCTTCGCCTTCCCCTCCCTAAAACGGTGCCACTCAAAAAAATTCCTCGACAAAACCTACGCCTTCCAAGCCGCCAAACAAAACCCTTAGCTAGCCCAAATGGTCCTCAAGACCTACAACTACCTCGACTTTAGAAAACTACTCAAAACTCACCTATTTTGAGACCAAGACCCTTAATGCCCCTTTTCTATCCTCCTCCTCCCCCCCTTCTGATCTACTCCCCTCCCCCGTCTCCCTACTCTCCCACCTACTTCTCTCCTTGCTGTTCGCAACTCTATGATCAATTTGATATGTAACCACTTGTAATCTCTGTCTAACTAATGTGAACCGCCTAGAACTCTTCGTGGTATGGCGGTATACAAAAAATAAAGTTATTATTATTATTATTATTATTATTAATCCTCCCCCCCACCGGTGAGACCCGGCATACCTCCGAGGTCTCCTAAGGCAGCAACAGCGCTTTGAATGGGCTGCTTTGGGCCTGCCCTGCCAGGGCCTTCCCTCTGCTGCGTCATTGATGACATCATCAGTGACATGGCAGAGGGAAGCCCTAGCGGGGCAGGCCGCAAAGCACTCCATTCAGAGCGCTGCTGCTACTTTAGGAGACCGTGGAAGTATGTCAGGTCTCACGGTGAGAGGGTTGGCGGGGTGCTGCTACACAGGGGGATGGGAGGGGAGGAAAGGCAATGTGCGTTGGGGGAGAGAGGACGAATTGTTAGGGTGGAGGAGAGGAAAGGAGAGATGCAACAAAGAGGTAGAAAGGGGTGAGAGGAGAAATCCTTCATATGGTGGAGGGGAAGGAGACATGCATGGAGAGCCGACGGCTGTATGAGTGATGTGAAAGGAAATAGCCTCCCCACTGCCTTGAGAAAGAGAGCGAAACGCGTTGGCTGAGGGGATTTACAACAGTGGCTGAAAAGCTAAGCTAAGTTAAACACTTAATTATTGAAAGAAATTATTTATTGAAAGAAACTATTTATATATAGATTAAAGATAAAAAGTAAGACTCAAGATAAAAAAAGGAAAAAAGAAAAGAAACGCAACAAAATTAGTAAGGAATGCGCCTCCGGGGAAATATGAGGAATTAACCCCTTAGAGCTTTGCAACGCTCTGGCAGTGAACAGCCTGCCCTAAGAACTGCCTCTTGCTGACCATCCACTGCTGCTGCTGCTCCTTCTTTAAGGGGACGAGAGGGGGGTGTCAGTCAGGAAGTGCTGCATAGGCGCCAGTGCTGGATACCCTCGGCTCTGCAGATTTAGGGAGCCCCCTGAAGGCCGGCATGTTTCTCCCTTCTCTCTAGCATTGTCTGGCTTCCCTCCCAGCCTCCCGGTCTCACCTTCAAAACTAATTACGGCCTGCAGATGATCGCTGGTGCAGTAGCAATCCTAGAAGGCTGCCATCGGCCTCCGCAACATGTTCCCTCTGCCACGGTCCTGCCTCTCCTCTGATATTAGGCCTCGGAGGTATGCTGGGTCTCACCAGGGTGGAGGTCCCTAATTTTCTCGGACAACGAATCGATTCTCCGAAGTGACTTGGTGAATTGATTCGAATCGACGCATCAGGCAGTACTACTAAGCATGCCTACCTTTTGAAGAGCTGATTTTTGCCAGCAGCGATCAGCATGACCGATATATGCTGCTCACGCCCGCTCCACGGCCTTCCTTCTAACGCACTCCACGTCTGTGGAAACAGGGAGTTGTGTCAGAAGGAAGGCTGTGGGTCAGGGGTGAGCAGCATGTATCAAGTCACGCTGCTTGCTCCAGCGAAGATCCGTTTTTCAAAAGGATCGCGGGAGGAGAGATTTTGGGAGTCCCCACCAGCTACATCATAGATATGCTGCTACTGGGTGGGCCTGGGCCCACCTGTGGCTACACCACTGTTTCTTGGCATCTAAATATTTCTGTCTTCATTATTGAATTGCCGCTACCTGTTTCAGTGGTGCCATTTAAATTCCATTGATAAAGTTTTTTTGAAAAAAATTTATTGGGTATATATATATATATATACCGCCTATCAAGTTTTTCTAAGTTGGTTACAATCAGGTACTCAAGAATTTTCTCTATCTGTCCCAGTGGGCTCACAATCTATTTTTTGATTCATTGGAGAAGATATTTCCAGCACTACATGAATGGATGTTATATGTCTAGCGGCTGCAGATTTTTTAAATTCATTCTGGGATTCATGTTAGGGCAGGAGTAAAATCAGAGTAAATAGATAAGTAAATAATTTTTTGGCCAGGCCCTGAGCATTTGTGGCTAGACCTCTTCATAAAACAGACAACTATGGTCATTTCAGTGATTTGAACAGTCAGAGTTATCCGCAAAAGTGGCCTGGATATAAAACCGACAAATCACTTGCTGGGCCGTCTCAACCACCAACCACAAAAGTGCTTTTAAATATTGACCTCATGGTGTGTTGCTGCTGTTTTTGCAGCCTTCAGAAATAGCAAGGGTAAAGTTCGTACTCGTATATACTATAAACAGTTTTCAAAGGAAAAATACCCAAGCAGCTTCCCTTTGCAAATTAATTACAAAGTCAGCAGCTATGAATGTTCTTTGCATGCTCACTGGAAGGATCTCTATTAGAAACAGCTGTAAATATGGATTTTCACTGAGGTCGGTGGTGGCCCTCAAGGGAAGGACAGCAGTGCACATTGGCTTTGGCCACCAGAGCCTCAGAATGTCTAACGCAGACATGGGCAACTTCGGTCCGTGAGGGCCGGAATTCAATCGGGTTTTCAGGATTTCCCCAATGAATATGCATGAGATCTATTTGCTTTCAATGCATATTCACTGGGGAAATCCTGAAAACCCGATAGGATTCCGGCCCTCGAGGACAAGAGTTGCCCATGTCTGGTCTAGCAGGTCCAGTATGACCATTTTGGCTAAATTGAGCCATTTGGTCTTTATCTGCCATCATATTTCTATAACCATAAAGTTCAAGACTTCATAATGCAAGTGCAAATAGTCTTAGCCTATAACCATAAAGTTCTATGACATCACAATGCAGGTGTAAAGAGCCTTAGCCTATAAGAAGAGGAGATGCAAATGTTAGGAGCTTTAGCCTATAGGGAGAGGAGGAGATAATGGATGCTCTGGATGGGAAGACTGGATGGGCCATTTGGCCTTTATTGCCATCATGTTGCAATGTTTCTATAACCATAAAGTTCTATGACATCACAATGCAGGTGTAAAGAGCCTTAGCCAATAGGGAGAGGAGGAGACAATGGATGCTGCGGATGCCATCATGTTTCTATAACCATAAAGTTCAAAGACCTCATAATGCAAGTGTTAATAGTCTTAGCCTATAACCATAAAGCTCTATGATCTCACAATGCAGGTGTAAAGAGCCTTAACCTATAGGAAGAGAAGGAGACAGTGGATGCTGTGGACGGGCAGAGTGGATGGGCCATTTGGCCTTTATCTGCCATCATATTTCTGTGTTTCAATATCGGATTGTACGTTTTTATGTATCTATGTAATTTAATATGTCACAAGGACATATAATAATGCCTGCATCTGAATTTTGGTTTTGTTCTTCAGGCCTCCCGCTTTGAGTGGCAGTCCTGTCATCTCCGACATCTCGCTGATTCGTCTTTCCCCTCACCCAGCAGGCACTGGTGAATCTCCATTTAGCCCTCAGCACCCCTACATGAATCCTCACATGGAACACTACCTCCGCTCTATGCACAGCAGCCCCACTTTGTCCATGCTCTCGGCTGCTAGAGGCGTCAGCCCTGCTGAAGGTAAGCCCTAGGGGAGGAGCTCAGGTTGGTGGGAGGAGCAGCAGTTGTTAACTCATTGCTGACTGTTTTCCTTGGCAGCATACAAAGAATGACTGTTGCATACGAAGAAAGTATTTCTGTAGGTAACTTTTGCAGAAATCTCTAAAGAAAGGACCTATTAGTTCCTGAAAGTTCATTCATAGGGTTACCAGACATCCGGGAAAACCCAGACATGTCCTCTTTTTAGAGGACTGTCTGGGGTCCCGGATGAACTTTCCCAAAACCCAGCAGTTTGTCCGGGTTTTGGAAAGCCCCAGCGAGCTCCGGCCGCATCTGGAGGGCATCTGAGGATGCACAGATGACATCACACACATCCGCACATGCTTTAGGCCCTCCAGACATAGCCGGAGCTTGTCGGGGAAGAAGAGAGGAGGTTTGTGGGGGCGGGGCTGAAGGCTGAAATGAGAGGGGCTGAGGTGGAATGGGGCGGAGCTGAAGATGGAATGGGCTGGGCGGGAGTGGGGCCGCAGGCAGAACAAGGTGGAGCCACGTATCCAGATTTTTTCGGCCCAAAAAATGGTTACCCTACTCATTCAGATATGCATTTTAGTATCAGTGTATCACTTGTTTTGGTTGGTCCAATGAAATATACCATAGACTTCATTAGACATCCCGATGCGATATTCAAAAAGCATTTAGAGGTTTGGTGTCATTCTGAACATGTGCTTGTTTTTAATATCAGGAAGCATGATACATATATCTAATATATAGGGTAAATATGCAGATAAATAGGAAATGGAGCTGTGTGTAGACCTGGCATCCCACTCGTGCTCACCACGTGTGGCCTCCAGTCAGCTCTTCGGGTCAGGAGGTGTTGCCTGCCCACACCAGGGCTCACAAAAAGATTGTTTTTCTCACTCACAGTCACTCCGATCTCTCGAGCTTCGTCGTAGGTTGGGGCTGGATCATTCCAGTAGGCCAGAGGAGCGTGATCCTGGGTCCCATTCGCCCCCTCTAACCAGGCACAATCCTCTTTCACAAGAATACAGTCGAGGCTCGAGGTGCAATGGAACAACCAGGGACTTTTACTAACCATGACTGTAGAACAGTTTCAAGTATTTGCAGCTTCTGTTGATACTTTGCAGCCATCAGGTTCAAACATCAGTTCACATCGTCTCTTTTACTCTTTCTCTTCTTCGGTTCACCCCTCTGGGAATCATAGTAACATAGTAAATGACGGCAGATAAAAGACCCGAATGGTCCATCCAGTCTGCCCAACCCTACATGTTCCATAAATTAATTATTTAGTTTAAATGGTCCTTTTTCTTAGACATTTCTGGGCCAGAAACCCAGAGCCCTGCCCGGTAGTGCTTCGGTTCCATCTACTGGAGTCTCCGTCAAAGGTCACTCCAGCCCATCTTAACCATCCCAGCCATCGAAATCTTCTCCAGCCCATCCTCAACTGAATGTCCATATACGGGACCCAGGCCGTACAAGCCTGCCCAGTACTGGCCTTAATTCCTTCAGTGTATACCCATTATTTTCTGATTCGAGATCCTCTGTGTTCATCCCACGCTTGTTTGAACTCTGTCACCGTTCAAACAAGTGGTGACAGGGCATTTGGCAGGAGCCTGGCATAGTCAAAAGCCTGAACTGTTTTCTTTCAATATCTTCATTCTCTGTCCAACTGCCTACGAATCATTAGGGAGTCTCCCTCTAGGCTGGGGCTTTGGAAGGGACAAGATGGGTGGAACAGAGTGCGTCAGGATAAACAGATGGGAGGCTGAACGCAAGGCAAGTTGTTTGCACAGTTAAACAAAATATAAGGAACTGATTTAGTTACAGTGCGTGGCAAGATAGTCCTGGGGCAGAATGGCTTGGGCGAAGAGGCAGGTTATCACCTACTTCCTGAAGTCCAGGCCGACTGGAGTTAGATGGAGCCCCTCTGGCGGTAAATTCCAGAGCTTGGGGGCTACTCCTGAGAAGGCTCACTGTCGGGTATCTCATCGTACAAGGTACGTGTTCATATTCTCAGCATGTAGGTGAAAACTCTTACCCCCCTCCCCCCAACTCTTTGGCTGTTGTAAATGCTCACACCTAAATTAATTCAGTTTCTATCCCGTTTTCCTTAAAGATACGGTTGCCGGATTTTAGTTAGAAACATAGAAAAATGACAGCAGATAAGAGCCATAGCCCATCAAGTCTGCCCACTTCACAGACCCACCCCCCTGAGTCTGCTCTCCTGGAGATCCCTCTCCTAATGACACATCCTTAACTCCACCCTCTTAAGGATCCCACATGGACATCCCATTTACCCTTAAAATCTGGCACGCTGTTGGCCTCGATCACCTGTATTGGAAGTTTGTTCCAATGATCAACCACTCTTTCGGTGAAGAAATACTTTCTGGTGTCGCCATGAAATTTCCCGCCCCTGAGTTTAAGCGGATGCCCTCTTGTGGCTGAGGGTCCCTGGAGAAGGAAAATATCTTCTTCCACCTCGAAACGTCCAGTGATATACTTGAACGTCTCAATCATGTCTCCCCTCTCCCTACGTTCCTCGAGAGAGTAGAGCCGCAGTTTGTTCAGCCTCTCTTCGTATGAGAGATCCTTGAGCCCCGAGACCATCCTGGTGGCCATCCGCTGAACTGACTCTGCTCTTAGCACATCTTTACGGTAATGTGGCCTCCAGAATTGCACGCAGTATTCCAGATGTGGTCTCACCATGGTTCTGTATAGCGGCATGATGACCTCAGGCTTCCGGCTGACGAAACTTCTGCGGATACAACCTAGCATTTGTCTTGCCTTGGATGAAGCCTTCTCCACTTGATTGGCAGCTTTCATATCTGCACTGATGATCACTCCCAAATCTCGTTCTGTTACAGTCCTAGCTAAGGTTTCACCATTTAAGTTGACTAAAATCCGGACCTATAGCCACGCCCTCCAGCCCCACCCCCTCAACCTGTTTTTGTCAGGAGGGAGGGCATCTGCGTATGTGCGTATGCAACGCGATGGCATCATGCATGCATGTGTGTGACATCACCTCGTTGCAGGCACGGACGTCCTCCCGACGTGGTCCCCAAAAAAGAAGCTTTTTAAAACCCGGACCAAAGTGCCGGGTTTTGAAAAGCTGTCCAGACGCCTGGACATGCCCTCTTAAAAGAGGACGTGTCCGGGTAAATCTGGACATCTACCCACAGAGCTCAGAACGGTTACAGGTTAAACATACATAAAATACAGTTAACAGGGTGATATAATTTTATTTCTTTATATTCTGCATATCCTACAATTCTGTGCGGATTACAAATTATTCAGGTACTCAAGTTTTTTTCCCTATCTGTCCCGGTAGGCTCACACTCTACCTAATATACCCGGGGCACTGGGGGATTAAGTGACATGCCCAGGGTCACAAGGAGCAGTCCGGGATTTGAACCCACAAGTTTTTTTGGGGGTTTTTTTTCAAGTTTTTATTAGGATTTTATATACCGCCTATCAAGGTTATCTAAGCGGTTTTACAATCAGGTACTCAAGCATTTTCCCTGTCTGTCCCGGTGGGCTCACAATCTATCTAACGTACCTGGGGCTATGGAGGATTAAGTGAGTTGCCCAGGGTCATAAGGAGCAGTACAGGATTTGAACCCACAACCCCAGGGTGCTGGGGCTATAGCTCTAACCCAGGGGTGTCCAATGTCGGTCCTCGAGGGCCGCAATCCAATCGGGTTTTCAGGATTTCCCCAATGAATATGTATGAGATCTATTAGCATACAATGAAAGCAGTGCATGCAAATAGATCTCATGCATATTCATTGGGGAAATCCTGAAAACCCGACTGGATTGCGGCCCTCGAGGACTGACATTGGACACCCCTGCTCTAACCACTGCACCGCATACTCCCACAATGCAAGGTTGTGTCCTAATTCGATAAATACTAGGGTTCTAATACCAATGAGCATAATACGGAGTTCACAGGCTATCATTTGCCATAGTTATCCTTAACATAGAAATATAGAAAAATGACGGCAGATAAGGGCCATAGCCCATCAAGTCTGCCCACTCCACAGACCCCCCCCCCTAAGTCTGCTCTAGAGACCCCGCTCCAAATGACCCATTCTTAACTCCACCCTCTCAGGGATCCCACTGGGCATCCCATTTACCCTTAAAATCTGGCACGCTGTTGGCCTCGATCACCTGTATCGGAAGCTTGTTCCAATGATCAACCACTCTTTCGGTGAAGAAATACTTTCTGGTGTCGCCATGAAATTTCCCGCCCCTGAGTTTAAGCGGATGCCCTCTTGTGGCTGAAGGTCCCTGGAGAAGGAAAATATCTTCTTCCACCTCGATACGTCCAGTGATATACTTGAGCGTCTCAATCATGTCTCCCCTCTCCCTACGTTCCTCGAGAGAGTAGAGCCGCAATTTGTTCAGCCTCTCTTCGTGCAAGTTTTTCCAAGTGCTTTCTTTCCTTTACAGAATAGGTACCATAGAGGTGTATTTTTATAGAATTATTCTTTATAGGGCCTATTTTCTAAAGTGTATTACACACAGCCCAAGCACAGATGCGGTAATCGCTTTTGCTGTATTTTTGCCATTACCGTGCTGCTTGGGCAGAGAATGGGTGCGGAGAGGTCGTATCTCTGAATGCGCTACACTTACTGGTCCCCGGGCAGCGCAGATAGTGCGGGACTACTTACCGACTGCTAAATGAGGCGCTAAGGGGAGAATTCATCAAGGGGCACTAACCGATTTAGTGCATACTAACCGAATGATTAGCACACATTGAATACTAAGGTGCCCATGGTATCCGGTGACGGGTCAAAACGGTGCGAGACAAAGCCACACGGACAATGGAGCACCAACAATCGCACGCAGGATGTCTGCATACTGAATTTAAACAGTATTTTAAAGCGCTCTGAGGGGGGGTTTTGGTGGAAATCCCCCCAATTTATTTAGAACTGTTGGCACTCCCATTGGGGGTGGTGGGGGGAACCCCCATTACAAAGGAAACTAGTTTTTCCCTAAAAAACAGGGGAAAGGGCTGTTTCCTCTATAATGGGGTGTCACCCCCCCCAACGGGAGCACCAACAATTCTAAGTACAGTGTGTGGGGGAGGGTTCCCGGGGGGGGGGTTCCCAACCCAAACCCCCCCTCAAAGCGCTTTAAAATACTGTTTAAATACAGTGCACAGACATCCTGCACGCAATTGTCCACGCGGCTTTGTCTGTGTAACATGATATCCCTATGGCAGGGGTCTCAAAGTCCCTCCTTGAGGGCCGCAATCCATTCGGGTTTTCAGGATTTCCCCAATGACTATGCATGAGATCTATGTGCATGCGCTGCTTTCAATACATAGTCATTGGGGAAATCCTGAAAACCTGACTGGACTGAGGCCCTCAAAGAGGGACTTTGAGATCCCTGCCCTATGGGAATCTTAGCATTTAGCCCACTCTAAATCAGTTAGTGCCCCTTGATGAATTCTCCCCTAAGCAGTTCTGCATTAACTTCTACCTCACAACTAAGCAGTAAGGGAACTGTTCAAGTATGTAAGAATAGCCTTACTGGGTCAGACCAAAAGTCCTTAAGCCCAGTAGCCCTTTCTCATAGTGGCCAAAACCCAAAGAGTAGCAACATTCCATACAGAATCTTGAAGAATAGCAAGATTCCAGAATCCTAGAGAATAACAAGATTCTAGAACCCCAAAAAGTAGCAACATTCCATACAGAATCTCAAAGAATAGCAAGATTCCGGAATCCCAGAGAGCAACAAGATTCTAGAACCCCAAAAAGTAGCAACATTCCATACAGAATCTCAAAGAATAGCAAGATTCCGGAATCCCAGAGAGTAACAAGATTCTAGAACCCCAAAGAGTAGCAACATTCCATACAGAATCTCAAAGACTAGCAAAATTCCGCAATCCCACAGAGTAACAAGATTCTAGAACCCCAAAGAGTAGCAACATTCCATACAGAATCTCAAAGACTAGCAAGATTCCGGAATCCCAGAGAGTAACAAGATTCTAGAACCCAAAAAAGGAGCAGCATTCCATACAGAATCTCAAAAAATAGCAAGATTCTGGAATCCCAGAGAGTAACAAGATTCTAGAACCCCAAAGAATAGCAACATTCCTTGCTACCAATCCAGGACAAGTAGTGGCTTCCCCCATGTCTTTCTTAATTACAGACTATGGACATTTCCTCCAAGAAATTGTCCAAACCCTTCTTAAAACCAGCTACGCTATCCGCTCTTACCACAATCTCTGACAAATGCGTTCCTGTACTGAAAAATTCAGAGAGCGCTCCCATATTAACTGCAAATCTAATGTACTTTTTTGAAGAGATTCACCCAAAGTGATATACAGCAAATACAGTTCATAGGTTTAGGTGTCTAAGTGCTTTGAAAAAGAGCTTTTTAAAATAGCAACCAACTAGGCGTCTTCCCGCAAACTTAACCATTACGATATTTACCAGGGCTCAGACTAAGAAGGATGCAGGATCAAGGAAGCCTCAGCAGAAACTAATGAGTTAGGTTTCCAGACACGATGCTGTGAATACAGACACGTCCTTTCAAAGGGTTCATAGACTTGTCGGTTGCTTTTTAATTCGATTTTACTCATGTTGCAACATGTGACAGTTTAGTTGGTAGCTATCGACAAGCTGCTGTTTGTGGCTCATGTGCCAAGATAAATTGAACGTGGCTGCTCCATCCTGAAAAAAGGCAGCATTTCTCTGCATGGGTAAATGAATTGTTGGAAGGCGGCAGGCTCAGAGCTAGAAGAAAAAAGTTTGAGTCGGCTCCTGTAGTGTCTGAAAGGTTGGCTGACTCAGACACAAACATTTTGCCCTTCCGTTTCTTCTGCAGTTTGTAACTCCGTTGAGAATATCAGCTTTGTGGTATGACACATAAACATTAATGTACTGAATATTATTCCTGGAGCATCGATTTCCTTAAATTATGAATTCCTCCATTCTCCTTTTTCTTCAAGAGCTGCACAGATTATCATGGAGAAACGAGGGATTGTTTATAAATTTGAGGAACCGTAGGAATGCAGAGGCCCCAGTTTCAACTCATGTTGTCTACAGAAACACTTACGCTACGTCACTGAAATCACTGAAAGACTCCAGTGTAGAAAGTGAAGGATGGGGTGGGGAGGGATAGTAGGATTAAGGACGAAGCGGGGGAGGGATATTAGTATGTCAGCGGTAAGAGCTTCTCCATGAGAGCTAACAAATCCCCATGCTTTGTTTTCCTTCTCTGCCCTTCGCAGTAGCTCATGAACACTTAAAAGAGAGAGGTCTGTATGGCTTCCCACCTCCTCCGCCAGGAGCCGGCCCTGCAGAGTACTGTCACCACATGGCACTCATGGCCACACACCAGAGTCCCTACGGGGAGCTCCTGATGCAGACTGGAGGAGTCGGCGGTGCAACCCATCTTCACGATTATTTCAGTCCTGTGGATGGTGAGTCCTTCTGCGTCTTTTCTCTTGGCTCAGGCATGACCTATGTTAATCTCTAATCTATGCTTTGCATATTCATTAATTTGCATCTTTTTTTGCTGCATTTATTGACTTGTCTCATGAAATCAGTTTGCTAATGGCTTCTCACTCGCGCCAAAATACATCATGTCGGAGAATGTGGAGAGCCATCTCATGTCTTAAATAATAAACTGTTTTTCAGGGTTTCATTTTTGGATGTCACTGCATATAAGGAAGGATCCCCTATATTTGGGACACAACTGTTTTCCTTTATTTTGACCTGTAACACACCTCTTGTTCCTTTAGGTTTCCAGCTCATATGGCCAGTATGTAAAAGGAGGTATTGATGCCCCTATATAAGACTCTGGTAAAACCTCATTAGATTATTGTGTCTTGCTATGTCAACACGTCAGCTAAGAGATTACTATTACTACTAGGAGAACGATCCTTTTCTTTTTATAACTGTCCCCTGAGGAAGGCGATGGTATCGCCGAAACTCAGATCCTAGGCGGGACTTTGTCTTTTGGAACTGCAAATAAAGGATTTCTAACCATTCGGTTGGATTTGTACAATTCTGGAGACTACACCTTCAAAAAGATATAAACAGGATAGAGCGGGTCCAGAGGAAGGCTACTAAAATGGTCAGTGGCCTTAGTCATAAGGTGTACGGGGACAGACTTAAAGATCTTAACAAGTATACTTTATGTATATTTTGGAGGAAGGGTGGGAGAAGGGAGATACAATAGAGAAATGCCTACATGGTAAAAATACGCATGAGTCAAGTCTCTTTCATTGGAAAGGATGTTCTGGAATGAGAGGGCACAGGATGAAGTTAAGAGGTGATAGGCTCAGGAGTAATCTGTGGAAATACTTTTTTACAGAAAGGGTGGTAGATGCGTGGAATAGTCTCCCAGTAGAGGTGGTGGAGACAAAGATTGTGTCTCAATTCATGAAAGTGTAGGACAGGTACGTGGGACCACTTAAGGAGAGAAGGAGATAGTGGATGGGCAGGCTGGATGGGCCATTTGGCCTTTTTCTGCCATCATGTTTCTATGTTTCTATAACCATAAAGTTCTATGACCTCACAATACAGGTGTAAAGAGCCTTAGCCTATAGGAAGAGGAGATGCAAATGTTAAGAGCCTTAGCCAATAGGGAGAGGAGGAGATAGTGGATGTTGTGGATGGGCAGCCTGGATGGGCCATTTGGCCTTTAATCTGCTGACATGTTTCTATACTACTACTATTTATGGGAAACAACACAATACCTGACATTCATATCATGAATAACTCACTATAATGTCCTATTTAACATAGAAACATAGAAAATGATGGCAGAAAAGGGCTATAGCCCATCAAGTCTGCCCACTCTACTGACCCACCCCCCTAATTCTACCTTCCTTGAGATCCCCTTCCTAATGACCCATCCCCTTAACTCTACCCTCTTAGAGATCCTACATGGGCATCCCATTTACTCTTAAAATCTGGAACGCCACTTGCCTCGATCACCTGCACCGGAAGCTCATTCCAATGATCAACCACTCTTTCGGTGAAGAAATACTTTCTGGTGTCGCCATGAAATTTCCCGCCCCTGAGTTTTAGCGGATGCCCTCTTGAGGCCGAGGGTCCTTTAAGAAAGAAGATATCATCTTCCACCTCGATACGACCGGTGATATATTTAAACGTCTCAATCATGTCTCCCCTCTCCCTTCGTTCTTCGAGAGAGTATAGCTGCAATTTATTCAGCCTCTCCTCGTACGCGAGATCCTTGAGCCCCGAGACCATCCTGGTGGCCATCCGTTGAACCGACTCAATTCTCAGCAGATCTTTATGGTAATGAGGCCTCCAGAATTGCACACAGTATTCCAGATGAGATCTCATCATGGTTCTGTTCAATAGCATTATGACCTCGAGCTTCTGGCTGACGAAACTTTTGCGGATACAACCCAACATTTAATGTTTTGATACTCCTTATATAATTTCAAACGTCTACTGAAGAGATTTTATAAAATAGCTTTTCAATTATTTAAATATGATGCGCCCAGTACACCTCCATCACGGCCAAATCCAGAGATTAAAAGGCCATGATTTAAAGGGAACCATCAGACCGGATGTTTACTTTATGCCAACAGACAGGTTGCACTATGACGGGAGTAGTCTATGCGATTATCTGCCCTTGTGGCCTCTATTATATTGGTCAGACACAACAGCCTATAAGAACTCAAGGACTGCCTGTATTCAGTACCCAACAGATGAAAATATCAAACTAACAGTCTAAGCCAGTGGTTCTCAATCCTGCTTTGGGGGACCCCTAGCCAGTTGGTAGTTCAGGATATCCCTAATGAATATGCATGAGACATATTTGCATGTCTGTCTCCTCCACTATATGCAAATCTCTCTCATGAATATTCATTAATACCAATAACGGACGTTATAAAAAGAAAATCTTCCCCTTTTCACTGTTTTAACACATACTATACAATTAGAAGAAGAAAACTATTACACATATTCACAAACCCATAATAATTTCTTTAATCAACCTCACTTATTACCATAAATATTATAAATATACCACCCACACAGCGTTTTTCAAAATGCAAACCTGGCAAATGCCCTTGCTGCCTCGAAAACCTGTCCCCCTAGTCCAGTCTTTTAAAATGTCTTTCCCATGAGCAATTTTCCAAACTTATACTTCATGGACTAAACTCCTGATATCTTAATAGGATCTTGCCACATGTGTTCACTCTTGATGACAACTGTTCCTCAGCCAGCCCAACACAATCTTGCGTTTCGCCACACAGGCGTCCTCAGGAGCTGAAGCCGCTTCAGGTTTTCACTATGATTACATCTACAAAATAAACATCATTTTGCTAAGATGCTAAACATAACTTATACATCAAATACCTCCACATAGTTTTCAAAAAAATATATCATTGTTATAACTACCTGCAATCCTATTTGTTCATCATACAGCAACTGCTGCGCAGGCTCAAAAACCACATCTCCCCTCCGGAAGGAATAAATCAAACTCAAGGAGTGTAGGGGCGCTTGTAGAACCAACTGAGGACCCACTAGGGACAGAGAAAGTACCTACACATAATGTGTAAGGCTAACAGCACTATAGAAATGATTAGGAGTATAGTTAATGAAGAAACTTTAACAACACTGGACCCGATACAGATTTCTGAAGCACTCCACGGTTTACCAATCATCCTGACCACAAAAACATATGAATTTGCGTACTGGGACAGACCGAAGATCCATCAAACCCAGTATCCTGTTTCCAACAGTGGCCAACCTGGGTCCCAAGTACCTAGCAGAAACCCAAAGAGTAGCAACATTCCAGTGCTGAAACTTCTGGGAGTACTAATTGACAGAGGCTGTACCATGCAACCACAAATCAACAAAGTAATAAAAACATCATTCGTGACCATGAGAAATCTAAGACAAATCCGAAAATTCTTCGACAGGAAACAATTCCTACTTTTGGTACAATCCCTTATCCTTAGACTAATAGACTACTGCAACATACTATACCTCCCATGTACAGCGACCATGATGAAACAATTACAAACTATACAAAATACAGCCCTAAGACTCATCTACTCATTGAAAAAATATGACCACATCACAGAAGCATACCATGACTCACACTGGCTCCCAATACAAGCAAGAGTACACTTCAAATTCTACTGCCTACTGTTCAAAGTTATTAATGGAGAAAGCCCAACCTACTGGAATAACCGACTAACTCAATCCTCCTCATCCAGGCACAGGAGAACCCACTCACTTTTCATACACCCACCATCCAAAAATGTCAAACGAAAAAAACTATATGACAACCTAATAGCCACCAAAACAGCTAAACTGGACAGACAAATCACCATTCTGTTGTCATCGACCACAGACTACAAAACCTTCAAGAAAGATACTAAAACCCTACTTTTCAAAAAATACATAAAACCTATCTAACTCGAGCAGATCCTACCCAAACCCCCCCTACCCATTCTATACCCTTAATATACTCTAATATGCCTCTAACTACCCAACTAATGCTAAAATGCATCTATTTACCCAACACTTACCCCCTTAAGATCTCGACAACTCTTTGGTAATTCTTATTACCCAACATTTATCACCTCGACAACTCTTTGGTAATTCTTATGTAACTCTTATGACATCTCTTATGCTATTCCTGTAAACTTTTATGTAATCTCTGAAAACTTTTACGTAATCCGCCTTGAACCGCAAGGTATTGGCGGAATAGAAATCACTAATGTAATGTAATGTAATTGTGATGTCACAATGCCTCATTCCACCAATGCCTAAAAGCCAACCTCATCAGTGATGTCACAATGACTTGATTGTCCTATACTTGCCTCACATAAGAACTGAAGGTCCATCAAGCCCAGTATCCTGTTTCCAACAGTGGCCAACCCAGGTCCCAAGCACCTAGCTAGATCCCAAGTGTGTTTTTTTGTAAAGTCTGACACTGTTGAATGCTAGAGAGATAGCTTCACCTGTGCTGTCGACAGTCTTGTCAAAACCCCTGAACTTTCCCTTCCACTAACTCTTTTCCTCCTGAGATGGTAATCTGTACACGCAGCTTATTGTTGTTATAAAACAGCCCACATGCCTTTAATGGATTCCACATGGACTTTCTCATAAAATCACTGGCCTCTAACCACGAGACATCTATTAAGATGTGGAAAAGGACATCTCGGAGTTTGACTGCTGTTCAGTCTACTCATCAGTCTCTGCTTTTAATCAATTTCACAGACTGTGGAATTTAACAAAAAATGAGTATGTTTTAAATTATCTGCATCTCCTCACTGTAGCACCAAATAAATCCAAGAGGCAAGCTGTCATATGCTCTTAAATGAGCAGCTGGTTACTTAAACAAACAAAGATCTTTTGGTGTTTAACCTTCTCTAAAGTCCCATTTTGGAAATGTCTTGCCAAGAATTTGAAAGATAAATTTAGGCCTTGCTTCCCCCACCCTACCCCTAAGCACCCTATTTATCCCCTTGATGCAAAGCCATTAATGTTTTTGAAAAACACACTTTTGTACGTTGCAACTCCTATTGATAAAATCAAAGAAACATTGATACATTTGAACGGTCTCGACTATACTATAGAACAGTCTATAAAAATATTGGGAGCGACTATAGATAGACGCCTTACTTTGGAACAGCCAACTGATCTATTACTGAAGAAATGTTTTTCGGTGCTTTGGAAACTTCGCACCATTAAGAAATATTTTGATGAAGCTTCATTCCGTCTGTTGGCGCAGTCATCTGTTTTAAGTATTCTTGACTATTGTAATATTATCTATCTGGGTGCCTATAAGAAAATCTTTAAAAAATTGAGAGTGGTTCAAAACACTGCAGTTCGACTGATTTTTGGTCTAAAAAAATGGGAGCATATTACGCCATATTACCAGAAACTTCATTGGTTGCCGATTGAGGCCAGAGTTTTGTTTAAGTTTGCTTGTATTTGTTATAAATCAATCTTTGGCTTGTCACTTGGCTACCCTCTTTCCCATTTTTCTTTGAACCACTCAAATAAGTCCACACGTTTGCTTACATTTCCTTCTGTTAAATTGTGTTGTTATAAAAGATTTCTTGAGAGGACGCTCTCTTTTCAGGCTGCTAAATTGAATGATTGGTTTGGAAAAATAATGCTAGGAGCTTCCTCCTATCTTGATTTTAGAAAATTATTGAAAACCCAATTATTTGATAAATTTGTATCCTAATGCATTCTGTTGTCTTTTAAAAATTTTATGCATTTTTCATGTTTTACTATCTGATACAGACTACAAAGCCTTCAGGAGAGACATTAAAACCATACTCTTCAAAAAACACATAAAACCCATCCAGCACAACCAATTTACCCTTAGATCTCTCTAATTCTCTTTTATCTACCAAACGTTATCTAAAACCCATAATTTCTTATCTCCTAAAGACCTCCACTTCCCTTTGGTAACTCTTTACCCAATATATATTACCTTAAAAATTCTATATCATCGCTTATTCTATTCCTTCAAATTTTGAATGTAATTTTGTTTTAGTTTGGATGTAATCCGCCTTGAACCGCAAGGTAATGGCGGAATAGAAATCACTAATGCAATGTAATGTATTCTTCGCTGTATGTTCAGTTTTACTTGTTGTGAACCGCCTAGAACCATTCCTGGTCAGGCGGTATATAAAAATAAAATAATTATTATTTTCCCATTGCAACTATTCAAAAAGATGAATTCAAATGCCGGAAAGCAGGAATGTGTTCCACTGACCCACACAGCAAACACTTCACGTTCCCCCCAAAAGAACAATTATAGAAATGCATGGCCATTCCAGGAGCGGTCCAAAATCTGAGATAGTGCTGAGATAGTATTTTAGAATGATATCTGGGCACCCAGATAAAACTGAGCCTAGGTTGGCACTTGGGCACCAACATTTTGTTTCGGAAACGCTCCATCGGGAGCCTTTGCCTGCCTTGCCAGCACGAGGTGAGCGTGTGAGCCCCGCTCCGCCCCTCCCCCGAGTCCGAGATTTTGTTTCGGAAACGCTCCATCGGGAGCCTTTGCCTGCCTTGCCAGCACGAGGTGAGCGTGTGAGCCCCGCTCCGCCCCTCCCCCGAGTCCGAGATTTTGTTTCGGAAACGCTCCATCGGGAGCCTTTGCCTGCCTTGCCAGCACGAGGTGAGCGTGTGAGCCCCGCTCCGCCCCTCCCCCGAGTCCGAGATTTTGTTTCGGAAACGCTCCATCGGGAGCCTTTGCTTGCCTTGCCAGCACGAGGTGAGCGTGTGAGCCCCGCTCCGCCCCTCCCCCGAGTCCGAGATTTTGTTTCGGAAACGCTCCATCGGGAGCCTTTGCCTGCCCTGCCAGCACGAGGTGAGCGTGTGAGCCCCGCTCCGCCCCTCCCCCGAGTCCGAGATTTTGTTTCGGAAACGCTCCATCGGGAGCCTTTGCCTGCCTTGCCAGCACGAGGTGAGCGTGTGAGCCCCGCTCCGCCCCTCCCCCGAGTCCGAGATTTTGTTTCGGAAACGCTCCATCGGGAGCCTTTGCCTGCCTTGCCAGCACGAGGTGAGCGTGTGAGCCCCGCTCCGCCCCTCCCCCTAGTCCGGGATTTTGTTTCGGAAACGCTCCATCGGGAGCCTTTGCCTGCCTTGCCAGCACGAGGTGAGCGTGTGAGCCCCGCTCCGCCCCTCCCCCGAGTCCGAGATTTTGTTTCGGAAACGTTCCATCGGGAGCCTTTGCCTACCTTGCCAGCACGAGGTGAGCGTGTGAGCCCCGCTCCGCCCCTCCCCCGAGTCCGGGATTTTGTTTCGGAAACGCTTCATCGGGAGCCTTTGCCTGCCTTGCCAGCACGAGGTGAGCGTGTGAGCCCCGCTCCGCCCCTCCCCCGAGTCCGGGACTTGGCCTCTGAACCGCTCCATCAGGAGCCTTTGCCTGCCCTGCCGCCGAGGTGCGCGTGTGAGCCCCGCTCCGCCCCTCCCCCGAGTCCGGGACTTGGCCTCAGAACCGCTCCATCGGGAGCCTTTGCCTGCCCTGCCTGCACGAGGCGCGTGTAGGAGCCCTGCTCCGCCCCTCTCCTGCCCAGCAAGAGAGCCATTTAAATTAACAGCACTAACCTAAGCAGCAATCACAAGTTAACTTGAGGTGAGAGAGAATAGCAATTTAACACTAACTAGAAATCTAACTACTAAGGCCCTCAAAAGTACCAGCAAACCCTACAACAACCACTCTCTACCACTCACACAATGGATACAAGTACACCCAAACTCATCCTGGCCCTACTACTGCTTTCCCTCTTCACAGAAAAATGGAAAACAGCAGGATACCACACACAATCAATCCCAATCATCACAGTACCACACAAACCCTTCCTACAAACCAGAAAACTCCAAACCCCAAGAACCTTAATCCTCTGTTCATCATCCAGCCATACAAGCATACCCTCAATCTGGGGAAAAAGACATACAACAAATGCCAAGACAAGCTCACAAAGACTACAGACATCACAAAAAATACTCACAAATATAGATCCTACACCTATCCCTCTCACAAAAACTACATCAATAGCATGCTCATACCTAAATATAAGATCGGTAAGCCCAAAGACAGAACTAATCAAAGACTGGCTAATTAAAGACAACCTAGGATGCCTCTTCCTTGCTGAAACCTGGCTCACAGCAGACACAGACCCTCACATTATCGAAATTTGTCCAAACGGATACAAAATTGAATTAGTATGCCGAGACAACAGAAGAGGAGGAGGGCTAGCAATCATAGTAAAAAACAACTTCAACATCAAAGTCCTAGCCAAGCACTCCACACCTCACTTAGACCTACTAGCCTGCCAACTTTCAGATAACACACTGACAGGAAATCTAAACTGCCTTCTATGCTACATCACCCCAGGAAAATGGAACACCACTAAACAAGAACTAGAAGAGTTCATCCTCCAGAACTCTCTTTCCTCTACAAATAATCTGATCCTCGGAGATTTAAACCTCCACCTAGAAGACCACACCTCCAAACAAGTAGTAGAAATGCTATCATACCTCAATACCCTATCGTACCAGATCCTCAACCCAGAACCAACACACGAAAAAGGTCATCAACTCGATATTGCAGCATACTCATCCCCTAATCTCAACACACAACATATCAAAATCACCAATGGCGCCTGGCAGCCCACCCTATGGTCAGACCACTATAAATACAACTTCACCATCAAATGGGAGCACAATAAAAATAAACCCACTCCTCCCAAAACAAGCATTATGTTCAGACAGAAAATCGATCCCACCACATTCTGGAGAGCAGTGGATCCTGCAATAGATTCCAGCAACCCTAGTAAATTCATAAATTCCTGGCGGTCTCTCAGCGAACAGACCTTGAACAAACTAGCACCACTAAAATCAAAAAATAAAATATGTAGACAATCAGACAAATGGTTTGACACGGAACTCCTACATCTAAAAAGGAAATGTAGACAACTAGAAAGGGCATGGAAAAAACAGAAACAAGACAACACCAAAACAGAATGGAAAATCCAAATCAAGCAATACAAAATCAAACTGAAGGAAAAACGAAAAAACTATTACTCCAATCTCATTGGCACTGACAAATTAGACACAAAAAAACTTTTCAACCTAGTAAGAAACCTCACCGATACCAAACCATGCCTAGCCACCCAGGGAAACCTAACACCAACAGCCTCTCAATTAGCAGATCACTTCAAAAATAAAATCACCACAATCAGAACAACATTCAATAACTCACAAAACAACATAGAAGATATCCTAATAAAACCCACAACAGATGAAGCCATCTCAGCAGACAGGTACTGGACCAACTTCCCTACAACCCAGTGGTCAGAACTAAACAGGCTATATAAAAAATACTGCAAGTCCTCATGCGACCTGAACAACTGCCCATCATACCTACTAGCAACAGCTTCCACCAACTTCAAAGCTAGCTACACGTTGTGGTTGCAAACCACTCTCAGGGAAGGCCAGTTCCCACCAGACCTTGGAGAAATCATAATAACCCCTATACTGAAAGACCCCAAAGGTCTAATAAATAACCCGTCAAATTACAGGCCAATCGCTTCTATCCCTACATACGTCAAAATAATAGAAGGTCTAGTGGCACAACAGCTATCCATGTACCTAGAAGCCCACAACATCCTACATCCATCCCAATCTGGATTCAGAACTAACCACAGTACAGAAACTCTCCTGGTATCTTTACTAGATATAGCCCGAAGACACCTCAGCCAAGGAAACAGACTGCTAATCATCCAACTTGATCTCTCAGCGGCTTTCGATCTAGTGGACCACTCCATACTTCTCCAGATTCTAGACGCAATAGGAATCTCAGGTAAAGTGCACAACTGGTTCCAAGGCTTCCTTAAAACAAGAACATATAGAGTCAAGTCAAAAGAAATACTATCAGAACCATGGTCTAACCCCTGTGGAGTGCCACAAGGCTCTCCCCTCTCTCCCACACTTTTCAACCTATTCATTGCTTCCCTAGGCAGCACCCTAGATGCCCTAAACATAACATCATTCAGCTATGCGGACGACATAACCATCCTCCTTCCATTCGACATCCACGACCCCATCTCCACAGGACGCCTGAAAACTACAATGGAAACAGTAGAAAAATGGATGACAAATCATAAGTTGAAGCTGAACACGGACAAAACTAAATTCCTACTACTAGAGAAGGACAAAAAACCATCCCTAACTGAACTGGAAGTAAACTCAATCAAGTACCCAATACAGAGTTCCCTCAAAATCCTGGGAATACAACTAGACAGATGCTGCACTATGCAAACACAAATCCATAAAACCATCCAAAAAGCATTCTTCACAATGCGAAATCTGAGAAAAATAAGAAAATTCTTTAATAAAGACCAATTCAGAATCATTGTCCAATCCCTCGTACTAAGTATGGTAGACTACTGCAACAGCCTTTACCTACCTTGCCCAATCAACACAATAAAAAAACTACAGACCGTCCAGAACACAGCCCTCAGACTCATATACTCACTCAGCAAATACGACCACATTACCAATGCATACTTAGAATCTCACTGGCTACCAATAAAAGCAAGAATACAATTCAAACTCTACTGTCTCCTATTCAAAGTAACCCACGGCGCGGCACCCAGCTACCTAAACAACCGCTTTCACTACTACCTCTTATCCAGAAGAAGGAGAACACAGAACATTTTCACCTACCCTCCTCTCAATGGTACCCGACGTAAGAAACTTTATGACAACCTACTAGGGACACAGGCAGCTAATATTGACTCCGATATCTCAAAATTACTGATCGAAATTACAGACTTAAAAGAGTTCCGAAAAGAAATAAAAACACTACTGTTCAAAAAATATCTCCCATCAATATAAACCGCCATCTAATGAGTTCCCAACCAATTCCTTGTGAATAGAATCTCTTTATCCAACCCAAACTAAATACCCCCACTGTCCATATCATCAACATTAATTACCCAACATCATGCAATCATCAGAACAATAAATACACTTCCACTTATAGGCATATGATGCTACTCTCCATCCGAAGAAACTTGACTCATCTCATGTAACATCTTTTGTAATCTAGAATATATTGTAATTCTTATTCTCCACCAGTTATAAATTGACTCAGTTGCTATGTAACATCTCCTGTGATATTGAATGTACTGTAATTCTTCACTATTACCTGTAATTAACACTTCTCCTGTAATGTAATTCTACTGGAAATGCCCAGATATCTTCCTTATTGTAATCCGAGGCTATGTTATCTCTGCTGCGATGTTGAATGTATTATAACTCTTCACAGTTACTTGTAATCTACTCTTCTCCTGTAATGTAAATCTACTGGAAATGTCCAGATTCATCTTTATTGTAATCCGCCTAGAACCACAAGGCACAGGCGGAATAGAAATCCCTAATGTAATGTAATTTAGTCACCTGTATTTAATGGGCCCTTTTTTGATATTTGACATAGATGCCCTGTTATACAATTATTGCCCATTTGCATACATTTATGCAGATGTAAGGGGTGCAGAGCATTTCTGGACAAGGAGATCACATTGATATAGATTTTATTTTTTTTTGTATTTCTAAATATATATGTGTAATCCCTCTGGGGAATGGGAGCACAGAGGTGTAGGTAGATTCCCCAGGAGATTACTAGTTAGGCTTGGACATATCAGGAAAGGGAAGTAGTATTTGGTATCTTGGAATGGGACGATTCAGTGTGGCCATTTCCCATTCCGAGTTGCCGACTGGAGGGAGTAAGGGAAATCACAGTAGTTATTTTTGTGTCACTGGAGGGCCCCAAAAAAGAAAGCCACAAACAGCTATAGTGGGATTTGAAATAGCAACCTCAAATCCTCTGTTCTGGTGGGTGATGGGACTAAATCGCGCAAGACAACGGCGCGCCGACAACTGAGCGCAGACAACTGAGCGCAAGGTTCACGGCGTGCCGAAGAAAAGCACTACTTTTAAGGGCTCCGACAGGGGTGGGTGGGGGGGGAACCCCCCCACTTTACTTAACAGACATTGCGCTGGCGTTGTGGAGGGTTTGGGGGGTTGTAACCCCCCACATTATACTTAAAACTGAACTTTTTCCCTAAAAAAACTGGCAAAAAGTTTGGTTTCAAGTATAATGAGGGGGTTACAACCCCCCAAACCCCCCACAACACCAGCGCAATGTCTGTTAAGTCAAATAGGGGGGTTCCCCACCAACACCCCCCGTTGGAACCCTTTAAAATAGTGCTTTTCTTCGGCGCGCCGTCAACCTTGTGCTTAGTTGTCTGCGCTCAGTTGTCGGCGCGCCGTTGTCTCGCGCAATTTTGTCTATGAACCGTTCTGGTGTTCAGCCAGCTGCTTTTACCACTGAGCTAATTCTCCACATGCACAGCTGTGTGGCCATTTTTTAACATGGATTGCTCTTATGAAACATAGAAACATGATGGCAGAAAAGACAAAATGGCCCATCCAGTCTGCCCATCCAAAGCATACACTATCTCCTCCTCTCTCTATTGGCTAAGGCTCTTTACACCTGCATTGTGATGTCATAGAACTTTATGGTTATAGGAACATGAAGGCAGATAAAGGCCAAATGACCCATCCGCAGAAACCAGTGTTTTTCAACCTTTTTACATCTATGGACCGGCAGAAATAAAATAATTATTCTGTGGACCGGCATCGGTCCGTGGATTGGCGGTTGAAGAACACTGGGCTAAGTCATGGGCCAGATCCCGCCCATCTCTACCCAATCTCCACCCCAGACCCCGCCCCCATAATAGTACTAATTGCACCTTGCACGTCCCGTGCCTCACCTGGAAGCCTTCCCTCTGACGTTGCAATGTCAGAGAGAAGGCTCCCGGATCAGGTGCAGGATGCTCGTAGGAGCCACTGCCCGTGGCTTTGTGCACTGAATCAGTTAGGAAGAGGGAGCTGGCTCAAAGATAACGCCACATCGATCGCACCGTGGACCGGCAGTTGAAGAACACTGTTTTGGGCCTGATGCACGTGCTGGCCCTGTGGACCGGCAGGAAATTTCTGTGGACTGGCACTGGTCTATGGACCGGTGGTTGAAGAACACTGCTCTACACCAGTGTTTTTCAACCTTTTTACATCTATGGACCGGCAGAAATAAAATAATTATTATGTGGACCGGCATCGGTCCGTGGATTGGCGGTTGAAGAACACTGGGCTAAGTCATGGACCAGATCCCGCCCATCTCTACCCAATCTCCACCCCAGACCCCGCCCCCATAATAGTATTAATTGCACCTTGCACGTCCCGTGCCTCATCTGGAAGCTTCCTTCTGACATTGCAACGTCAGAGAGAAGGCTTCCGGTTCCAGTGCAGGATGCCCGTAGGAGCCACTGCCTGTGGCTTTGTGCACTGAATCAATTAGGAAGAGGGAGCTGGCTCAAAGATAACGCCACATCGATCGCACCGTGGACTGGCGGTTGAAGAACACTGTTTTGGGCCTGATGCGCGTGCTGGCCCTGTGGACCGGCAGGAAATTTCTGTGGACCGGCACTGGTCCATGAACTGGTGGTTGAAGAACACTGCTCTAGACAATCCCAAATGAACCACCTGAGAAAAAAGCAGAACATCTGCCCTCAAAGGAATCTGCTTGTACAGAGCAGACTGCAGGTACATGGCTACAAAAGACCAAAATGTTTGGAGGCGGTCACAAGACCAAAACATATGAAGCAAGCCGGCAGGGGTGGACTTGCATTTAGGACATAGCCAGAAACATAGGCCTGGTATGGAGATACATGCAGCTGCAAAATAAAGATGTTTCATAAGAAGACAAATTCCATTGCCAGTAATATGTTCAGAAGGGGAGAGATCCTGGTTTCACACAGCTGCCACCACCTCAGGGTCCCAAAGAAGATTAAAGCAGCCCAAACTGACCTGATGGAAAGATAGACTAATCCGAGTCTGGCGGGACAAAGTCAAAGTCTCGCACACCACATCCGCTCTGTCTTCGTTCAAAGTAGCAGCATCCAAGGAGTAGAGATAGTGAGACACCAGGCGATAGAAAAGCCAGTCTCTGGAATGAACGAGGCACCCCCTCCTTCATCACCACATCGCGCACATAACACGAGCTCTCCAGTGCTGCAAGTAAAGTTTGGAAGCATCAGGATCCAGATCTCGATTACCCCACAGGGGCAATAGAACCGTGGAGGCAAAAGGCAGATGCGTGCGCTTACACAACCATTGCCAACATTGTCTCATGGATCTCAGCAAAAGATGGTTCTGGGTAGGGAAAATCCGATAAGGGCACTTGGCATGAAGATAATACATCAGATGTGTGGGGGCCATCAATTGTTGTTCAAGAGTGACAGGCATGTAATCCTGAGTGTTTTTGATCCAGTCCACAGAATGTATTTAACTGAATCGGACCCTTCTAACATTCCATCTAAGATACATGAGGGTCCATCATCCATACTCCACCTTCAAAGTTGCTGACTTGAAAGATTTAAAGCACAATGTTGTGAAACCACCCCTGATAGGAGGAAGGAGGGGATTGAACTCCCACACATCTTAGAGGGAATATAGGTCCTGTCACCTCTTACTATTTCAGTTTCAAGTTTCAAATTTAATTTGATATACTGCCTAATTAGCATACTATCTAGGTGGTTTACAAAAATGACATAAAATTAGACAATAATAAATACAATTCTTGAAGAAAAATAAGTATAAAAGGAAATTACAATTGGGGTCAGCAGGAGTCTGGCAAAATTTATTTCGAGAAAGCAGATAATACCAAAAAAAAAAAAAAAAGTGTTCTCCCACAAGATGAGGGAATGGCGGGAAATGAGTGACATAGGGCTGGTGATAATCGACTTCCACCCTGCATTTAAAGAACAGCCCCTTTTATAAAGCTACCCTAAAGGTTTTTAAATGCTCCGACACTCATAGAATTCCTATGAGCGTCGGAATACTTACCTTGCTGGCCCGTGCTAAAACCCTCTGGGGGGGGGGTATTTAAGCTGATGAGCTTTTACTAAGGAAAGAAAGTAGCAGATTCAATACTTTGCAGCGAGAGGACTGGGCTTCCCTAATGACCGTCTCGTGCTTTGGGAGTAGAAGAATGCTGCCAGTTCTGTCTTGGGGGGAGGGGGGGGCTCAGGGAAGACCTAGCATGCCTAGAACCTGTCAAAGCAAAGAAAATATAGAGGGTCTCAGGACATTAGCTGGTGCCACAACAAATGTCCAGCATCTACTGGAGTCTAAGTTAAGTGGAGTGATTCAACAGCAGAGAAGGGGAGAAGTATCTGACCCCAAGATCATGCTTGCAACAAGTACAGGTGTCCTGGATTGGCCACCGTGAGAACGGGCTACTGGATTTGATGGACCATTGGTCTGACCCAGTAAGGCTATTTTTATGCTCTTATGTGTGCCCAAGTATAAGACAATCAAGCCATTGTGACATCACTGATGAGGTTGGCTCTGAGGCACTGTGGAATGAGGCATTATGACATCACAATCTCAGCTCTGGAATGTTGCTCTCATTGGGGTTCCGGAATCTTGCTGTTCTTTGAGATGCTGGAATGTTGCTACTCTTTGGGTTTTGGCCAGTTACTAGGGACCTAGATTGGCCACCATGAGAACGGGCTACTGGCTTGATAGACCACTGGTCTGACTCAGTAAGGCTATTCTTTTGCTTTTATGTGTGCCAAGTATAGGACAATGAAGCCATTGTAACATCACTGATGAGGTTGGCTCTGAGGCATTATGACATCACAATCTCAGCTCTGGAATGTTGCTCTCATTGGGGTTCCGGAATCTTGCTGTTCTTTGAGATGGTGGAATGTTGCTACTCTTTGGGTTTTGGCCAGGTACTAGGGACCTAGATTGGCCACCATGAGTACGGGCTACTGGCTTGATAGACCACTTGTCTGACCCAGTAAGGCTATTCTTATGCTCTTATGTGTGCCAAGTATAGGACAATGAAGCCATTGTAACGTCACTGATGAGGTTGGCTCTGAGGCATTATGACATCAGCTCTGGAATGTTGCTCTCATTGGGGTTCCGGAATCTTGCTGTTCTTTGAGATGGTGGAATGTTGCTACTCTTTGGGTTTTGGCCAGGTACTAGGGACCTAGATTGGCCACCATGAGAACGGGCTACTGGCTTGATAGACCACTGGTCTGACTCAGTAAGGCTATTCTTTTGCTCTTATGTGTGCCAAGTATAGGACAATGAAGCCATTGTAACATCACTGATGAGGTTGGCTCTGAGGCATTATGACATCACAATCTCAGCTCTGGAATGTTGCTCTCATTGGGGTTCCGGAATCTTGCTTTCCTTTGAGATGCTAGGATGTTGCTACTCTGGGTTTTGGCCAGGTACTAGGGACCTAGATTGGCCATGAGAACGGGCTACTGGCTTGATAGATCATTGGTCTGACCCAGTAAGGCTATTCTTATGTCACTGAACAGTTCTCTGATAACATAACATAACATAACTTTTATTCTTGTATACCGCCCATCCAAAGAGGATCCGGGCGCTTCATAGAAAAGAAGAACTGGACAATCAGTGATGTGCAAACCATATTGATAACTTTTTCTGCATTATTTTGGTGACTTTCAGCAATACATCTGTGCCCTGAGTCCGGCACATTCTCTCCTCGCTGGCAAACTGTCCGCAGCTGAAAGAGAGGAAGCGTTTCTAAGAACCAGCAGGAATTTCTGCCACCATTTAAAAATAAGCCCAGTATGTGGCACAGTGGTTAGTGCTTCAGCCTCAGCATCCTGAGGTTGTGGGTTCAAATCCCTCGCTGCTCCTTGTGACCCTGGGCAAGTCACTTAATCCCCCCATTGCCCCAGGTATACCAATAGAGTTTGAGCCCGCCAGGACAGATAGGAAAATATTACAAAGTATCCGAGTGTAAAACCACTTAGGATATAAGTGAAAGACAAGTCGGTTGTCCAGTTTCCTGCTCTCCTCTCATTCGCCCTTCTCAGTTTGAAGTGAAAACTTCCAAACTCATTGTAAGAAAATTTGTAGTATGTGTGTTTGGGTTTCATGATTTGATTTCAGCTCCTGAAGCATTCAGTATACCCTGAATTTTAGGACACCTGAAGTCTACCAGAGATTGGTGATAGTGATCGAGACAGTGGAAGACAAAGAGAGTTTAATACCCAAAAGATTTCAAGCTTACACATGAGAAAACCAGAAAAACTCTGTGGAGTGACGAAGGTCCTAAATGGACTTTATTTGAAAGTTCCAAAGGTCCACTGAAATCATCCCCATAAAATAATTCCATCCACATAAAAATAAATCATCCACATAAGAGCCTTAAAGGACCTAGTCCGCTAGGGATACAGGACCCAACACGGTCTGCGTTTCGACAAAAAGTCTTCTTCAGGGGTCCTATAAAGGTGAGTACGTGGGAAACAATTGTGTGGTGAGCCAAAAGTGAGACACTGCTTGCATTTGCAACATTCTAGAGCTCAGATAGTGATGTCATAATACCTCATTCCACCAATGCCTAAATTCCATTCTCATCTGCACAAGCCTCAAACACTTTAAAATCATAAGTAGCAAAAACAAAAGGAACTGACCCCAAAATACCCACAAAGAAGAAAATCCAGAGAAAACCAAAAAAACTCTGTGGAGTGACGATGTTCCTAAATGGACTTTATTTGAAAGTTCCAAAGGTACACTGAAATCATCCCCATAAAATAATTCCATCCACATAAAAATAAATCATCCACATAAGAGCCTTAAAGGACCTAGTCCGCTAGGGATACAGGACCCAACACGGTCTGCGTTTCGACAAAAAGTCTTCTTCAGGGGTCCTATAAAGGTGAGTACGTGGGAAACAATTGTGTGGTGAGCCAAAAGTGAGACACTGCTTGCATTTGCAACATTCTAGAGCTCAGATAGTAATGTCATAATACCTCATTCCACCAATGCCTAAATTCCATTCTCATCTGCACAAGCCTCAAACACTTTAAAATCATAAGTAGCAAAAACAAAAGGAACTGACCCCAAAATACCCACAAAGAAGAAAATCCAGAGAAAACCAAAAAAAACTCTGTGGAGTGACGATGTTCCTAAATGGACTTTATTTGAAAGTTCCAAAGGTACACTGAAATCATCCCCATAAAATAATTCCATCCACATAAAAATAAATCATCCACATAAGAGCCTTAAAGGACCTAGTCCGCTAGGGATACAGGACCCAACACGGTCTGCGTTTCGACAAAAAGTCTTCTTCAGGGGTCCTATAAAGGTGAGTACGTGGGAAACAATTGTGTGGTGAGCCAAAAGTGAGACACTGCTTGCATTTGCAACATTCTAGAGCTCAGATAGTAATGTCATAATACCTCATTCCACCAATGCCTAAATTCCATTCTCATCTGCACAAGCCTCAAACACTTTAAAATCATAAGTAGCAAAAACAAAAGGAACTGACCCCAAAATACCCACAAAGAAGAAAATCCAGAGAAAACCAAAAAAACTCTGTGGAGTGACGATGTTCCTAAATGGACTTTATTTGAAAGTTCCAAAGGTACACTGAAATCATCCCCATAAAATAATTCCATCCACATAAAAATAAATCATCCACATAAGAGCCTTAAAGGACCTAGTCCGCTAGGGATACAGGACCCAACACGGTCTGCGTTTCGACAAAAAGTCTTCTTCAGGGGTCCCTGGGGGTCCTATAAAGGTGAGTACGTGGGAAACAATTGTGTGGTGAGTCAGAAGTGAGACACAATTGTTTCCCACGTACTCACCTTTATAGGACCCTCAGGGACCCCTGAAGAAGACTTTTTGTCGAAACACGGACCGTGTTGGGTCCTGTATCCCTAGCGGACTTGGTCCTTTAAGGCTCTTAGGTGGATGATTTATTTTTATGTGGATGGAATTATTTTATGTGGATGATTTCAGTGTAACTTTGGAACTTTGACACTTTCAAATAAAGTCCTTTTAGGAACATCGTCACTCCACAGAGTTTTTTTTTGTTTTCTCTGGATTTTCTTCTTTGTGGATATTTCGGGGTCAATTCCTTTTGTTTTAAGCTTACACATGACACATTTTGTAAATTGCCTTGACCTGCTTGTTCAAACTTGATATTAAACATTAAAAATTAATACTAATACATTTCCTCCTCTCTATTTGCGAATTCCCTGTCTACGGATTCGGTTATTCGCAATTTTTGACCAATAAATAAATTTTAATTTTTCGGGCTTTTTTTAGCCCTGTAAACCCCCCCCCCTCCCCTTTAAACCTTGCCTGGTGGTGTAGCGGGTTTTCAGGCAGGAGCGATCTTCCCATACTCCTGCCCCGTGCAGATCACTCACAGGAAATGGCTTGAGAGACTACGGGAGCTCAAGGCTGCCATTTCCTGTGAGCAATCTGCACGGGACAGGAGCGTAGGAAGATCGCTTCTGCCCCCAAAAACTCGCTAGACCACCAGGTAAGGCTTGGGGGGGGGGGCTTTCAGGGCTTAAAATAGCCAGGGGAAGCGGGGGTTAGGGGCGGAACCAGCCCGAATATTATTCGCGGGCTGGCTCTGCCCCAAACCCCCCCGAATACGGAGGGGGAAGTATATTGATTCTGCAATACTTCAAGGATATATTTTAAAAATTCATGTTATTTTGGATTGTCAACAGTAACAAATTCCATAAATGAGACGCCTGAGAAACACACTTTAGTAACAGCAGATAATCTCTTCAGTATATCAATTAGGCACGATTGATATACGTTTACAGGATTTGAAGAGTCAGCCAACTGTTTGAGGGCCATAATGGAGGTCTATGTGTTCCTTGGGCTGCACATTGGAGACCACTGGCCAGGGGTGGCCCTATAATGAGGCCAACTGAGGCAGAGGTCTCAGGTGGAACTCTTGAGGGAGCAGCATCTCGCTGCCGGCCAGCCTACCCGCTGGTCTGCTCTCTTTGCCATTCCCCTTCTGTTTTCACCCTTCTCCCCCAAAATTGGCTTGTTTCCCATTCTCCCCCCCCCCCCTTCCCGCATCTACCTTCAATTTTTTGTAAAAGTTGCCAGGTGGCGGTAGCAATTCACAGAACTACCCTCTTCACTGCGACCCGCCCTCTCTGACAACGTCCTGTTTCCGCTGTGGCAGGCCGCAGTGGAGAGAAGACGCCGGGACCAGCATCAGGGTAGTTCTGTGAATTGTTACCACTGCCCGGCAACTTTTACAAATTGAAGGTAGATGTTTGTGTGGTGGTGGTGGTGGTGGGGGGGGGGTTGGAATGGGAAAAATGCTGAATGGGTGGGAGAAGGGTAAAAGTGGAAAGCCTAATAGTTGGAGCACCCTTGTCCCACCCCCATTTTGGATGCTCGTGGGGGGGGTTCCAACTCATCACTCACCTCGGGCATCAGATTGTCTTGAGCCGCTCTTGCCACTATCCCCATCTTCCTTCACCATTTCACTCTGAATCATATAACGCCAGGTCACACTGAAGATGGACCATGTTGGCGCATCAGTCAACACTGGAATTTGCTCAGGGATTCTTTGATTATATGATTTTCTTGAATAATAATCCGGCCTCTGTTAACATGTATAACGTGAGAATAACTGTAAAATTCAGCTGCATGTAGGAGGGGCCCATTCCTTGCAAATCTCTCTATAGCACCAATCGGTGCATTTTCTGGGACTCCAGATGAGGTAAAGTAGAGGTGGCACTAGTGAAATGCATATTGCTTGCTTTGAGCAGGGGGACTCCCCGACTAAGCTGCCGAATCCCCGACTAACCTGCTGAATCCAACAGCCTCCTGCATGGGAGGAGGGGAATAGCACAGCAAGAGCGGACACGCTGCTGCTAGCTGCGAGACTTTTTCCCTGTAAAAATGAATGGGGGACAACGAGTGTGCAGTCGCCAGGGGCATAAATCACCGGATTGAGCGGGGAGAAATTAGTACAAGATTTTTTTCTCTCTTTAACCATCCATCAAGGGCACTGGCACATTAATAAACACATCACCCTTGAGAGGTGGGAGTAACAGAGATAAATATCGCTGCCAAATCTGCCCTGTTTACCCCAGTTAACGGAGTAGGAGTCTTTGCAAAAGCAGATAGAGCAAATCTAAATATTGGGGTTTTGTTTTGGGGTTGTTGTTTTTTTTTGTTTGTTTCATCCTTGGTTTTAAGGCCTGTGTCGTTTTTCTCCCCTTAGCTGGACAGTCGTGGTAGCAGTAGGCCACGTTTTCTCCTTGGTGCTGACCAAGTTTCAAGTTTATTTATGACTTGATATAGCGACCATCACATGTATCTGGACGGTTTACAATATTAAAAACTAGTCTTTAAGCCCGTTACATTAACGGGTGCTAGAGTAGATGTCTGTCTGGGTTTTTTTTTTCTTTGTCTCTCTCTCCTTGCACGCTGCCTGTCTGTCATTTTTTCTGTCTGTGTCTCTCCCTATGTCCTTAGTGCCCTCAGTGCCTCCTTCCTATGTTCTTAGTGCCCCTTCCTATGTCCCTAGTGGCCCTAGTGCCTCCTTCCCATGTCCTTAGTACCTCTCCCTATGTCCTTAGTGCCCCCATTACCTCCTTCCTGTGTCCATAATGCCCCCAGTGACTTCTTCCCATGTCCTTAATGCCCCCAGTGCCTCCTTCTTATGTCCTTAGTGCCCCCAGTGCCTCTGTCCTGCTTAGTGCCCTCAGTGCATCCTATGTCCTTAATGTCCTCAGTGCCCCTTTCTATGTCTTTAGTGCCCCTTATGTCATCATTATCTTCCAGACTTTGTCCCACCCCCACCCCCGATGCCAGCCTGCCTGCCTCCCATCCCCCTGAGCAACATGTCTCAATTTAACCCCCCGATGCCAGTCTGCCTACCTGCCTCCCATCCCCCTGAGCAGCATGTTTCCATTGAACACCCCCCTCAGATGCCTGCCTGCCTTCTATCCCCCTTCCATTGAATCTCCCACACCCATGCCAGTCTGCCTGCCTGCCTCCCATCCCCCTGAGCAGCATGTTTCCATTGAAACCCCCCCCTCCGATGCCTGCCTGCCTTCCATCCCCCTTCCATTGAACCCCCCACCCTCATGCCAGTCTGCCTACCTGCCTCCCATCCCCCTGAGCAGCATGTTTCCATTGAACACCCCCCTCAGATGCCTGCCTGCCTTCTATCCCCCTTCCATTGAATCTCCCACACCCATGCCAGTCTGCCTGCCTGCCTCCCATCCCCCTGAGCAGCATGTTTCCATTGAAACCCCCCCCTCCGATGCCTGCCTGCCTTCCATCCCCCTTCCATTGAACCCCCCACCCCCATGCCAGCCTGCCTGCCTGCCTCCCATCCCCCTGAGAAGCATGTTTGCATGGAAACCACCCCACCCCCCAATGCCAGCCTGCCTGCCTGCCTTCCATTGAAACCCCCACGCCCCCTCCGATGCCTGCCTGCCTGCTTCCCATCTCCCTTCCATTGATGATGTCATCAGGGACGCGGCAGAGGAAATTAGGCCAGTAGAAGAGCCGAAGCAGTGTGTTTAGTGTGCCTGGGACGCTGCTGGAGCTGCGAGGTTTGTCGGCCGTGTAGCGGTGGGAGGGTCGGCTGGGAGGGTCAATGGGGGTTTCTGGTGTGCCGGGTAGGGTCGGTGGGGGGGGAGTCGCAGCGTGTTAGTGGTGTTCCGGGTAGGGTTGGCGGGGGGGAGGAGGGGGAGTCGCGGTGTGTTACCTGGCCTGTCCTTAGACGCGCACATGCGTACTCTGCCGGCCACATCCCGACAGATCAGATCTCAGGGAGCACGGGATAAAAGTGCGCATGCGCGCTTAGCATATTGTTATTATAGATTAGAAAAGACTAATAAAATTTTAAATTTGGTTGAAATAAAATAAGAGGAGGGTAAAACTAAAACTATGACGAATTAAGACTTATTAGAGACGAAAGGTACTAGGGGATAGGGAAGTTTTAATTGCAATGTGCAAATAAAAAGGAGGGATAGGGAATAACGAGAGGAAGACAGGAATGGCGCTTCTTAAAAACTCTTTTTTCCCCCCCACTTATTGATAGGTATCATTAAAATGAAATGTTTTAAGATTCGTTTTAAATTTATTTAGGGAATTTTCGCTGCGGAGATAACTTGGCATTGCATTCCAGAGCGAGGGTGCGACTACAGAAAAAATAGAATTTCTAGTATAGTATAGGCCCTTGATTGAGGGTACTGTCAATAAGTTTTGATTCGTAGATCTAAGGGCCCTAGGAGGGGGGTATGTGGAATGAGATATTTGTCTAGGAAAACAGGGAGGTCATTGAGCTCATGCTGGAATTCGCAGAGCTGCACATCGTGGACACGATTTATAAATGTTCTCCTATTCCCTTGTCGACTGCCGTGTCCTGCTGATGAACACAGCACTGACAGTATGACAAACTCATGCTGGCCAGGTTTAAGAACCACTGTTCTATAGCAGTGTTCTTCAACCACCGGTCCATGGATCAGTGCCGGTCCACAGAAATTTCCTGCCGGTCCACAGGGCCAGCACGTGCATCAGGCCCAAAACAGTGTTCTTCAACCGCCGGTCCACTTGCGAACGATGCGGCATTATCTTCGAGCCAGCTCCCTCTTCCTAACTGATTCAGTGCACAAAGCCACGGGCAGTGGCTCCTACGGGCATCCTGCGCCTGAACCAGAAGCCTTCTCTCTGACGTTGCAACGTCAGAGGGAAGGCTTCCAGATGAGGCAAGGTGCAATTAGTACTATTATGGGGGCGGGGTCTGGGGTGGAGATGGGCGGAGTCTGGCCCACGACTTAGCCCCGTGTTCTTCAACCGCCGGTCCATGGACCGATGCCGGTCCACAGAATAATTCTTTTATTTCTGCCGGTCCATAAGTGTAAAAAGGTTGAAAAACACTGCTCTATAGCATTACCGAAATCCGACCTCTCTTATCTAAACACACTACCAAAACCTAGGGTTACCAGAGGTCTGGATTTCCCCAGGCATGTCCGCCTTTTGAGGACATGTCCAGGGGTCCGGAAGTCTTTTCAAAACCAGGCACTTTGTCTGGGATTTGAAAAGCTTTCCTCCACATTGCGATGGGCAGGAGGGCTTGCGCAGATGTCCTCCTGCCCAACGAGAGCAGGGGGCAGGGCAGGGACGGGTGGAACTGGGTATCTCTGCCAAAACCCTTATCCACACTCTCATCACCTCTCGCTTAGATTACTGCAACGTACTTCTCGCAGGTCTTCCACACCACCGTCTCCCTCCCCTTCCGTCCGTTCAAAATTCTGCCGCACGACTCGTACTCCTCCGGAGCTTCCATACTCGCATTACCCCTCTCCTTGAGTCACTTCGTCGGCTCCCCATCCATTTCCGAATACAGTTCAAACTCCTTTAACTGACTTACACGTGCATTCACTCTGCAGCCTCTCAATATCTCTCCTCACATCCCCCCCATGCTCACCCTCCCCCGTGAACTCTGTTCATCAGGTAAGTCCCTCCTATCCATACCTTTCTCCTCCACTGCCAACTTCAGACTCCGCCCCTTCTATCTTTCTGCACCGTATGCCTGGAACAAACTGCCTGAGTCATAACATCAGGCTCTGTTTCTAGCAGTATTAAAAATACAAGCTAAAAGCCCAGTTCTTCGAGGCTGCTTTCAGCTCTTAACTCCCACTCACCATAAGACACCTATGTCATCCTATATCCTCTCTGCGAGAAACTCCCCAACCTCTATATGTCCTGTCTATCTGTCGAAATTAGATTGTAAGCTCTTCTGAGCAAGGACCGTCTATTACAGGGGTGTCCAACCTGCGGCCCGAGGGCCACATGCGGCCCAGTGAAGTATTTTGTGCGGCCCCGGTCGAGGGCAATACAGTGTTTTCCTCTGCTGCCCCCTGGTGTTTACCGTCTTGCCGGCTCCCTCCTCTGTCTTGCTGCAGCGTTTGCACGTTTGTGCGGCCCCAGAAACATTTTTTTCGGCCAATGCGGCCCAGGGAAGCCAAAAGGTTGGACACCCGTGGTCTATTACATGTTAAACGAACATGTACAGTGCTGCCTATGCCTTTCAGCGCTCTATAAACGATAAATAGTTGTAGTATTCAATCAATCTGGACTCTAGAATCTGCCAGCATTTTAAAATCTGGGCAGTATTATGGGGGGGTACTTATATATAGAAGGCACCTATTAGATGCCCAGCTGTACGCGCCACAACAGAAGGCCAACAGCATTTGATCGCCAAAATGGGGAGAAAATGGCGCATCGGCGCAATTCTACGGGATGGGCCCCCGAAAAGTAGCCCACCTCCGGCGATAGTGCGACAAGTTGAACGAGCAAGTGGATTGTTTTCCTTCACTTACCCACAAGCGACAACAGGTGGTGAAAGTGGTGCCCGTTCACGTCTATGCACCTTTGGGCACGTCGGATCACGTTGGCTGATACCGCTTGTGCCTCTTCAACAGCGATGCTGTGGGTAGTGTTCGTGATGTTTTCCTTGAGTTCATCCAGGGTAGTTGGCGTACACTTTCTGCTTTAAATTTCCCCACAGATAAAAATCGCATGTGGACATTCACTGTTCGCGGTTACAGGAAGAGCACCATCTTTCTGGCACTGGTATTACAGGTGGGCTACTTTTCCGTGGCCCTCCCTGTATATTGTATATACTCGAATATAAACTGGGATTTTGGGGCCAAAAAATGGGGGTCCCGGTTTATATTTGGCCCAGCTCCTCCCCACTGCCCCCTCCCAGACTTATTGCAGGCCTCCGCTGGGTCGCCAGGCTCAGCACCCTGACCCCCTCCCTGCCCTGTCCATCGTACATCCTCTGCTGCTGGAATCCCTGGTGGTCCAGAGGTGTAGCGGGCAGGAGCGAGCTTTCCACACTTCTGCCCCACTGCTGACCCGACCGGTCAGGGCAGGAGCGCGGAAAGCTCGCTCCTGTCCACTACACCTCTGGACCACCAGGGATTCCAGCGGCAGAGGAGGTACAATGGGCAGGGAGGGGGGACAGGGGGGAGATTCTGGGAGGGAAGGGAGTTGGGCGCAGTGCCTGGCAGGAAGGGGGCTGGGTGCAGAGCCTGACAGGGGAGGGAGGGGGCGCTGGGTGCAGATCCTGGCAGGGCACTTGAATAGTAAGCCGCCCGACTTATATACTCTGTAATGTCGCCAAGAGCTTGTATAGGTATGTGCGATGCACAAATGGAATAAATAAATATACGAGTCAACCATTTTTCCTCCTTTCATGGGGGAAAAATGGGGGTCTCGACTTCTATTCGAGTATATACGGTAACTGGGCAACCAAGTGTTCTCGTGTGTAACTGCAAAGGGGGAACACGAGCAGGGCCTGGATTTTGCTACTAATCTTGCACAGTTTGTAGAACGTCTAAACGAATGGGCGCCACGTTTTGGCGCAACCATTTTCACCAGCCATAGATATGGTAGAAGTGGTCACACCTAACAGGGGGCACATAACTGGGTACAAGTTATAACATGATATCGTCCGCACCACTCATTACGATTTGAGGTGGCCATGCGTTTATCAATGGATTGCTTGCAACAGGTGAAATGTGCTGATAACCAGAACGAAATCCAGTTCGGTGGCTGGGGCGAAATTGTGGAACAGCGTAGTTAGAAAGCTAAGGATGATGGATAACAGAGCACTGGAGTACTGCGTTCAGTACTGGTCGCCGTACCTTAAGAAGGATATGGCGATTCTCGAGAGGGTCCAGAGGAGAGTGACAAAAATGATAAAGGGCATGGAACACCTCTCATATGCTGAGAGGCTGGAGAAGTTGGGGCTCTTTTCCCTGGAAAAGCGGAGACTTAGAGGGGACATGATAGAAACTTATAAGATCATGAAGGGTATAGTGAAGGTAGAGAGGGCCAGATTCTTCAGACTGGCGGGGGCAACAAGAACTAGAGGGCACTCAAAAAAATTGAAGGGAGATAGGTTCAGAACAAATGCTAGGAAGTTCTTCTTCACCCAGAGGGTGGTGGACACCTGGAATGCGCTTCCAGAGGAGATGATAGAGCAGAGTATGATTTTGGGTTTCAGAAAGGGATTGGACGGATTCCTGAGGGAAAAGGGGATCCAGGGGTACAACTAGAGGGTTACTATACAGTACAAAAGGCTATAAAATAATAGAGTAGTAGAGTAATAGATCACTACAGGTCATTGACCTGGGGGGCCGCCGCAGGAGCGGACTGCTGGGCATGATGGACCTATGGTCTGACTCGGCAGAGGCCATGCTTATGTGCTTATGTACATTTAAAAGCTTTTGAAGACATCTCAGTTTGTAGAAGCTTTTTTTTTTTTTTTTAAATAGATGAGGAGGACTGTTTAATAGGAAGCAGATACAGGATGAGAAATTCTTATGTTTTCTTATTAGTCTTACTAAACTAAAGCTTAACTTTGTCTACCGAGTCATCATTCTGAGAAAGCTCAACTCAGTTTACAGTAATTAAATAAACAGGGAATGATTTACAAATGAGACACGGAAGATAATAGCAAAATTTCAAAAGAATTAATTTTCAAAATGTTTGGCAAATAGAGTAGTTTTTAAAGGTTTATGGGAAAATTGGGACCGGCTAAGTTATAGTTTTTGGTGGAATTCTTTATGTCACATCTTTAAAATGTAATGTAATTTATTTCTTATATACCGCTACATCCGTTAGGTTCTAAGCGGTTTACAGAAAATATACATTAAGATTAGAAATAAGAAAGGTACTTGAAAAATTCCCTTACTGTCCCGAAGGCTCACAATCTAACTAAAGTACCTGGAGGGTAATAGAGAAGTGAAAAGTAGAGTTAGAGGGAAAATAAAAATAAAATAAACATTTTAACAAGACAGCATTGATCTAAATACTTTGGAAGGTAGAAGAGAGGAGAGAAAGGAATAGAAGCAGAAGGGGGAGCCGTTGAACAGTAGAATTCTGGAGAAATTTAAATGATAGAAATAGAACAAAACAAAGACAAAAGGCAAAACAATAGATAAGATTAAAGATAAATCATAAGCTGGAAAGAAAAATAAAATAAAACTTTGTCTTCAATCCACGGTTTTCAGCGTCAGTGATGAAGTGGAGCAAGTAAGTTTAGGAGGAGCGATTGACGTTTCCAGAAAGGGCTTCTTCAGGGAATGGAGAAAATGGAGCGTGTAATAGCCATACAGGAGAAATTTAGGGATGTTGGGGAGCCATTAACAAAAATATTGTAAAGAATGCATATTATTTTTCCCTTTTGAATATACACCTCCAAGATGGGGGGAGGGGGGAGGGTGGGGGTACTTTTTGGTTTCTTATGTTTGCGGATAACTGTTAGGTAGCGAGGGATATTTGGTCTGAATGAATCTTGTGAGAATATTAAAGGGTCCTTTTATCAAACTGCGGTAGGGGTTTAACGCACATAATACCGCGCGTTAAACTGCCTGCCGCACTAGCTGCTAACGCCTGCGTTGAGCAGGCATTAATTTTTTTAGCCGGCCGAGGGGGTTAGCGCGTGATGAAATGTCCGACGCACTAACCCCGTTAGCGTGGCTTGATAACAGGACCCCTAAGTGATGTTAAAGTGTAAAATGTTTTTATCCTGTATTACACTTATTGAAAGTTTTAAAAAATGAATAAAGAAATATTAAAAATAAGAAAAAAAAATTTACGGAAAAATTGAAACGAAATGGAACTCCTTAAAAAAAAGGGGAGATCATTCCAGAGTGGAGAGAGTTTAAAGACCAAAGATTGACTGAAGATCTTGACTCCTTTAATCCCTTTTTTAGAAGGAAGGGAGAGTTTAAATTGTTGGATACCTCTCGCAAAGGAGAATCGGTAAACGTTCCAAAATAAAGGAAGAAGAGGATTAGAGATACCATGCAGAATTTAAAAGAAATACAAGCGCATTTCAATTGAATTCTAAAATAAACCGGGAGCCAATGAAGACTCTGAAGCAGAGGGGTCACATGGTCAATTTACATTTTCCAAAGATCAGTGCGGGTTTTAACGCCGGCAGCGGCGGTAACTGCTCCGACGCTCATACTAAAAGCATCACTAAGGCAAAAATGTAATAAATCAAACCACACTCTAAAAACACAACTCTCAGCAAGAATACAAAACCATAGGCTAAAACCCCAGAATTATAATGAGAAACTTCGTTCAAATAGCGTACATACATGCGTACAAACTTGTACACAGACTCAACTTACACTGTCAACAAGCAAATACCCTCAACACACACAGATACCCATAACACACAAACATACTTATACATACACATACAACATATACCCATACTAGTCTTATAGCCCGTTACATTAACGGGTGCTAGAATATATGTGTGTGTGTTTCTCTTTATTTATTTTTCTCTCTCTCTCTCCTTAGCCGCTTTCTTTCTTTCTGTCTTTCTTTTTCCTTGGCTGTCCATCACCACCCCTTGCCTGCTCCCCCTGTCCATTCTCCCTTCCTTTTACCTCCCCCGTGTCCACCACCACCCCTTCACAGCTCTCCTTATGCAGCAGCAGCCCTTCTCCCTTTTTAGCTCCCCCCGTTTTAGCTCCCCCATGTCCAGCAGCACCTTCCTTCTCCCCCTGTCCAACATTAGGCCTCCGTTCCTTTTTCTTCACCCACCCCCCTGTCCATCAGCACCTCTTTCCTTTTCCCCCTGTCCCTTCCTTTTTCTCCCCCCCTCCTCCTTCTTATCCCTATGATACAGTTACCTTGCTCTGCCCCTGATCAGAGGTTCCCGACAGCCGCCCAGTTGCACCCATTGGAAAAGTTCCCTCTGCGGCATCCCGCACCCTTCCTGACGCGACTCCCGCTGTCTTTCTTTCTGTCTGTCCCTGTCCCTGGCCCCCTTTGTCTGTTTGTCTTTCTGTATATCTCCCTGCACCTGTGTCTTTCTTCTTTTCTTTCTGTCTCCCTTCCTCCCTCTGCCTGTCTGTCCAAAGCAGCATTCCCTCCCCCTCCATTTCCCTCCCCCATACCAGTTCCCTGTGCACCTGCCCCTGTGTCTTTCTTCTTGTCTTTCTGTCTCCCTTCCTCCCTCTGTCTGTGTGTCCAAAGCAGCATTTCCTTCCCCTCCATTTCCCTCCCCCCACACCAGTTCCCTGTGCAGCAGCATTATTGTTTCCTCTACCCCCTTTCCCTTCCCACAGTCGCGACTACAAACGCGGTCCTGAGTCCTTTGCCACCCCCCTTTCCCTTCCCTTCCCGCGGGACCGAGTACAAATGGCAATTCAAGCTGCGTGTCCACCAGTCTTCACACGCTGCTTCGGGTCCTTCTACTGGCCTGATTTACTCTGGCACGTCTGGAGCAAATCAGGGCAGTAGAAGGGCCCGAAGCAGCGTGTGAAGACTGCTGACACGCTGCTTAAATCGCCAGTCGGGGCCGCGGTAAGGGAAGGGGGGGGCGGCGGAAATCTTCTTCTACCTTGCCTCTCCTCCACCGTCGGGAGTCAGCGCCAGGAGCTTTAACGGCTTGTTGTTGGTCCGCGTTGAAACAATCCCGCGCCTCTTTGAAAACTGTGACGCCGTTGGAGCCGGGAGACGACGGAGAGGGCAGGGGGTAAGCTGCGCATGCGCACTTCCTAGCTACAGTTCACAGAAAACGGACCCACGCTTAGGAAGTGCGCATGCGCGGCTTACCGTTTTATTATATTAGATACAAACAAACATACATACACATCACCTACCTTCGGACATCCCAGCCTCACATCCCCAAAGATAAACACCTTCAGCCTTACACCCCCCATCTCCATTAACTTTTAGACTTCTAGTCTGAAGCCCCCACCCAAGATTTCGATAATAATCACGACTGTCGCACCAGAATCCTATAATAATGTAGGTTAAAAAAATGTGCTGATGGTTCTTTGAGTCTGTGTGGCTGTTATAAGAACAATGCTAAAAATCAATTTGCCACCTAAACTGAAAAGTTCAACACACAGGTTCCTCACTGAATGTTCGTGTGGTAGCCGTTCTCATAGGAACATTTAAGTGTGTGAATTTTTGTTATTTTGTAGCGTTTCATAAAGTGCAAGTGCTTCAATAAATAATTATCATTTTTGTTATAATTTTTAAATCGTTATCATTTTATGTTATATTTTTAAAGGAATACTGCAAAAGCAATACTTAGCTTTACAAAACTGGGTCTGCCTCAATCCCCACCGACGCATTTCATAATTTCATCAAGGTCGGGGATAGGGAGAGCAGAGCAGAGCTTTTGTAAAGCTAAGTATTGCTAAATTCCTGGGGGGAAAAGATGCAAGCAGTTATTGGGTAATGATCTGATGTCACCGTAGCTATTTATCCCATATATCTATGGAAATCTGTGTTTTCTGGCTTGCACAGTCATACAAGATGGAGTCATTATTTAACAAATGGCTAGGAGATAGCATGAATCAGCTCTCAGACTGTTAGAGGAACAGAGACAATCTGCTTTTCATCCGAATCAGCTTGGATTATGTCAGAACTCCAGTTAGCACCTCAGACTAAAATGGAAACCATCCCTTTTAATGCAGCCTCTTCTCAGTTCATCGTTTTAACCGTTGGGATGTTTAAACTTCTCTATGACTCAGAAATTCTTGGCGAGAGTGCACAAAACCTCTGTTCTGAAGATTGCTCATCGTTCACCCGGGTTTACTTGGGCAAGTCAAAAGGTTTTGATAGGAAGGGAAACGGGAGAGAAGTCGGCCTTCGGAGCGACGATCGGGTTACAAAGAAAAGGGGGCTCGAACACAGGGCTTCTGTTTCCATCCAAACCTGTCGCCTTAATCACCGTCGTTAAACTCATTAACTTGGAATTGCAGAAAGCAGATTTTTATCACTAAATGACCAAAGGTTATTTGGTGCCGCTTGTCTTGGAAGGCTTGATAAGGATGCAAACAAAGTAAGCCAAAACCACTTTGACCCACATTGATCTCATCTCAGCTGTGTGTGTATATACTCTGTGAACTTGTCGTATCTTCCACAGAACTCGGCCGATTCTTATGTTTAGGGCTCCTTTTACTAAGCTGCGTTAGCGTTTTTAGCGGCTAGAACGAACGCCAGCTCAATGCTGGCATTAAGGCCTAGTTCGCGTGGCAATTTACCGTGTGCTGTTCTGCGCCTTAAAACCCTAACGCGGCTTAATAAAAGGCGCCCTAAGTGTGTTTTGCCCCGAATGAAGTTGATGTAAAATGTTGTAAATATTTCCTACCGCACCACACCACCACCTTGTGAAAAGGAATTATTGCTATGGGATGTGCGCAGAAGCAGGCAATAATTTGTAGACAGTCTCTATATCAAAATGGTTTTCACTGCAGAAGACCGAATTCCGATGAAAAACTTGGTACTGCTAAAAGGTTACAACTCTTCACTTTTGTTGATGCTCTCCTCTGCTCTATCTATCGATCTATCTAGAGGATGTGGTAAGAGTGGATAGCGTAGCTGGTTTTAAGAAAGGTTTGGACAAGTTCCTGGAGAAAAAGTCCATAGTCTGTTATTGAGAAAGACACGGGGGGAAGCCACTGCTTGCCCTGGATCGGTAGCATGGAATGTTGCTACTCTTTGGGGTTCCAGAATCTTGTTACTCTCTGGGATTCCGGAATCTTGCTATTCTTTGAGATTCTATATGGAATGTTGCTACTCTTTGGGGTTCTAGAATCTTGTTACTCTCTGGGATTCCGGAATCTTGCTATTCTTTGAGATTCTATATGGAATGTTGCTTCTCCTTGGGATTCTAGAATCTTGTTACTCTCTGGGATTCCGGAATCTTGCTATTCTTTGAGATTCTATATGGAATGTTGCTTCTCCTTGGGATTCTAGACTCTTGTTATTCTCTGGGATTCCGGAATCTTGCTATTCTTTGAGATTCTATATGGAATGTTGCTTCTCCTTGGAATTCTAGAATCTTGTTACTCTCTGGGATTCTAGAATCTTGCTATTCTTTGAGATTCTATATGGAATGTTGCTTCTCCTTGGGATTCTAGAATCTTGCTACTCTCTGGGATTCCGGAATCTTGCTATTCTTTGAGATTCTATATGGAATGTTGCTACTCCTTGGGTTTTGGCCAGGTACCGGTGACCTGGATTGGCCACCGTGACAATGGGCTACTGGGCTTGATGGACCATTGGTCTGACCCAGTAAGGCTGTTCTTATGTTCTTATCCACACACATATATACACTCTAGCTCAGTGTTCTTCAATGCAAAACCCAGGGGCCAATGGCGCACCTCAGCGACCTCCTTGGTGGCCCTCATTGCCTTTCTTTTTTTTTTTTTCCTGCTAATCTGGCTCTCTATCGAGGCTCAGGACAGAAAGGGGAAAGTAGACGGGGGCAAGAGCACATGCTTGAAAGACAAGGCATTTCTTAATAGACAAGAGAATGCATTTGGAAATGGTAACAACCTTGAGAATATTTCCCAATGAAGTCTGAAGGTGGGCATGCATGTTAATCTATGGACGCGTTAGCATTTAATTTGCGCTAATTACCTTAGGAAAAGAGGGGTTCTATGAATTGGATGTTTTGGGGTTCTAAAGTTAGAGTATTTGCTGATATTTCTAGGTGTACCGAAACGAGGCCTAGACTGCAGTCTCTGGAAATGTCTTTTTTGTTGCCGTTTCCTTGTTTGTGCTGTATTATTTTTTTGTCCCTATTTACTATGTGCACAATGTTAAATATTATTTTTTCCTATGTTGAATTACTATTGCTATGTTTTCTGTATTTCTAAGAATTACCCGACTGCATAAATTAAGTCCCTCTTTTACTAAGGTGCGCTAAACCGATTAGCGCGCGCTAAACGCTAACGCGTACGTGTTAATCTATGGATGTGTTAGCACTTAGCGTGCGCTAATTCGATTAACGCGCACTAATCCGTTAGCGCAACTTAGTAAAAGAGGGGGCAAAACTTGAAAATGTTAAATTTAAAAAAAAAAAGTTTCAAGTTAATTTAAAATTTGATATACCGTCTATCTAAATGGTTTACAATAAAATTAGTTAAATAAAAAATAAAAACAAGGTTAAAAACATTAACAGTTAGGAAGGTACGAATTGACCGACACGAAATAGGAGGGCTAAAGGGGAGGAAAAAAAAAAGAAAAGTGGAGGAGAGAGATAACCCCCCCCCTTTTTTTATAAAACTGCGAGAGCGGTTTTTAGCACAGGTTGGTGCACTGAAAGCTCTGTGCTGCTTCCGACGCTCATAGGAACGCCAGCCTGCGCTAAAAACTGCTATTCTGGTTTTGTAAAAGGGTTGGGGGGAGTAAATGTATCTTTAAACAAGAACGATTTGAGACTTGATTTGAACTTTGTAATTGAGTACAGTAACCCCTCCGAATCCGCGGTTTCAATACCCACGGATTTGGTTGTTCACGATTTTTTTTTTTTTTTTTTACAAAACTCTACATTGGATCTTCCCCAAACCTTACCTGGTGGTCTAGCGTCGATGCGGGGCAGGATCGATCGTCTTAGGCTCTTGCCCTTTGCAGAGCCGTCATCAAAATGGCTGCTGCGAGTACAACAGGAACTCGCGGCAACCATTTTGATGATGGCTCTGCACGGGGCAGGAGCCTAGGATGATCGATCCTGCCCCGCATCGACGCTAGACCACCAGGTAAGATCTGGGGAAGGTCCGGGACACAGGAGGGAGGCGGGACTCAGAGCCGGTCCTAAAAATTATCCGCAATTTTTCAATATTCACGGGCCAGCTCTGCCCCTAACCCCCCACGAATATTGAGGGTCTGCTGTATTCCTGTCTAAGATGTTGAGGCATAGCATTCCATAGGGTGCGAGCGGTAACAGAAAAAATGGATTTACGCGTTGTGTCATAAACAATTTGATGCATTGTTCCTGGGCATAAGCATTATTCTATAAACTGCACCTAAATTTAAGTGTGATTTTTTTTTTTTGGCGCCAATTATAGAATCTCCTCCTATGTGCCTTAACCAGCCCATTTTCACCGGTCTACCATCCATCAAGTGCCCCATTTCCCGTTATATAATCAGCATTTTTTTTTTTCTTTCCTACAGTGTCTAGATTCTCAAGCCCCAGGATTACCCCACGGCTGAGCAGAAAGCGAGCTCTGTCTATATCCCCTCTCTCCGATGCCAGCATTGATCTGCAGACCATGATCAGGACCTCTCCTAATTCTCTGGTGGCTTATATCAACAACTCCAGAAGTAGTTCCGCTGCCAGTGGCTCCTACGGGCACTTATCTGCTGGGGCAATAAGGTGACACATTTTATGCTATTGCTTTTTTAATGTATACCTGCAGGAAAGCTGATAGAGCTCACATTCAGTAAGTTCTAACATGTTTTAGACTTTTCTGCAAGAGCCCATGAGTTTTGAGATGGTCAGCAGGGTTAGGCTTTACCAGGGACACCTTTAGGTGGTGGTGGTGTGGAATGCTTTGTTCATGGCACTTCCTTTCAGCTAAAGTTGCTTTTGTCATTTTATTGGGATTTATTAACTGCCTTTTCATGAAGACATTCACCCAAAACAGAGTACAGTGCATTGAATAGTAATCAGGTACTCTTAAGTATTTCCCCTATCTGTCGTGGCAGACTCACAATCTTAAGTGTGGTACCTGGGGCAATGAAAGTTTAAGGGACTTGCCCAGAGTCACAGGGAGCAGGCTGGGATTGAACTCACAACCTCAGGATGCTGAGGCAGCAGCTCGAATCACTAGGCCACTCCTCTCATCTGTGGCCAGGAAGTGATGTCAGAGGGAAAGCTGAGGTCATTGTGAACAGCCGATAGGAGATGTTACCTGCTGCTGGCAAAGATTTGCTATGCCACTGCCTGTTCTGATCTTCATCTCCTGCTTGTTGGAATACATCAAGTTGTAGATGAAAGCAACAAACAAGTGAATGTTATTTTGATGTATGTATGTTTAGCACACTGTGGGCACTGCTTTTTTTTAGCAATAGCTTACGCTAAGTTACATTCGGATACACTAAGTATTTCCCTGTCTCTGGCAGGCTTACAATCTAAGATGTCGATATTCAAAGTGATTTATCTGGCCAGAAATGGCTCCTGACTAGCTAAATTGCTATGTACTGATATTAAAAACCTAAGAATAGCTATACAGTACTCTCCCGAAATTCGCAGGGGTTCTGTTCCGGGAACACCTGTGAATTTCAAAAAAACGCAAATGCGGTTTTGAGTCTGCAAAAAGGCAGGAGAGGGAAGCTGGGGCGCCCGTCGAGTGCAGTAAATCATACCTGATATGCTCCAGGGAGGAGAGAAGGAGGAATCGGCTGTGCAGAAGACTGATTCACGGACTCATTCCCTGTATTTTCTGACCGGAAGAGGCAGTCAGAAAATACCGCGAATAACTGAGTCTGTGATTCACGAATTCACGGGGGAACACTGTACTGGATCAGACCAATGGTCCATCTAGCCCAATATCCTGTTTCTACAATGGCCAATCCAGGTCACAAACACCTGGCAGAAACCCAAATAGCGGCAACATTCTGGAATCTCATAGAGTAGCAAGATTTCGGAATCCTAAAGCAAAGCAAAATTCCAGAATTCCAAAGAACAGAAAGATTTTGGAATTCAGAACCCAGTGCAAGCAATGGCTTCCCCTATGTCTTGTCTCCAGTGAAAACTGGCTATTTGGTGGGCAATCCGGGAGCAAGGTCCGTACTTATGCAGTTAAGTGCCAATATTCAGTACTTAAGTGCCTAGTTTAGCAGTTAAATTGGACTGCCTAAAAGTCAGTCCTATCTTTATGTAGTGTGGCATATATCAGTGTTTTTCAACCTTTTTACACCCGTGGACCGGCAGCGATTGGCTGGCCCAGAACGTCCTCGCCGACGTCAGAATTGACGTCGGAAAGAAGACTTCCTGTCGTCTTTAGCTGTAGCGGCAGGGCGGTAAGAGAAGGGGACCCGGGGAAAGGAAGGAGGGAGGGATAGGAAATGATCGCCTGTCCCGTTGTCCCCGAGCACAGTTTCGGGACGCTGTCCCGAAGCTGTGTGTGGGGACAACGGGACAGGAGGTCTGAAAACGAACCTATGGTCATTTTAATCTTGCCGGCCCTGTGCGGACCGGCAGAAATTTCCTGCGGACCGACACCGGTCTGCAGACCGGCGGTTAAAGAACAGTGGCATATATGGTTAAGTGCTGAATAATGCACTTAACCACATAAGAGATTGTCGTCCAGATATGGCCTGGCATTGAATATCCAGGAATAGTGCTGACAACGGCTAAAAAAATAAACAAACCGCTCACTGCTGCCAGCTGAATATAGACTCCTAAGTTTGTGAGATCACAAGGATCAGAAACAGGATGTGAACTGGGCTTCCCTTGTTGTGAGCTCATGTTCTAGATCAGCGGTTCCCAACCCTGTCCTAGAGGACCACTAGCCAGTCGGGTTTTCGGGATAGCACTACTGAATATGCATGAGAGAGTTGCATATAATGGGGGTAACAGGCATGCAAATCTGCCTCTTGTATATTCATTAGGGCTATCCTGAAAACCAGACTGGCTGGTGGTCCTCCATGACAGGGTTGGGAACCACTGCTCTAGATCAGTATCTCTCAAACTTTTTTTAGCTCTAGCACACTAAAAGGAGCAAATGTTTTTCGTGGAACATTAATAACTGAAATTATAAAATTGCAAAAGCAATAAAAAAAATTAAATTTGAGAGTTATTTATTTAAAGTCTAGGTATGGGTAATTGTAACAGCAGAGAAACTAAAGTAGATAGAATAGAATTGTTAATCAGTGCGATGGATGTGCTTGTTTTTGAGTGCAAAGTAACTCAAATCTCGGCTCGATAGTCGACAAGCAGACACGCATTTCGTCATCCACCATCTGCCGTCACTCTCTTTTTTTCGATTTAATTTCTGTCAGAGCTGAAAATCCAAGTTCGCAAAGCTAAGAAGATCCAAACGGTAACAAAGCCTTGATTGCTTTGTTGCTCAAGTTAGAATAACTACTGCATAAAACCTAAAACTCAAATTGCCTGTCGGTAGCTTTCGAGGACCAATCACGTCAAAGAGTGATGCTTGTCTGGGCAGTCGTAGCCTTACGCACACCGATGCTCATAACATTGACAGACTCTTGCATATGCGACATACATACCTCCAACGAGTCCAACAAGAGCACTCGCGGAACAAACCTATTTAATTACCCCTCCTTGAAATCTTACCAATACAAAAAGTTTCTAGATAGAATGTTATCATTCCAGGCAGCCAGGCTGAACACATGGCTTGGAAAGCCCATACTCGAGGCCACTACATACGCAGACTTTAGAAAATCCCTGAAAACTCGACTGTTTAACAAATTCTAAATTCCCATACCCAACTCTTCCTCGCCATGACCCTTCCACCTCGCCCCCTAATTCCAAGGCCCGAAACTAATTATACTTTCCACCTTGAATCTCATGTACTGACAAAACGTATCTTTATTGTAACCCATGTACTGACTAAATGTATCGTTATGGTAACCCACCTGTATCCCTTACACTGACAAAATGCACCTTGATAGTAAACCACTTGTTTTGTAACCCACTTGCATTCCATGTAATGACAAAATATATCTTTACTGTAACTTGTATCCCATGTACTGACTAAATGTATCTTTATTGTAAACCGTTTCTATCCCATGTACTATCAAATGTATCTTTATTGTAAACCGCTTCGAACTTCACGGTATAGCGGTATATAAGAAATAAATTATTATTATTATTATTATCTCTTCTAGTGTATATCTATGAAGGGAATTTTTAAAAATAAAGTAAAATTCTGGAATCTCTTTGGGGGCACACAGTTTGAGACACTATATACTCCACTTAACACCTGTACGTGATTTTTCTTCTGAGGCCAGTAAAAGATGTCCAAGTAACCCATTGTATACATTCAAGCTCATTTTAAAGCCAGACAGACCTACAACGCATTCTGAAAACCAATTAAAACCGCTCTATTTGACAAATCTTGCCTAATCAGATGACCTCTCTCAGGTATTCTTTCCCCTTATAACCCCAATGTATTATGTAACATCTTTTCTTCATGCATTCTATAATTCACTGATTGTCCAGCCTTCTTTCAATGTGTACCCCCTAGAAGTCACTTTGACTATGGCGGTATAGAAAAATAAAGTTATTATTATTATTATTTTAAATTTGTTCTTATTAGTACTTAGCAAAAGTGAAACAGCAAGAATACTCACAGAGCCAAGCGTACGAATTATTTATGTACCTAAAATTCTCTAGATGGCCAATAGGAGGAAATATTTTTTCACTTGGAGAATAGATAAGCTCTGCCAGAAGATGTGGTAAGAGCAGTTAATGCAGCTGGTTTAAAAAAAAAAAAAAGGTTTAGACACGTTCCTGGAGAAAAAGTCCATAGTCTGCTGTTGAGACAGACATGGGAGAAGCCACTGCTTGCCCTGGATTGGTGGCATGGCATTCCGCTACTATTTGGGGTTTTGCCAGGTACTGGTCACTTGGATTGGCCTTTGTGAAGACGGGATACTGGGCTAGATGGACCATTAGTCTGACCCAGTAAGGCTAGTCTTATGTTCTCAAAGTCAGCAAAATCAATTGGAAGCCATGACAGGATAGACTTGCAGCTCCGTTCTCTACCTTATCTAATCCGTGCTATTCCCACTCTAGGTGACATCAGCATTCTCCCTACACCTTTTTCAGGGTTCCCTTCCATTTATTCACTTGACGTATCATATTTATTTCAATTTATATCCCATCCTCCCAGAAGCGCTTAGAAACAGGTTATATGTTTACAGTGCCCTGTTATGTTTTATTATGTATGACATGATAGGACAATACATAGAGGAACATGATTGTACTCAAAAATCATGGCAATGCTTAATAGGATATGACAGGCAATATACCTCATATAGCATGGGATGGTGGTGTTACGAGTATGGTATGACCTTGCAGTAACTAATAGAGCTTGACAGTACTTTATAGTGCCTGATGTTATGAAGCGTGGTAAGGCAGCACATAGCAGAGCATGGCAGTGCATTAGGATAATAAATAATAATAATAGACTTATTCTTGTATACCGCCCAACCACGAAGTTCCAGGCGGTTAACAACATAGAAGAACTGTACGATCAGATGCATCAGGTTAATAAAAATGAGTGTCAAAAAGAAAATTACATAGTTATTCAGCAAACTTATCAAACAAGTGTGTTTTTAAAAATTTTCTCAAAACGTTATAAGAATCTGGTTGCCCGACAACATGATGCACGACCTACTCCTACTGGAGCGATGGTCTAGGACATGGCAACTCAACTTCAATGCCAAAAAATGCAAAGTTATGCACCTGGGCAGCCAGAATCCATGCAAGTCTTATACCCTTAATGGTGAGATCCTAGCAAAAACGGTAGCAGAACGAGACTTGGGGGTAATCGTCAGTGAGGACATGAAGTCTGCCAATCAAGTGGAGCAGGCTTCGTCCAAGGCAAGACAAATCATGGGCTGCATACGAAGGGGTTTCGTCAGTCGTAAGGCGGAAGTCATTATGCCATTGTATAGATCCATGGTGAGGCCCCACCTGGAATACTGTGTGCAATTCTGGAGGCCGCATTATCGCAAGGATGTGCTGAGACTGGAGTCGGTGCAAAGAATGGCCACCCGGATGGTCTCGGGACTCAAGGATCTACCATACGAAAAACGGCTTGACAAATTACAGCTATACTCACTCGAGGAGCGCAGAGAGAGGGGGGACATGATCGAGACGTTCAAGTATCTTACGGGCCGCATCGAGGCGGAGGAAGATATCTTCTTTTTCAAGGGTCCCACGACAACAAGAGGGCATCCGTTGAAAATCAGGGGCGGGAAACTACGAGGTGACACCAGGAAATTCTTTTTCACTGAAAGAGTGATTGATCGCTGGAATAGTCTTCCACTACAGGTGATTGAGGCCAGCAGCGTGCCTGATTTTAAGGCCAAATGGGATCGGCACATGGGATCTATTCACAGGGCAAAGGTAGGGGAGGGACATTAGGGTGGGCAGACTAGATGGGCCGTGGGCCCTTATCTGCCGTCTATTTCTATGTTTCTATGTTTCTAATAAGCGGGCTTAACCAAGAGTTCAATTTGCCTAGCTGAAAGGCAAATGTCCTATTCAAAAATTTCTTGTAACGACAGTTCTTAACTGAAGGATACATAAACATCTGCTTATTACGAGTGTTTTTTAACGAGGTATAAAAATTAAATTGAGAGGCTAGATATCCTGGAGCCAAACCAAAAAGAGATTTATGGCAAAACTGTTTATTGGTCAAAAGCACAAACGAAAACCAGAAATAAGAATACAGCATAGGCCAAATTTTCAAAACCATAAAAACCTCCCCCTCCCCCCACCCAAAAGAAATAAAAATAAATATATAGAAAGAAAGAAAGAAAAAAAAAAAATAAAAGGCATGGAGCAGCAGAAGAGCAAATGTCACAGACAATATCAGAAAATAACTACCCAGTCAAATATTCAATACATGGCTACGAGCATACCCGGCCAAAGAGGCCCAAAAAGGCTCCCAAGTAAGTTGTAAGTGATGGCCCTTAACGGAGTCCATCTCAGGAATCTCACAACGTTAAATTCAATTGATAAATCATCAAGGATCGCCATTGTGAAGACATCAAATTTAAATCTCTTTTTGGTTTGGCTCCGGGATATCTAGTCTCTCAATGTAATTTTTATACCTCGTTAAAAAAACACTCGTAATAAGTTGATGTTTATGTATCCTTCAGTTAAGAACTGTCGTTACAAGAAATTTTTGAATAGGACATTTGCCTTTCAGCTAGGCAAATTGAACTCTTAGTTAAGCCCGCTTATTGGTCAACCAGATTCTTATAACGTTTTTGGAAAATTTTTAAAAACACACCTGTTTGATAAGTTTGTTGAATAACTATGTAATTTTCTTTTGGTCACTCATTTTTATTAACCTGATGTATCTTTCACTGATTGTACAGTTCTTCTTTGTTGTATGACATTGTATGGTATGACAGACAATACATACAAGCGCAAACCAGGAACATGTCAGTGCATGGCCTGGCAGGACAATACATGACTGCGAATGATAATATATGCTAGGTATGGTATAGACCATAGTTAGAGGGAAGTTTCTTTTAAAGTTTAGTTATAGTTTTAATTATATATGATAGGCATAGTATACTTACCTAGCTGATGCATTGTAACACCATTACAACAGCTCCTCTATATTGCTCTGTATTATTACATCGCTACAGAAGCCATGCTTTGTAACATCATTGCAAAAGCTCATGTAAACCACTTGGACTAGACCGCTTTTGTCATCAGCAGCGGTACATAAGCTTTGAATAAACATAAACAGATATGCCGCACTGTAATTAAATGGTGCCCCCCCAAAAAAAAAATTCACCCTCATTACGCTCATCAATATATTGCCATCATTAGCTATTAAAAACTAAGACACTTAGACCGGTCATTGATCAGGTTGTAAAGTCCACAAGATTAACAGAGCTGATAAGAGGACTGTGCCATCTACTGGCTTCACCTATAAGATCCAAATGCAAGTGATAGACAAGAAATTAATTGCTTCATCTCTCTGTAATGCACCATCTCAAAATCAGCCATCGTTTATAAAATCACGCTTCGTGCTGCCTAATTTGACTTAGGCCGATAACCAACAAAGGATCAGCTCTGTCTGCACAACTAGCCACAAGGTCCAGTAGAAGAAAGCAGAATGCGCCTGGTCTTCAAAACCCACTTTATTAGCAATCAACCATAACGACAATACATATAATAGTCTGGTCGATCATAAAAACATCTAGCAGATCATGGGCTCGACATGGAACCGTGTTTTACATAAGAACATAAGAAATGGCTTCGCCGGATCAGACCCTAGGTCCATCCAGTCCGGCGACCCGCACTCGCGGAGGCCAAGCCAGGTGTTCCCTGTTGAGAAACCTTGTTTACTCGTATCCCTCAATGTGATTTGCGAGAAGGTGTGCATCCAACTTGCCCTTTTTGGCCGAATCGCCTGCATCAGGAGTCCCAAAACAAAGAAATGACAAACCAAATTTGCGGGTCAATCCGTGTAAATACGATGAGGTAAACACCGTGCCGCTTAGCGCACTGTTAGAAAAAAAAGATTCAAGAGACGCCAGCAGACTTAGTTAAATATGGCAGCAGTGCTTGGCATGGAGGCAAAATCGCGTGAACAAGGCACGTGCCATATTTAACTGTCAGCTTTCTGCCGGCATCTCTTGAATCTTTTTTTCTAACAGCGCGCTAAGCGGCACGGTGTTTACCTCATCGTGTTTACACGGATTGACCCGCAAATTTGGTTTGTCATTTACTTGTTTTGGACTCCTGATGCAGGCGATTCGGCCGAAACACGGTTCCGTGTCGAGCCCATGATCTGCTACATGTTCTTATGATCGACCAGACTATTATGGGCTCCTTTTACAAAGGTGTGCTAGCGGTTTTAACGCATGCTTAGCGCGCGCTAAAATGCCGCACGCTCTAGCTGCTACCGCCTCCTTTGAAGCAGGCGGTATTTTTTCGGCTAGCGTGCGCTAATCCTGTGCATGAGCTAAAAACGCTAGCGCACTTTTGTAAAAGGAGCCCTATATGTATTGTCTTTATGGTTGATTGCTAATAAAGTGCGTTTTGAAGACCAGGCGCACTCCTGTTTTCCTCCACTGGACCTTGTAACTTGACTTATGGTAGGCAATGGTAGATTAGGCCAGGGTTTTCCTAATTTATCGGTGCTTAAGTCATTCCATGCCTATTCTCTGCCAATAACCATGCCCACCTTTCAGATAGGTGCCGTTAGGCACCAGTAGGCGTCTCAACAGGTGGCACGCTGATATCAGCACGCAACTTTAATTAATGGAGTTTAAAAAAAAAAAAAACCCTTAAATTAAGTTTTGATGGCTTTTATATTGTGACCTTTGTTTATCTTTCTTCTTGCCAATTTGCACCTTGTATTCACTGACCGCTCAGTGACCTCCTCTCTATTTGTACACTGTAATTCGCCGACTGTAAAGCTATTCTTCATTGTGAACCGCCTAGAAGTCGCAAGATTATGGCGGTATAGAAAAAAATAAAGTTATTATTATTATTTAACCAATTAGATGCCAATTAACCAAATGTGAAAATCAATTAAGTTGTGCGTGGAATTCAGCTAGGCACCTGTAGCCGTCAATTATAGAATTCTCCCCTTAAGAGGGAAATTCTGTAAGGGCCACTTAGGGCTAGATTCACTAACCTCTTTTGCTTCCCCAATCCGTGCAGGCCCAACAAATTCAGAAAACAAAAAAAATTCAAATGAGGGCAATCGGATCCCGACGCAAGCACAGACCATCTGTAGATGGTCTACGCATGCGTCTAAAGCTGCAATTTTTTTTTTTACCCTTTACTAGACCAGCGAGCCCGTGGTTTTAACCCGGGTTAAAACCATGGGCTCGCAGTGAAGGGAAGGGCGGGAGAGTCGGGGCGGCAGGCAGGATAGATTCGGGGCAAGAGCAGGGTGGCGAGTCGGGGCAGCAGGCAGAAGAGATTCAGGGCAGGCAGGAGACAGCAGGAGATCGGGGCTGAGAAGCAGGGTAGAGAGCAGGGTGGCAGAAGGCAGGGCAGTCGGGAAAGGACCTCAGCGACTGGTCCTCAGCAGTCGCTTCTTGTGTTGATCGGCCAGCCCAGTCGGTTTGCAAGCTTTCTATTGTGAATGGCGTCCCTGCCTACTTTGCATACCGTTCCCCTCATTTGCATGCACGGATCGGAATCGGATCAGAGGAGAGGTAAGTGAATTGGGCCAATTGGGTCGCAGACCGATCGATGCATGATCGGTTTGCTTAGTGACTCTAGCCCTTAAAGTTAGATGCCGGCAGGTTGCTGCCAGCACCCAACTTAATTGTTATAATCAGCTTTAAGTGGCGCAATAATTGATTGCATGATTAGAAGATGATTAAAAAAGAATGTACAACAAACAATCCCTAGGCGCCAACAGGCACTTCCTGGGACCGGCAGCTAAGACCTGGGTATGTGGCAGTACTTAGTGATGCGGCACGCCTAAGTAGGTGTGTTTTAGGCATTACTAGGCACGATTCTATGATGAACCGAGGCGCCAGAAATGTCGACCTTTAAAACCCTGGCCTTATAAGTTCTTTGTTAGGTGCCAGTAGCCGTGGTTCTCTCCGTGGCGCCTGAACGTGATTGACATGTGGCAGGTGCCGTTTTCCTAGAATCATTCCTTAGGTCTGCATTTCTCCCGATATTGGTGGCCGCCTAAAAAGCAGCCGCCAATGGTGCGTCGATCACGCGACGGTGCCCTAGAGAGAATCGCACCTCCCCGAAAGATAGGCGCTGGAAATGTAGGCCTGGGTTTTCCAGCGCCTATCAATGCCGTGCATCGCGCCTACGTAGGCGCTTTACGACGCCTAATGCCACGTCTGGTGCCTAAGTTTCGGCACTGTTTAAAGCAGTGGCTCCCAACCCTGTCCTGGAGGACCACCCGGCCAGTCGGATTTTCAGGACAGCCCTAATGAATATGCATGAGAGAGATCTGCATATAATGGAGGTGCCAGGCTTTGCAAATCTGCTCCATGCATATTCATTAGGGCTATCCTGAAAACCCGACTGGCCTGGTGGTCCTCCAGGATAGGGTTGGGAACCACTGGTTTAAACGTTGCCGAAACCTAGGCACCAGACGTTTAGTGCCTAAGCCAAAACCAGCCAGTTTGTGGTCAGTCCAGGGGCAGAGATGGCACTTGCATTGTTAAGTGCTAAATATCGGCGGTGTCAGGTCAAAAGCGCACCGGGACAAAGGCGCGCACAGACAATTGAGCGCAGCACGGAGGCGCGCGCCGCTCAAAATTAATGTTTTTAGGGCTCCGACGGGGGGTCGTGGGGGGGGAACCCCGCCACTTTACTTAATAGACATTGCGCCGCATTGTGGGGGGGGGGGGGGTTGTAACCCCCCACATTTTACTGAAAACTTCACTTTTTCCCTGTTTTTAGGGAAAAAGTTAAGTTTACAGTAAAATGTGGAGGGTTACAACCCCCCAAACCCCCCATAACGCCGGCGCGATGTCTATTAAGTAAAGTGGGGGGGTTCCCCAACAAAACCCCCCATCGGAGCCCCTAAAAACAGTAATTTTGAGCGGCGCACACCTCCGCGCTGTGCTCAATTGTCTGGGCGCGCCTTTGTCTTTCACGCCATTGTCTATGAACCAATATTGGCCTGACAGATTGTGAAAATAAGTGTATCTAATATTTTATAATCTAGGCTCTATGGTTGACCTAAGTGATCCCGCCTAAAATACAGGCGCATATTTGACTTTTTAAGACTAGTGTTCTATAAAGAAAGTATGCACCTATTTCTCTTTATAGAATAGGCTCCAAGTAGGCCCATTCCTGGTGCCCCTTTAGGGAGTTACCTCCCTAGACTTCTTCAGCTGGCATCGTAGGCTGGAATTGGTTCAGTGGTTCCATCATGTCCTCTCGTTTGTCTTTTCAGCCCGGCTTTCAGCTTCCCTCACCCCATTAACCCTGTTGCATACCAGCAGATTCTGAACCAGCAACGGGGCTTAAGCTCTGCGTTTGGACATACCCCGCCTCTGATCCAGCCGTCCCCCACATTCCCTCCGCGCCACCATATGGCTGTCATATCTCTCAACCCGTCATCTATACCGACCAGTAACAGCAACAACTGCTCATCCGAGTCTAACCAGGTAGGAGCCATGTTTGCTATAGCTGTGGCAGCTCATTCAAAGAAGATTAAAAACTTTTAGACTTATATTTTTAAGATTGGAATATGGCTTTTAAGCAGTCATCCATTTTCTTCTACACTTCTCCCTCCGTATTCGCTGGGATAGGCCCGCGAATACAGAAAAACCACAAATAACTTTTTCATATGTTATTTGCTGTTTTCTATTAAAAACCATCATGAATATGGTGAAACCGCGAATAACATGGTGTTAGACCTGGCTTGTTCCTGAAGGAGATGCAAAACGCGGTGAAGAAAGTGCCGGGAATCGGCAATTTTCTTTGTAAACGCTTGGAATCAGCAATTTCTCTATGCAAGCTGATGTAATTTGGGGGGAGGAGCCAGCAAGCTAAAAACCGTGAATAATTGAAACCGCGATTGCTGAAATCGCGAATACAGAGGTAGAAGTGTATTTATCTTCCTGTGACATGATACCGTATCTGCTAGTTTAACTTCATTTAATTTGGTTGTTTATAAGCAAAATACAGAAATAAACACTACAATGGAGAATTTACAGTCAAAATGTAGGACAGACCAAGGACACCAGTGGCATAGCAAGGGTAGGTTGCACCCTCCCCCCCCGTGCCTTCCTCTCTACCCCACCTGCTCCTTCCCCACCCCCATGCCACACTCGTGCCCTCCCTTCCCCCAGTACCTCTTTAAATATTCGCCAGAGCAGGCGCCTTCTCTGTCCTGCTGCTCAAGCCAGCGTTGGCTTTCCCTCTGACATCACTTCCTGACCCCATGACCAGGAAATGATTTCAGAGGGGAAGCAGGCTGGTGTGAGCAGCAAGCCAGAGAAGTTGCTTGCACTGGTGAACATTTAAAGAGGTACGAGGTGGGGGGGAGAGAAGGCAGGGCGCAAGCGTGGCACGGGGGCAGAGAGTTGCCGCCCCCCCCCCAGTGTGGCGCCTGGGGCGGTCCAGCACCCCTCTTGCTACGCCACTGATGAACATTCGATTATATAAAAATTTCTCTAATACAATTCCAATTAAGTAGCATCAAACTTTCATCCCCATCATTTCATTCTAAATATTTTGAGCCTCATTTTTCATTTAAGGTGAAGAGTGGAATTGGAACATCCGGGCCGGCACATGCTCAGTTCCAGCGGTATTTTAGAAAAGCGTCTGCCGACATAGACGCCTTTTGGAAAATACCAGCAGGACTGTAGCTGGCTGGAGCAGCCATTTTACAAATAGACACATTGAAAAAGTGAACGTCATGAACCCAGCAGCTCACAAGTGAACATCTGAATAACTACCCCTCTAAAACAGTGGTCCCCAATCCTGTCCTGCAGGACCACCAGCCAGTCAGGTTTTTGGGATAGCCCTAATGAATGTGCATGGGGTAGATTTGCATGCCTGTCACCTCCGTTATATGCAAATCTCTCTCGTGCATATTCATTAGGGACCCCGAGTGGCTGGTGGTCCTCCAGGACAGGGTTGGGGACCACTGCTCTAAAGCTCTTCATTTCTTCATGTGCAATCAGTAGGTCATGGCACAATCTTTCTAACTTTTATGGAAGATCGATTTCCTTCAAATCTTTTGTTTATTTATTGGGATTTATTAACCGCCTTTACGAAGGGATTCGCCCTTTATGCTGGTTCTCCTCCTTTCTCCCCAGAGCAAGCCAAGCAGCGAGTCGGCGGTCAGCAGCACGGTGAATCCGGTGATCAACAAACGCAGCAAAGTTAAGACGGAAGCCGAAGGGCTGAGGCCAATCTCGCCAAGCACGCAGGTAATCCACCGAGCTCACCCTGAGCGCAGAACAAAGGATTGACTGGCCCAGTATTCCTCATGCACCCTGCATCAGTTGCAGCCCAGAGACAGAATAAATACCCAGCCCCCCAAGTGAGGTTTGTAGGAGACCAGTGCTGGGGAAACCTGACTCTGGCAGCAAAACTAGTCACACTTTTGAAACCAGCTTCTAAGGCAGACTACACCAGAAACTACCATGGGGAAAAAAATGCATTGCAGTGTGTTTGAACTGGCACGGTCCCCATGGGCAAAACCCAGACAGATATGGTTGGGTTTTGTCGTTGAGGTTACTTTTTTGTTTGACCTAAGAGCTCAGTCTTCCTTTCTGTTCAGAATACCTCATGCTTCATTTATCAACAGCAGATCTGTGTAATGGCTTTAGAATGATGGGTATATGTTTATGTTTATGTTTATTCAGGTTTTTGATTGAACGCTTTTTCGAAACTACAAAGCGTTGTACAAAATTTAAAATTAACATTTAAACAAAAATTTAACAAATAAAACTTACATTACTGTGATGACACATCTATTATTAATTGAATAATAATAAAAAACTACATGACTGACAACAAATACGTACTAGGTAAAAAAGGACCGAAAAGCCCCTGGACACGAGTAGGAAGAGGGGGAGAAATACAATCGGTATAGAAAATGTGAGAAACATTTAAGGTAAACACAAAAGAGAATTGGGAAAATAAATGTAAGAAACAAGATTAAGTTAATTAGTAAAACACAGTTGATCAGTTAAAAGCATCTTTAAAAAGAAAGCACTTTAAATTGCTTTTAAATTTTTGTAAGTTTTTTTTTTCCATTTTTAAGTGTAAAGGAAGAGTATTCCAAATCATAGGGGCTGTCACAGAAAAGATTGAGATGCGACGTGTACCAATTATTTTTAAAGATGGAATGTTAAGATTATATTGAGAAATAGATCTTAAAGCTCTCGGAGGGTCATATGGGATCAAAAGTCTGTCTATAAATGCTGGTGTATTGGTCTGTAAAGTTTTAAATGTCAAGAGGGCAATTTTATAAGTTATCCTGTGTAGGACAGGCAACCAGTGGGCTTTTTGAAGCAGTGGGGTAACGTGGTCAAATTTCTTTGCGTCCGAGATTATCTTAATGGCTGTATAAGCGTGCCTGTCTTATTGTCAGATGGAAGATCACATGATCGCAACGCCTGCGGTTACCAGAAGTCCGGATTTCCCTGGACGGCTTTTCAAAACCCGGCAATTTGTCCGGGTTTTGAAAAGCTTCCTCAAAATCGCGTTGGGTAGGAGGGCATTCGCGCACGCACAGATGCCTGACGACAGCAGGAAGCATGGGGCGGGGCTAGAGCAGGATTGGGGCGGGAATGGGTGAAACTGGGCGGGCCTGGGGGGGGGCGAAAGGGTCTAGGGGTCTAGATTTTACTAAAGTAAAATCTGGTAACCCTAGTAATGCCTACTAAACTTGCAAGTAGATTTTGATTAGTTCAAGCCATTTTGTAACAATAGACGGGGGCTTCTGGACTGCAGGCCAAAAACTATCCTGAGGCCAATGTATACACTCCAGAATTCCTAAAGGACATAAGCTCTAAACTCTTGCCAAGTGAAATAAAAAAATACATGTTCTGACCAATGTTCCCTCTAAGATGAGTGCATGAGCGATCGCTCGCTATTTTCGTTGGCGTCGCTCATAATTTTTCTCGTGTAGCTCACCAAAATACGCAGTGGGCGCGACTGGAATCGAGCGTGGGCGGAGGTGAGAGGAAGCGGCGGCGGCGGCTCTGGCCAAGCGCCGGCACGGCACCGCGAAAGGGGACGGAAGCGGCGCGAGTCCGGCGCTTGTCGTTCTCCTCGGGCGACGCCGTGCCTGCGCGTCCTCCTCGGAGCCTTGCTTTTTCCATCCGCCGCTCCGCACCGCCGCCTGAAATGTTTTTTTGAAGCTTCGGTCTGAACCTGCTCGCCTTAGTGAATTTTAAGTTGAAAGATGCAGCGGCGGCTCCTCTCAGGATCCCCGACTGCATCGGACTTCCGACGCAGGTGGGGATCATGAGAGGAGCCGCTGCCACGTCTTTCAGCTTAAAAATACATTAAGGCAAGGCAAGGGGCAGGGCAGACCAAAGAACAGCACGAACGTACCAGCAAGGCTGGGGACCCGCGCGTGCGCACTCCTGCGGCCACGGACCTACACCTCACAGAGCACGCAGATAGGAGTGCGCATGCGCGCCTGCTCATAAATTTGTGGAGTACGTAACTTGTCACTCATGCATATTTTTTTTTTTGCACACACCTCATCAATCCTTAGAGGGAACAAACTTGTGACTAAAAGTTCACACTTTCCGTTGTGCAAGATGCTGTGTTTATGATGAGGCCTGCTGGTTCAGAAAGACATTTCTGTGCACAAATATTCAGCTTCTGTCCTCGCAGGCATGTGGCGGTTATGCTTTTTACCACTTGCTTTTCCTTTTTGTTCATTTAATTCTTTACAGTGATATTCTCTTGTTTCACAATTCAGCTGCTCCCTTTCCTGTGTGTACTGTTGGATTCACTCATTCTTTCTACTGTTAATTAGGCCTGATGTGTATAATTTTATCTCGATGAGACACTTCCTCCTTTGGCTCAACGAATGTACAATCTTGGCAAGCACGGATTCTTATAAATGGCATTGTGGGCATAGAGGAGTTTTCTTTTTTGTCCATTCATGAGCTGCCACTGCTGAGGCTTTGTGGTAGTGTCTCTCCAACTTTCTCGAACCAGGGCACACTAAAGGTAGTGGCTATGGCTTGAGGCACCCAGAAGTGCGGACGTCGCCGTGATGACATCACGCATATGCCTGATATCATCACATTGATGTCCGCGCATGTCCAGATGGGCTCTGAGACGCCAGTAGGGGGCGCCAGCAGGAAGAGGGCCGGAGAGAAAGAGAGGCATTGGCGCCAACTGATTGCCTACAGCAGTGTTTCTCAATTACTTCAAGCTAAGTACCCCCTAAGTCTAACAAATATCAACCGAGTACCCCAACCACAGACCTCCCTGGACCCACCCAAGCTCTGCTCCAGATCTCACCCCCTTTACTAATTGTAATGCAATTTTTTCCATTCATTTTTCATATACACAGCAGATATAAATTCTCAAACCTGACACATTTCCATCACTATATTGAAAATAAAATCATTTTACCTACCAGCGATCCTCTGCAGGCTGCTATAATAAGCTTTAAAGTAAAGGTGAGACAAGGAGGCCAGAGGGGAAGCCAGAGGACGCTAGAGAGAAGGGGGTAACATGCAGGCCTTTGGTGAATTGGGCAGCACTGGCGCTGTACCGCAAAGGGAAGTCAGCAGGCAGGCGCCTCTCTTCCTCCTCAGTGTGCCGCGGCACACTTGGAATCTCAGGAGGCACACAGTCTGAGATACAGTACTCCCCCGATATTTGCAGGGGTTCCATTCCAGGAACCCCCGTGAATCTCGAAAAACTGCGAATACGGTTTTTCATGGGGGAGCCTGAAGAGGGCAGCGGGAGAGGGCAGCAGGCGAGCAGCCGGAGCGCCGCGAGTGCAGGAAATCACTCGCGGTACGCTCCGACCGCCTCCTCCTGCACTAAGTCGGGCCTTATCCAATCAGGAGCTGCGTGTCAAAGCAGCTCATGATTGGATAAGGCCCGACTTAGTGCAGGAGGAGGCGGTCGGAGCGTACCGTGAGTGATTTCCTGCACTCGCGGCGCTCCGGCTGCTCTCTGCCGCTGCCCTCTCCTTGTCGGTGGTTCGCGGTTGGAAAATACCGCGAATGACCAGGACCACAAACAACTGGGGGAACACTGTACACTGCTTTATGGTTTTGTTTTGGATTTTTTTTTTTTGAGAGTTGGTGCAACCTTGTTATATTGTATGTGTAGCTAGTGAAGAAACACTCATATTATCTGCAGGTCTGCGTACAATGGTTGCCCATGTGGTTAGCATCTGCCCTCTGTACTAAATGCAGAACAGATATTTGCACTTACTGCACCTTAACGTTTGCAATTAGCGCAAAAAACGTGGCGGCACGTTAGTAAAAGAGCTCCTAAATTTGTAGCTGAGGCAACGGAAGATCAAATGACTTGCACTAGGTAGGATTTTAAAAAAGGGGACACCAGGCCCTGCCCTGTTCCCCCCCAGCTCCGCCTCGTACCACCTCCAGCTCCGTCATATTCTGCCCCGCCCCCAGCCAAACCTCCTGTCTCCTTCTGCACGTGCACAGACGTCAACACGATGACATCGCATACACGTGCGCATGTATATGATGTCATCGTGTCGATGTCCGCGCAGGGGGCCACCAGACAGGGCCCTGAGCTGGGGACTTCCAAAACCCGGACAAACTGCTGGGTTTTGGGAAATCCTGCCAGGCACCCAGACAGTCCTCTAAAAAGAGGAGATGGACAGGTTTTCCCAGATGTCTGGTAACCCTAGGCCTAGGTTTTGAGGAGCAGCGGCAGCAGAATTCATCTGCTTCTTTTACCAGTAGACTACTCCCCTCCTGGAATTAAGGGAGGAAGACTGGAAAGAAGTTAGAGAGGAAGGTGACTTGACCTGTCCAAGTGGGATTTGGACCAGTCTTCCCTCATTCTTAACCTGCTGCTTTAACAACTAAACTACTCCTCCCCTGAAATTATGGGAGGAAGACTGAAAAGATGAGAGAGAGGAAGGTTAAGTGACTTACCCAAGGTCACAAAGAACATCAGTGAGATTTGGACCAAGCTTCCCTAATTTTTTAACCTGCTGCTTTAACCATGAGACTACTTTTCCACTGGAATTATGGGAGGAAGACTGAAAAGATGAGAGAGAGGAAGGTTAAGTGGCTCTCCCAAGGTCACAAAGAACATCAGTGGGATTTGGACCAAGCTTCCCTAATTTTTTAACCTGCTGCTTTAACCATGAGACTACTTCTCCCCTGGAATTATGGGAGGAAGACTGCTCAGGGATGGCAATAGCATCCGCCCAGCTATCCTTCATCCCAGCCATAAGCTATCGGAAGTGCCTGGGCACTTCATTTTCTTGAAATATTAGGCTGCACGATTGTCAGCGGCAGAGAAGAGTGTATGACAAATTCCTCTTGCCGCTTTGGTTCAGAAGCACACTTCAGCATGATGCATGGGGACAACTCCCTCTATAATCATCTGAGGGCTGGCAAAATTGATGAAGATCGCAAGTAAGGAAAGATAAACACGCTGCAGTCAGCACGATTAGGGCAGAGAGGCCTGTCCCCTGAGCTTTTGAGTTTAGGAGTGCGTCAACAGGGAAGGAAGTGCGCAGCCTGAAAACCTATCCAGCTGCCTTGTGTCTGGATACTAATGAGGGCAGGGGGGACATATATTTCTCCCCCATTCTGCCTTTTTGTAAATGACATCGTGTGAACGAATCGTCCTGCCTTGCAAAGTTTCATGCACCTCACTTGCACTAAATCTTAAAACAACGTCCTTGTTTGCTGTCTGCTTATATTTATATGTTTCTTATAAACTTAATCTAGCACAGTTCTTTTCTGTAACAGCTAGACAAGAACCAAAAAAGAAAAAGCTGGGATTTTCAATAAACTCAGTAGGATGTGGCAGAATGGGAGCATGAGACCATAGCTAATGTCTGAACAAAAGTTCCTCTAGGTCAGTGGCCTCAAACTCACGGCCCATCAGGTACTACTTTGAGGCCCTCGGTCTGTTTATCATAATCACAAAAGTAAAATAAAACAGTTTCTTGATCATGTGTCTCTTTAGCTATAAATTACAATATTATTATTAAGACTTAGCCAAAAGGAAAGATTTATAAACTATAAAGAGTTTTACCTCATGCAAAATTGTCATTTCTTTAATAAGACATTAACTACTTTTTTCTGAGGCCCTCCAAGTACCTACAAATCCAAAATGTGGCCCTGCAAAGGCTTTGAGTTTGAGACCACTGGCTTAACTGTAACCATGACATCCTGTTTGTCTTTGGGAAGCAGAACCGAGATTGTGATGTCATAATGCCTCATTCCACCAATAAGAGCCAGCCTCATCAGTGATGTCACAATGGCTTGAATGTCCTGTTCTCCCCTCTGCCCTCCAACCCAGCCAGCAGATTAACTGTTCCCCTTAACTCAGTGATCTCAAAATCGTGGCCTGGGAGCCACATGCGGCCCGCCAGGTACTATTTTGAGGCTCTCGGTCTGTTTATCATAATCACAAAAGTTTCTTGATCATATATCTCTTTAGCTATAAATGACAATATTATTATTAAGACTTAACTAAAAAGAAAGATTTATAAACTATAAAGAGTTTTACCTCATGCAAATTTGTCATTTCTTTAATAAGACATTAACTTTTTTTTCTGAGGCCCTCTCAAGTACCTTCAAATCCAAAATGTGGCCCTACAAAGGGTTTGAGTTGGAGACCACTGCTCTAGGTTATAATACAATTTTGTTCTACAAGAATAGGAATCCAGGTCATTTTTTTAAAGTCCTGTAGTGTTTAATTTCAGTTTGGGTCATGTCTTTCTGTTGGAAACCAGGACCAAACGGTTGAGTAAAGTGTTCAACACACATCTGTCACTTAATATTGTGTTAATTCTTGCATGCAGGGCTGAGACATTACATTATGTTATGGAAAGGATTTATATCCCACCAAAATCGCTAATCAGTCAGGTTCAACGTGGGTAACGGCATTGTCAAATCTGCAATCATAAATGAAGTAAGATATATAGATAAATGAACACACTTGGGTAAAAAAAAAAAAAGTGTTTTCAGCTTCTTTCTAAATTAAATATGAGTCAAAATTAGACAAATGTTCAAAGGTAACGAATTCCAAATACTAATTGCACCATAGCCAAAAGACGTTTCATGAGCAGATTTAAACACTTCCTTCACTGACAGACAAGACAACATTAAACGTTTACCATTTCTGACACCTAAAAGTTGAAACAGTAGCAAGTTTTGAGTGAGAGTGTCTACTCCATGTTCCACACGGACAAGGTCCCCACTCTAGTACATAAGAACATAAGAATAGCCTTATTGGGTCAGACCAATGGCCCATCAAGCCCAGTAGCCCATTCTCACGTTGGCCAATCCAGGTCCCTAGTACCTGGCCAAAACCCAAAGAGTAGCAACATTCCATACAGAATCTCAAAGAATAGCAAGATTCCAGAATCCCAGAGAGTAACAAGATTCCGGAATCCCAGAGAGTGACAAGATTCCGGAATCCCAAAGAGTGGCAACATTCCATGCTACTCAGGAAGTCAGGGCAAGCAGTGACTTTCCCCATGTCTTTCTCACTAATGGACTATGGACTTTTCATCCAGGGACTTGTCCAAACCTTTCTTAAAACCAGGTACACTATCTGCTCTTACCACATCCTCTGGCAACGCATTCCAGAGCTTAACTATTCTCTGAGTGAAAAAAATATTTCCTCCTATTGGTTTTAAACATATTTCCCTGTAACTTTATCGAGTGTCCCCCTAGTCTTTGTCATTTTTGACGGAGTGAAAAATCGATCCATTGTACCCGTTCTACTCCACTCAGGATTTTGTAGACTTCAATCCTATCTCCCCTCAGCCGTCTCTTTTCCATGCTGAAGAGCCCTAACCATTTTAGTCTTTCCTCATACGAAAGGCGCCCCTTTACCATCTTGGTCGCTCTTCTTTGAACCTTTTTTAGCGCCACTATATCTTTCTTGATAAGGAGACCAGAATTGAACACAATGCTCCAGATGAGGTCGCACCATGGAGCAATTCAGGGGCCTTATAACATTCTTAGTCTTGTTAACCATCCCTTTTTAAAATAATTCCTAGTATCCTGTTTGCTTTTTTGGTCGCAGCCACACATTGGGCGGAAAGTTTCATCATATTGTCTCCAAGCTTAAGGAAGACGAGATGGCAAAGTCCATGTGGAGGCGGGGCTGGGGACGGAATGGGGCATGACTGGGGGACAGAATGGGGTAAGGCCACGCGTCCTCTTTTTTTTTTTAATTAAAAAATTAAATTAAATTTTATGTTAAATAAATTTTATTGAGTTTTAAAAATTAAATATACATAACAAAAATCTTGCAAAGAATATCATCTCAACTCAATTAATAAATTAAATTAAATTTTAAAAATCTGGTAACCCTAGCTCGAACACATACACGTGTATCTCTCAGTCCTAGCAGTTAGAGGCTTCCAGGAGCTTCCATCTGCTTTCAAATTCAATCAAAACCAGCAGATTTTAAGGAGCAGATTTTAGGAAATCCTCTCTTCAACCCCAGAAATCCTAGAGGCCAAAAAGATATACTACTCCCAACAACTCCCAATAGATCAAAAAAACTTTTTAAACTAACAAAAACGATACTCATAATGTCACAAGGAGATAACCGATGCCTTAACACCGAACTTGGCAGCGGATCGCTCTCAGACTACTTTGCTGACAAAGTAGACAAAATACGGTCTCACCTTGACTCCACTTAAACTACAGACATCATCCCCCCATGACTCGGACAAGATAATTAAAACTACAGTGGGGAACCTGACCCACTTCAAAACTGTCTCCCACAATGACATTACCAAGATACTAAACGCTATTCGCCCTTCCGGCTCCAATCTAGACCCCTGTCCGCCACACCTCCTGGTGGCCGTGAAAGATGCTTTTGGAGACTCCATCCTTCCTCTCATCAACATCTCCCTACAAACAGGCATAGGACCCACAGACTGGAAGTCAACCCTCATCAGGCCGATCTTGAAAACCCCCACACTCGACCCTAACGTGCCTGACAACTTTAGACTTTTCTCCAACCTACCCTTTGTCTCCAAGATCCTGGAAAATACTGTATTAAACCAACTGCACTCCTTCATTGACAAACAAGGAGCCCTAACCCCTTTCCAATCGGGATTCAGAAAATTCCACAGTACTGAAACCGTCCTTCTCGACATCTAAAACTAAAACTCCTAGGAGTTACGATAGACAGATGTTGCACAATGCAGACCCAGATCAACAAAACAACCCAGAAAGCTTTTCTAACCATGAGAAATCTCCGTAAAATCAGAAAATTCTTTGACCAAGCACAATTTAGACTAATCGTCCAATCCCTAGTCTTAGGTCTGCTGGATTATTGCAACTCCCTATATCTTCCTTGTCCAGCCACTATGATAAAACAACTCCAGACCATACAAAACACCGCCCTCAGATTGATCTACTCACTCAAAAAATATGATCACATAACAACTGCCTTCTTAGACTCTCACTGGCTACCCATACAAGCACAAATCCAATTCAAATTCCACTGCCTGATATTCAAAGCATTACACGGCTCTTCCCCCTCCTATCTAAACAACCGCTTAAACCAAATCTCCTACTCAAGACACAGAAGAACCTCGAACCCTTTCGCCTTCCCCCCACTCAAAGGCACACAACGCAAGAAAATGTTTGACAACCTTCTGGCAACACAAGCAGCAAAAATCAACCATTCCATCTCCAATCTTATAACAATATCAGACAACTTCAAAACATTCAGAAAAGAAATCAAAACCCTGCTTTTCAAAAAATTCATCCAAATATCTTAACCCCTCCTCTTTTACCTCCAGAAGATTCACCTACCTTCAGATAACCTTCCCCCAAATTACCCACCTTAACACCTTCCAATTAAACAAATACCATAAATAGATTGTAACCTACCCTCTCTAACTGCATTCCATATGTATTTTTCATACAGTTCTTCACTGTCAGTTTAATTTCCATCCTATAAGTTCACATAGAATTTTTCTTTTTTCAACCATCTTTATTTTCTCTTCTTTATTAATTTCCAGGTACTTTAGTTAGATTGTGAGCCTTCGGGACAGTAAGGGAATTTTTTTAAGTACCTTCTTACTTCTCATTTATAATCTTAATGTATATTTTCTTCAAACCGCTTAGAACCTAACGGATGTAGCGGTATATAAGAAATAAATTACATTACATTACATTACATTACATTGATGACTTCTGGAAGCTCATGGATAAGGGTAATGATCTTCTGGTGCTGCTGGATCTCGGTGCGGCGTTCGACACTATTGACCATCCTCTCCTCCTTGTGCGGCTCTCTGAAATTGGAATCCAAAGCACTGCGTTACGATGGTTCACCTCCTTCCTGAATAATAGATCCCAAAGCGTACTGCTCAACAATACGCTACCGAAACCGATCAAATACGGTGCTCCACAGGGGACTCGGCTATCCTCCCTATTATTCTGTCTCCACATTAGACCTGTCCTAGACATACCTCAAATACCAAATACAGATTCACTCCTTCGCAGATGACATCCAACTATACCCCTGACACCCAGATCATAAAATTTGCTCTCGGAAATCAAAACTTGGACGTCCGTCAACAAATTACAACTAAACATCTTTGGATCCGCAAAGAACACTGAAACTGTGCCTGTTTCCCATCTCTATACTGTAACGCCAGATCCGCATGCAACAAAACCCAAATTCTGAAGGATCTTCTTGAAGATCTCAACCCCGGTTTCTTATTCATCACTGAAACTTGGATCGCAAAAGATGATATATTCTCTCAAAACGAACTCTGTCCTCACGGATACCAAGGCCTCTTCTCCCCTAGAATTAACCGAAAAGGAGGTGGCCTGGCTCTCCTCCATAAATCATTCTTCGACGTCCAGCTCCTTGAAAAGGGTTGCCATGCTTCCCTAGAATACATGCTTGCCTCTGTCAATGACGAGCTCCACCCGCACCCACTAGGCATCCTGCTTTTATACCGCCCACCTTCATCCCCCTGGAACAAATCCTCTGACCTCGTCCTCGAATCCATTACAAACGCCTTCCTCAAATTCCAAAGATTACTAATCATTGGGGACATTAATCTTCACATAAATGATACCACCAACAAGGATGCTATTGATCTCAACAACTTCCTCACCTCTTTAGGCTTCCCCCCCCCTGGCTCCCTCCCCAACCCATGAAAAGGGGCATGCGTTAGACATCATCAGCTTCATTGACCTCACCGAACACAAAACTTTAATCAGCGACACTCGCTGGGACCCCGTCCCTTGGTCCGACCACTTCCTAGGGGCTTTCTGCCTCCCCATTTTCATGTCCCACCTCGAACCCCCTTCCCGTTCCCCCAATACTATCACCTTCCGAAAGAAAATTGCGAGCGACCTGTTCTGGGCCAAACTTCTCAACCTACTCACCACTACCCCCAACCCTTCAAGCCCTGAATCCAACTGGCACAATTGGATCACCCTCTCTGAGACCACCTACCACTCCCTCGCTCCCCTATCCACAAAAACTGTCTCCTACTCCCGCAAGGCCCCCTGGTACCTTCCCTACCACAGACAACTAAAGCAGCAATGTCGATCACTGGAACGAAAATGGAAAAAATCCAATTCCCCCACGGACAGACAATCCTGGAGGGCCTCCATTAGGTTCTATAACACCGAATTAAAAAATCAAGGAAGAACTACTACGGCAACAAAATCTCATGCTCCAACAACCAAAGCAACACTCTGTTCAACATCTGGCGTTCCATATCCTCCAAACACGATTCCTCCCCACTCCCCTCTTCTCCATCCGCGAACGATCTAGCAAAATTTTTCAATGAGAAAGTGTCTACCTTACGAAGCTCCTTCCCCCCTACACCCGATTACAACTCTCTGATGCCCACTACCTCCAACCCCAATTTAACCGAGGTGAACCATATCCCAGCCGACAGATCCTGGACCGCCTTCGAGCCTGTTTCCGACTCTCAGGTCTCTAAGCTCTGCCTCAAGTTAAAAGCCTGCAACTGCTCCTTGGATCCTTTCCCCTCCTACCTATATGAGAACATTCCAGCACAGGCCATCTCATCTCTCACCAAAATCTTAAACTCCGCCCTGCTCTCAGGCCTGTTTTCTACAGAAATGGGACACATTTCCCTGTCCCCACTTCTGAAAAAATCTGATCTCGACCCCTCCATCCCTCCCAGCTATCGCCCAATAGCTAATATCCCTCTCCTGACCAAAATGCTGGAATCCATCATAGCCACCCAACTCTCATCCTATCTCGAGAGATTCTCCATTCTCCTACCCTACCAACATGGATTTAGACCCAACTACAGCACTGAATCCCTTCTAGCCTCTTTAATCTCAAAGGTCCAACAACTTCACTCCTGCAACAAATTTGCTGTCCTTCTCCAATTTGACCTCTCCGCAGCTTTCGACATTGTCCACCATGACATACTAATCCTCCAACTTTCTGAAATTGGCATAAATTCCACGGTCTTAGATTGGTTCTCAAAATTCTTACGGTCCCGTTCCTACCTCGTTAACATGAAGGGTTCCTCATCCTCCCCTTGGAAACCGATCTGCGGAGTCCCGCAGGGTTCACCTCTATCCCCGATTCTTTTCAATGTCTATATGTCCTCCCTGAAACTCCTCCAACTTTCCACCTCGGAGACACTTTACACCTACGCCGACGACATCCTCGTCCTTATTGAGACCGACTCTAACCTCACCAACCTCTCGGTTAACATCTCATCCTGTATAACAAGTCTACAATCCTGGGCCCTCACTGTTCAAATGAAACTAAATGAGGCCAAAACAAAACTACTTTGGCTCGGCCCGAAACTGGATCAGCTACCCTCCCACATCCCACTTTCCTCTGGCACCAATCTGCAGCTTGAGCACTCTAGCAAAGTTCTGGGAATCATCATTGACTCTACACTGTCCTTTAACGACCACATCAACTCCCTAGTAAAAAAATGCTTTTTCAATCTCCATATGCTAAGAAAAGTTAGATCCTGCTTCCACCAACAACATTTCGCCGTCCTTGTCCAATCCATCATTCTATCCCGACTCGATTACTGTAACTCCATCTTTCTAAGCCTAACAAAGAAACATCTTCTCAGACTTCAGCGGATTCAGAACACCGCAGCTAAACTAATCTTCGCAAAAGGCAAATTTGACCACGTCTCCCCGCTTCTGTCTAAGCTTCACTGGCTCCCAGTCTTCCTCAGGGTTCGCTACAAATGCGCTTGTCTTACCTTCAAATCTCTTCACGGCATCCTTCCTCCCCTCTTCCCACTATCTTGGCTCTCGAGCACTCACTCCACCAGATCCACTCAGAAATTCAAACTATCCTTCCCTTCTCTAATTGGCATCTCCCATACAGGAAAACATGGTACATCCCTCCTCTTCAGGATCACTGAGCTGTGGAACAGCTTTACAGCCCATCTTCGGAGTTCGACCTCCCTCCAACATTTCAGAAAACATCTGAAAACCTGGCTTTTCACCAAAATGTAACTACTCCCTCCCTCTCCATTATTCTATGTACCTCTTCCGTCCTTGTTCACCTTACCTCTCTCTCCTTCCATTGTAGTTCCTCCTCTTTATTTTTAATCCCTGTAAACCGTGTCGAGCTCCACTTCCGTGGAGATGACGCGGTATATAAACTTAAGGTTTAGTTTAGTTTAGTTTAGTTTGACTATCATAATTGCAAAAAAACAGGCGCGCGGCCTAGGAATACTCCTTGACTCCAACCTCTCGCTTTCCAACCATATCTCTCAGGTGGTATCTGAAAAATAAGAAACTACTTTTCTGAGTCTGACTTCACCCAGCTACTCTATGTCTTAGTACTCTTCTGCATGGATTACTGCAATGTGCTATCCAGTGGTCTCACGGCGAAGAACAAATGACATCCACAGTGTGTAAAAAAAATGCGGCAATCAGACTCTTAAAAAACCTCCGTGCCCGCAACCAGTCTCTATCATCGGCTCACTGGCTGCCTGTAGCCAAATGTGTCTTCAAGGGCCTGATGCTAGCATTCAGATGCTTGCACGACAAGTTGTGCATGTTCATCGGTGCGCTTAGCTGATATGCGAACACAACCTGATTAATTGGCCTAATTGGTGCTGATAATTGGCAAGTAACACCTCATAATTGACAATAATTGGCATGAACTAAAAGTTACACACACAACTTGGAAAATACAATTCTATGAGGAGAGTGTGGCGCAGTGTGGTTAGAGCTACAACGTCAGCACCCTGAGGTTGTGGGTTCAAACCCCGCTCTGCTCCTTGTGACCCTAGGCAAGTCACCCATTGCCCCAGGTACATTAGACAGATTGTGAGCCTACTGGGACAGACAGGAAAAACTACTTGAGTACCTGAATAAATTCATGTAAACCGTTCTGAGCTCTCCTGGGAAAACAATATAAAAAAAGCTTCAGCCTCTGATAACCAGAGCTGGTATTGTGACATCATAATGCCTCATTCCACCAATGCCTGAGAGCCAATGGCTTGATTGTGACATCACTGATGAGGCTGGCTCTTAGTCTTGATTGTCCTATACTTGACTCACTTTTATTACATTTTGATTTCTAGAGTAGCGCAGTGGTTAAAGTTACAGCCTCAGCACCTTTGAGGTTGTGGGTTCAAACCCACGCTGCTCCATGTGATCCTGGGCAAGCCACTTAATCCCCCCACTACCTCAGTACATTAGATAGATTGTGAGCCCACCAGGACAGACAGAGAAAAATGCTTGAGTACCTGAATAAATTCATGTAAACCATTCTGAGCTCCCCTGGGAAAACAGTATAAAAAAACTGAATAAATAAGTAATTTGAAAGCTTCAGCTTCTGATAACCAGAGCTGGTATTGTGATGTCATAATGCCTCATTCCACCAATGCCTAAGAGCCAACCTCATCAGTGATGTCACAGTGGCTTGATTGTCCTTTACTTGGCTCACTTTTACTACATTTTGATTTCTAGAATGGTGCAGTGGTTAAAGCTACAGCCTCCGCACCTTGAGGTTGTGGGTTCAAACCCACGCTACTCCTTGCGACCTGTACAAGTCATTTAATCCCCCCATTATCCCAGGTACATTAGATAGATTGTGAGCCCACCAGGACAGACAGGGAAAATGCTTGAAGTACCTGTATGTAAACCACTTTGAGTGTGATTGTAAAACTACAAAAAGGCGGTATACAAGTCCCAATCCTTTTATAAAAAGCATGCACCAGTTGCAGTTCGTGAATTCAAAAAGGGGGTATAGCCAGGGGTGGATTTTGGGCACTCCTAAGAGACGAGGGCATTGTTATAGAATATGCTTGATGTGTGCACAAATTATAGTGCAATTATTTAGGCCTGGTTTTAGCTGGCATTATGAGTGCGCCTAACTTATTCATCGCTAAATCCAATTCTATAAAGGGTACACACATCTTGTAGAATCACGCTAAGCACTGTTCTAGTTGGTGCCAATTCCTTGAGCACTATATATAGAATTAGGCGCAGAGGCCCTTTAGTTAGGCGCCCTAACGGTGCCATTTTTAATTGGTTTAATTGCCATCAATTGATGCGATAATTGATTGCATTGTTTAAAAGCAATTGAAATTGATACCAATGGTATGTAGGCACAAGGAATACTGTGCAGTAAGATGCCCGCTGTACCAGAGAACCTCCAAAACGGTGACCTAGTAAATCCTTGTCCCCACAGGAGCAGCTGACAGAGCTGAAGGAAGATCTAGACCGAGATGAATGCAAACAGGAGCCAGAGGTTATTTACGAGACAAACTGTCACTGGGAAGGCTGCGCAAAGGAGTTTGACACTCAGGAGCAATTGGTCCACGTAAGTCATTTCAGAAAGAGAATGGGTCTGGCCTGCTATAAACCAGTCAAGTGCCAGGCACTCAGGCAGAGCACCTGGGGGGAGAAACAAAGAGCGTTGGAGGTGAAAAAAATATAAAAATCCCTCGTTAACTTGCGTCGGATAAATGTGAATCCGGCTGTATTGTTTTTTCTTTGCTGAATTGTTACATTGCTTGCAAAGTGCAAAAAGTTAAAAGAATATAAAATGGATAATATAACGTAAATTTTTATTTCTAGAGGCAATCCCCGGGTTCCATTTTTGAAACCGTTCTTAAGTTGAATTTGTATGTAACTCGGAACATGCGTGTGTTTATGTTCTCCTGTACAGAATACAGTCTATAAAACCATTAAACATTAAAGCAACAGTCCTCAAATTAAAGTACTGTAGAAAAGAAAGGAGTTTTCACTTACCCCCTGTCCTGAGCCCTGCCTTCCTTCTCCTTAGCAGCCGTGTGCCTCCAGACCAGGCCTTTGTTTTCTTCTCCACTGCTCACCTGTGCCTCCACACCTTCCCTTCCTTCCCCCATGTCTTAGCATCTCTATCCTGTCTTTCCCTTCCATTTGTCCCTCCCCTTCATGATCTGGCATTTCCTCTTCTTCCTTTCCCTCTCTCCCTCCTTCCCCCAGGTCTAGCATCTCTGTCTCTTTCCCTTCCACCCATGCCTCAGCATCTCTCCCTCTCCCTAGTCTGGTATCTCCTTTCCTTTCTTCCTTCTTTTCCCTCCTTCTCTTCCTTCCCCATGGTCTGGTATCTCTCTTCTTCTCCTCTCCCATCCCTGTTTGTTATTCTCCCTCCCTCCCCTCCCTCCCTCTTTCTCCCCAATTGGGTGCAGCATTTTCTCCCCCTCCCTTCTCTCCTGGCACGACCCAACAGAAAGGAAGGAAAGGACGACACGGGGTATGTTGGGGCACAGAAGGGAGGAAGAATGTCACATTGGGACAGGAAAGCAGAAAGAGGGGCACATTGGCATAGGAAGGGAGAGGGAGGAAGAGGGGCACGTTGGCACAGGAAGGGAGAAGCAGGACCCTGGTATGAGTCTGACGTAAGTTGGACGTTCATAACCCGGGGACTGCCTGTATATCACAAAAGTCTTTTGGTTTTATGCAGTTTACTAAAGAGATAAAACTTGTATGCATCTTCTCTTAAATGCATTGTATATTCTTATTGTATGTACTATATATAATCTTTTCCCTCACTTAAATTGTAAATGTATAACTAGTTTGACTTCATGATTGCTTTATTATGTTCCTCAATTCCAACCACATTGTCTGTAACATAGTAACATAGTAGATGACGGCAGATAAAGACCCGAATGGTCCATCCAGTCTGCCCAACCTGATTCAATTTAAATTTTTTTTTTTTTTTTCTTCTTAGCTATTTCTGGGCGAGAATCCAAAGCTTTACCCGGTACTGTGCTTTGGGTTCCAACTGCCGAAATCTCTGTTAAGACTTACTCCAGCCCATCTACACCCTCCCAGCCATTGAAGCCCTCCCCTGCCCATCCTCCTCCAAACGGCCATACACAGACGCAGACCGTACAAGTCTGCCCAGTAACTGGCCTAGTTCAATCTTTAATATTATTTTCTGATTCTAAATCTTCTGTGTTCATCCCACGCTTCTTTGAACTCAGTCACAGTTTTACTCTCCACCACCTCTCTCGGGAGCGCATTCCAGGCATCCACCACCCTCTCCGTAAAGTAGAATTTCCTAACATTGCCCCTGAATCTACCACCCCTCAACCTCAAATTATGTCCTCTGGTTTTACCATTTTCCTTTCTCTGGAAAAGATTTTGTTCTACGTTAATACCCTTTAAGTATTTGAACGTCTGAATCATATCTCCCCTGTCTCTCCTTTCCTCTAGGGTATACATATTGAGGGCTTCCAGTCTCTCCTCATACGTCTTCTGGCGCAAGCCTCCTATCATTTTCGTCGCCCTCCTCTGGACCGCCTCAAGTCTTCTTACGTCTTTCGCCAGATACGGTCTCCAAAACTGAACACAATACTCCAAGTGGGGCCTCACCAATGACCTGTACAGGGGCATCAACACCTTCTTCCTTCTACTGACTACGCCTCTCTTATACAGCCCAGAATCCTTCTGGCAGCAGCCACTGCCTTGTCACACTGTTTTTTTCGCCTTTAGATCTTCGGACACTATCACCCCAAGGTCCCTCTCCCCGTCCGTGCATATCAGCTTCTCTCCTCCCAGCATATACGGTTCCTTCCTATTATTAATCCCCAAATGCATTACTCTGCATTTCTTTGCATTGAATTTTAGTTGCCAGGCATTAGACCATTCCTCTAACTTTTGCAGATCCTTTTTCATATTTTCCACTCCCTCTTCGGTGTCTACTCTGTTACAAATCTTGGTATCATCTGCAAAAAGGCACACTTTTCCTTCTAACCCTTCAGCAATGTCACTTACATACATATTGAACAGGATGGGCCCCAGCACCGAACCCTGAGGGACTCCACTAGTCACCTTTCCTTCCTTCGAGCGACTTCCATTAACCACCACCCTCTGGCGTCTGTCCGACAGCCAGTTTCTGACCCAGTTCACCACTTTGGGTCCTAACTTCAGCCCTTCAAGTTTGTTCAACAGCCTCCTATGAGGAACTGTATCAAAGGCTTTGCTGAAATCCAAGTAAATTACATCTAGCATATGTCCTCGATCCAGCTCTCTGGTCACCCAATCAAAAAATTCAATCAGGTTCGTTTGGCACGATTTACCTTTTGTAAAGCCATGTTGCCTCGGATCCTGTAACCCATTAGATTCAAGGAAATACACTATCCTTTCTTTCAGCAACACTTCCATTATTTTTCCAACAACTGAAGTGAGGCTCACCGGCCTGTAGTTTCCTGCTTCATCCCTGTGACCACTTTTATGAATAGGGACCACATCCGCTCTCCTCCAATCCCCAGGAATCACTCCCGTCTCCAGAGATTTGTTGAACAAGTCTTTAATAGGACTCGCCAGAACCTCTCTGAGCTCCCTTAGTATCCTGGGATGTATCCCGTCTGGTCCCATCGCTTTGTCCACCTCAGTTTTTCAAGTTGCTCATAAACACCCTCCTCCGTGAACGGCGCAGAATCTACTCCATTTTCTCGTGTAACTTTGCCAGACAATCTCGATCCTTCTCCAGGATTTTCTTCTGTGAACACAGAACAGAAGTATTTGTTTAGCACATTTGCTTTCTCCTCATCACTCTCCACATATTTGTTCCCAGCATCTTTTAGCCTAGCAATTCCATTTTTTATCTTCCTCCTTTCACTAATATATCTGAAAAAATTTTTATCTCCCTTTTTTACATTTTTAGCCATTTGTTCTTCCGCCTGTGCCTTCGCCATACGTATCTCTCTCTTGGCTTCTTTCAGTTTCACCCTGTAGTCCTTTCTGCTCTCCTCTTCTTGGGTTTTTTTATATTTCATGAACGCCAACTCTTTCGCCTTTATTTTCTCAGCCACTAGGTTGGAGAACCATATCGGCTTCCTTTTTCTCTTGTTTTTATTGATTTTCTTCACATAAAGGTCCGTAGCCATTTTTATCGCTCCTTTCAGCTTAGACCACTGTCTTTCCACTTCTCTTATGTCCTCCCATCCTAACAGCTCTTTCTTCAGGTACTTTCCCATTGCATTAAAGTCCGTACGTTTGAAATCTAGGACTTTAAGTATCGTGCGGGCCCGCTCTCCACTTTAGCCGTTATATCAAACCAAACCGTTTGATGATCGCTACTACCCAGGTGAGCACCCACTCGAACATTAGAGATACTCTCTCCATTTGTGAGGACCAGATCCAATATCGCTTTTTCCCTTGTGGATTCCGTCACCATTTGTCTGAGCAGAGCCTCTTGAAAGGCATCCACAATCTCCCTACTTCTTTCCGATTCCGCAGACGGAACATTCCAGTCCGCATCCGGCAGGTTGAAATCTCCCAACAGCAGAACCTCCTCTTTCCTTCCAAACTTTTGGATATCCACAATCAGATCCTTATCAATTTGCTGCGATTGAGTCGGAGGTCTGTAGACTACACCCACGTAGATAGAAGTTCCATCTTCTCTTTTCAGAGCAATCCATATCGCTTCTTCCTCTCCCCAGGTCCCTTGCATTTCGGTCGCTTGGATATTGATCTTTACATAGAGAGCTACTCCTCCACCTTTATGACCATCTCTGTCCTTCCTAAAAAGATTATATAGATGTACTTCATCTAACTATTGTGAACCGCCTAGAACTCCCTGGGTATGGCGGTATACCAAAATAAAATCAGTTATTTTGTCTTTTTTTGTGCAATACAATTATCATATACAGTATACTCAAATATAAACTGAGGTAACCTCTTTTCTTCCAAAAAAGAGGGGGGGGGGGAACGGTTGACTCAAGAATAAACCAAGGGTTTATATAGGCACTGGTGGTCCAGTGGTGATCCGGGACAGGAGCAATCCCTTCTTGTCTTGTCCCAGCTGGTTCTGCACCCCTGCCCTTCCCTGACACTTTGCATGCCTCTCCTGGGCTTGCCTTGAGGCCTGGTGAGTCCGGTGGTAATACAAGAAGCAGACGAGATGTCTAAAAACAACCAGTTACTTTATTAAAACCAGTAATCAAATCTTGTAAAAGTCTATATGGTTTGATATCAATCATAGATGACAAGTCTGTCTATGAAAGTCACAAATCTGTAAATATGGACCTATCTTAATAAGACAGTTCTGAGTCGTCCCAATGAAGTAGGCCGCTGTCTAGGCCTACCTCACAATGGAGACCTCACACACTATATACTGGTTTCAATAAGTATATGTTTATTAGCAAATCAGTAACAGCTTACAGAAGTAAATGATTCAGTATATAGAGTAACAGACTGTGATCTTCAGGCCTGAGGATCCTCTGATGTCTGTTCTGTTACTTCTGCTTATAGGCCTTGTTTTATACATTTCTTGGTGGTCAATACCACGTTGGCCTAAATCACATGATACATCTTTATTGGTTATTTTCTTACACGTCATTATACAGGTAGATTCATTTATTGGCCTATACAGTTGTGTCATGTTATACGTCTGTTCAGTTTACCGTAAGGCCTAACCTTTTCCCGCAAATGCCCTTTTCCCTTACCATATAAGCAATTCCGAGTCTCCAACCCCTCCCTGCTATGGTATCACAACATATTTCTGGCATATGTTGCTAGCTGATAATTCTTGCGATTTCTGTTTTCTGATCATGAGCTGTGTTCATCTTTGCATAATATCCGGCTAGGTGCAGCCTTGATGCCAGGCATTAGAAGTAAGTTCTGCTTCTCATAAGTTTTGCTTATACTGTAGCTAACTTAGAAACAGGGTTTTTTCCAATCATTAGATGCCTGATTAGATGCCTGCTGGTAAATGGTTTGTGAAATATCTTTTACAGTTAATATACTGACTTATCAGTTGCTGAAGGAGGGGGGGGGGTTTCAGTGAGCTCTGGTCATGTTCTTCGCCTTTGATATTATCCAAAGGACTTATCCTGCTTCACCTGTTTTATACAAGGACTTACAAGGATTTCATACCAGAACTTTCCATGCTTTTCTTTCTTCTCTCCATCTTCCTTTCCCTCTCACCAACTAGGTTCCCAGTTTCGGCACCCAAGGATTCCTTCTTCAGGGGATTCTAAGAACACTGTTTTAGGCAAAAGGGTTGTTTAATCGTGTAAAAATACACAGTAGCTCAACCGTTACGTGACGGCATCTCCCACGGTGAAAATAGCATTTTTTGGCATGATTTTCACTATGGGAGACGCCGTCACGTAACAATATTTTGGACATCTGGCGGGTTCGGCTTTTGAAAATAGACATTTCTCTGCTTCCTAATGTGGATGTTTAGCAGGAAACGCACAAATTAGACTTTAGACATCCTGTTCGAAAACGGCCCTCAATATGAATTTTTACTTAAGACAGTGGAGGGTTAAGTGACTTTCCTACGTTCACAAGGACCAGCACTGGGATTTAAACCAGACTCTATCCCAGGGGTGGCCCAACATCCGTCCTCGAGTGCCGCAACCCAGATGGGTTTTCAGGATTTCCCCAATGAATATGCATGAGATCTATTTGCATGCACTGCCTCCATGAACAGATCTCATGCATGTTCTCTTAGGCTTCCGTGGCTGGCGTCATGATTGTCGTTGTTTTCTGGGTCTCGCCGTATCCGGGTAGTTAGAACCGACGTTTCAGCCATCGTGCTGTGGCTTTCTTCAAGGTATGCTCAGGTGAAAAGCAGAGACAATAGAAACTGGAGTGCTGGGAGTGTGGGGTCAGAACAGCAATCAGTCCAGCCAAATATTAAATCCTCCCCCCCCCTAACTGAAGACTGGTAGAACAGTCAACAAGCAAGCCAGCAGCTAAACATCAAGAAAGTGGGGGGGTCTCAGCACATGCTAAAAGCCTGCTATGTCCTTGCCTCCTCCAACGTAGATTTCCTGTTATGAAGTGGGCAGAGACGTAGCAGCCTCAGCCTCCTACCCTCACTACGCCACTGCTGACCAGCTAAGCTTAGTGGGCAAGTCAGACCACCTACATAGCAGTCCTATCTTTGCCCATTATAGCTTAACTGGTCAACACTGAATACGATTTAACTGGTTAAGTTATAGCTGGTCAAAAAAACCCTAGATCTTCAAATACCGGTCACTGGAAACAGCCCTGCAATGAATTTCTGGCTCACTACTGACTGTGGGATTTAGGCAGGTTGCCTCCCACAGTCTAAATATGGAACCCAATGGGCCTGATTCTATAAATGGGGCCTAACTACACCAAACATTTAGGCATTTATAGCAGTGGTTCCCAACCCTATCCTGGAGGACCACCAGGCCAGTCGGGTTTTCAAGATAACCTTAATGAATTTGCATGGAGCAGGTTTGCATGCCTGTCATTTCCATTATATGCAAATCTCTCTCATGCATATTTATTAGGGCTAGCCTGAAAATCCGATTGGCCTGTTGGTCCTCCAGGACAGGGTTAGGAACCACTGATTTATAGAATCACACCTAGCAGTGCCTAGGTGTGCTTAGGCATCACTAGGCATCCTAGAGCAGTGGTTCCCAACCCTGTCCTGGAGGACCACCAGGCCAGTCGGGTTTTCAGGATAGCCCTAATGAATATGCATGGAGCAGATTTGCATGCCTGGCACCTCCATTATATGCAGATCTCTCTCATGCATATTCATTAGGATTATCCTGAAAACCCAACTGGCCTGGTGGTCCTCCAGGACAGAGTTGGGAACCACTGTCTTTATGGCTCCAGAAAAAGGAGGGCGGATTGAGATATCCAGGTTTTACTTCCATTGCTTTCCGTAGAAGTAAAACCTGGATATCTAAATCTGCCCACTTTTTTTTCTGGAGCCATATGGTAACCCTAATAGGTAGGCGCCGGTATAGAGGCACCTAACTCTGATGCTTAGCGACACCTGTGTTCTCTGCCCCTAACCACGCCTTGACAGCCGTCACTAGGCATCGCGCTGATATCCACGCACAATCTAAATTGATCGTTAAGATAATGTTGTTGTTTTTTTAATCAGGTTTTTTGGGGGCGTGGTCAATTATCACATCATTTAAACCAATTAAAAAATAATTAAGTTGTGCACAGAACTAAGGTGTCACTAGGCGTCAATGATTAGAGCGCCGTTTATAGAATCGGGCCCAGTGTTCCTACAGAAACTGTTAGTGGATCTTAAGAGATTATTTGATGGGTATTATTAATAACAAGAATTCTTTCTCTTTCTCTCTTTCGCTTTCTTTTTCTCTCTCTCTTTTTCTCTCTTTGTCTCTCTTTCTTTTTCTCTTTCTTTCTCTCTCTTTCTCTCTCTTTTTCTCTCTCTCTTTCTCTCATTATCTCTCTCTCTCTCTTTCTTTCTCTCTCTCTCTCTTTCATTATCTCTCTTTCTTTTTCTCTCTCTCTCTTTCTTTCTTTCTCTCTCTTTTTTTCTCTCTTTCTTTCTTTCTTTCTCTCTCTCTCTCTTTCTTTCTTTCTCTCTCTTTCTCTCTATCTTTCTCTTTCTTTCTCTCTTTCTTTTTCTTTCATTATCTCTTTCTTTCTTTCTCTTTTTCTTTCTTTCTTTCTCTTTCTCTTTCTCTCTCTTTCTCTTTCTTTCTCTCTTTCTTTCTTTTTCTTTCTTTTTCTTTCTCTCTTTCTCTTTCTTTCTCTTTCTTTCTCTTTCTTTCTCTCTTTTTCTTTCTCTCTTTCATTATCTCTTTCTTTCTTTCTCTTTTTCTTTCTCTCTCTTTCTTTCTTTCTCTTTCTCTTTCTCTCTTTCTTTCTCTCTTTTCTCTTTCTTTCTCTCTTTCTCTTTTCTCTCTTTCTTTCTCTCTTTTCTCTTTCTTTCTCTCTTTCTTTCTTTTTCTTTCTCTCTCTCTTTCTTTCTTTCTTTCTCTCTTTCTCTTTCTTTCTCTCTCTTTCTTTCTCTCTCTCTCCCTGTTTCTTTTTTTGTTTCACTAGCATATCAACAATGACCATATCCACGGAGAGAAGAAGGAGTTTGTGTGTCGCTGGAAGGACTGCTCACGAGAGCAGAAGCCGTTCAAGGCTCAGTACATGTTGGTGGTTCACATGAGGAGACATACTGGGGAAAAGCCACACAAGTGCACTGTAAGCTATTAGCAGCTCCCATCTGTGCAAATCAGCAAACTGAGCTCAAACACATGAGAGGGGATGTGCCCTTACTTCACTGCTTTCCAGCAACCAGCAGGAAAAAAAACCAGAGCAAGGCGCTTCACTTATTGCAGGTTACCTCCCTTGGGACAGCGAAGTTAAGGAGTAATGCTGTATTTTTTTTTTTTTTAATCTCTGTGGGTTCGTATTACCAGTACAAAGGGCTTTTGTACCTCTTTGCACTTGGAATATAATGTCGATTTCCAACCTGGCTACAGATTTATACCTGAAGAGTTATGCGCATGAATCAAATTAGGCAGTCTTGGTAAGTGCAGGCCTGGTGAGGCACTGCAATGATAAAATACCCTGTTAGCAAGCAGAATAAAAACCAGTCGCATTGTTCGGGCTTCTGCATGGCTTCACTTCAGATTTGCATCCATTAGATTGTTTTAATGCCCCCAGAATCTATCACATGTCATTGCTGTTTATTTTTATGTTTCAAAGAATTATCGGCGAAGTCAGCTCCTCGACATTGTTTATTAAACCATCTGCTGTTAATTTCCAGGCTAGAAATTAGAATGAGATAAAAAGTACCAGCCTAGTGGTTAGAGCGAAAGCCTCGGCACCTTGAGTTTGTGGGTTCAAATCCCATGCTGCTTCTTGTGACCCTGGGCAAGTCACTCAATCCTCCATTGAACCAGGTATGTTAAATAGATTGTGAGTCTACCAGGACAGATCAGGAAAATGCTTGAGTACCTGATTGTAAACCGCTTAGATAACCTTGATAGGTGGTATGTAAATACCTAAAATAAATTTAAAAATAGTCCCATAGAGATTCTAGAGCCCAGTTTGTGAAACAACTCTGCCTTAGGCACATAGAAACATGATGGCAGATAAAGCCCAAATAGCCCCATCCAATCTGTCCTTCCACTTATCTCCTCTTCCTATTGGCTAAGGCTCTTTACACCTGCATTGTGAGGTCATACAACTTTATGGTTATAGAAACATGATGGCAGATAAAGGCCAAATGGCCCATCCAGTCTCCCCATCCGCAGCATCCACTATCTCCTCATCTCCCTATTGGCTGAGGCTCTTAACACTTGCATTGTGAGGTCATAGTGCTTTATGGTTATAGAAACATGATGGCAGATAAAGGCCAAATGGCCCATCCAGTCTCCCCATCCGCAGCATCCACTATCTCCTCCTCTTCCTATTGGCTAAGGCTCTTTACACCTGCATTGTGAGGTCATAGAACTTTATGGTTATAGAAACATGATGGCAGATAAAGGCCAAATGGCCCATCCAGTCTTCCCCATCCGCAGCATCCACTATCTCTTCCTCTCCCTATGGCTAAGGCTCTTTACACCTGCATTGTGAGGTCATAGAGTTTTATGGCTAAAGAAACATAGAGGGCAGATAAAGGCCAAATGGCCCATCTAGCCTGCCACACAAGAAGAATAGTGTTCTGCTAATAGACTGGATACTTTTGCATCTGCAGTATGGGGGCAATTCTAGAAAGTGGTGCTTAATTGAGATGCCCCAAAGGGGCAACTCCATAAGGCATATTTTATAGAACATTCATGCAAAGCCGCTTTGCACCAAAACGTAGGTGCAACAGCTTATGACATATCAATGGCAGATTTAAGTTGCCAGGCCTAAGTTTGCCTTGCAATGCTCGCAAAGGATAGTATTCTATAAGTTGTGTGCATTACTAGGGAGAACGCCCATGACTCGCCATACTCTTCCCGTGAGTACAAGAAAACAGATAAGCTCCACTAACCTCCACAGTGGCACAAGAAGGAGAATAAATGTCCACAGCAGCCTTATTAACCACCACAAATGATCCTACAGAATGCCCAACATGGATGCGTTTTGCCATCGAGGAGCTGCGTCAGGGGACAAATAGTACACAAGTGGTGTTTAAAAAGCAGTTTCACCAACATGATTGAAATGGTGTTCCTCCTCACAAGTCTTTCTACTGAATGCTGCTTTTACTATTTGTCCCTGACGCAGCCCCTAAATGGGGTGTGATAACATGGCCGTGGACATTCGTGGTGGTTAATTGAAGCCGATTTGCACATTTTTCTTCTTTTTGATCTGCTTCTTTGGGGGGCCTCTCATGAGTTCGCCTTCCTCGGAGTTAAGGCCATGATATTCAGATTGTGGGAGGCAGCCCGGCTATCTCTCAGGGTCAGTGGCAGTCCTGGATATTCAATGTTGGGACCGTATCAGCCATTAGTGGCGTAGTGAGGGGGTGGGGTGTCCACCCTGGACACCATCTTGGTGGGGTGATGACACCTCTCCTTCTCTCCGCCACCCCGTTCCTCCCCACCTCTGTCCACCACGCCTTCACGTCCCCACCTTCTAGCTTTTTGCCAGCACGAGCAGGCAGCTCCAACCTGAGGCTCGTGCCAGCCTTGGCTCTCCCTCTGATGTCACTTCCTGGTCGCGGGAACCAGGAAGTGATATCAGAGGGAGAGCCGAGGCCGGCGTGGGCAGCAAGTTGGAGATGCCTGCTCGCACTGGGGAAGTTAAAGAGGTATGAGGGAAGGGAAAGGGTGCACGTACCGCGGGGGGTGCCATCGCTCCGGGCGCCTCCCACCCTCGCTTAGCCACTGACTGGCATTGAATTTCCAGGGTAAGTTCACCACTGCAGCTGATATTCTGTGGCTGGCCAGCTAAGACCTTAGCATTCAAAGATAGATCTGCTTTTTAGGTGGGTTTATTTGGTCAAGTGCCTTAGCCGGCAAGCTGTTGAATATTGGCAATGACCAGTTATGTCACCGGGCTATCTGCCAACGTGGATATCCAGTGGAAAATGGCCAGCTGTCCTCCCCTGAATATCAGCAGATAGCGGCTGCTGTTTGTGTTGTTTGGCCGGCCAGGAACTGTTCCTCGCCTGCCAAATCGCGCTGAACATTGGCCTATAAGCAACTTAAGCACACTTGTTATATACTAGTACTTAGGAAGGAATTTAATAAAAATTCAGCATTAAGGCCCAAATTCTGTAACCAGTGTCACGATCAGCGGCTCTGCCTCTAAAATCGTTGCGACGGCGCCTGGGTAAAGAATTGCGCCTCCGGTAAAGTTAGGCACCGGAAACGTGGAGGAGGATTTTCCCGGCCTACATTTACAGGTGCCTGCCTATGATGCGACTCGTGCCTATGGAGGCGCTTTAAGCCGCCTGACACCACTTCCGGCATTAGCCATGCCCACAGTGGCATTCGGCGGCCTAAAGCGCCTCTGTAAATGTGATTCTGGCGCAAGTGGGCACCTTAAAACTCGGTTAAAACGTTATTGAATGGCGTTTTTAACTGAGTTTAGGTGCCTACCGGCGCCTAAAAATCCGCACGGGTTTGAGAATCTGGGCCTAAGCGTTATTCTAGAAAGAGCACTTGCCCTCTATAGAATAGTGATTGCTGTGGATCCCATACCTAAGTTTTGGGCACTTGATTCAATGTCGTAGTAAGGGTGGGCAGGAGGGGCTGATTGCCCCGGGCGCTAGCGCGTCTCCGCCTCTGCTCTTCCCATTTACCTCTTGAAATGTTCACCGGCTTGAGCAACATCTTCCACCTCCTGTTCGGCTGCCTTTTCATGAAGAGATTCACTCAAAGCTGTTTAACAATAAATTGAATAGTACAGTGGTGCCTCACACAACGAACTTAATTGGTTCCAGGAGCAAGTTTGTTATGCAAAAAGTTTGTTATGTGAAACGCGTTTTCCCATAACAATACATGTTAAAAAAAATAATTCGTTCTGTAGCATAAAATATGCTAAGATGACATAAAAAAAGATAAATTTTTTGTTATTATTTTTATTTAGATTCATCTAAAAACATAATTGTTTTTTAAAACAACACATCACCTTTCACCTGTCTGTCCTTAATCCAAATTGCTAATAGCCTCTCCATTTCCTCGTGGATTGAAGACCTATGTTTTTCATGAAATAGTTTTGATACTCCTTTGGCTACTTTGGCTGATTTTATTGCATCCTTATTTGTCAAAATGGTGAAAATGGTGGTTTTGCTGAGGCCAAACTCTTTGACGAGGTCACACTGTTTTACCCCACATTCACTCCTTCTAATTATTTCCCGTTTAATTTCAACAGAAATCACCTTCCTGCTTTTTTTAGAAGCCATGATATACTGTATAAACAATAGAACATAAGAACATAAGAAGTTGCCTCCACTGGGTCAGACCGAGGTCCATCTCGCCCAGCGGTCCGCTCCCGCGGCGGCCCATCAGGTCTGCGACCTGTGAAGTGGTTTCTGACCACTTTTATAACCTACCTCAAGTTCTATCTGTACCCCTCTATCCCTTTATCCTCCAGGAACCTATCCAAACCCTTCTTGAACCCCTGTACAGAGTTCTGGCCTATCACTTCCTCCGGAAGCGCGTTCCATGTGTCCACCACCCTCTGCGTAAAAAAGAATTTTCTAGCATTTGTTCTAAACCTGTCCCCTTTCAATTTCTCCGAGTGACCCCTAGTGCTTGTGGCTCCCCTCAGTTTGAAGAATCTGTCCTTATTTACTCTCTCTATGCCCTTAAGGATTTTGAAGGTTTCTATCATGTCCCCTCTAAGTCTCCTCTTCTCCAGGGAGAACAGCCCCAGCATTTTTAACCTGTCAGCGTATGGAAAATTTTCCATACCTTTTATCAGCTTAGTTGCCCTCCTCTGCACTCCCTCGAGTACCGCCATGTCCTTCTTGAGATACGGCGACCAGTATTGAACACAGTACTCCAGGTGCGGGCGCACCATTGCGCGATACAGCGGCATGATGACTTCCTTCGTCCGGGTTGTGATACCCTTTTTGATGATGCCCAGCATTCTGTTTGCTTTCTTTGAGGCTGTCGCACATTGCGCCGATGGTTTCAGTGATGAGTCGACCATCACCCCCAAGTCCCTTTCCCGGTTACTCACCCCTAGCAGTGTTCCCCCCATTTTGTAGTTGAACATCGGGTTCTTTTTCCCTACATGCATGACCTTGCATTTCTCCACGTTAAAACTCATTTGCCACTTTTTTGCCCAGTCTTCCAGTCTCGTTAGGTCCTTTTGTAGGTCTTCACAGTCTTCCGTGTTTCTAACCCTGCTGCAGAGTTTGGTGTCATCAGCAAATTTGATAACCTCACATTTTGTCCCCGTTTCCAGATCGTTAATAAATATATTGAATTAGTAGAGGTCCCAGCACCGACCCCTGCGGAACTCCGCTCGTGACCCATTCGCAATCTGAGTATTGGCCCTTGACTCCAACCCTCTGTTCCTGCCCGCTAGCCAGTGTTTGATCCATCGGTTAGATATCCCCTTTTTACAGTGAGAGGGGCAGAGTCTCAGCGGCAAAAACTGGGAACTTAACTGTTCATTTTTTTTTTTTCTAGCATCGGGGAAGCGGCGGAGAGTAGCTCCGCCCCCCCAATGCATCAGCAGTAGGCGCCGGGCCCCTGCGAGCCGACGGTCCGCCACTGCACAGGGAGCCAGGCGGAGAGAGGGCAGTAAGCGCAGTGCCCTGCGCGGAAGGATGCAGCTCGGGCGGACTTCGTTGTGTGAAACGATAGTTCGTTGTAGGAAGCAAGACCTGAAGTTCGTTGTGCGCAGCGTTCGCTGTGCGAGGCGTTCGTTATGCGAGGCACCACTGTAATCGGGTTCTGTGAAGTATTTTCCCTCTCTGTCCCAGCAGGGTCACAATCTTAAAGGGGCAACGGAGGGTTATGGTGGCTTGCCCAGGGTCACAAGGAGCAGGCTGGTGTTGAACTCACAACCTCAGGGTGCTGAATATCGTACTTAACCCTATACGTGAGATAGCTGTCTGCATAAATCAGATTTTCAATGCTGATGACGGGACATGATCCGACATTGAATATCTGGAAATAACGCTGGCAGTGGGTAGAAAATCGCTCTACTGTCACTGGCTGAATATTGACTCCTAAACCTACAATGTCAAATTAAAATTAAATCCACAAATCTTTTTGAAAAGGTGCAATTCATATTACAGCCTTCTGGGCTACACTGAATATACAATAATCCAAAATTTCTACACAGAAAAGTCATGAAACGAGTGAGAGAAGAGCACTAGAGGAAAACAGCACTGATAAGGTCCTCCTTTTTAAGTAGCACAAAAGAGAGAAATGTCAGTGATAACAGGACTACTTTTTTTTTTTTTTTAATAATCTTTATTCATTTTAAAATAATTTCAATAGTGAAGAATAATAAATAAAGCATTTACACTATAGACATCACTTAAACTATTACAAGATTCTTACAGACCAATAACCCTCCCACCCAAATTATTCTTTATCATTCATAGAATCTATAGATCCTATCATAATTCCGTAATTCACTACATATTTTAAACATAAATTACACATTTATCCACTTAGACATATTTAAACTTATAAACCACCCTGTCCCCATCCCATAATATTATTTGATTATAACCTTTATATTCCTCCCACCCTCCCCACTCCTGTCCATGGAATACATGCCAGGAGACGTCCCAGAAATACTAGTCTCACGTATTATTCATCTCCAAGGATAAGGGAGGGGAGAGACATTCGATGTTGACAATGATGTGCACCAGAAAGGTAACCACACCAACAGCACAGGAATGTGCATGATCGAGAATAGGACAGATACTGCCAGCTCATTGGGACTCACCTAGCCATCTGCCTCATGCTGAATGTCCTAATCTAGTGGTGCTTTGCTAACTAAGCTTATACAACTTGTTGGCTTGCACCATAGTCATGAGTGTGGTCGCACTTGAGTCTGCCTCACATGGAAGGTCATTTTCAATAGTGCATCTAAGTCTGATTTGGAGGTCTTGAGCATGCATCCAAAAATCGGGAGGTGAAAAATGTCCATTTTTGAAACCACTAGGTCTATCTTTTTTTGAAAATCACCCTTAGGATATCCACTATCTCGGCCATTTTCTAGAAGAATGTTGAGGTCTGAGGGTGGGATGAGATTGACAGTGACTAGGGAATTGGGAGTGCACTATGCTGTGACGAGGGCTACAATGTTCTCAGTAGTTGGAGTGAAAATGTGGAATGCATTAACGGCACAATTCTGTGCTGATTGTGTAAATTTCAAGAAGTGGTTGAAAACACAATGCATTTATTAATGCATTTATGTAATACAGTACTCCCCCAATATTCGCGGGGGTTCCGTTCCAGGAACCCCTGCGAATCTTGAAAAATCGCGAATACAGTTTTCAGTGGAGGAGACAGGAGAGGGCAGTCGGAGAAGCAGGAGAGAGCAACCGGAGCACCGGTGAGTGAAGGAAATCACTCGCGGTATGCTCCGACTGCCTCTTCCTGCACTAAAGTCGGGCCTCACCAATCAGGAGCTTCTTTGACACGCAGTTCCTGATTGATGAGGCCCAACTTTAGTGCAGGAAGAGGCAGTCGGAGCATACCGCGAGTGATTTCCTTCACTCGCCGGCGCTCCAGCTGCCCTCTCCTGCCTCTCTGACTTCCCTCTCCTGCCCGGTCATTCGCGGTCGGAAAATACCGTGAATAACTGGAACCACGAATCGCCAACCGCGAATGACTGAGGAAACACTGTAGTTAGTAATGAAGATGTAAAGTAAGATGCTCTTGTCTTCATATTGATATTTGTCTTAATGATTTGTGTGTTTAATTGGAAACCACTTGGGAACAAGCGGTCTATAAATTTTTTTAAATAAAATAATAATTTTCTAAAAGAAAAATGTCCAAGTTCAAAACGTCCAACCCTAAGGGCTCCTTTTACTAAGATGTGCTTGCGGTTTTAGTGCGCGCTAAACGCTAACGCCTCCATAGAGCTTGCATTAGTATTTTTCATTTAGCGCGTGGTTTGCGTGCGCTAAAAATGCTAGTGCACCTTAGTAAAAGGAGCCCCAAGTCATTTGGAAGTAGGCGGGGGCCACCATTTTTACTCCACTGGCAACACAGACATGCCAGCAGAGCAGTGGGGCACTGCTGTGAACTTTACTTAAATGGTGCCTTCCAATACTCCCCCAAAACCTACTATACTCACCGATCACTCCAATACTCTGTTTAGCTGCAGGTGTCACTTATATGGCAGTATAGTAGCTTTGTGGTGGGTTTTGATGGGCTCACACTTTCCACCATAAATGTAGTGGATAGGGTGGGATAATAATAATAACTTTATTTTTATATACCGCAATACCACAAACAGTTCAGAGCGGTTTACATAGGAAGAGGCTGGTTACAGACAGCGATATTACAAAAAACTTTCAAAATTACATTAGCCTGGTAAGATTAAGCAATTCCCGGAAGTGTTTTAGAAGTTTATCAAGGCAGATGTGGAGTCGGAGAAATTTGATTGACTTCCTAAAAGTTTGGTAAGAAAGAGTGTTTGAGATAAAGTTGATGCGCTTTTTCCCAGGGAAAACAGATGGAAAAGACGATCAGTCATGGAAGCTAAAATTGTTTCGGTACTATGATTTGTATGAAAACCAGACTGAGAGTCGTGTAGGATGTTGAACTTCTCTAAATATTTCATGAGATTGATATTGACCAGTCCTTCCATTAGGATATGGGCCTGGGTCATCCTCTCTATGGTTCACTACACCACCCACCAGGCTACTCCAGAACCATTTTTCTTTCACATCTTTCAGGGGTGGGAGGGAGTCACTGACCACTAGGGATGTGTGGTGTCAGGTCAAAACCGCGGAAGACAAAGGCGCACGTGGACATCTGAGCGCAGCGCGGAGGCGCGCGCTAAAGAAAATAACTGTTTTTAGGGGCTCTGACGGGAGTGTGTGGGGGGAAACACCCCACTTTACTTTATATAGATCGCGCCGCGTTGTGGGGGCGGTTTGGGGGATTGTAACCCCCCACATTTTACTGAAAACTTCACCTTTTCCCTAAAAACAGGGAAAAAGTTAAGTTTACAGTATAATGAGGGGGGTTACAACCCCCCAAACCACCCACAATGCTGCCGCGATCTGTATTAAGTAAAGTGGGGGGGGGGCTCCCCAACAAAAACCCCCGTCGGAGCCCCTAAAAACTCATTTTCTTCGGCGCGCGCCTCTGTCTTGCGCTCAGTTGTCGGCGCGCGCCTTTGTCTTCTGCGGTTTTGTCTATGAACCGGGATGTGTGATGGTGGTGGTCGGGATTCATGACTTAACCTCTCCAGTAGTCATCTGGTCTTTGTGGCATCTAAATGCATTTAAAACAGGTCTGGCTCGGGACGATTAAATGGCATCCTGGACCTCTTGGGAAATGTTCAATTATTGCCGCAAGACGTCAAAATGCTAAGCCTGCCCAAATCCCGCCCACAACACGTCTCCCTTGAACTTTGGATGCACTGCGAACAAAAGGCCTAGCAGGATGTCTTGGAAGTCGGTTATGAAAATCGGCACATGGACGTTTTGGCGATTCAAATGCCCAAGTGCCGGTTTATGCCGTTCCTTGGGCGTCTTTCTTTTTTGAAAATAAACTCCCATAGTTTTATCAATAGTCATCTATGTTAATGGCTGTCCTTTGAGCGTGAAAACAGCAGCTTGTTTATACTGCGCATCCAACGTCGACATACGTTTACAAGTTGTGCGCATGTACTTTACCTGAGTTGAGTACACTTTTCCCTCTGTATTCGCGGTTTCAGCATTCGCGGTTTCGATTATTCACGGTTTATAGCTTGCTGGCTCCTCCCCCCAAATTACATCAGCTTGCATAGAGAAATCGCTGATTCCAAGCGTTTACAGATAAAATTGCCGATTCCTGGCACTTTCTTCACCGTGTTTTGCCTTTCCTTCAGGAACAGGCCAGGTCTCCCACCATGTTATTCGCAGTTTCACCATATTCATGATGGTTTTTAATAGAAAACAGCGAATAACATATGAAAAAGTTATTTGCAGTTTTTCTGTATTTGTGGTTCTCTTAATCTCCTATCACAGCGAATATGGAGGGAGAAGTGTAGAGGTATTCCCCTGCGGGGGAGGGGAAAGATTTGGGACAGGATTTGCATTTAGATGCCTATGATTAAAAATACACACGTATCTAAATAAAACAGTCAGTCAGTTCTTGTACAGGGAAAGGTCTGTGCATACTGTTTCTAGGTAGCTGAAAAGTCATAAATGCACCATAGTGGCTCAAATATGAGGTGGGGAACGGCTTGAGAAAATATTGCTTCCATCACCTCCATTGTCTTATATTAGCAGCCCACCAGAGAAGACAGCAGTGGGCATCTCAATAGGGGCACCAGCATCCCACTAGGTAGGCAAAAGAAAAGGGTGTGGGATTCTGTTGAGAAGAGAGTCAATGGCCACATACCAGAGCCAATGGAGGAGGAGATAACAGTATGCAACAGAGTCTCCCACTTGCTGCATCAAACAGATTTTCTTTACCATGCCGGCATAAATTAGGAGTTGTCTTATATGGCTGACTTATATGGCTGACTTATATGGGGGCTTATATTAGGGAAGAAAAGATCCTTAATAGATTCAAATGTTGGCTGTATAAAGTTTCAAGTTTATTAAAAATTTGATTAATCGCTTATTCAAAATTCTAAGCGATGTACAAAAAGTGAAATTGCAAATTTCAGGGGGGGGGGGGGGGGACAGAACAAACAATTTTGACTAACCAGACAGAACATACCAAACAAAAGGGAAAAAATGGGGAAAGATATACAGTTGTTGATAGTAAATAAGACAGGTAAGGAAAAAAACAACAGGGAGGGTATAAAGCAGAAGACCCTGAAAAAGTTGGAGAAATTAAAATTCTTTTGAACTTTTACGAGGCTAGCTTATTTTAACGCATAAAGATATCCTTTCCCTTTCTGTTTTCACTTTTTTTGTCCTTCATTTCATTAATTAATGTGTCGTTCCAGCCGTTTTTTACTTTTGTACTTGTCTGTTTGGTCCACGTCTTATTGTAATGAATGTAGTCGGTTTTCCCTATTTTTTTTAGATTGTACATCGCTTTTGAAATCTGAAATTGCAATTTAATCAAATTTTTAGTTAAACTCTGGGGCTCCTTTTACGAAGGTAACGCCAGAATAGCACGCTAATATGCCCGCGCGTGCTAGCCGCTCCGGCCTCCTTTTAAGCAGGCGGTATTTTTTTCGGCCTGCACGTGCTAAAAACGCTAGCGAACCTTCGTAAAAGGAGCTTGATTTCCATGGCATGAAATTAAAATAAGACCCTCACTGCACATAATACCATAGAGCTATTTGCAAAGTTGGTGGATTTAACCTTCCTGTAACGGTTCACTGAAATCCAAGCTTAGCACTGTGTGGACGACCGTAGCTGGATATTCTCCAACCCCAAGCAATGTCCGTGGTAGATTTGCATGCCATATTTCTAGTAATGAACTCCTAGAACACTTTTCCCCTTTGTGTGGGAAGTTGATTTATTCTCCAGAAGTACAGCCCTTGGCGTGTGATGCCTCAAGGTTTAGTGTCTTTATGTGCTTGTTTTTAGCTCATAAGGTCAGGATTTAACCCTCAGTCCCTTGTAGGAAATGGGCCCACACCATGATTATAACATGCTTCAAAGCTAGTCGGGTTTTCGCAAGTGCGGAATGTGGAGTACAAAATTGCTGATACTGATTCTGAAGCAGAACAAGCGTCTGTGTGCCTGTACTTCTTGTGGAATAAAAGCCCTCTACTTTTTCTGCTGCTATTTTTGTTTGAAGGAATGCTTCAAAGCCTTTATTCCCGGCTGGAGAATTTGAAGACGCACCTGCGGTCCCATACTGGAGAGAAGCCATATGTGTGTGAGCATGAAGGCTGCACTAAAGCCATTTTCCAACGCCTCAGACCGGGCCAAACACAGAACAGAACCCACTCCAACGAGGTATAAAGCTCTCTTCACCACAGAACACTTCACTTTGCCTTTTATAGTTAAGCTGTCGGTTGTTAAGTTGTTGACAATGTGTCATTGGGCCTACAAGAAAACAGAAAAGCCATAAGAAAATATAATACTTTGTAAAATATCCAGATAACATTGGTTTTAACATTTATAAGAAAGTTTCTTTTTATAAACCCAGGAGATGTAAAGGTGCAGTTTTCCAGGAGCAAAATGGAAGAAGGGATTAAGGATCAGTTAGCAGGCTCCAAATGTGGCTTAATATTAGCCGGAGACAAAGTTAAAGAGAGCATGTTATTTGATCAGAAATGTAGTACCTGGGGCAATGGGGGGATTAAGTAACTAGCCCAGGATCACAAGGATCAGCATGGGATTTGAATCCACAACCTTGGGGTGCTGAGGCTGTAGCCACACACTCCCACAATTGTTGTATGTTATATCTGGAACCCGCATGGAACTTTGAACATGCGGGATATAAAAATTTTACATAAATAAAAATCTCGAGAAGAGAGAAGAGAAATAGATGGCACGGGTAGGCAGACAAGATAGGCCATTATGGTCTTTCTGCCTTCAGTTTTTGTATGTTTTATTATAGCATAACTTTTATTGTTCCATATATGGTCCTAACCTCTAATACAGTGCTCCCCCCGCGAATTCGCGGCCCCAGTCATTCGCGGTATCTTTCCGACCACGATATGACCGGGTGGAGAGGCAGGAGATGGCAGTCGGAGCGCCAGCGAGTGTAGGAAATCACTCACGGTATGCTCCGACCGCTTCTTCCCTGTACTAAAGTCGGGCCCTCACCAATCAGGAGTGATTTCCTTCACTCGCCGGCACTCCGGCTGCCCTCTCCTGCCTCTCCGGCTGCCCTCTCATAGCTCCCCCGCTAAAAACCGTATTCGCGGTTTTTCAGCATTCGCAGGGGTTCCTGGAACCCCTGTGAATATTGGGGGGAGCACTATATATTGAAATAATTTTTCTTTGAACTGGACATTACATAATGTTACCATTTGTATTCCTGCCAAAGCCCTTATGAGTTCATGGCGGATCACAAAACCGAAGAAAATGCCTACAGTCATCTTCTTCTTTGATAACTAGTATTAGTGCTTTAGTAGAAGTAACAGTCTGTAAATACATGAAAACATAAGAATTGCCATACTGGGACAGACTAAAAGGTCCATCATGACTGGTATCCTGTTTCCAACAGCAACCAAACCAGGTCCCAAATACCCCTTAGCTAGCAGCTCAAGCTAATGAACAGATTTTTTGCTGCTTATCCTAGGAATAAGCAGTGGATTCACCAAGCTAGCTCAATAATGGCATATGGATTTTCCCTTTTAGAATTTTTTTAAACCCCGGCTAATGCTAACTGATTTTCACCACATACTCCGGCAGAACTAGATACGTAAATAAATACGCATTTGATATATCTGCTTCAAAGTTTCACAATCTTGATTTCCACGGTACCTGACCATTTACAGAACTCAATGTGAACACTGATTATAAGACAGTAGCATAGAATGTTGCTACTACTTAGAGGCACGGTACTAGTGATATGGATTGGTCACCGTAGAATGGCTCTTAGTCTGACCCAGTAGGCTGTTCTTATGCTCTTACATGTACCAAGTATAGGACAATCAAGCATTGTCGACATCCTGATGTGTTTGGCTCTGAGCACTGGGACTGAGGCATTATGACATCACCAATCTACAGCTCTGGAATGTTGCTCTCATTGGAGTTCCAAAATCTTGCTGTTCTTTGAGATGCTGGAATGTTGCTACTCTTTGGGTTTTGGCCAGGTACTAAGGACCTGGATTGGTCACCATGAGAATGGGCTACTGGGCTTAATGGACCTTTGGTCTGACCCAGTATGGCTGTTCTTATGCTCTTACATGTACCAAGTATAAGACAATCAAGCCATTGTGACATCACTGATGAGGTTGGCTCTGAGGGCACTGTGGACTGAGGCATTTATGACATCACAATCTCAGTCCGGAATGTTGCTGTTATTGGGGTTCCGGAATCTTGCTGTTCTTTGAGATGCTGGAATGTTGCTACTCCTTGGGTTTTGGCCAAGTACTAGGGACCTGGATATGCTCATAGTAACACAGCCTCTCTGCACAACTTCCACTTCATGGTTAAACAGTGGCATACTTGATCTCTGTCTCTCCCTACAAATTCTGGGGCACAGACCCAGAAGTCCTACTTTGCAACCTCTGGATCTGCTGTCAAAGCTCACTCCAGGTATGAGGTCATTTAAGTTTTGCTTTTAAATTGGATATGATCCTTTTTCGGTGTTTATTCCCATGCATTCTTGAACTCTGTCACCACAACCTTTTCCCAGGACATGTTCAAGCATTCACACAATGGACTGTTTAGAATGAGCAAATTAAATAGCAGGTAATACAAGAACTTACCCCTTCTTTTACTAGGGTTCGCTAACCAATTAGGTGTGCTCTAAACGTTTTAACGCGTCCATAGACAACCAGTCTAGCGCATGCTAAACATTAACGCATTCCATAGGACTACCACAATTAGGCGTGCGCTAAACGTTAACGGTCCAATAGGAACTTAACCAGTTAACGCATTCAGAGCACTAACATGCACGCCGTTAGCGTTTAGCGCGCACTATCGGTTTAAGCCCTTAGTAAACGAGGGCCTTAGCTTAGCTGGATTATTCAGTGAGCCCCATATCCAGTGAGAAAAGAACCAGATAAGATATCCAGTTCATACTATAGCAAACACACCAGAAAAATGGATTTAAAATTTCCACAGTACAAAATGCCAAATTAGATCCAAAAGTGGAATTCTCAAATTCAATAAATAATGCTTTTTACTATTAAATATACCCAGATTTCCATTTGTTCTATTGGCCACTTTTTTTCCTACGGTCTGGAGGGAGGAAAGGCCTTGGACTGGTTACCAGTCTTTAACAAACCAGCAAAATACCTGTTCAGCTAGATTGAACCTTATGTAATCGTAGGTCTCCCTCCACCTCCATAATTCATCAAATATGCAAATTGTGGATATGCGACCTTAGAAGCTGATCCTGATCTTAACAATCCTGGGTCCCTAGTGTAGACTGCTTCGTTTCTAAACTTCAACTGTGGGCTTTGCTTAAAAATGTACTATTCTTATATTTTGATCAGCAAATTGTATTTTATACTATTGCCTTCTTAAGGTCTCTGCTCTCTTTATTCCCTCTGAATATCTGCAAATTGTATTTCGCTGAATGTCCAGCATCCTTGACTGTAAACCGCCTAGAAGTCGCACGATTATGGCGGTATAGAAGAATAAAGTTATTTATTATTATTATTATTATTGTCTATTCAAATGAAACTGACGCTGCCCAAACCATAATTGCCCTTGGATTGGGCCAGAATTAGGAAACCTCCCTTCCTCCCTTCCTCTGTTACATTAAAAACAGGTATAGCTTTACATAGATTTTTCATCATAGAGTCCTGGGTGCCATCTTGGACTCATCATTACATTTCATGATACAGATAAATTCCTTGACAAAAAAGTGTTTTTTTAGTCTGCGCATGTTGAGGAAGGTCAGATTCCATCAAGAACATTTCTCAGTATTGGTACAATCCACTGTGCTTTCTAAGCTAGATTATTGTAGCTCAGTTTATCTGGGCATTAAGCAGACTTCATGTTAATACAGAATACAGCAGCTCAGCTCATTTTTTGGGAACGAAAGTATGATCATGTTCCCCCTTTGTTGAGAAAGCTTCACTGGCTCCAGTTCGCTTTAGGATCCAGTTTAAACGCGCATGCATAATCTTCAAGCTTCTCTAGGGAATATTTGATCATTTTGTCCCCTTATGTTGGAATCCCCTTAGACTTTGCCATTTGAGAAACACACAAAGATATACGTTAGCCTTCCCTTCCTTTAAGGGAATTAAATCTGCTGGGAAGCTCAGTCGATCTTTTGTTTTCCAGTTTGTAGAGATCTGGAATGAACTTCCTGATTCCTTAGGCTTTTAGGCCAGCTGCAATTATTTCGTAATTCCTGAAAACTTTGTTGTTCTCGCAATTTTTTAATGGTTTAACTAAAGCCTCAATGATATGATAATATTATACAGTGGTACCTCGGTTTACGAGTGCACCGGTTTTGCGAGTGTTTTGCAAGACGAGCAAAACATTCGCAGATTTGATGCCTCGTAAACCGAGCTTGCCTCGCTGTACGAGCGCCCCCCCCCGTGATCCGGCACCCCCCCCCGCCGCCGCCACCTGAGATCCCCAACCCACCGAACCCTCTTCCTTACTTCCCTCCGCATCGGCATCGCCGGCATCAGCATGTCCTGTCCCGAAAATCTTCTTCCTGTGCCGAGCCTTGAGCATGGTGCGCCGGCACAGGACATGCTGATGCTCGGCAATGCCGATGCGGAGGAAGTAAGAGAGGTTCGGGTGGGTTGGGGGATCTCAGTGGTGGGGGGGGGGGGTGCCCGATGGCGGCGGGGGTTGTGCCGGATCGTGGGGGGAGGGTTGCCCGTTCGCGGTTGGGGGGGGGGGAAGGTTTGGGGTGGGAAACATATCAAGGCAATGTTCCCTTACTTCCTATGGGGAAACTTGCTTGATATACGGAGCATTTTGGATTACGAGCATGCTCCTGGAACGGATTATGCTCGTAATCCAAGGTACCACTGTAGTTATTTTTCTTATGCTTTTCTATGTACTTTAGTTTTTAATTAGTTCTTCTTCTATGTTTTTGCTATGTACTCGTCTTAATTATATGTGAACCGAGGTCAAGCTTCACTGGAAGATGACCCGGTATATAAACCAAAGATTAGATTAGATTCTGAATTCACTTATCTTATGGTTGAAGAAACATTGATTCTAAATGCTGATTCTTATTTAGCTTCATAAAGAATCTATAGCTGTAGAGTTTCAAATATAGCTTCATAAAGATAACAGGATAACGATACAGTTATCTTAGGCTTCTTTTATTTGCAAGCCTATGTATCCAATTAAAGTTAATCGAAAAGCACATGAATGTTGGCAATATCCAGTTAACCTGCAATCTTTCTGACTGTGACTGGACCTTAAAATAGCCCAATATTTAAAAAGCACGTACCCGAATCACAGCACCTGCCATCTGGAATAAGTGTCGCTGGCCAGGGCTATCCAGCGATTTTCAATGGCACAATGTGGCTATGATGCAACTGAAAACCATTAGCTGGTCACTCAGGCACTGCCTAGAAAGCGCTGGGGCTAAGCATGGACCGTCCAAGAAATCACCCAGTACAACAGCGACATTCAGTCCACTCTTAGATAACTTAGGGAGCACAAAGACCGTTACTGAAGTAAATGAATTAAAACTATCTGGCTAGTGGACCCAAACATCACAAGTATCCGAACTAGGGGTGTATCAGACACCCAATTTTGGTATGGGTCTGGACCCCAGTTGGGTGGAAGGAAGACCCCCATTTCTCCCTCTCCCACCCAGGTGAGGCAAGGTGATCTAAATCCCATCTGGCCCATACCTACTCCCACCCCCACACTCCACCCCCACTTCCCCCACTGCCTACTTTTCAAAAAGCCAATCTCACAGCCTTCTTTCTAATGCACTCCACACTCTACAGAAAACTAGGAAGTTACGTCAGAAGGAAGGCAAGCAGCCTGCTCACTGCTGGAGATGATAGGCCAGGAGAAAGGTTTTTGGAGTTTTAGCTGGTGGGGCTTAGGATCCTCCACCTACCTCATAGAGGTGCTGGCCCCTGGGTGGGCTGGGCCCACCCATGGCTATGCCAATGATCCGATAATGCCAGAGGTTGCCACTCTGTCTGGAGTTTCGGCACTGTTCACTTTCCAGATAGTGGCAATTTTTTTAAAAAAACAAACCTGCTGAGATCACATGCTGCTGAAAATGTTGTCAGTCTCCAGAGAGAGGAGGGATTTTGTAAGTGGATTCATTTTTCCAGTTAGCTTCTGGCCTTAACCAGTTAGATGCCGTTGAAGACTGACTCTTTGTTGGTTTAAACAAACTAAACACAGTTATGTTGCTTTTAAACAGGTTAATGTCATTAAAACAAATTGCACTGATTATAAGACGACAGAGCCCTTTAAATCTAGCCTATGATTTACTGTGCAGCAGCTTATTATCCTTTTATAAAATGGTGGACCCTATACTCAGCTGGCAGCAATCATATTTTGCTAACCACGGCCCGCAGTAGACCTGGGCATTCAATGCATTGAATTTCTGGTTATCTAATCTAATCTTCAGTTTATATACCGGATCATTTCCCGAAGGAGCTCGACTCGATTTACAATTTATTAAATATAAAATGACATAGTAATAGACCATATGGAGAAAGTGCTATTAGAATAACAATTCCTGAAACAGTACTATTTATTAAGATTAAGACAGAAATTTAAAAAAGCTAAAAATATAAAATATACTTTAATTACAGTTTGTCAGCTGGTGATCTTAAAAACTATTGTGTAAACAGGAAGGATCATTTATTTTTTTCAAGAAGGGATTATGATGATTTCCTGAAGGAAAAGGGAATAGAACCTGATGGGCTCCGCGTGAGCGGACTGCTAGACATGATGGATCTCTGGTCTGACCCAGCAGAGGCACTGCTTATATCCTTAAGTTTTTAAATCTTTCCGAAATTGCTGTAACCTAAAAGTCTTAAAGAATCTGGGAGTATTGTTCCAGATCTCCACCAATTTAATTGCCATAGATTTACTAAGCTTACCTGGCACATTTAAGTCCTCTAGAGCACAGTTCTTCAACCGCCGGTCCGCGGACCGGTGTCGGTCCGCAAAAAAATCTTGCCGGTCCGCGAAGGATTCGGTCCCCGCCACAACGAAAGGCCGGCGTCAGCTGACTTGCAACTTCCTGTTGCAGTCGCTCGGTGCCCGGGACTCCTGCCCTTCGCCGGGACTCCTGCCTTCCACCGCGTTTGCCTCATGCCTTGTCTCCGCACCTCCAGACCAGCAGCGGCAGCTCTGTATATTTTTTAACTTCGGCACAGAGTGCCCCTAATCAATAGTTTAGCGCGGTTTCATGAGGCAGCTTCGGGGCCTTTGCTAGGCCGGCCCACATCGCATCATCGAAGCGGGCCGGCCTAGCAAAGGCCCCGAAGCTGCCTCATGAAACCGCGCTAAACTATTGATTAGGGGCAGCTCTGTGCCGAAGTTAAAATATACAGAGCTGCCGCTGCTGGTCTGGATTCTTGGGTCACTGAAGGAGGGCAAAGAGCAGCTGTCCTGAAGGTTTCCCTTCCTCTCGCCTTTGCAGGTCCCTTTTTTCCACCTTTTTTTTTTTCTTCTTCAAACGGCAACGGGCCCCAGCATCGACATCAATCAAGTAAGTTCCACTGTTCCTTGCAAGCGGTTCTGCTCGGCCAAAGCTTCCCCTCTGACATGAGCCACCTCAGGGGAAAGAAAGTGACCGGGAAAGGGGAGGGGAAGGGGGCAGATAATGGAAGTTGGAGGGGGGGGGGGAGAGAGAGAAGGAGCAGATGATGGAATGGAGGAGAGGAGAGAGAGAAGGGGACAGATGATGGAAGTGAGAAGAAGGGGGAGAGAGCAGAAGGCAGATGGATGTCAGTTGAGAGGGGAGAGCAGATGCTGAATGGAAGTGGGGAAAGAACACATACTGGATGGAAGGAGATAAATAAAGGGGGAAGAAAATAGTAAGATAATGGAGGGGTGAGGGAAAGGGGTGACAAGCTGTGGGTAGATACAGTGAAAAGAGGGAAACAGGACTAAATAGTAAGAAATAATTTAATTTAGATGGAGGCAGAAAATAGAGAAGGAAGACCAGAGAAGAAAAGGGAAGAGAGAGCAGAGAACAATATCAGATCTGAGTGGAGGAAATGAGAAGAGAGATGCTAAAAATCACAGGGGGGAGGGAAGGACAGAGATGCCAGACCATGAGGGGAACAGAAGGAAGATGATGGATGCCAGACCAAATTGGGGGGGGGGGGAGCAGGAGGATAGATGGAAGGGGCAGATGCTGGACTGAAGAGACAGAGAAGGTTATCATGCCGCTGTACCGGGCCATGGTATGCCCTCATCTGGAGTACTGTGTCCAGCACTGGTCACCGTACATGAAGAAGGACACGGTACTACTCGAAAGGGTACAGAGAAGAGCAACTAAGACGGTTTAAGGGGTTGGAGGAGCTGCCGTACAGCGAAAGATTAGAGAAACTGGGCCTCTTCTCCCTCGAACAGAGGAGATTAAGACGGGACATGATCGAAACATTCAAGATACTGAAGGAATAGACTTAGTAGATAAAACACTATTCACCCTCTCCAAGGTAGGGAGAACGAGAGGGCACTCTCTAAAGTTGAAAGGGGGTAGATTCTGTACAAACGTAAGGAAGTTCTTCTTCACCCAGAGAGTGGTAGAAATCTGGAACGCTCTTCCAGAGGCTGTTATAGGGGAAAACACCCTCCAAGGATTCAAGACAAAGTTAGATAAGTTCCTGCTGAACAAGAACGTGCGCTGGTAGGGCTAGTCTCAGTTAGGGTGCTGGTCTTAGACCAGAGGGCCGCCGCGTGAGCAGACTGCTGGGCATGATGGACCACTGGTCTGACCCAGCAGTGGCAATTCTTATGTTCTTATGTTCTTAGGGCAGACGCAGGATGGAAGAGAGTGAAAAGGCAATGAAAGCAGAAACCAGAGACGACAAAAGGTAGAAAAAATAATTTTATTTCTATCTTGTGATTCAAATATATCAGATTTGAAATATGTATCTTGCTAGACATAACTGGGGAGTGCAAAGCCCAGGCAGTGCCTCTTTAGCTTCCAGCTGGCTTAGGGCTCTCTCTGACCAAGAGGCAGTTGCCCTAGTTCCACTCCCCTAACACCATTCCTGTCATGTGTGACTGTGGTATTCTATTACATGATATTTGTGTAGCATTCTGTAATAATTTGGCTTATTCAGTTTTCTTGATAGTAGAGGGGATATATGTGAAGGGGAGGGGAGACAGGGGTTTTGTTAATCTTTACCCTGTATTATTTGTATTTATAAAATGACAATTGTATAGAATATTGTTTCTTTTTATACTTTAATAAAATATGTTCAATATAAAATCATAACTATTTGAGGCTTGTGCAGATGGGATCAGATGGTTTGTGGGACCGAGCTCGCGGGGATGGGGCGGCGATGGTTTTTAAAAAAATTTTAGTCTTAGTAGTTTGCCGGTCCACGAAATAATTATTTTATTTCCGCCGGTCCACAGGTGTAAAAAGGTTGAAGAACACTGCTCTAGAGCAGTGATTCCCAACCCTGTCCTGGAGGAACACCAGGCCAATCGGGTTTTCAGGCTAGCCCTAATGAATATGCATGAGAGAGATTTGCATATGATGGAAGTGATAAGCATGCAAATTTGCTTCATGCATATTCATTAGGGCTAGCCTGAAAACCCAATTGGCCTGGTGTTCCTCTAGGACAGGGTTGGGAACCACTGCTCTAGAGCAGGTCTGCCCAAGTCCGGTCCTCGAGATCTACTGGCAGGCCAGGTTTTCAGGATATCCATAATGAATATGCATGAGAGATTTGCCTGCACTGCCTTCTTGATATGCAAATCTCTCTCTTGCATGTTCATTGTGGATATCCTGAAAACCTGACCTGCCAGTAGATCTCGAGGACCGGACTTGGGCAGCCCTGCTCTAGAGGATGGAAATGATAATTTATAAATTGTTGTAATCCTTGAATGGCAAGATGTAATAGCTGAGAGATTGGAAAAACTGGGACTCTTTTCCCTGGAGAAGAGGAGACTTAGAGGGGATATGATAGAGACTTACAAGATCATGAAGGGCATAGAGAGAGTAGAGAGGGACAGATTGTTCAAACTTTCACAAAATAAAAGAACAAGAGGGCATTCGGAAAAGTTGAAAGGGGACAGATTCAAAACAAATGCTAGGAAGTTCTTCTTTACCCAACGTGTGGTGGACACTTGGAATGTGCTTCCAGAGGGCGTAATAGGGCAGAGTACAGTACTGGGGTTCAAGAAAGGATTGGACAATTTCCTGCTGGAAAAGGGGATAGAGGGGTATAGATAGAGGATTACTGCACAGGTCCTGGACCTGTTGGGCCGCCGCATGAGCGGACTGCTGGGCACTATAGACCTCAGGTCTGACCCAGCGGAGGTATTGCTTATGTTCATTGAAACATAGAGGGATTGAAGGATCAAATATTCCATAGAGGAATTTTAAAACGACACACGCGCACTTAAACTTTATATGGGATCGGTGAAAATATAGCCAGTTAAGAGTGACATATCCATCACCTAACTGGTTATGGTGAACCCCATAAAGACAGGATTGGCTTTTCTGGGGTCCGATTTATGCAGTTACCTTGGCTGGTTAAATGCTGGAATATTGACAAACAACTGGCTAAGTGCCAACTCTGCCCGCAAAACAGCTGGTTTTGGGTTGGGTGCTAACTGGGCATTTTCAGCAGCACCATATATAGCTAAGTGCCACTGAATATGCCCAGTTAGCCTGGGACAGATGATTTCAAGGGCCAGATGCGTCTCTTTTTATCGTTGTTGTTTCCTGGAAAAGCGTAAACTTATTCCTCATTCCAAGTCAGCATGAACTATCAGAGAGACATAACAGAGGGGGGACATGATCGAGACGTTCAAATATCTCACGGGCCGTATAGAGGTGGAGGAGGATATCTTCTGTTTCAAAGGCCCCACGGCAACAAGAGGGCATCCGTGGAAAATCAGGGGCGGAAAACTACACGGTGACACCAGGAAATACTTCTTCACCGAGAGGGTGGTTGATCACTGGAATAATCTTCCACTGCAGGTGGTCGAGGCCAGGAGCGTGCCTGATTTTAAGTCAAAATGGGATCGCCACGTGGGATCTCTTCACAGAGAAAGGTAGGGGAGGGTTATTGGGGTGGGCAGACTTGGTGGGCCGTGGCCCTTATCTGCCGTCTATTTCTATGTTTCTAACAGCTCTAGGCCTTGTCATCTTCTCTGATTTGTCATTTATTAAGGAATACGAACAGGAGAATCTGCCTTCACAACTGTGAATAGCAAAAAAATAGCAACAAAGGTGACCGGTGGTGTTCAGTCTCTTTATTGTGATTGACTCGGCACGGGACAGCAGCACACGTTGGTTCTTCAAGCCAGCAGTTCAGCCGCATATGTAGGTTTTATACGGAGTAGCACTTTCCATGGTGAGTAAAGGAGCGTTGTGATTTTGTCTATCACGACTTAACTGCACAACTCCTGAGGCAGACCCCTCGTGAGCCGAAACACGACCGTGTTGAGTCAATCGCAATAAAAAGAGCCTGAACACCATTGGTCGCCTTTATTGTTGTTTTTTGTAATTTATTAAGACATGCTGGTCAGTAGCGTATCGAGGGAGATGCACGGCATTGCCCTGCCATGTGCCCCCCAACTCTTCTTCCCCACCACTTGAGCAATCCCCGCCCCCATGTACCTCTTGAAACGTTCGCCGACGCAAGCAGCATCTTCCACTTGATGCTCGCGCTGGCCTTGGCTCCCTTCTAATGTCACGTCCTGGTTCAGTGACCAGGAAGTGATGTCAGAAGGGAGCCGAGGCTGGCGCGAGCAGGAAGTAGAAGATGCTGTTCATGCTGTGAAATGTTTAAAGGGGTACGGGGGGTGGAGAGGAGGAGAAACGCCAGCACCCCCATGAAAACTGTGCCCAGGATGGTCCGCTTCCCCTCCTTACTATACCCAGTGGCAAAGGGAGAGTAGGAGGCGCCTGGGGGCACACCCTCCTCTCTGCCTGTCCCCTGGCTTCCTCCGTGCCCCCCATGCCACACTCGCACCATCCCTTTGCCCTTTGTCCTTCCCCCCTCCCCCTCCCTCCGGTACCTCATTAAATCATTGGCAGTGCGAGCAGCTTCTATGGCCTGCTGCTCGCGCCATTGTTGGCTTTTCCTCTGATGTAACTTCCTGGCCCTGCAACCTGGAAGTGATTTCAGAGGGGAGCCAGGTCGGCGCAAGCAGCGGGCCTGAGAAGTTGCTCACGCAAGCGAAAATTTAAAAGAGGTACGGGGTGGGGGGGACAGGAGAATGTGAGTATGGCGCGAGGGGTGTAGAGGTGCCGGTGCCCCCATCAAGACGGCACCCGGGGCAGGCCTCCTCCCCCTTTACTACACCACTGATACCAGTCAAAATTTAGCCCTTGGCAGTCAACATCTTTGAAACGATGACCTTCATGGGCAGATCCGAGAGCAGATATTGACATTTCTGACCACCTGCACCAACTGGCCGTTAGAATTTGTCTGGGTCCCTCCAATATTCGGTACTTGTATCCTGGATAACTAATCTGGGCAAGCAAGGACTGGTGCACGTGCCTGGATAGTTATTTGGGCACCAGCACTGAATTTCGGGATTGCCCAGACACCTTCTGATGTGTGTTCCATGTGGTGCTAATTAAACAATGTCACAAAGGTCACACATGATATTCAGTGTACTGTTTCATTAACTGCAACTGAATAAGAACATAACATAAAAGCTGCCATACTGGGACAGACTGCAGGTCCATCAAGCCCAGTATCCTGTTTCCAACAGTAGTCAACCCAGGTCCTAAGTATCTGGCAGAAACCCAAATAGTAGCAACATTCCAGAGCTGAGATTGTGATGTCATAATACCTCATTCCACCAATGCCTATGAGCCAAACTCATCAGTGATGTCACAAAGGCTTGATTGTCCTCACATAAGAACATAAGAGCTGCCATACTGGAACAGACTGAAGGTCCATCAATCCCAGTGTCCTGTTTCCAGCAGTAGCCAACCCAGGTCCCAAGTATCTGGCAGAAACCCAAATAGTAGCAACATTCCAGAGCTCTTATTGTGGCATCATAATGCCTCATTCCACCAATGCCTAAGAGCCAAACTCATCAGTGATGTCACAATGGCTTGATTGTCCTATACTTGGTCCATCAAGCCTAGTATTCTGTTTCCAACAGCGGCCGGCCCAGGTCACAAGTACCAGACAGTGTGATTGAACTGGGTAGGAGTCCCACTACATAGTTAAATTATGCTCTCGACCCCAAAGAAGCTAAACTTCATGTGCTTTAATGAAATCGATAAAGCTCTTGCCAATGGGCCAGCAGCAACCCATGGACTCAGCATTATCTTTGTCCTGTTACAGAAACCCTATGTCTGCAAAATACCCGGTTGTACGAAAAGATACACCGACCCTAGCTCCCTCAGGAAACACGTGAAGACAGTCCATGGGCCTGAGGCTCACGTCACGAAGAAGCAACGCAACGACGTTCACCCTCGACCACCTCCATCTAAGGGAAACGGGGAGAATGAAGCAAGCGCCAAGCAGAGCACTAGGTTTTCAGGAGAGCACGCAGAGGCCAACGGCATCTCCAAAGGCTCAGAGGACTGCTTACAGCTCAAAACAGTCAAGACTGAACATTCCATGGTAAGCTATTCACCATGTCAAATGATATTTTGCCCCCTAGGATGACCAGGGCTTGGGATGCTGTAGACACAGCATGCACAGTCCTTGGGGGGAGGGGAAGAGGAAACAATGGTATCACCTACCCCTCTCATTCTATACACTGGTGTGTCCAAATTAATGCTTAGCATACAAAGTTGTGTACCCGAGATATAGTTGCTCGCATAACTTAATTGACTGGCTATAAGCTAATTCACATTAGGAGCCAATTATGGGAATAATTGGTGCTAATTGGTCTCAATTAGCAGTTATGCACATAGTTACCCTTGCTTGGTATTCTACAAAATATGCATGCAAGTTCCAAAATGTACAACTGGAAAGGGGGGCTTGGTCAATGACAGGGCATGGGTGGGTCAAGGGTATGCCTGGCGCTCACACTAACAGTTATTCACATAGTTGCCTACAGTTCAGTGTAAACATTTACACCAGCCATTGAGCTAGTACAAGTAGTGCTCGCACCTAAGGTTAAGCGCCAAACCGCCGTCATAAAATTCATGCTCAGCCAACAACAACCTAGCACCCAACTTTAGGTGAGCTATAGAGAGTTAGGCCTATGGTGGCAACGTTAGGCCAGAGTTGAGGCCCATGGTGGCAGGGATCTAGAAGAGGACCTGACACTTGACCTTGGCCAAAGACTGTCATTAGAATGAAGGTGAATTGTGGGGAGAATATAACTGTAGGGTGGTCCTACCCCAAGTATTTGCAAATGAAGGCTCATAATGTTGACCTGGTTCTGATTGAGTTGAAAGTGTAAAGGAGAAGGTGGAAGTGTCCAGCTTCTCACCCTTTTCACCCCCACCCTTCCCCCAAAAGAATGAGAGTCACTTATTCTCTGTACTTTGGATATATGGCCGAAGCTCAAGGGATGATGAGCAAAGGGACAGCCCTTATGATGTATGTATACTGTATAGAGCTTCTGTTCCTAGGGGTTGTAAATTGTACATTTAGGTATTTAGTTTTTTAGCTAATTAGGGGGCTTTGGAAGGTACAAAAATTCAGTGTTTGTTGGTGTTTTTGCGCAAGAGGTATTAACTGTTTCTGGGTATCGTTACTGGTTGAATCAAATATGCATGTTTCCGTCACTTAGAAGGCACAGTGCCGAAAAGGCTCAAAATTGAGTGGAAAACATAAGACAAACCAGGGGGAAGAGTGAGTGAGTGAGTACTAGGGCTTAGATTCACTAAACTAACCTTTGTTGGGCGATCCGTGGCCGAGTCTTGCCGGGCAACCGATTCACTACGAGTCCTCGTGCAAATTAATGTGATCGGAGGCACGATCCACAGCGACCCTACGGATCGCTGCAGAGCGATCCAGACGCATGCGCGGACCATCTTCTTTGCCTGTAGATGCGATCCGCACATACGCTTGTTGTCTGCACAAGCGAGGTCAAAACAGGAGGGGGGAGGGGGGGCTTTAATGGAACAGAAAACACTGCCAGATTATTGGAACAGAACATGTTTTTAACCCGTGGGTTAAAACCACGGGCTTGCACTGTAGGGACAAATTTCAGGGCGGCAGAGAGCAGAAGAGTCGACAGGGCGGCAGAGAGCAGGACAGTCGGCAAGGACGTGAGCCACTTGTCCTCAGCGGTTGCTTCTTTTTGGATCGGCAAGCCCAGTCGGTGTTCCAACGTCTGTTTAGTGAATCGCTGCCTTCCTACTTATGCATGCCATTTCCCCTCCTTTGCATGTACAGATCGGATCGGGTGCGGATCGGGAAGAAGGTTCGTGAATCGGGTGAGAGAAGGCTCGCAAACTGGTCGGCACACAATCGGTGAGCTTAGTGAATCTAGCCCTAGGAGAGTGAGAGAGGACTGGGGAAGGGGAACAGAATGCTAGAAAAGGAACACTACACTGTGCATGGACGAACTATCCAACGGGCAGCGTACGAGCACGGTGTCAGGTCAAAAGCGCGCTGGGACAAAGGCATGCCCAGACAATTGAGCGCAGCGCGGAGGCGCGCGCCGCTCAAAATTACTGTTTTTAGGGCTCCGATGGGGGCGTGGAATAGACATCGCGCCGCGTTGTGGGGGCGTTGTGGGGGGTGTGGGGGGTTCTAACCCCCCACATTTTACTGAAAACTTCACTTTTTCCCTGTTTTTAGGGAAAAAGTTAAGTTTAAGTAAAATGTGGAGGGTTACAACCCCCCATAACGCCGGCGCCATGTCTATTAAGTAAAGTGGGGGGGGGGGTTCCCCAACAAAACCCCCCGTCGGAGCCCTAAAAACAGTAATTTTGAGCGGCGCGCACCTCCGCACTGCGCTCAATTGTCTGGCCGCGCCTTTGTCTTTCGCGCCATTGTCTGTGAATCATGAGCACATATGTTGCATTTCGCTAGCTCTGTTCTGGTTATCGCATAATTTAAGAATTGCCTTTAATTTTTGATTCACCCTCGTATTACGGCTATAGTAGTGAAATTCTTCCAATTAAGTCACAGAAGTGGAAGGATTATAAAGGAGGACAATTCAAGTGGCCTTTGTTTCTCCTCAAGGCTGAGGCTGTAGCCGTCACCTGTTCAAGCTTAAAGATGTTCGGTGTAGAAGTGGGAAGTTTTGGATGTATCCAGACTTGGGCAAAAGAAGAGGTTTTTGACTATATGCCCTGCAATTTCCACGCCCCTCCCCCCACTACCATGCGCTATTTCCCTTCCCCCCGTACCTTTTTAACGTTCACGGCACCAGCAGCAACCCCAGCCTGCTGCTCACGCCCAGGAAGTGACATCAGAGGAAGAGCCGACGTTGGCGTGAGCAGCCGGTTTGGGTTGTTGCTCCCGCCACAAACATTAAGGAGGTACGGGGAAAGGAAGGGGAACACGCAGCAGGAGGGGGCAGGGAAGGAACGGATGGGGAGGCGGGGGAGGGTCACCACTGCCCCGGGCGCCTCTCACCCTTGCAACGCCACTGGTCTCAAGGAGTTCTTCTCGGGGCTTCTTTTGTTCTATATACCTCCTGGAAATATTTGCTTACATTAAAAGATGCCAAATGCATTTTCTTATAAGTCTTCCAAATTAAAATTTTGCTTTGAATCTATGTAGCTGCCGGCTTCACATCTACTAACATGATGATAAATGATGGCAGATAAAGACCTGAATGGCCCATCCCGCCTTCCCAAGAGTCATTATCAATCCATGATTAAATTGTCTACAGCAGTGGTTCCCAACCCTGTCCTGGAGGACCACCAGGCCAATCGGGTTTTCAGGCTAGCCCTAATGAATATGCATGGCGCAGATTTGCATGCCTCTCACTTCCATTATATGCAAATCTCTCTCATGCATATTCATTAGGGCTATCCTGAAAACCTGACTGGCCTGGTAGTCCTCTAGCACAGGGTTGGGGACCACTGGTCTACAACACGTATTAACTACTACAGCGATTTATTTAGCTTGCTTCACACAGGCCTAAGCTTATTTTTGTGGCGGTTTTACTCGATACCTTTCAAATTAGGGACCCCTGATGAAGGCGTGTTAACTGAAACACGGATCGTGTCGGGTCCCCTGGTTTGCAAAAAGGTGGTGACACTTATTTCCAGGACATAGACCATAAAAGTCCGCCTGGCATTGTCCTTGGGCTCCAATTAATGGAGTTGCTGTTGAAACCCACTCCAATACAGGTACAAGATCCTTTATCTGAAATCCTTGGGATCTGGCGTATTTCACTTTTTGGAGCTTTTCGGTTTTCAGGATGGATCTTGTACCTGTACCGTATATACCTCCTCCCTGCGCTCCACTGGAAGTATCAGCAGCCATTTTCAACACTGACCAGGAGCGAGTGAGAATCTCTCCTGAACCAACCTGGGGGTCCTGCCGCTGGGTCCAGGAGGGGGGTGGGTCGTCACTCTTTGGGGTGGGGGAAAGAAGGTAGGGAGAGAGGGGCGCGCTGACAGCTGTGACATTGCTGGGCTGATGGAGACCTTACAGCAGAGGAACTGCTGGTTCTGTGAGGGAGAGGCTGGCAGCAACAACAGAGAAGAGATGCTACTGGGAGGGAGGACAAAAATACGCACCTGCATTGGTTTCAGCACTTGTCATGTCGGGGAAATTGATTACTTCCAGTTCACATCAAATTTCAGTTTTTGGAATTTCAGATAAAGGATCTTGTTCTTTTAGTTGGAACCTAAGGCCAATGCCAGGAAGACTTCTATGCTCTGCATCCCGGAAATGCCAAAGAAATTAATCACAACTTGATAATGAATGCGACTGTTGGGCAGACTGAATGGACCGTTCAGGTCTTTATCTGCCATCATTTACCATAGGTAGGGTTACCAGATGTCCGGATCTACCCAGACATGTCCGGGGATCTGGACAACTTTTCAAAACCCGGCACTTTGTCCTGGTTTGGAAAAGCTTCTGGCAATGAGCGACGTCAGGACAGCATTTGTGCATGCGTGTGACATCACACGCATGCGTGTGACATCATCATGTCAAACCAGCGAATGTGCGGATGCCGTCCAATGTCGCTCGTGCGGGTTGAGGGGGGCGGGGTGTGGGGCGGAATGGGGCATGGCCTGCTAGAACAATGCGGGTCCTGGGGTGGAGCCATGGGACCGGATTTTCTGTTTGGAAAATCTGGCAACCCTAACTATAGGGGCTCATTTTCAAAAGAGGAAAAATCCCCAAAATGCATTTGCTAAAACATCCAAATTGCCATTTTTGGAAACGCATGTTTTTTTTCATGGTTTTCTATGCTGTTTTGTCTGAAGCGCGTCTAAATCTAAGGGGGGTGTTGGGGTCGTGTTTTGGGCAAGATTAGGGTTTTGAAAAGCCGTCCCGGGACGTCTGATAACCCTATTTGAGGCTAGACCTGTTTCAATAATGAATAAGTGGTGAGTCCACCAAAACCCACCACATATTTATTGTACGGCCATATAGGTGACACCTGCAGGCATACAGGCTATTAGGGAGGTTTACAGTTGGAAAGTGGATTGTGGGTGAGTTTTGGAGGGCTTACCGTACACTATGATAAGATGTGTACCTAGGCCTTTCATGTGAAGTTCACTGCAGTGCCTCTAGGGTGCCTCATTGCTCTGCTGAGACATCTGTGCGGCCAGTCTGACAATGGCTGCTGTTGTGCATTTTTCTTTGGGCCGCTATTTTTGTTTTTATCGCAAATGGTTCAAAGCGATAGATGCATTGAGGACAAACACAACTAGGAAATGGCCATTTTTTTTTAAAAAAAAGGCATTTGTCTGCTTTAAAAATGGTCATTTTCTCTACTGGATTTTTGAACATTTTCTCCAAAAATCAGAATTAAATATCACATTTAAAAATGTCCCTCCACGTTACTATGTAAGTAGACGTGAAGCCAGCAGCTATGTAGATTCCAAGCAAAATTTTAACTTGGCAGACTCGTAGAAAGTATATTTGACATCTTTTAATGTAATCAGACATTTACAGGAGTAACATAGAGCCCAAAAAATTAAAAATGCCCACGAACTGCCTTGGGACATAGAGCCAATAACTTCTTCCTGTGGTCTTATGTGGCTTTTCCCAGGTTCAGATAAATCCAAACCTTCTCACCCTTAACAGACCATATTTAAACTTGAAGAACAGGTTTGACCTCAGCCTTGAGGAGAAACAAAAGTCACTTCTAATGTCCTCCTTCATAATCCTTCCACTTCTGATCGCTCCAAAACTGCACTGATTTTCATTTTTTTAACTCAGGTGTTCTATCCTTGCTTAATGTTACATGTACAGCGCTGCGTATGCCTTTCAGCGCTATAGAAATTATAAATAGTGGTACAGTGGTACCTCAGTTTACGAGTGCACCGGTTTGCGAGTGTTTTGCAAGACAAGCAAAACATTTGCAAAATCGGTGCCTCGGAAACCGAGCATGGCTCGATTTATGAGCACCCCCCCCCCCCGCCTCGAACCGGCACCCCCCACCACGATCCAACCCCCCCTCCCCAACACGATTGGGCACCCCCCCCCCGACATGATCCGACCCCCCCCTCCCCGACACGATTGGGCACCCCCCCCGACATGATCCGACCCCACCCCCCGACACGATTGGGCACCCTCCCGACACAATTGGGCACCCCCACGCCGCTTCTTACTCTCATCTGGGCACTCTTGAAGATCGGCCCTCGTCTGCTGGGCCTGCGAGTTCACGTTCTGAACGTGAACGTGAACTCGCAGGCCTTGAGCATGCTCAGATGCTCAAGGCCCAGCAGACGAGGAGTCCGATCTTCTAGAGTGCCCACATGAGGGTAAGAAGCGGCGGGGGGGGTGCCCAATTGTGTCGGAGGGGATGTCGGGTCGTATCGGGGGGGTGCCCAATCGTGGCGGGGGGGGGGTCAGATCGTGGCGGGGAGGGGGTGCCAGTTCGAGGCAGGGAGGGGGGGTGCTCGTAAATCGAGCCATGCTCGGTTTCCGAGGCACCGATTTTGCAAATGTTTTGCTTGTCTTGCAAAACACTCGCAAACCGGTGCACTCGTAAACTGAGGTACCACTGTACCACTATTTATCATTTCTATAGCGCTGAAAGGCATACGCAGCGCTGTACATGTAACATTAAGCACGGATAGAACACCTGAGTTAAAAAAATGAAAATCAGGGGGGGCCTTCGAGGGGAGCAATGCCGGTTCTCGGGGAGGGGGGGGGAATGCATCAAAGCGAGTTTCCATTATTTCCTATGGGGAAACTCACTTTGATAAATGAGCATTTTGGATTACGAGCATGCTCCTGGAACGGATTATACTCGTAATCCAAGGTACTACTGTAGTTTTATTGGTTGAAACCTGAAATCGCAAAACCCTACATTCTGGTATATGCGTCATATGAAAGGAGAAAGCAGAGTGTAGGATGAACAGTGAATGTACTCTGCAGTATTAATTTACCTAATTCTGCTTTAGAATAAAATAACATTTGAATTGCACTGGAATAACTAGCACTGCAAAACCCAGGGGCTAGAGTGGAATTCAGACTTGGAGTTTAACTTTGATCTTGACGGGCCCTGTTAACTTTGTTCTACCCATCATCACCTCATACCCTTCGTACTCACTTGGTGTCAATCTCGCATTTTCTTAATTTTATTTTTAAACATTTTGCCATTCATTTCATTTTGAAATGTGCATTTCTTTGATGTTTACATGCCAGCATTCATTTTTAAGGAGATTAAACTGACTGACTTTTATGCGTTAAACAAACCAAAATGTGTGTGAATTAATGAAATGAAATAGAAGGTAAAAAGGTTCATCCCTAAGGAGAAGTTTGTTCGATGACAAACCTGGCTCTATCGAAATACAAGTAGCTCTTTGCCTGCTCTGTGTTGTCTTGTCCTCGCTGTTTTACAGACCTTAACCTTTCTACTAATCTCATGTTTCTCCTAATGATTTTTTTTGCTTTTGCTTTGCTTCTTCATTAAACCTTCCTAAGGACAGTCGGTACTAAGGTGAGCTATAGAGATTATTGTTTTTAAAACGTTTAAGAAAAAGAAAGCAAACTCAACTACCAGAATGATAAATGGGTTGTATTCAAAGTCATTTAAGTAGGTAGGAGAGACTCCTGCTTTTTTTAAAAGTGATTTAAGTGGGCAGGAGAGACTCCTGCTTGTTTAAAAGCGATTTAAGTGGGCAGGAGAGACTCCTGCTTGTTTAAAAGCGATTTAAGTGGGCAGGAGAGACTCCTGCTTGTTTAAAAGCGGTTTAAGATGGCAGGGGAGACTCCTGCTTGTTTAAAAGCGATTTAAGAGGGCAGGGGAGACTCCTGCTTGTTTAAAAGTGATTTTTTGCCTGCCTAGCAACTGATATTCAGCAACATTTAATTGGACAGTGCCCCTAAATATTGGCACTATTAAGGATCCTAGAGACAGTTTTCCTTCCAGAAAAAATTGTAATTGTCCTGGATCATAGAACACATATCTATTATTTTGATAAGAAATAAGACATTTGCATGGAAAGTGCAGTTGGAAGGTAGCTCCCATACTCAAAACTGACTGATATAAAGCCAGAAATGTCTTCTTCTAAGTTGCATCCATTTGGAGACATCAGGAAACTCCAGGAAACACTGCGGCTTTAACCACCACCACCCTCTCCCCTAAAACAAAAGCAGCAATATGCCTAGATCTATAAAACAGTCTTAGAATGCCTTCTTTATCTTATCTGGGAATAAAGACCAAGGGCTCAATTGCTATCTGGGGAGGGTGGGGGAGTTGTTAGTTTTATAAGGGACTTGAGCATATACAGTAGAACATTTTACCTGCTCGGGTGGGCTCTTCTAAAATTCACCTATGGTATATATGAGTAAAAGTAGACATGCAGACACATAAGGGGCAGCTCTAAGAAATAATCTAGGTGTCCACATTTTAATGCACATTATGCACTTAAATGTCTGCACCACTGTACCTGAATGCTAGCAGGACACTTTGGCACTATCTGCAAATAGTTATTTAATTTGCATAGTTTGTATTTGCAGGGGGGGGGGGGCACACAAGATGGAGCATGGACTGTACTTAGGCAAGGCTCCCACTTAGAACTTAAGAACTGCCATACTGGGACAGACCGAAGGTCCATCAAGCCCAGTATCCTGTTTCTAACAGTGGTGAACCCAAGTCCCAAGTACCTAGTTAGATCCCAAGTAGAAAAACAGATTTTATGCTGCTTACCCTAGGAATAAGCAGTGGATTTCTCCAAGCCATCTCAATAATGACCTACGGACTTCTCTTTTAGAAAATTAGCCAAAACTTTTTTAAACCCTGCTAAGCTAAATGTTTTCACCACATTCTCTGGTAATGAATTCCAGAGTTTAATTACAGGTTGTGTGAAGAAATATTTTCTACTGTTTGTTTTAATTCTACTACGTCATAGCTTCATCGCATGCCCCCTAGTCTCAGTATTTTGGGAAAAAGTGAACAAGTGATTCACCTCTACCCTTTCCACTCCACTCATTATTTTATAGACCTCTATCACATCCCCCCTGAGAGGTCTCTTCTCCACGCTGAAGAGACCTAGCCACTTTAGCCTTTCCTCAAAGGGAAGTCTTCCCATCCCTTTATCATTTTCGTCGCCTTTCTCTAATTCCGCTATATTTTTTGTGAGATACGGTGACCAGAACTGCCTACAGTATTCAAGATGTGGCTGTACCACAGATTGATTCAAGGGTATTATAACATTTTCATCTTTGCTTTCCAAATCTTTCCTGATAATTCCTAACATTCTATTTGCTTTCTTAGCTGCTGCCACACATTGGGCTGAGGGTTTCAACATAACCTCAACAATAACCCCTAGATCCTTTTCCTGGGCAGTGACTCCTAACACAGAACCCAGCATCACGTAGCTATAGTTGGGGTTCCTCTTTCCCACATGCATCACCTTGCACTTGTTCACATTAAACATCATCTGCCATTTTGATTTCCAATCTCCCAGAATATTGTAAATTACTTGCATCCTTATCAAATTTAGCCACCCGCACTTACGCCAGGAAATCCGGATGTCCAGGGCGGGCCAATTAAGGAGCCAACTGAAGAGCTCTCAGGAAATTTTGATGGGGTTTTTAACGCCAGAGTTAAAGCACAGTTGCCTCTTCAATTACGGGTGAAAGGCCAGGTCCAAATACAGTTAGCTGACACTTGGCCAGTCTTGGAGCCAGCATCGATGCTGTCATCCAAATTTTATCGTGTGCATGGCCAAGGTAAAGTTGGATTATACATGCAAAATGCTTACCCAACCGCGATCCACAACCTGTACCCTTCCATACTGTGCATGTTGCAGATCTATAAATGGAAATAGCAGTTCTAGAATCACTATTTATACGTGTAGGGAATGTCACACGAGCCTTCTAAAAATGACCTCCTAAAAATACACGTCAGTGCACATATAGCAGTTCTAAATTCATAGGAATATCCACATAAACTAGAAATGGATATCTTATCCTTTCAAAGTCGTGCACACTGCTGAAAATTGACCTCCGGCCTTTTAACTTTGTTTAAGCAAGAGATGAGAAGGTTTAGTATTATAATAATGTGTCACCTTTGGCTCCATGTGCTGTTCAGAACAGTAAAGGGGGCATGTGTGGCGCAGTGGCTACAGCTACAGCCTCGGCACCCTGAGGCTGTGGGTTCAAATCCCACACTGCTCCATGTGACCCTTGGCAAGTCACTTAATCCCCCATTGCCCCAGTGTGAGCCCGCCAGGACCGATAGGGGAAAAAATGCTTGAGTACCTGAATGTAAACCACTTAGGGCAAGATTCATTAAGCAAACCGATCGTGTACCAATCGGTTTGCGACCCGATTTTCCTCCGACCCGATTCACTAACCTCTGTGCCGATCCGATTCCGATCCGTGCATGCAAATGAGGGGAAACGGCATGCAAAGTAGACAGGCAGCGATTCACTAAGCAAATCTGGGACACCGACTGGGCTTGGCCGATCAACAAGAAGCGACGGCTGGGGACCAGTCGCACATGTCCCTGCCGACTCTCCTTCTCCATTGCTGCCCTGTACTCTGCCCCGATCCTCCAGCTCTGCTCGGTTCCAAAATGCCATTGCTAAACTCAGCTCACAATCTCCACTTCCCCCTGCTCTCTGCCGCCCAGACTGATCTCTGCCGCCTTCCCTGCGGTGTGAGCCCGCGGGTTTAAAGCGGGGCTGCATTACAGCCTGCCTGCAAAAGCGTCTTCCTTGCGCGGAGAGAGCATACGCAGACCATCGACAGGCAAAGAGATGGTCTTCGCATGCGTCGGGATCATTCAGTAGCGATCCCTGTGGTCAGGGGGGGTTCCTCCGATCGCCCCATTTAAATATTCTCCCTTTGTGAATTGTTCGGCCAGGCACGGAGAGGCAGGTTAGTGAATCTAGCCCTTAGACTATAAGTGCTATATAAATACAAAAAATAAATAAAGCCTACTAATGGCTCTGAGTCTAGAACAACCAGAAAGAGCATAATTCTCTTACCTATGAAATTGCAGGGAATACTGAAGACAAGAGAAATCCTAACCCTATACAGCAGCCCAGGGATTTGGTAGGGCTCTCATATATGTCACGTCATGCGATTATTTATAATCATGAAAACTAACATCCCCTTCCTTGCTTGTTCTTTACTAGACATATCAGTCCAGCCCTGGTGGTCAGTCATCATGCAGCAGTGAACCATCACCGCTTGGGAGTTCCAACAACAATGACAGCGGAGTAGACCTCAACATGCACAGTGGGGGGAGCCTGGGAGACCTGACCGCATTAGATGACAGCGCTCCTGTTGTGGACTCAACCGTCTCATCTGGAACTTCAACATTCAGCCTCCAGCTGAAGAAACACATGACAGCCATGCACAAACTGGAACAGCTCAAGAAAGAGAAGCTGAAGACCGTCAAGGATTCCTGCTCTTGGATGTGCCCGGCTCCGCAAACTAGAAACGTCAAGCTCCCTCCCATACCAGGCAATGGTAAGCTTAATTTTGGGGAAGAAAGTTCAACCTTTTGAGGTCCATCCGCTGTCTGAAGGTTTGTGCCGGTAAATTTTGGAGTTATACAGATAAACTCCAATAGCCAAACGTTTTCTCTGCTTAGTGGATACATTTTGCCTGTGAGCCTTGTTGATAAAAGGAATTCCCACTGCATGGTTTCACTTTGGCCTGTCAGCCAAAGTTGTCTGGTAAACGAGGCTGACCTAGAGTCAGTGCAAGGGTATTAGGTGTACTAGGTGAATCTTCAGTTTTGAGTAAACCTTCCTCCACCTTTTATGTTTCAGCTTAGAGAATCAAATCCTCAAGACTCAGCTAATAAAGGTCCAGCTGTGTCCCTTAGGTTTCTCAATATCGTTTCTGAACCGGTCCTCTGCGGTACCACCACGGACTCAATACGTTTTCATAGTCCCTGGCTTTATGTGTCAACTCTTCATCGGACCTACTAAATTTATTCAACTATTGTATTTTATTATTTTGCTTATAAATAGTGAAAAGGACTTAGCTTGGTGGCCTGTTTCAGGGATATTAGACCAACATGTTTCACCTTTACGGTTTCTTCAAGGCAATAATCCCTTAGTGCTTACATCCATAAATTTTTGACCACGACTATTATCAAATTTATGGGTGTAAGCACTAAGGGATTATTGCCTTGAAGAAACCGTAAAGGTGAAATATGTTGGCCACTGACTCTCAAGCCTTGCATTGAAGAATGCTGGTGTAGAAGGACTGAGGTTGAGAAAAACACTAAAGAATGACACGGGATGGTTAGAACATAAGATCATAAGCGTTGCCATACCGAGACAGACCGAAGGTCCATCAAGCCCAGTAGCCTGTTCTCACGGTGGCCAATCCAGGTCCCTATTACCTAACAAAAGCTCAAGGAGTAGCAACATTCCATACAGAATCTCAAAGAATAGCAAGATTCCGGAATCCCAGAGAGTAACAAGATTCTAGAACCGCAAAGAGTAGCAATATTCCATACAGAATCTCAAAGAATAGCAAGATTCCAGAATCCCAGAGAGTAACAAGATTCTAGAACCGCAAAGAGTAGCAATATTCCATACAGAATCTCAAAGAATAGCAAGATTCCGGAAACCCAGAGAGTAACAAGATTCTAGAGTCCCAAAGAGTAGCAACATTCCATACAGAATCTCAAAGAATAGCAAGATTCCGGAATCCCAGAGAGTAACAAGATTCTAGAGTCCCAAAGAGTAGCAACATTCCATACAGAATCTCAAAGAATAGCAAGATTCCGGAATCCCAGAGAGTAACAAGATTCTAGAACCCCAAAGAGTAGCAACATTCCATACAGAATCTCAAAGAATAGCAAGATTCCGGAATCCCAGAGAGTAACAAGATTCTAGAACCCCAAAGAGTAGCAACATTCCATACAGAATCTCAAAGAATAGCAAGATTCCGGAATCCCAGAGAGTAACAAGATTCTAGAATCCCAAAGAGTAGCAACATTCCATGCTACCGATCCAGGGCAAGCAGTGGCTTCCCCCATGTCTTTCTCAATAACAGACTATGGATTTTTCCTCCAGGAAATTTTCCAAACTTCCCTTAAAACTAAAGATAGTGAATTCCATTTTTGGTGATTAGCAAGTACTATATAAAGGGAATTCATGTAGCCCTGTGGAGTTGGGGTTAGCTTCAAGGTAAACTGTTAAAGTCATTTTCACCTGAATGGGCCACAGACACACATAAATAGCCTCGTATAAAATACAAACTGGCATAAAAGTATGCTCCAGGACAAAATGGACATAAGAAAGTACAAGTGCTTTATTGATGATCCAACATGAGACGTGTTTTGGCGTGAAACACCTTCATCTCGGGTCACTGAGATACGTCAGAGCTTATACAGTCTCACCAAAATAATGATGATGTGCTGGGAACAGTCGAGAACCAAAGCCTTAAAAACCCACCAGAAAAAGGAGAGTGTGGTGCAGTGGTCAGAGCTCCAGCCTCAGCCCCCTGAGGTGGTAGGTTCAGACCCCGCGCTGCTTCGTGTGACCCTGGGCAAGTCACTCAATCCCCCATTGCCCCCCGGTACATTAGATAGATTGTGAGCCCACCAGGACAGATAGGGAAAATGCTCGAGTATGTGATTTGTAACTTGTTCTGAGGTCCTTTGGGAAGGTGGTCTAAAAAATCAAATAAATAAAGTCTCTGGACTACAGATGCACCAAAGTCTATAATATAATAAAAAGTCATATTTAGCAGCACATGGAATGCGTGCGCCAGAACCAAAACTACCACAAGGCCCCATAATGAAATCAGAATGAGAAGCCTGATTTATCCAGTTAAGGGCCCTATGCCTGAAATAAATTACCCGAGTTTGTCCGTCAAGCCCCTTCCCTTGTTTAAAAGCAGACTGAAAACCCACCTTTTTGATATAGCTTTCAATCCTTAACCCTACTCCTCTGCCCTCCAACCCAGCCTGCTGATTAACCCTTCCCCTTAACTGTATCCATGACATCCTATTTGTCTGTTTAGATTGTAAGCTCTTTGGAGCAGGGACTGTCTTCTTCTTTGTGACTCTGTACAGTGCTGCGTATGTTTGTAGAACTAAAGAAATAATTCATAGTAGTAGTGTGAAGAGTTTCAGTCTTTGGGAAGCAGAGCTGAGCTTGTGATGTCATAATGCCTCATTCCACCAATAAGAGCCAACCTCGTCAGTGATGTCACAATGGCTTGATTGACCTGTACTCCCCTCTGCCCTCCAACCCAGCCAGCAAATTAACCCTTCCCCTTAACTGCATCTGGTAGCGCTATAGAAATACAGTCAAACCTCGGTTTGCGAGTAACCCGGTTTGCGAGTGTTTTGCAAGACGAGCAAAACATTCTCGCAAAACGTGTCTCGCAAACCGAGTGTTGACTCGATTTGCGAGCACCCCCTGATAACCGGCATCGCTCCCCCTGCTCGCAAAGGGCCCCCCCCCGCTCGAATCGGCACACCCCCCCCCCCCGCGAGAACAGGAACCCCCCGCCCGACCAACTTTAACTCACCCCCCCTTTTGGCACCGGCACGCAGCCTACAAGGGCTGGTGCCGCTTGAAGATCTTCTTCCCAGTCTCTGCCGGCTTTGAGCATGCATCTGCGCATGCTCAAGCCCTTCTAATTCTCCCTCTCGCCGAGAATCTCGGCGAGAGGGAGAATTAGAAGGGCTTGAGCATGCGCAGATGCATGCTCAAAGCCGGCAGAGACTGGGAAGAAGAAGATCTTCAAGCGGCACTGGCACCTGCACTTGTGGGCTGTGTGCCGGTACCAAAGGGGGGATGAGTTAAAGTTGGTCGGGCGGGGGGTTCCTGTTCTCACCGGGGGGGGGGCGATTCGAGCGGGGGGGAGCGGTTCTCGTGCCGGTGCCAGACGGGGGGGGGTGAGTTAAAGGTCGGGCAGGGGGTGCTGGATCACAAGGGAGGGGGGGGACTTTGCGAGCGAGGGGGAGCAGCGCCCTGGCCTTGGGGGGAGGGGTGGGGGGAACATAGCAAAACGAGTTTCCTATGGGGAAACTCGCTTTGATAAACAAGCATTTTGGATTAAGAGCATGCTCCTGGAATGGATTATGCTCGTAATCCAAGGTACCACTGTAATTAATAATAATAGTAGTAATGTGCCAGGTTTTATGTACTGGCCTGTATCTCAGCGCTGTCTCTCTTAAACTGACTACTGTTGAATGAATGAAAGTCACTACTGCTTTAGGATATCTTTAATTTTTAAAATACAGCCATCCTTAAGTTAAAAAGAGTTACATAGTGTATGGCTGGGAGGCCATCAAAACTCCCAAGACCAAAACAGCATTCCCGAGGCAACGAGTAACACAGACCTCCATCTAGCTGACAAGGCCCTTCTGAAGTCTTGGTTTGCTTTTCGTATATTTCGGCTGGGACCCATACACAGATCAGACAAGTACAGTGGTGCCTCGCATAACGGCCGCCTCGCACAGCGAACGCTGCGCACAACGAACTTCTTGTCTTGATCCGTACAACGGACTTCGTTTCACACAACGAAGTCGCCCGAGCTGCATCGCTTAACTGGCGCTACATATTTTAAACCTCCCCCCGCCGCCACCGCATATGTTTAAACCTCCCCCCGCCGCCACCGCATATGTTTAAACATCCCCCCGCCGCCACCGCATATGTTTAAACCTCCCCCCGCCGCCACCGCATATGTTTAAACCTCCCCCCGCCGCCACCGCATATTTTTAAACCTCCCCCCCGCCGCCTGGGCCTGCGCTGATCTCTGAATGGCTGCAGTCAGCTCTCGCGGGACTCACAAGAACTAACTGCAGCCATTCGGAGATCGGCATGGGCCCACACAGGCGTGCAGAGGAATTGCTCCTGATCTCTGCGCTTCTGGCCTGTACGCCACTGGCTGGGAAAGATGGGAGGAATTAAAAAAGGTACTGGGGAGTATGTGGGGGGTGATTATAATACACAGCAAGGATCAACAAAACCCCTGTCTCCCCTCCCCTTCACATATATCCCCTCTATATCATGCTAACAGCTCTAACAAGGTAAATTTATCTTTTTTTATGTCATCTTAGCATATTTTATGCTACAGAACAAATTATTTTTTTTTACATGTATTGTTATGGGAAAATGCGTTTCACATAACGAACTTTTCGCATAACAAACTTGCTCCTGGAACGAATTAAGTTCGTTGTGTGAGGCACCACTGTATAACGATAGGTCTGGCAGAGTCAAAGACTAATAGTAAGAATTATGGGAAGCAATGCTTTAGGGCAGGGGTGTCCAACCTTTTGGCTTCCCTGGGCTGCATTGGCCAAAAAAAAATGTTTCTGGGGCCAAACGCTGCAGCAAGACAGAGGAGGGAGCCGGCAAGACGGTAAACACCCGGGGGCAGCGAAGGAAAACGCCGCATAGCCCTCGACCTGGGCCGCACAAAATACTTCACGGGGCCGCAGGTTGGACACCCCTGGTTTAGAATAATCGGGGTCTGGACAGGCACTGTTTGACTACAAGCCCTCGTGGTTCTTCTGCTCAGATGATTTCCTCCTGCTGACAAACTACAGAGCGGTGTCTCGCAAACTTTACGAGCGCACTGAACTGGCGGCTGTGGCTCGAGGGCACCTGGAAGTGCCCGACGTTGCTGCGATGACGCCATGCACATGCGTGATGTCATCACGGCGGCATGCATGGAGGCCCTCCAGACGGGGCCCTGAGCCGCCCGTGTGGGGATGCTGAAAAAGAAGAGGCGAGGAGAGACGCTGGCGGCGGCTGACTGCCTACAGGATGTGTCTCCCGCCGCGAGAGCCGGCGTTGGCGCCTCTCCTCCCCTGAAATCTCGTCAGCGCACAGTTTGCGATACACTGCTATAGAGGGTACAAAAGCATAAAAACATTACTTGCGCCATAGAACTGGTACTTTATCCAATGTCAGTCTGATATCGTGCTAAAAAAATACCTCAAAATCTTTTAGCTAATGGAACCTTTTTTCCCCCTTCCAGGTTCATTGTTGGAAAATATTGGTGGTTCGACTGCTATCTTGCCGAATCTGAGAATAATGGAGCTGTCTGTTAATGAGGTCACAGCACTGAATGAACTCAATGAACGCCGTGATAGTGCAACGAGTACTATGAGCTCAGCATACACCGTCAGCCGCAGGTCATCGGGCATTTCTCCTTACTTCTCTAGCCGCCGTTCCAGTGAAGCCTCGCAACACGGGGGTCGACCAAATAACACGAGTTCTGCAGATTCGTATGACCCCATTTCCACAGATGCATCACGCCGATCAAGCGATGCCAGCCAGTGTAATGGCGTGCCGGGTCTTCTTAACCTCACACCAGCTCAGCACTACAGGCTGAAAGCTAAGTATGCAGCAGCCACTGGTGGCCCGCCCCCAACTCCCCTACCTAATATGGACAGAATGAGTTTGCGAAACAAGATATCTCTCCTGGACGGACCAGAGTCTGCTTTGCCTCCATTTCTTTTGCCTTCTGGACCAAGACGGAGTAGTGACGGCAGTACCTGTGGCTATGTGGCATCAGCGATATTTCCACAGGAAGTTCCAGGAAACAATGCAAGGCGAGCCAGTGATCCAGTAAGGAAGCTAACAGTTGATCCACTGTCCCTTCCAAGAGTTCAACGTTTCAACAGCATGAACAACATGAATCCACTCTGTCCGCCATATGCTGCCGACAGAAGGAATTTTGCCCTTCAGAACTACACGCATTCCGATAGCAGTCTTCACAGGCACATCTATTCACCACGGCCCCCCAGTATTAGTGAAAATGTAGCCATGGAATCAATGGCGAGTAATGGGGATGGCCACATTGGAGAAGATGATATCATGCTACCTGATGACGTCGTGCAATATATCAAATCTCAGAACAGAACTGCTGAAGAAAATAACCCAGATTACAATAACCAAATACAGAACTTCCAGGGTAGCATGAAACTGCAGAATCAGAATTTGCACAGTCAGCGAAGAATGGCTATGACTGATGGAAATATGAACCACTCTGGTTCAGCCATAACAGACTGTCCGATTGGCCTCGAAGTTTCGTCAAACATAAGTAAAAATAATATGCCAGTCCAGTGGAATGAGGTTAGTTCAGGCACAGTTGATATCACATCTAATCTGTCAAAACAACAGTTTTCTCAAGAAAATTTAGCTGTTGTCCAACAGAAACAGAATTTTGGGCACTATCAGAATTTTAATCAGCAGGGATTACAGATAAATCAAAGCAGCATGAGCATGGTTCAGCAAAATATTTCCCCAAGAAACCAGATTACAAATTCACAGAGGCAAAATCACGTGCAGCAAAGACAGCAGCTCATAAACCAGTGTCCGAACCTCAGTCCCGAAATGAGCCCTCATCAAGGATATGCCCATGCTCAGCAAATGATAAGCCCAAACACTAGAAGCAGAGATCAAAACCAGCTTTCTCCTTCATGTAGTAACTTGATAGGCAAGTCTGGAAATCATGTCCATTCTCGGCAAATGGATACCATCGCCAATCCATCGTTAATGATCACATCTAATAGAGAACAAGCAATGCTAAATCCAACTGTCAACAAACCAGCGTTCCAAAATGATTCATCTCAATCCAATCGCATGAACTTTTCATTAAGTCAAGATGGCTTTCATCAAAATCCTTCCTTAATGACCTCAAATCAGCAAACCTTTATAGTTCCCCAACAGAATGCAATGGATTCAACAGGACTCACCTTCACTCATGGAATGTTGCAACCGCGACCTCCAGTTGCTCCAAGTCCAGCAAACAGACAACGAGGACTACACTCGGTACAGCAAATGGGATATTTGGGAAGTCAACATCTCTTGAGTGACATGAATCCCGGCCAGACAACGGCAGAAGATGCACCCAAACCGGGTGGTCTGGTTTCAACACATCCTCAGCAATGTGCAACAAATACCGGAGAAAATAATTTGATGTATTACTCTGGTCAAATCCACATGTATGAACAAAATGGAAACTTTGATAATCATGTGGAGTGCTCAGCATCGCATATTAAGACAGCTGCCATGCCATCACCAGGGGTAAATCAAGTCTCAAGCACAGTGGATTCTCAGGGTTTGGAGCAACCTCCAACAATCGATTTTGATGCTATCATGGATGATAGCGACCATCAGAGCCTACTGTCAGGAACCCTGAGCCCTAGTATTCTGCAAAATCTCTCCCAGAGCTCCTCACGCCTTACAACCCCCCGGAACTCGGTGACCCTGCCAACCGTCTCACATGGGATAAACAATATGGCAATAGGCGACATGAGTTCCATGTTAACAAGTCTGGCTGAAGAGAGTAAATTCCTCAACTTGATGTCCTAACGCAAACCTACAACCATGCAAAAGTGTTCCAGGAATGCTATGCCAAGTGGTGTTATGAATGTGTATTTCTCTAGGGTAGATTTTTGACAAACATTAAGTACTTTAGAGGGAATCAGATTTTAAATATCTGTACAGACAGCTAACATATGACTGGTATGTAATTATATTTTTGTCGTTCTTTAGAGAATTGATAAATGCCAAATCAGGCTGAAATAATGCATACAATTTGTCCTTTGGTGTAAATAGTACAAATGTATTTTTGCCATGGTATTTTTTTTTTTGTCCTTGTATTAGTTAATCATGTGTTGTTGTTTTTTTGTTTCAAAAAGTATTTTAACTTGACCTGCTCTAGAATACAAAATGGTGGTACGTCTGATATGAATCCAAAAGCCATAATGTGTTTTTCTTGCTTTGCAAAGATTAGCATTTTGATACTCGTTTTAAGAAAGAAAATGCATGAAATTCTTGCAGTATTATTTAACAGAATCATTCCATGTACTGTATAATTTGTCACAATAAACACATCAGCCTATGACGGTTTATAAGAAAGTGCCTTACTAAGCTTTAAGGGTAAGTAAGAAAGGCATCTGTGTCATAAAAATGCAAATATGTGTTGCTGGCAACTTATATAACGTAAATATATGTTTTCTAAGCATTATACTGTAGTATTTCTACGGATGTTTGAACCATGCATTTAAGTCACATTGTTGTCAAATCAGAACTTATTGTATTCTTTTGATGCCAATAAGTTGGTAGCAGACCAAAACATACTCTTGGCACGGGCTCATAAATGACTTAGGTGGTTTCAGAAGCTTGATGTTTTATGGTGGGTTGGTTTTTTGTTTGCCTTTCTTTTTTCTTTTTTTTTACACATTATGATCAAGGGTTATGGAGAATTCACTCTGGAAACCTTGCTAGATCCTCTGGCCATGGTGACTTGGACATTCAGCATTCTCCGGCAATTGTCTGAATTTACAAGGCAATGCTTCAAATTATATTGATTTTACCTGCCATAAGTTGCAAGGTTTTGCTTACTTACAAAAGACGCATTGAGTTCATAACATCCTTTTAAAAAATAAAAATAAAATCCATGCTGCGCAGTAAGGAGAGGGTTTTCCCTTGGAAGCAAACCAAAAAAAGTTGCTGCTTGCCTGGGAGAAACATGCTGTATTAAAGTCTTTTCTACTCTACCTCCATATGCAAATTCCATTTCCTCTCCTTTCAAGCATTGATTTCATGTGCAAATGTCTTCCCCTTTCCCTACACCTTGCAAAATGCAATAGCCCAAATCAGCAGGGTTCTCCAGAACTTGAAGAAGAATCTCCATTTCAATAGACTCTAAGGGTCTAGGTCAGCGGTTCCCAACCCTGTCCTGGAGGACCCCCCCCCAGGCCAGTCGGGTTTTCAGGATAACCCTAATGAATAGGCATGGAGCACATTTGCATGCCCGACACCTCCATTATATGCAGATCTCTCTCATGCAAATTCATTAGGGCTATCCTGAAAACCCGACATGGCCCTGGGGGTCCTCCAGGACTGGGTTGGGAACCAATGATCTAGGTCACACCTTCGGGCAACAGAAAATCATTTTCTGATGATATTAGCTTGACAGTTCTATAAATGGGGCACTTCCTGTTAGGTTCCCCGAAGAAGCGGGGTGAGCACCTTTTCTATAATGGCATTGGGCACCAAGATACCATTGTAGAATGCCAGTATTACCTGGTATTTATTCACGGTGCATATAAAGTGCCTGCAGCTGCACTAGCCGTAGACCTGGCATAATTGTAGACACCTAAATGCAGCCAGGGGCTTAAATCCCAGTCTACACCCTCCTAGTTGCACACTATCTCTTAAATTCTATACAATCTACCCAAAGTTGGACACTGGAATTTACACACAACATAAGAAGAACATAAGAATTGCCGAAGGTCCATCAAGCCCCAGTAGCCTGTTTCCAACTATGACCAACCCAGGTCCCAAATACCTGGCAGAAACCTAAATAGTAGTAATATTCTAGAGCTCTTATTGTGATGTCATATAGCCTCATTCCACCAATGCCTAAGAGCCAAACTCATCAGTGATGTCACAATGGCTTGATTGTCCTATACTTGGCTCACGTAAGAACATAAGAGCTGCCATACTGGGACATACTGAAGGTCCATCAAGCCCAGTAGCCTGTTTCCAACAGGGGTCAACCTAGGTCCCAAGTAGTAAGTGAACACCAGTTGGCTACTTAATTTGCCATAAACATAAACATCTCCCCTGTGCATTCTTCTATAAGTTGGCACCTAACTTTTCCCATTCACAACCTTAAAAATGGGTGTGGCCATGGGAGGAGCATACGCAGGTCAAGGGCCTACCCAAAAGTTAGGCGCCAAGTTGCAGAACAGTGCCGATCCACACCTAACTTTGGACGCTAGTCTTATACTTGCTTCTATCGGGTGTAATTCCGGCACGTAAAGTTAGACGTGCCCTGCCCGCTATGCCAGTATTCTGTACAGCTTGGGCTCCCTATATAGACTAGGGGCTCTTTTTTGGCACCTAACTTTAGGTGCCATATATAGAATCCCTTCCATAGCACTTATGTGTGCACTTACAGAAGAGGAGTTAGGGTGCTTAAATGCCTACGTTCTGCTTTTCACCTCACTTATGCATGTAAAATGCTGTTTAAGCGGGCACACCTGCTTAGAGGCTTGCCCTTTTATTGGTCTTTCTACGCAGGTAGTTGAAGTGTAAAAAATTATTTTTTTTTTTTCTGTTGGGTCATCTTACTTGTAGATTGCAGACCATTCTCTCCTGGGCAGCAGAAAGGCCCTAGGCTTTCAAATTCTTTCTTGCTGGCAAAAAAAACTCTATCTAGAGTAAGCAGGAGCTGGCCAGGAGTGCTGCAAACTCTCCCGACAGTGGCTGAATCCTGTTCTCGTGGGACCACTTCTGGACACAGAGTGTAAGCTTGTTCTGCATTGCCAAGTCAGACTTCACGTTGCTGGTCAGTGCTCCAGCGTGAGAGGATGGCCTCCGACGGTGTCTTTCACAAGTCAGAGGGCGCGTGTTTTTGACTGCCACAGAACTATACATAAGCCGGCTCATTACAAGTACACCGGATTCTGCTAATGCATCAGCTGCTCTCATGAAGTTTTTTTTAAAAAGAATGTAATAGATGCCCTATTGGGTCAGACCAAGAGTCCATTTAGCCCGGTATTCTGCAGACATCCTTTTTTCTAAGACTCGCCTTGGAGAGATAAAGAGGTATTAAGATATTCTTTGATATATTCTCTGTTCCTTTTTTTATTCCTCTTCGTAGAGTGAAACCATACAATGATGGTGTCATTACAGATTATCCCGTGATGAGTTTTGCAGTTCTTAGTGCCGAATAACTTGCAATGCTGCCCAATCCTCTCAGCTTCCTGTGCCAGTGCAAAATCAAGTGAGCAGTCCACCCTACCTGTCAATTGTCAACCGTTTGTACCCTCCACCTAGTGAAAAGAAACCCTTTGGGACATCCTAAATTTACGCTATTCATTTTTTCCCCCTAGACTTTATACATTAAGAAAAAATATCAGTATTGTGGAATAGCTTCGTTTTAATAGTGGTGTTTTTGGTTTCTTCATTAAAATGCTATGTATTATGATAACCAGTCCAAACTTGTACATATTCTGTATAGAAGCCAGTATTACTAAATGTAGGTCCATCTGTCCATTTTATATCTTAAGAGCATTTTTTTTTTAATGTTTTCTATACTGTATGAATTGATAATATGCTGAACTTGTACATATGCCTTTTGTACATTAAAACCAGTAATTTTTTCATAACTTCTACTGTGGTTTATGTCTTCCTTTCTACAGTAGTTGGTACGTAATGATAATATTATGTGTGTTTCATTCTCCAAATTTACCAGGCACTTCCCTTCCTGTACTCTACATATCTCATACATTTAGCTATTACAAAAGCACCACTTGTTATGCCAGTGCACTGTGGTAGCTGAGCCCTGTGAGGATCCTATAAACTTACCTATTTGGTTGGGCTGAGAACTTTCCAGGACCCCTTCATTGCAACATTTCAGAGCTGAGATTGTGATGTCATAATGCCTCATTCCACCAATGCCTAAGAGCCAACTTCATTAGTGATATCACAATGGCTTCATTGTCCTATACTTGGCTCACATAAGAATAGCTGTAGTGGGTCAGAGCAATGGTCCTTCTAGCCCAGTATCCTGTCCTCAACCGTGGCCAATCCAGGTTACAAGCACCTGACAGAAACCCAAATAGTATGACGGGGTGCTGAAAATTACTCAGCCTAACCAACCAACTCACTAAATTGTGAGTGTTATTTTGCCACTGTAGCTGAAAAAGAGTTATCTTATTTCATTAAGTGCCAATTTGCAAAAATGAAATTCTCTGTTTTTTGACATTGTTTCAGATCATTCATTGAACCCTATCCACGTCATTCTCTTCTTGGTTGGGCTGAGAGCTTTTCAGCACCCCCTCGTAATATCACCAAAAAAAGCCTCATTTGCTAGTGCTATTCCATCATGTACACACAATGTAAGGGCTTATTAGCATGTGCACATTAATGGCTTTAAAAAAAAAAATATATATATATATATATATATAGCAAAGCCATGCTGGGATAGACTGAAGGTCCATCAAGCCCAGTATCCTGTTGCCAGCAGTGGCTAATCCAGGCCACAATTACATGGCAAAATTCCAAAAAAGTAAAACACTTTTTATGCTGCTTATCCTCGGAATCAGCAATGGAATTTCCCCCATCTATTTTAATAAAGGCTTATGGATTTCTTTTTAGGAATGTGTCCAAACCTTTTTAAAACCTTGCTAACTGCTCTTACAACATTCTCTAGTAATGAATTCCAGAGTTTAATTATATGTTGAGTAAAGAAATTTATTTTTATTTTTTTTTGAAAAGGGATGGTTAACAAGACTAAGAATGTTATAATGCCCCTGTATCGCTCAACGGTGCGACCTTATCTGGAGCATTGCATTCAATTCTGGTCTCCTTATCTCAAGAAAGATATAGTGGCGCTAGAAAAGGTTCAAAGAAGAGAGACCAAGATGATAAAGGGGATGGAACTCCTCTCATATGAGGAAAGACTAAAACAGTTAAGGCTCTTCAGCTTGGAAAAGAAACGGCTGAGGAGAAATATGATTGAAGCCTACAAAATCCTGAGTGAAGTAGAACGGGTACAAGTGGATCGATTTTTCACTCCGTCAAAAATTACAAAGACTAGAGGACATTCGATGAAGTTACAGGGAAATAGTTTTAAAACCAATAGGAGGAAAAAAAATTTTCACTCAGAGAATAGTTAAGCTCTGGAACGCGTTGCCAGAGGATGTGGTAAGAGTAGATAGTGTACCTGGTTTTAAGAAAGGTTTGGCAAGTTCCTGGAGGAAAAGTCCATAGCCTGTTATTGAGAAAGACACAGGGGAAGCCACTGCTTGCCCTGTATCGGTAGCATGGAATATTACTACACCTTGGGTTTTGGCCAGGTACTAGGGATCTGGATTGGCCACCGTGAGAACGGGCTACTGGGCTTGATGGACCAGTAGGCTATTCTTATGTTCTTATGTTTTCTAATTTAGGTATTTTAAATTTACTACGTAATAGCTTAATTATGTGCCCCCGAGTCCTTGTATTTTTGGAAAAAGTAAACGAGTGACTCGTATCTACCTGTTTCACACCACACAATATTTTATAGACCTCTATCATATCCCCCCTCGGTCATCTCTTCTTCCAAGCTGAAGAGCCCTACTTTTTTGGACCTATTTAGTCCACGCTAACAGCCTCGGTGTTCAAGCTAAGCTTTAAATGTGTAGGCTCTTTGACAGTTTTCCAGGGCTTTTTGTAGACAGTAGTGTAGGACAGAATTTCTCCAAGGGGGGGGGGGAGAGACAAAATATTTTTCTACATTGCTCAGCAAAGCTTTCTATGAAATAGGTAGTCTTAGGAAGGGTGACTCAGTAGCAGGCAGCATCCAATGGCTAATTACTATGGGGGGGGGGCCATGAGAATACCCCCTCTTGCCTCCATCTGCAGCCATGTTGTAGATACTTATTTCACTTCTACATAAATTTACCCAATCATCCAGTGAAGGCAAAAGAACATAACTTTGTATTGAAGGATGTTTGCATTTCATGGAGAACATTTTGCTCTAAGTGTAAATCGGATCTTTGTTAACAGAAAGGCTTGCCTCTTTTCCATACAAAATGTTTTCCCCAGAATAGGGTTACCATACAACTCCACAAAAAGAAGGACAGATTGAAACATTACATTACATTACAGATTTCTATTCCGCCATTACCTTTCGGTTCAAAGCAGATTACAAAAAGAGTTATGGAAGAAGGGTTACAACGTTAGATCAGAGAAGGTTTCCAAGAGAGAGAAAAGTAGGATCTGGGGTTAGGGAGGGGATGGTAAGAGGGGGGTTGAGCTTTATCATGGTATTAAGCTTTATTAAGGGATTTCTTGAAGAGTATAGTTTTTATTTCCTTTCTGAACATCTTGTAGTCTGGGGTTGTTGTCAATAGGTTGGAGACTTGGTTGTCTATCTTCAGGTTTTACTTCCATTGCTTCAACCTCCTTGGTGATGTCACAATGGCTTGGTTTCCCTCTACTTTTGCCCATTTATTAGATGCATTTGCCTCATTGAAACCAGAAGTGTCAAGAAAAATCTGGAATAACTTGCAAGTTTCATGGCTCCACATCATTCTCTTCTTGGTTGGGCTGAGAACGTTTCAGCAGCCCCTCGTATTGTGATATCACAATGCCTCATTCCACAAATGCCTAAGAGCCAACCTCATCGGTGATGTCACGATGGCTTGGTTTCCCTCTGCTTGTGCCCATTTACTAGATAAATTTGCCTCATTGAAACGAAAAGTGTCAAGAAAAGTCTGGAATAACTTGCAAGTTTCATGGCTCCACATCGTTCTCTTCTTGGTTGGCCTGAGATCTTTGCAGCAGCCCCTCATACAGTGAACCTGAGCCATAAATTCAGAACAGCTACAGTATATGTGAATTTAACTATTAAAACAAGGAAAGAAGCCAGCTGGTTTGCTACAAAAGCGTAAGTGTTTATGGAGCTCTCCTGGGAAAGGCAGCAGACACCTGGTGTAGTAATTTTCCATGCAGTCAACACATCTCATGACATAAAATGTAACTCATGGAGTTGTATTAATAATCGGAGATCTAGGGTTTTAAAAAGTAGGATGAAGAAATCTACATAAGAACATAATTGCCACTGCTGGGTCAGACCAGTGATCCATCGTGCCCAGCAGTCCACTCCGGCAGCGGCCCCTAGGTCAAAGACCAGTGCCCTGAGACCAGTCCTACCTGCGTACGTTCCGGTTCAGCAGGAACTTGTCTAACTTTGTCTTGAATCCCTGGAGGGTGTTTTCACCTATAGCAGCCTCCTGAAGAGCGTTCCAGGTTTCAACTACTCTCTGGGTGAAGAAGAACTTCCTTATGTTTGTACGGAATCTATCCCCTTTCAACTTTAGAGAGTGCCCTCTCATTCTCTCTACTTTGGAGAGGGTGAACAACCTGTCTTTATCTACTTTGTCTTGAATCCCTGGAGGGTGTTTTCCCCTATAGCAGCCTCCGGAAGAGCGTTCCAGTTTTCTACCACTCTCTGGGTGAAGAAGAACTTCCTTATGTTTGTACGGAATCTATCCCCTTTCAACTTTAGAGAGTGCCCTCTCATTCTCTCTACTTTGGAGAGGGTGAACAACCTGTCTTTATCTACTTTGTCTTGAATCCCTGGAAGGTGTTTTCCCCTATAGCAGCCTCCGGAAGAGTGTTCCAGTTTTCCACCACTCTCTGGGTGAAGAAGAACTTCCTTATGTTTGTACGGAATCTATCCCCTTTCAACTTTAGAGAGTGCCCTCTCATTCTCTCTACTTTGGAGAGGGTGAACAACCTGTCTATCTACTTTGTCTTGAATCCCTGGAGGGTGTTTTCCCCAATAGCAGCCTCCGGAAGAGCGTTCCAGTTTTCTACCACTCTCTGGGTGAAGAAGAACTTCCTTATGTTTGTACAGAATCTTTTCCATTCTAACTTTAGTGAGTGCCCTACTAGAATCTAGCCTTACTTGCGTACATTCTGGTTCAACTGGAACTTGTCTAACTTTGTCTTGAATCCCTGGAGGGTGTTTTCCCCCTATTTGAATCCCTGGAGGGTGTTTTCCCCTATAACAGCCTCCGGAAGAGCTTTCCAGTTTTCCACCGTTCTCTGGGTGAAGAAGAACTTCCTTACATTTGTACGGAATCTATCCCCTTTCAACTTCAGAGAGTGCCCTCTCGTTCTCCCTACCTTATAGAGATTCAGAATTTCTTATTTTTAATTTAGCTTATACCATCTTGGTAGTGGCTTCAGGTGAGTTACATTCAAGTACTTTAGGCTTTTCCCCGTCTCCAGAGGGCTTACAATTGTCTGAGGCAATAAAGGATTAAGTGACTTGCTCAAGGTCACACAAGGAGTAACAGTGCAATTTGAATCCTGGCATCCGTGGTTTACAGCCCACTAATACTATTACTAGTTAACATTTCTATAACACTGATAGGCATAGGATGCACTGCACAACAACATATTTAAGAGATGGTCCCGGCTCAGTAGAGCTTACAGTCTAAATTAACAGACAAGAAGTAGGGGCTTAGGGAGTTTCTCAGGGTGCTTAGGATGAGGGGGGGTTATGAGTTAAATGCAATACCAAAGAGGTGGACTTTTACTCTGGATTTGAAAATTAAATGCTAGTAGAGTAGATTTCTTTAGCAACGTCACTCCAGATATCAGCTCAGATTTGATCATGCACTCACTCAGCTGCCCCTCACTATCTCTCTTCAATTATCTCCCCCCACCCCTATGGCCTAATGGAGTGATTTGTTTTCTAGTACAGTATATTGTATATTTTCCCTCCATTCCTCATTTTGGTTATTTCTGTTTTGTCTTAGTGCACAATGAAATAGCATGCGCTAATAAAAATTTTTTTTTAAAAGTCGCATTATTTCAAGCTTGTGTGTACTGTTTCACTTTAGTGCAAATCAAACCAAATAACGTTCACTAAGATGAAATGAAAAGCCACCCCCTGCGATACAGCATCCTGGATTTACTGGTGGAGACAATTCCGGAAGACCAGACTTACGGCGCAGCTTTCACTGATGCAGCATTGACTCGGGGGGAAAAAAGATTCAGCAGAGGATGGAACTGAAGCAGCGGCGTAGTGAGGTGGAGTGGAGGGGTGGACCATCCCGGGCGCCGGCACCTCTCCACCTCCCGCTCCTTCCCGCTCCTCCCCCACCGCACGCACACCTTGAATTCCCCACCACTGTACCTCTAGCTCGTGCCAGCGCGAGCAGCGGCTCCAACCTGTTCCTCGCACCAGCCTCGGCGCTCCCCTCTGACGTTACTTCTGGGCCCCGCAACTATGAAGTGACATAGGAGGGAGAGTCGACGCTGGCACGGGCAGCGAACTAGAGATGCTGCTCGTGTCGGGGAGCTAAGCAGGTACGGGGGAAGGGAAGGGGAGTGCACGTGTCAGGAGGGGGCGGGGAAGGCGCAGGGGGGAGAAGAAAAGGGCAAAGGGAGGGCGCCGCCTACCCTTGCTACGTCACTGAACTGAGGTATCAATTCAAAACGGTGACGGGCTGGGCGATATGCACAGAGCAGCAACTGTAACGCATAGAGAAGGTGGAGAGGGACAGATTCTTTAGACTAGCGGGGACAACAAAAACAAGAGGTCATTCAGAAAAACTGAGAGGAGACAGATTCATAATGAATGAAAGGAAGTTCTTCTTCACTCAACGGGTGGTAGACACCTGGAATGCACTTCCCAAAGAGGTGATAATACAGAGTACAATTCTGGGGTTCAAAAAGGGACTGGATGACTTCCTGGAAGCGATGGGGATAACAGGATACAGATAGAGGTTTACCTTACAGGACATTAAGTGAACAGGGTATGGACATTTAGGTTTGGTAGGGAACACTTACAGGTCATGGACCTAGGGGGGCCGCCATGGGAGCGGACTGCCGGGCACGATGGACCCCTGGTCTGACCCGGCAGAGACATTTCTTATGTTCTTAAAACCAGGGAATCAATGAGAAGGAAGGGGGCAGGGAATGGCAATGACTACCCTACAACGCAATGATGCTACTTTAGAAGTTTAGGTGAGGAGCACAAAGGCAGGGGACATCCGTGTTGTGCTTTGAGTTTGCATAATTGAGTTTAGAACAAGTTGCCAGGTCCCCTTCACAACACTCCCTCATAGAGCCACCTCAAGAAGCCAGGTACTATGGGACATAGCAGGTGCGTGATCGCCGGGCAGAGCAGGAAGAGTATGATTCAGGCAGCCAGATATAACTCCTGAACACCGTCAAGCCAAAGAGGCCCAGAGAAGAAAGAAAGAGCCCTATACCTTATGCCTCCTCTTCATCTATATAAGCTATCAGAAATCTGGCCAAGGTAGTCCTGTTCTATGGCTGGCTGGAGCCAGGCCACGATTTGTATAATACTGCAGCTAGGCTATGCAATTGTGACTTTGGGACTTGTCAGACTTGAGAGTAGTATTCAGCCCACAGCATTAAGCACCCACAGCTGAACTAACCCCAAATATTCAATGCTGGGACATGTGTGCCTCCTGGTACTGAATATCTGGGATTGTGTGCTGACTTAATCAGTTAGAGGACTGAATATCACCACTAATCAGCTAAGTTGTGGTTCTGCCCAAACTCAAACCCAAGGACCCCCTAACCTAGCCATTTAGGGCCTGATTCTCAAAACGGTGTCCTGATTCTAAGCAACGGTAGGTGTCCTACCACTAATCAGGACACATTAAAAAAAAAAAAAAATCATCAATGTGGCAAACGACATCTACAATGTATGCGTCTCACGCCTACGGATGCCTAAGACTGGCATAGGTGTGGCTTATGCCGGAAGTGGCCTTAGAAATCTGTAGGTGTGCCTAAGTGCTTCTGTAGGCATGAGTCAGATGCCTTAAATATAGGCTTGCAAAATTCTGACCTACATTTAAGGCATCTGTAGAAAAGCTAAACACGACTCTGGAGGCAGCACCTACCAGTGATTGGCAGGTGCCTGTTTTGCACTCTTTTTTTCTCCATGATCAATTACGCGTGCAAAAGCTGGACACTATAGAAACAAGACAGAAGGAAGACTGACTCATTTGAGTTTTGGTGTTGAAGGATTTTTCTGTGTGTCGCGGACCACCAGAAGAACTAACAAATCAATTCTGGAAGAGATCAAACCAGCTATGTCACTAGAAGCCAAAATGATGACATTATGACTGTCTTATTTTGGTTATACTTTTAGAAGAGAAAGATCATTGGAGAAGGATATAAGGTTTGGGAAGACCGAAGGAACCAGTTGAAGAGGGCAACCTGCAATCAGATGCTTGTTGTAGGTTTCCGGGTCTCGCTGCGTCTTTGTCAGGTAAAAAACCAAAGTTTCAGCCATCATGCTGTGGCTTTCTGAAGTCTGCAGTGTGACTTGGGAAATAGTGAGTCCACTGACCTGATTGGGAACAGGACAGTCCACCAATAGGAATTTTGGTGGGAAAGTCAGTTGGTCAGAAATTTGAATTCTGTTGTGAAAGTCCATAGAATGGAAAAAGTCTCTGGTAGGTTCAAAGATGTTCTCCCCATGAAGCTGGGTTAGATGTTCTCTCAGGGTTTCTGCAGCTGGCATTGTGCTGGTTGCAGATGGCTAGACAAGTTGAAAACAACCATGGGGACGACGGTGGAGGACCTTACCAGACTAGCACAAAACCAATTTCTGATCTGTAACTCATCAAAACCGATTTAGATCTGTAACTCATCAAGTTGCTAGGACTCAAACATGAGTCGATGGCATCTAAAGAAGAATTTGCTTTTTAGTGTACCTCAAAGTCTAGTTGCCATGACTTGAACAGCGATAGACCAACGTCATCAACAATGAGACCCACATGCTAAGACACTTCTTTCAAATAACTAGGTTAACCTCAACAAGACTAAGTCAATATTGATGCCATTTGCAATAAACATGAATAAATAATATTATTACATTTGCAAGTTTTCTTTAAATGAAGCTACGAGTCCTACAGATGAAAAAGGTTATTCCCTTTACGTGGCGAGTAAACCTTTATTTAAAAATTAAAGTGTTGTCATTTATGATTAACCCACATATCAAAATGTAATCAGACAAATGTCATCGACAATGGCCAGTAGTGCAAGTCATGCCAACACTAATGGATCACACTTTAAAAATCTTGATAGCTCATTCATTTCTGTAATTATAGTTATTACAAGTTAAATAAGTCTCCCACATACTTGATATGCAAAGAGACGGCATCAAATCTATGGCTTGGTATCATTTTGGTCATCAAACTGAATTTTCCCCTTGGCAGGCTATCGAGTTAAATATACAGCGAATGTAAAGAGCTGCAGCTCCTGAGCTGTGCAACCAGGACTGAGACTCAAGTTGTGATTTTGTTCCGATGCAGAGGAATGTGTCTTGATATATTGCAGTAGCTAGGTTTCCACTAGTTGGGGGAGGGGGGAGCTATACCAACATCTAGTTAGCCAGAATGAACAAACAGATGCAATTTCATGATGTAATAATAACATAACATCATACTTCTTAACCACGTAACCATCAGTTCTACGCGGTTTACAAAAGATTCCCTCGGGGATGGAAGGCTTTGGAAGCAGGGTTCGTCCATATAATATAATGGAAACGTCAGCCTTAGTAAAAGAGGGGGTTTATAAGTTAATTACCTGAACAGAAAACAAAAAAAGGGTTCCACCAAAGAGATTCCACAAGGAAAACAGCAAAAGAAACTGTGGAATTGATGATCCTGTCGGAAGTAATTGCTGCTTTTTATGGGGACGGGCGGGGATGGAGGTAATTCCTTGCGGGGACGGGTGGGGACGGAGAAGATCCTGGCGGGGACGGAGAGGATCCTGACGGGGATGGGTGGGATTTCTGTTCCCGCGCAACTCTCTAGTCTGTGGCCGGCGGTGGATTGTGGGCATTCCTAAAATTTATGCACACTGTTATAGAATATGCCTGATGTGTGCACAAGTTCGGCACAGGTATTTAGGCCTAGTTTTCCTTGTCCTAAATGGATCAAGTTTCAAGTTTATTTAAAATGTATTATATCGCGCACTCGAGCCTTCTAGGCAGTGTATAAAAATGCCCTAACAATATACCAATCTAATATAATAAAATGATAGGCCGCGCATGCGCACTAAAAAAATCGTGTTCCCTGATACCGTCGCGAAAACACGAGTGCGCATGCGCGGGTTTTGCGTCACCTGCTCTCCATCTCGCGCCACCAACGATCTCTGTTCCTCACTGCCAAAACCATCACCTCCTCCTTCTCGACGGCTCACCTGCTTCACCCGCTTTTAAAAATAAAGAGAAAAGCACTACACTGCGCTAACGCTGGCTTTGCTGTCTTCTGTCCACTGCGGCCCGCCCTCTCTTACTACTTCCTGTTTCCACTAGGGTTGGCCGCAGTGGATAGAAGACGCCGAAGCCAGCGGCTGTAGCCGCTGATCTCCGTTCCTCTGGGGGGGGGTCTGGGAGGAGAGGGTTTGCGGCCACTCAGCGCCCCCAACGAGGAGCCCTGCAACTTTCCGCTGCCCGGGACACGAGTCATTTGCCGCACCCCCTCTTCCCTTACCGCGGGCCCGACTGGCGATTTAAGCAGCGTGTCAGCATTCTTCACACGCTGATTCGGGCCCTTCTACTGCCCTGATTTGTTCCGGACGTGCCAGAGTAAATCAGGGCAGTAGAAGGACCCGAAGCAGCGTGTGAAGAGTGCTGACACGCTGCTTAAATCGCCAGTCGGGCCCGCGGGAAGGGAAGGGAAAGGGGGGCGGCAAAGGACTCGGACCCGCGTTTGTAGTCGCGACTGTGGGAAGGGAAAGGGGTAGAGGAAACGCTACAAGAAGAAAGACACAGGGGAAGGTGCACAGGGAACTGGTGTGGGGGGAAGGAATGCTGCTTTGGACAGACAGACAGAGGGAGGAAGGGAGACAGAAAGAAAAGAAGAAAGACAGGGGCAGGGAGATATACAGAAAGACAAACAGACAAAGGGGGCCAGGAACAGAGACAGACAGAAAGAAAGACAGTGGGAGTCGCGTCAGGAGGGGTGCGGGATGTCACAGAGGGAACTTTTCCAATGGGTGCAACTGGGCAGCTGTCGGGAGCCTCTGATCAGAGGCAGAGCAAGGTAAGTGTATCATAGGGATAAGAAGGAGGAGGGGGGAGAAAAAGGAAGGGATGCCTACTGCTGGACAGGGGGAGAAGGAAATAGGTGCTGATGGACAGGGGGGTGAAGAAAAAGGAACGGAGGCCTAATGTTGGACAGGGGGAGAAGGAAGGTGCTGCTGGACAGGAGGGAGGTAAAACAAAGGGAGAAGGGCTGCTGCTGCATAAGGAGAGCTGTGAAGGGGTGGTGGTGGACACAGGGGAGGTAAAAGGAAGGGAGAATGGACAGGGGGAGCAGGCAAGGGGTGGTGATGGACAGCCAAGGAAAAAGAAAGAAAGAAAGCGGCTAAGGAGAGAGAGAGAAAGAAATAGAGAGACACACACACATATATTCTAGCACCCGTTAATGTACAGAAAGCGGCCAAGGGGAGAGAGAGAGAAAGAAAGAATGAAAGACAGACAGACATATATTCTAGCACCCGTTAATGTAACGGGCTTAAAGACTAGTTAAAATATAATTTAATTAAAAACAAACCAAGGGAAAACCAATTTAAGGACAAAGACGAACAGGTACAAAAGGGAAGAAGGGATTGGAACTACAATTAATAGAAAGAAGAGAATACACTTAAGGGGAAGAGCAAAAGGTTAGGGAACTAAAAGTAGAACTATATCTTAAATATAAGTCATCCTTAAAAGGACAGTTTAGGTTACAAAGGCATCATGGAAAAGGACCTAAATGGATGTGCCTAAAAGATATGCACGCATGGACACTTAGCACAATTCTATAAGGTATATAAAGAGATTATGTTCTTACTTTGATATCTTTTCCTGTAGATAGAGATGGTATGCTGAACTTGAATTTATTTGATCCATTCTTGCAAGCATAAAGCAGAAAGATGTCAGATCACAGCTTTTAAACACCTCCTTCTTCTACCTGGTCTCCGCTGTCCCCTTCTGTTCATAGCAAAGCTTGTGAGAGCTCTAGAGTAAAAAGACAGGAGAAGGAGGGACACAGAGAACTCCCCAAAGCCAAGGTCCTGATCTGCACATATAATGGTATAACAGTCAATAACTAAATTGTAATTTACAAATTAATGAACATTGCCATTGGACAGTAAAATACGCCGCCATGAGATCGAACGTCGAATGTCCCAAATGTCTGACAATGTCCTGGAATGCTCTCTGGGACAATGATCACTCTCTCAGGTCCAATGTCTGTCTGCTGAGGTAGTCCACTTTCACACTGTCCACTCCGGCTACACATGCCACCGTGATAGTTAGCGGATGTTTTCCTGCCCAACTGAATAGGACTTTTGCTTCTTACTGGAATGACAAGTTTCTGGTGCCTCACTGCCGGTTGACATAAGCTACTGCCATGGCATTGTCTGAGAATATTTGTATAACTCTGCCTTCCAGCACCGATTATAGTTTTTGTAGTGCCAGACGTACCGCTCTCTGGTCTGGCCTGTTGATTGACCACTTCCATTGGGATGGTGTCCATTTCCCTTGCACTAGACAAGTTTCAAGTTTATTTAAAAATTTTTATACCACCCAATCAACCTTCTAGGCAGTGTACAAATTCATAAAAACAAAACATATTTTAGCTAAAATACAAGTTTAAGCTGAGATTGCATCACCAAACAGTAACAATGACATTTGAAGACTTTTAAAAACAAAGACAAACAGGAACAAAAGGTAAAAAGGCAAGAATTACAATAGTCAAAGTAAAAGAGAACAATTAAGGAAAAAACAATAGGAGGGGCTGCAGTGAGGCCCCCAGTTGCTTTCATCAGCGTAACCCAGGAATCAATCTGAAATAGAATTCCCTTTGCTAAAAGCAATGCATGCTGCCTCGGGCTGCCTCCATCTAGGGCAGAGGATGCCATCCTTGGCACTATGGAAGCAAAATGAGGTGTTTGGGAGGATTAGAAAATTGGGAAATGAGGTGTTTTGAGAACTTAGAAAAAAATTGGGAAAATCCAAGATGGCCACCGTGGGTGAATTACAAAACAGCTAAAAATCACCTCAGAGCTAGCCAAAAACATTATAAAAAATAGGATTTTAGGGCAAGAGGACCAAGACCCTGGCTGTAGAAATTAACAAAAACAGCTTTTGAAGACCCTCCAAGAAGACAACCCCCCCCCCCCACACACACACACCATTTTCCCTACAGACTGTCACAGCCTTACTCACAGACCACGTGGTGGAGAAATGGTGCTGCTGCTGCTGCTGCCTGCTTCAGCTCCTCTCAGATGTAGCTGTTCTTGGAGAGGCCCTCAGCTTCCAGTCACTCAACCACTTTGCTGGGATCTTCAGCCTGCCAGCTGGACCTCCCCAGACCTCAACTCAAACCCTAGATTCCAAACTCACAAAAAACGGGGAGACGAAGCTAACCGGCACTGTGAGCACCCCGAAGTATGCTCTTAGTGCCCGAACAGCCTATGCTCCAGAATAAGGATAACAGGTCAATTTTCTTAATGGAGAAAGATGAAGAGTGGAGTGCAACAGGGTTTTGGGGTGAGATCGGCACTTTTTAACGTATTTATAAGTGGGAACAACAGGTAAGATGATGAATTTTACAGAGGTCTCAAAATTATTTAAAGTGGAAGGACCTTGAGAGACAGGGGAAGGGGGCAGGGGGGCATCCAAATAGTAGATAAAATGTAGAGGCAGATTTTACATACAATAGAATGCGGAGAGTGGAATTTACAAGGCCAAGTCAGGATGTGGGGGTTTCCCATACTATTCTACAAGAAGCCTCTTGTAAAACAGGTGCAGGAATGCTTGTTAAAATCCCTCGACATACAGAAGGAAAAATGATTGTAGAAAGCTGCACATGGGGAAAATGTACAAACACCCCCTCCCAAACTTCGGGGAGGCTGCCACCTGGCTGGCCTACTTGGAAGGTCAAATGCCACTGGAAGAGGCTTCCTACCTGGAGGTTTGAATTGCATGGAGGGATTCAGGTGCTTCCAGGGTTACTCAGGGGGGGTTCTAGAAAGGGGTGAACTGGCAACTGCCCCTACTGCAGGCATTCAAATATGCCTCAGGGCTGGTATAAGTAACGATATCTATGTTTCTCAGTACAGATGTGGATTCCCTATGTGAAATAGGGCTTGCTTGTCTCTCTTGTAGGCCCCTTAGGAGGGGGGAGATGTACTGTGCTTCCCCATTTGAGTGGCTCATGTTTTAAAATTATATTTAAATTTCTGGGCCTCTTCAGACAATTTGCACTTGGTGAGGCTTCTAAAATAAGGTCCTTAATGTAGATAAGTGCAAAGTGATGCACCTAGGTAGGGTTACCAGATTTTCCTTCGGGAAAATCCGGATCCATGGCCACGCCCCCAGGCACACCCAGTTCCGCCTCTGTCCCGCCCCCAGGCCTGCCCCCAGACGGCATCCGTGCCTGCGCAGACACAACGCAATGATGTCACACATGCGTGCGCCCCTTTCCCACGCGGTTATGTCAGGAAGCTTTTCAAAACTAGCCATCCGGACATCTGGTAACCCAACACATGGGGAAGAATAAACTAAATTATAGCCACACAATGCTAGGGTCCATATTAGGAGTCATCACCCGGGAAACAAATCTAAGTATCAATGTACGGCAGGAGTTAAGAAAGCAAATAGAATGTCGGGAATTATGAGGGAAGGACTACGGAATAAAACAATTTCATAATGCTTCGGTATCGTTCCATGGTGAGACTGCCTTGAGTGATGTGTGCAATGCTGGTTCCTACATTAAAAAACCAACCAACCAACCCCCAAAAGATGCAGTGGAATTAGAAAAAGTAAAGACATGGGCATCCAATATGCAAAATGGGATGGAATGACTCTCCTCTGAAGAAACGCTATTGGTTTGGGCTCTTCAATTTGGACAAGAGAGAGCTGAGGTCTATAAAATCTCAGTGGGAGAAGTGGGTCTAGCTCAGGGGTCTCAAAGTCCCTCCTTGAGGGCCGGAATCCAGTCGGGTTTTCTGGATTTCCCCAATGACAATGCATTGAAAGCAATGCATGCAACTAGATCTCATGCACATTCATTGGGGAAATCCTGAAAACCCGACTGGATTCCGGCCCTCGAGGGACCGGAGTTGCCCACCCCTGTTCTAAGCGGATTACAAAAGGAAGAGATTCTGGTCATTTCCAGAAGATTACAGGGAAGCTATTGGTTGTAACATTTGGAGTCTGGGGATGGAGTGAGGATATTGGTTGTATCAGTAGTCCAGCAGCAAGAGGGGTGCTATCTGGTCTTTGGCACCGAGGACACATGTTTGATTAACTTCTACTCTGCAAGAGGTCATATATATGTATGTGCTCAATGCACAGAACTCCTAGTTCTTAGAGAATGAATCCATTCTTATATGGCTTGAGTAGTAGACTTGGAAGAACTGAGGGAGACCAAGGTACATAGAGGAGACCTACAGGAATGTTGTAGAGCAGTGGTTCCCAACCCTGTCCTGGAGGACCGCCAGGCCAATCGGGTTTTCAGGCTAGCCCTAATGAATATGCATGGAGCAGATTTGTATTCCTGTCACTTCCATTATATGCAAATCTCTCTCATGCATATTCATTAGGGCTAGCCTGGTGGTCCTCCATGACAGGGTTGGGAACCACTGTTGTAGAGAAGTCCCACCTGTACTGCCTTGGAGAAAAGAAGTTTCCTCAAAGGAGACCATCACCTTGAACAATCTGAAAGTAGTCCTGTAGACAGGCACTGCCCATCAGCAACAGAACTGTTTGTGATTGAATGTTCTGGACAACTATGAGGATAAGCACCTGGCTGCATATTTACCATTATAGAAAGAAATGAGATTTGAGTTTTTAGTGGAGTTTTTCGGAGAGACCATTACCTGTGTTATAGCTCCTTTGCAGGCCTTGAATGTACTGAAAATTCAGAGCTTAAATTATTTTTTGAGGTTTCTTTTTCTTCACTCTTTTGTGGTCTTTACAAGTTGTTTAGCTATTTATGTGCTTTTGATTTGTTGTTGGATAAAACTACTATATTGCTGTTTGTATTACAAGAAATATAAACCAACTGTTTACTCTTTTGAAATGTACGAAGACTGGGTTTCACATAATGAAGTTACTAAGCAGCACGTGTAAAACAAATAGGATAAGATGGGTGGGGTTTGTTTGTTTTTTAACTCTACACAGTTGTTCAAAATTCTTTGCCAGAGGATGTGGTAAAAGCTGTTTAAAAAAGATTTGAACAAGTTCCTAGTGGAAAAACCCATAAACTGTTATTAAGTTAGATCTGTGGAAAACCACGGCTTATCCCTGTGGGTAAGCAGCATGAAATCTTACTACTCTAGGATTCTGCCAAGTACTTCGGACCTGAACTAAACACTATTGGAAATATGATGGTAAAGGGGATAGAACTCCTCTCGTATAAGGAAAGACTAAAATGGATAGGGCTCTTCAGCTTGGAAAAGAGACGGCTGAGGGGAGATATGATTAAAGTCTACAAAATCCTGAGTGGAGTAGAACGAGTACAAGTGGATCGATTTTTCACTCCGTCAAAAATGACAAAGACTAGGGGACACTCAATGAAGTTACAGGGAAATACTTTTAAACCCAATTGGAGGAAATTTTTTTTCACTCAGAGAATAGTTAAGCTCTGGAACGCGTTGCCAGAGAATGGTAAGAGCAGATAGCGTAGCTGGTTTTAAGAAAGGTTTGGACAAGTTCCTGGAGGAAAAGTCCATAGTCTGTTATTAAGACATAGGGGAAGCCACTGCTTGCCCTGGATCGGCAGCATGGAATACTCTATGGGGTTCTAGAATCTTGTCACTCTCTGGGATTCTGGAATCTTGCTATTCTTTGAGATTCTTTATGGAATGTTGCTACTCTTTGGGGTTCTAGAATTTTGTTACTCTTTGGGATTCCGGAATCTTGCTATTCTTTGAGATTTTGTATGGAATGCTGCTACTCTTTGGGGTTCTAGAATCTTGCTACTCTCTGGGATTCTAGAATCTTGCTATTCTTTGAGATTCTGTATGGAATGTTGCTACTCTATGGGGTTCTAGAATCTTGTCACTCTCTGGGATTCTGGAATTTTGCTATTCTTTGAGATTCTGTATGGAATATTGCTATCTATGGGGTTCCAGAATCTTGTTACTCTCTGGGATTCTGGAATCTTGCTATTCTTTGAGATTCTGTATGGAATTTTGCTACTCTTTGGGATTCTAGAATTCGGTATTTTTGAAACCTCTTCTCTAGACGGATACCTATGCTGTTTGCCCGCAGTTGTATAAATTTCAAGGGGGTGTGTTGGAGGCATGACATGGATGGGACTAGGGCAGGCTTATGGCTTGGATGTTTTTCTAGCTATACAACTCCACTGCTTAGCTACAGCAGCAAACGATTTAACTTCAATGGAGGAAAAAGCCTCGGGCAAGAGAGCAGAACCCTAGGCTCAGCTTCTGGAACATCACCGGCTTAAAGAAACCTCTAGAACGCTGTGGGAAAATGAGGGGAATGCAACCGAGTGAGCACCCTAACAAACCTTTTCCTCTGGGAAACCTGCGTTTCATGGCACTAAACCACTTCTTCAGGGCAATGGGGCGCAGGCGTGCTGCGTTGATTCTCCCTCCTTTGACTTCCACAGCACACCTGAAGAAGTGGTTTTATGCCATGAAACTCAGATGCCCTCCTGCACGAAGGAAAGCTTTTCCAAAACCCGGACACAATGCCGGGTTGTGAGAAGCCGTCCAGACCCCCCCCCCCCCCAAAAAAAAAAAAAAAATCTAGATGTCTGGTAACCGTAGCAGTTTGCCAGGGAGCAGCTCCAGCCTTCTGTTCGTGCCGGCCTTGGCTCTCCCTCTGGCGTTACTTCTTGGTCGCGAGACCAGGAAGTGACGACAGAGGGAGAGGTGAGGTTGGCCATGCTGCTCGTGCTGGGGATGTTAAAGAGATATGGAGAAAGGGGGTGCGTGCACACCAGGGGAGACAGGGAAGGAGGGAGGGGCTGAGGCTGGCCCCGCCCTGGATGCCTCCCACCCTTGCTAAGCCACTGACACTAACGAGTGGCATGCGCTAAATGCTAGGATGCCCATTATAACTCTATGGATGTCAGCATTAAGCGCTCGCTAATTGTTAGCAGGTGCTAAATCAGTTAGTGTCCCTTGATGAATTCCCCTCCCCCCCCTTAACCACATAAGGAACAGCTGGCCGCACAGATCATCGCCTGGACATCGTCAGCATTGAATATCCAGGCATAATGCCATCTCCGGACAAAAGGCACTGACTGTGTCAGTGCAACATTTAGTCCAGAGTAACTGAATTACAAGAGCTTATTTTGAGATAAATTGGAATAGAGTCCAAGTCCATAAAACCGAGCTGAAGCTTCCCTCAGAAGTTTGATTGATTGAAATTCAATGTGGGAAAAAAATAAAAGAAATGAACCGCTGGGCTCCTAGCAAGATGCGTACTACAGAGATCACACAAGATGTTCTCTGCAGTGAAGAATGGAGCTGAGAATATATAGCTTTCTCAGCATATCATACGTCTAGAGCAGTGTTCTTCAATGCGAGGCCCGGGGAGCCAAGGGCGGCCCCTGGAAACCTCTGGAGCAGCCCTCACCCCCCCCCCTTTCTGCCCATGCCTGTCACAGAAAGGGGGAATTGGATGGGAGAAGAGCCACATGCTTCAAGAGAAAACATTTCTGAATAGACAAAGAGAATATATTGAGATCTTGAGTCAGGAAATGGATACTACGCACCCCGATGGGAAAGGTTACAGACCATAAACTATCTGGAACAACCAAGGTGATCAGATGATGCAGCAACACGATACAACACAAATGTATAGAACTTGGAGCTGTATGGCAGAATACTTTTCAACACTAGTGCACCAAACCCCTTCTGAATAGAACTGCCATTAATTATGTTCGAATGCACTGAAGCAGAGGAGGATGTCACGAAAAGGTCTACTTGATAAGGAAAGCCATCCTGTTCTACACAGAGGCTAGGAAGGATGGAGAACGTAAGCCAGTATAAAGTCTGGGAGTAGCCCAAGGGCACCAGTCAAGAAACCTTGAAAGACCAAGAAAAATAAGTTTGGATTTAGCTCATAGCTTTTCAGCAGTAGCTCAAGGCAAGTCCCCAGAGCACGTGCAATCTGAGTTTTTGCCTGTGGCAATGGAAAATAAAACGACTGATCCTGGGTCACAAAGAGCATCGTGGGAGATGTGGGATTTGAACTCTGGGTCTCAGCTCACGGCACCGACCGTTAGGTTGTCCCTCCACTCCAGGCAGAGCGCAAACCCAATGCAGTGGGAATGAGTAACAAAAGTTCAACTTGTGTGCAATTTGCTGACTTGCGCTCTGCCTGAACTGCTTTGAAATCTTATGTTTTATATTTTTAAAATTTATCCAAGAGTTAACAGCATGAGCAGTTGCAATTCAGAGAAGTAGCATGCTGCAGTGCAGACCAACTATTACAGACCTACAGAAGGGGGAGGGGGGAGGTACTCCTTGCCCAGCATGCTTAGAGACAAAGCAAGCCAATAGAAAAAGTCCCAAAAGACACAGGGAGTTAGAACACGTACTTTGAAACAGCTACAAGATTGGAGGAACTTGTAATCCTAGTACAGTGGTGCCTCGGTTTACGAGTGCACCGGTTTGCGAGTGTTTTGCAAGACGAGCAAAACATTCGCAAAATCGGCGCCTCGGAAACCGAGCGCACCTCGATTTGTGAGCGCCCCCGCGATCCGGCACCCCCCCTCCCGCTGCCATCGAGCAACCCCCCCCCCCCACCCCGATCGGGCACCCCCCGCCGCAACCTGAAGTCTCCCAGAGCCCTCTTCTTACTTTAATGTAGCACCGGCATATCGGCCTCCTCTTCTGTGCTGGAGAATCTCGGAAAGAACATGAACTCGCAGGTCTTGAGCATGCGCACATGCACAACGCCAGCACAGAAGAGGAGGCCGACATGCCGGTGCTACATTAAAGTAAGAAGAGGGCTCTGGGGGACTTCAGGTTGCGACGGGGGGGGGGGGGTGTGCCCGATCACGGCGGGGGAGGATGCCCGATGGCGGCGGGGGGGTGCCAGATCGCGGGGGGGAGGGTGTCAGATTGCGGGGCCTTCGGAGGGAGCAATGCTGGTTCTCGTGGGGGGGAGCAGCACTGCTGGCCTTGGTGGGGGGGTGGTAACATATCAAAGTGAGTTTCCATTATTTCCTATGGGGAAACTCGCTTTGATAAACGAGCATTTTGGATTACGAGCATTCTCCTGGAATGGATTATGCTCGTAATCCAAGGTACCACTGTTCATAGAACTATTTAATATATAGACAATGCAATCTGTCACATACACTTCCCCCTCCGAATCCGCGGAATTGGTTATTCGCGATTTTAAAACAAAAAAAACCATTTAAAATTTTCAGGCTATTTTAAGCCCTGTAAGACCCCCCCCCCCCCCCTTAAGCCTTACCTGGTGGTCTAGCGGGTTTTCGGGGCAGGAGCGATCTTCCCACGCTCCTGCCCCGTGCAGATCGCTCATAGGAAATGGCTGCCTAGCTCCCATTGTAGTTTCAAGAGACTATGAGAGCTCAAAGCAATGGAAGCAATGGAGCTGAAAGCAATGGAAGTAAAGCCCGGATGTCTCAATACGTCCTCCTTTTTCTGGAGCCATATGATAACCCTATATATACACAAACAATGTAGTTTGCTTCCATGCAAATGGGGCAGAACAGTTGTTTGTCAGTTACATAAACCCAAGCCTTACCTGACCAAAGAAAACTTGACTGTCAGGGCATTGGAGGGGGAGGCTAGCCCTGCCTTGAGGATTCATCACTGAGCCCAGCTAGTTGACTTCCTCCATCAGCATCGATTACCTGAGAGGGGCATGAGAGACGTTCTTATCATCAGCAACGCCGAGTGTTTCAGTTGTAGAGACTAGATGTGTTCTCCAGCCCTGGGCTTATTCAGTGTCCCACCAGCTTTTACTTGGAGGCTGCAGCCTCTCCAGGGCAGGGGGAAGGCAGCTGGAACAGCTGAAGCTAGACAAGCTGAAAAACATTGCGGTGGAGGACCTAGAAATGGAAGAAACTGTAGGTTTAAGAACATAAGCAGTGCTTCTGCTGGGTCATCATGCCCAGCAGTCCACCCACGCGGCGGCCCATACAGGTCCAGGACCTGTATAGTTATCTATACCCTTCTATCCCCTTTTCCTTTAGGAAATCATCTAATCCCTTCTTGAACCCCAATACTGTATTCTGTCCTATCACACCCTCTGTCCACCACCCTTTGGGTGAAGAAGAACTTCCTAGCATTGGTTCTGAATCTGTCCCCTCTTAATTTTTCCGAATGCCCTCTCGTTCTTGTAGTTTTCAAAAGTTTGAAGAATCTGTCCCTCTCCACTTTCTCTATGCCCTTCATGATCTTGTAAGTCTCTATCATGTCCCCTCTAAGTCTCCGCTTCTCCAGAGAAAAGAGCCCCAGTTTCTCTAATCTTTCTCTCTCTGTTTCTCTCTCTCCCTTTCTCTCTCTTTCTCTTTCTTTCTTTCTTTCTCTCTCTCTCTCAATTTCTCTCTGTCTCCCTTTCTCTCTCTCTTTCTGTCCCTCTCCACTTTCTCTATGCCCTTCATGATCTTGTAAGTCTCCATCATGTCCCCTCTAAGTCTCCGCTTCTCCAGAGAAAAGAGCCCCAGTTTCTCTAATCTTTCAGCATATGAAAGGTTTTCCATACCTTTTATCAATCGTGTCGCTCTTTTCTGAACCCTCTCGAGTATCGCCATATCCTTCTTAAGGTACGGCGACCAATATTAGACGCAGTACTCAAGATGCGGGCGTACCATCGCCCGACACAAGGGCAGGATAACTTTTTTCATTCTGGTTGTAATACCTTTCTTGATAATACCTAGCATTCTATTCGCCTTCTTAAAGGCTGCTGTGCACTGTGCCGACGGCTTCATTGTCTTGTCCACTATTACCCCCCAAGTCCTTTTCTAGGGTACTTTCACCCATTACCAGCCCTCCCATCGTATAACTGTACTTGGGGTTTCTGTTTCCTACATGAAAACTTTACATTTCTCTACATTAAACTTCATCTGCCATCTCGTCGCCCTCTCTTCTAGTTTGTTCAGGTCCCTTTGTAAATCCTCACAGTCCCCTTTAGTCCCAACTCCACTAAATAGTTTGGTGTCATCTGCAAATTTTATTACTTCACACTTCATCCCTGTTTCTAGATCATTTATAAATACATTGAACAGCAGCGGTCCGAGTACCGACTCCTGCGGAGCACCACTCGTGACCCTCCTCCAGTCAGAGTAGTGGCCCTTCACTCCTACCCTTTGCTTCCTATCCACCAACCAATTTTTGATCCATCTATGTACGTCTCCTTCCACCCCATGGTTCTTCAGTTTCCGTAGTACACGTTCATAGGGTACCTTGTCAAAGACTTTTTGGAAATCTAAGTATACGATGTCTATGGGGTCCCCTTTATCCATTTGTTTGTTAATTCCTTCAAAGAAGTGTAATAAGTTCGTTAGGCACGATCTTCCCTTGCAGAAGCCATGTTGGCTTGTTTTCATCAGTTTATTCCTTTCCAGATGCTCATCGATGCTGTCTTTTATCAGCGCTTCCGCCCTCTCCCCCGGAACCGAAGTCAGGCTTACAATGCCATCCGTTTGGCAGGCAGTTATGCATCTTGAAGTTACCGTGGGGAGCAATGTGGTAGTGATGGAAAATTTGGTTGAATTAGTTAATGCACAGGTCATCTGCGTGGACGAGAAAGTGGAGTGTTTAGAAGATCAGATGAAGACTATGGAAAAATGTATGGGAGATTTCCAACAGGTTCAAGCTAACTTGATTAGTAATCGTGCTAGTATTTGGCATAAAGTGTAAGTGGTGGAGAACAGATTAAGATATTTAAATATAAGAATTTTCAATTTCACTCGATCACCTAATGGTGTTAGAGACCTTTGAAGAAATATCTAGTGGAGGTATTGAAGATACCTGTTGATGCAATAACACCTTTTCATAAATGTTTATTACCTCTCTCGATTAGATAAATACTTTGTATGTGAGAGCAATGGTTGAGGCTCCCTTCACTAGAGGCAATGCATGCTGCCTCCATCCCTGGCACTATGGAAGCAAAATGAGTGTTTTGGAGGAGTTTGAGAACTTAGAAAAAAATTGGGGGAAATCCAAGATGGCCACACCATGGGTGAATTTTACCATTACAAAACAGCTAAAAATCACCTCAGACCTGACCAAAAACATTTTAAAAAATAGGATTTTAGGGAAGGAGGCCCAAGACCCTAGCTGTAGAAACTAACAAAAACAGTTTTAGAAGATCCCCCAAGAAGGACACCCCCCCCCTTTTCCTACAGGCTGGTCACAGCCTTACTCACAGACCATGTGCTGGGGAAATGATGCTGCTGTTCTCTGCTTCAGTTCCTCTCAGGTGTAGCTGTTCTAGGAGAGATCTTCTGCTTCCAATCACCCAACCACTTTGCTGGGATCTTTGAGCTGCCAGCCAGCTTGACCCTCAAGCTTCTAGACTCCAAACTCACCAAAAAGGGGGAGATGAATGCAGCCGGCACCATGAGCACCCTGAAGGAATGCTATTAGTGCCCAAAAAGCCTACACTTCAACCCCTGACCGTTAGATGTGTCCTGGAATGACGGAGGAGTGGCTTGACGTGAACCCGACATAGGACGTTCCCTTGCCGACCCAGCAGGGAGCGAGAGCTGACCCTGGATGGAAGGAGACGGAGCAGTGAGAGCCAACAATGCAGTCGGTGGGAGAACTTCAGCAAATCATGTTATTTCGATGATTATAGCTGGGACATCAGGTACTGTGATATTACTATGTGCCTTAGAACTGAGGTTGTTCCCCTATAGAGGCCGAAGGTCTTCAATATGGAAACAATTTGGGAGGCTATTTCTAATTTACAAGTCTCTCTGGGTAATCAAATGGAGCAACTTTCCACAATGTATACTACGGTGCTGTCAGAAAATCATGAATTGAAGACAAGAATATTGACTTTGGAAAATAAATCAGATGTCAGAAGTAGATGTCAGAGTTAAAACTTTGGAAACCCAAGCCTTGACTTGGGTTAAAGACAGTGCAAGTTTGGAGTTTGTGACCAGTCAGCCACTTTGCCTGCCAGCATCTCAGCAAACATGGAAGGGAAAGTGAAGGGTAAACCCAGGAAGGGAGTTTAGAAGATCCGTCCTGGCCCTCATGATGATGATTTCCCCGGCAACCACCAGGGGGAGCCTGAGCTGGCTGAGAAGGTACTAGGTAATGAGTATCTGGGTCACCACCAGAGGAGCCCAAGAGCTACCTGGTTCCCTGCTGACTCAGCCAGGTTAGGGCGTGTCCCTAGAGTAGAAAAGCCAGCAGTGGTGAACAAACAGGCAGGCAAGCTAGGGAGAAGGTTTAGGCCTTTTCTCCCTCAGGATTTCTCTGGGCCAAACAGGAGCGACCAAGCCACACCTATGGAGGTACAGGAAGCTGGAGATGTCCTGCATGAACCTTTGGCTGACCTAGAGCTTCCTATGGAAATAGAGGAATTCTTTCCTGAACAATTGGAGCCTTCTGTTGAAGAAATGGAGGTTGGTTTATTCACCAGCCACAAGCAGTAAACTACCAAACAGTGAGTTTTGTTTTGGAACTGTTTGTTTGAGATTGGTTGTTTGAGCTTTACTATTTTGGGGGTTTTTTCTTTGTAAAGCTAGGAGTGTATCTGGGGAGAGGTTTTCCTGTCACCCAGGGAGGGAATTTTGAAAGCCTTTGAAAAAGCTTTTTTTGAGCAAACCTAATCCTAGCAGAACTACAAATTGCTGCTAGAGGCTTTATTTTGAGAAGCTGTGAACTGTTTGGAAGTAACAGGGATGACCAGAATTTGATTTTGCACCTGTTTGGAATACAGGCTGTGCTGGCTCTAAGGAGAACCTTATCTGAACATTACTGATTGGGTTTAAAGGAGGGGGAAAAAGTGGGAACTTTTTCTGCTTTGTTTATTTGCCTTCTTTTGAGTTTTTGCTTTATGCACTATTAGTGACCATTCTGACATATTTTTGTTCACCCAGTAAAAGTGAAACATTTGACATTTATCCTTCTTGGTGTTCGATTTGTGATTATTGTAAGTTCCACTAATGTGTCAGTCCATTCCTGCAGGGTGACTCCAGGCCGGGTCACACGCTGTTGTACTTATTAGGTTTAGCCACTAGAAGTGCCGTTGCGTCCCGGTCCGGGACGGCAGCTTGGCTACAAGTTTAAACAGGAAATGTTGGAAAATGTCACTAGGAGGTCTATTTTTTTTTCCATATCTTTATTCATTTTAAAAACCAACATCAAGTGCAACATATTATCAAACAATGTACAAAATGAACAGCACTTAATTCCATCAAATGATATAATAAATACATATCCCTTGCTCCCCCCACCCACCCACCCTTTCATACAGTATAAAGACAATCAAGAGTAATACAAATGATCAAGACAAACAAAATTGCAATCAAATAATAAATTAAAGGCATATCCCCCCCCCCTCCCACCCACCCACCCATCCTGCATGTGTATTAACAAAGGGCTAAAACTAATAATCAATCTTTACAAAATTTTGTCAATGGGTCCCAAACGTCCTTGAATTTCTTATAATGTCCCAATTGTATTACACTCATACGTTCAAATTTATAAGTTTGGCACAAGGATTCCCACCAAAAACTATAGTTTAACCTGTCCCAATTTTTCCAAATAAGCTGCATGGCAACTCCCGACATGATGAGAAGTAGTCTATTATTATGTGAAGTTATGGGACGTTTGGCCCTCAATAACGTACCAAACAGCACCACGTCATATGTCGGTGCCAAAGGAACTTCCAGTATTCTATTTATTTGATCCCAAATGGATCACCAAAATTTAAGTATCAAGGGACAAAAGAAGAGCAGATGATCCAGTGTCCCTATATCGAGATGACAGTGCCAGTATCTATTTGACTTAGAACCATCTAATTTTTGTAATCTAACAGGGGTCCAAAAACTTCTATGCAACAACAAAAAAAAAACATGTTTGTCTCATAGATGCTGACACTGTACATCTCATCCTCCAAGTCCAAATTCATGGAAATCTGCTGCTTTGTCTCAATGCTCCAAATGTCTCTAAGACTAGTTTTTGGTTTTTTGTTCAAAAATTCAGATATTAATTTATACCACTTGGCTGCCTGATGCCCCAACAAATCTGTCTGGAAGGACAGACCTGGCAAGCTATACTGAGTTTTTAATTTACACCAATCAGGGAACCCCTTCTGAATGGCCTGCTTCAACTGCAACCACTTATATACTTGAGACTTTGCAATACCAAATGTTAGTTGCAGTCGTGAAAAGTCAAGCAGCTTTCTATCTGATAACACATCATCTAGTGTGCATATACCCGCCTGCAGCCAGTGCTTCCAGAGGATCTTAGACTTGCCAATTTGAATCTTGGAGTTCAACCACAAGGACTGGCACGTGGATAAATGAATCGGAATAGGTGTGTTGTTTTGGTTTTTTTTTTTTAATTCTTTATTGATTTTCAAATTGCGACAGTGCAATACAAATATATGAAACATGAGCATTATACATAACACACTTAAAATACACAAAATTAATACATTACCAATCCTTTTCTCCCTCCCTTCCTCACATAACTATTACACTGCATATTGTGGCCACCCTGCAGCCTGGGACCGGGACTCAATAGCACTACTAGTGGCTACACATAGAAAGTACACTGACGTGTGACCCGGCATGGAGTCACCCTGTAGGATTGGACTGACAAGAGGAACTCAGCAAAAGAACCACCACAGAGTTAGATAAGCAAAACATAAATTTTACTCTCAAAAATAAAGTCAAGAATGGCCCAAGCCAAATGGATAATGATCCTTGCAAAAGAATCATTAAGCAAAAACAAAATATCCCAAAAGCAAAATAGTAGTGCAGGTTTCTTTCTTTACAACAAGGAATAATAATGTTCATGAGCTCCTGCTCTCTCCAGAGCTTATTGACTCAATGAGTTCTCAGCCTGCTCCCAAGCAGGACATAATACCAGCAATGAAGTTCTCTGCTCAGGTATGCATAATGTTCACAGTCCTCAAACAGAAGCCTCCAGCAGCCTTGACAGCACTGCTGGGTAAATTATGAGTGTCTTAGGTTTGCTTTACCAAACAGCTTTTCACACAGCTATTAAAATTCCCTCCCTGGGTGTTTGCAAACTTCACCCACAAATAACAAACACTCTCAGCTTCAAAATCTCAAACACAAAAATGTAGAATTCAAAAAGAAAGTCCAAACCAAAACTCAGTGCAAAACATCATTCCTGGCACCTGGTAGTTAATCCAACCTCCATTGGTTGGGGATCTTCAGAGAACTCCTCAGGCAAACTCCCTTGCAATTCCATAGGGATTTCTTCTTCCAATGCTTGCAGATTCGGTGAGTCACCAGCCTCAGTTACCTCCATGGGTGTACCACTCTCACCTCTGCCTGGACCAGGGGGATCATCCTGGGAGAAGAACCTCAACCTTCTCCCTAGCTTGCCTAATCACTTCTCCCAAACTGTTGCCTTTTCTAGACAAGGGACACGCCCTGATTTAGCTGAGTCAGCAGGCACATGCACAGCTCTTGGGCTCCCCCGGTGGTGACCTGAATATCTGCCCCTTGGCAAGTTCTTGGGCCTACCGGCTCCCTCTAGAGGATCACAGGACTTCTCAGTCTCTAATTCTGGCAAACTAGTAGGCTCCGGGTCATCAATATAGTGTCCGGGGCGGGCTTTCGGTGTACCTTCCCTGGGCTTTCTACCCCCCCCCCCCCCTTCTTGCCTACTCTCACCGGGACCTTTGTAGCACCGCGTCTGCCGGGTCACAATATGCATATATTATTGCAATATTATAGATAAATACCTTTAGCAAACCCAAATATCCCCTCCCCACCCCCCTGGATGTGTAAGGAATCTGTAAAAAGGGAAATGCCTGACATTCATTGTAATTCAACATATGCATTCAATGGGCTCCACACCTTATTGAATATCATACTAGACCCCAAACACTCCGTATTCATTCCGAATAGATGTTAAGTTACTAATAAATTTCAGTGTCTGCCATGTAGCAAATAAAATTCTATTGCCCTTAAAAAATCCTAGGTAACTTGATACTTAAAATATGACATAATCTCAATGGAGACAAGAGTTGCCATTCTAAGTAAAGTCAATCGGGGAGGTGTTCCATGAGCTCAGGAAGGATCCAATACATACCCTGATGCAGTATATAGGCCTGATGGTACCTATAAAAATTTAATAGAAGAGGGGATTAGTTTTCCTTGCTGTGTTTTTTAAAATTTAAATTTCAGCAAATGTTAGCTCTGTCTCCATATATTGTGGACTACCTACTTCTTGTTGTTTAAAAAAAAAATTCTTTCTTTTCTTTTTCTTTCTGTGAAATTATGATATACAGTATTTCATAGATAAATGCTTGTCAACAAGATGTTTTTTCCTTTTTGGCCGTAATTCAGTGTCTTCACTCAAGTTGATATAATCCACAAAAATGAAATAACACTGGACCCTACCCAGTCCGTGTTTCGACTGGAGGGCCTTCCTCAGGGTCCATAGGATAAATAGTATACTACAAAGGTGGAAGTCAAAAAGGCATTTGACGCTGTCCTTCTCAATGCATGAACAGCTGATATTTTTCTTGGCGGTATTTTGTGTTAGGTGGTGCCACATAAACCAGGTACTTCAGCCTGGTCATGACCCGTCATTGAATATCCAGAAATAATGCCAGGGGTGCTTAGCAAAGCGCTCCCACTGACAACTGACTATTTGCCCCTTGATGAATATACTTAAAAAAATATATCAACTGTTTGTTATATGTTGAGTATGTTATTGAAACACCCTATTTTGATCTCTCTCAGACTCATTTACGGTGTCGGCAACTGGTACAAAATGAGGTTTCTCCTAGAAGATTATGTTATTGCAGAAGCTCCACTGACTGCCAGTATGGGTTAGAATTCAGTTTAAGGTTCTTTGCTTCATCGTATGGCTTAGAGGGGGTGAGCTTACTCTCTGATGACTCGACTAGACCTCCTCGGCCTTCCCAGAAATTTTGTCAGAGCTATCTTCTTTGATAAAGGTTCATACGACCAAAATAATGTATTCTGTTACATGCGGCCTACATTTTGGGATGAGCTCAGTTATCTTGGCTTTCAGGAACTACTTAAAGCTTGCTTGCTTGTTTGTTTGTTTTTATAACATCCATTGGTTGTAGATGGCTGAAATTAGTTTTATTACTCTTTTAGCGTAAACCGCTGATTATAAAGGTTTTTAGGCATATGGGGAAATTGAATTGAAATATCTGCTGGTTGGAGATCACGGTGGAAGGAGACCAAATGGACAGATGATCGTGCCAGGGTGATGTCAGGGCAAGGGCAGATGATTTCCCCAGGGTTGTAAGAGGAAATGAGATGAATGGCTTGGTGGAGGGAGGGGGAGGCATGCAGAGAAAGGGAATGTAAAGTGATTAAGCCATGGGACTAGGGGGAAGGGAAGAGGAAGAAGGAGGAACATAAGAACATAAGAATCGCTGCTGCTGGGTGAGACCAGTGGTCCATCGTGCCCAGCAGTCCACTCACACGGCAGCCCCTAGGTCAAAGACCAGTGCTCTAAATGAGCCCAGCCTCACCTGCGTACTTTCCAGTTGAGCAGGAACTTGTCCAACTTTGTCTTGAATCCCTGAAGGGTGATTTCCCCTACAACAGACTCTGGGAGAGCATTCTAGTTTTCTACCACTCTCTTTGGCACGGACAACAGCACACGGTTCTTCAAGCCAACAGTTCAGCCGCATATGCAGGTTTTATACGGATACTTTCCATGATGAATAAAAGAGCATTGTGATTTTGTCTATCACGACTTAACTACAAGGTTTTACTGTAGACTCCTGAGGCAGACCCCTTGTGGGCCGAAACACGATCGTGTCGAGTCAATCACAAAAAAAAGAGACTGAACATTATTGGTCACCTTTGTTGTTTTTTGCTGTTCATGGTCATTTACCATGGGATTCCCTGGTATCTGTCACAAATCATGGCAATCTATCGACCACTCAGAACCTTGCATTTGCATGTGCAATACATTTGTCATCGATGGACTTCTCAAAAATGCATTACTAGAGCACAAGAACTTCTACTATTTCCATCATGTGAGTAACGCTGTGGAACAAATTAACTGGACCACTGAGGGCTCTATCTGATATTCAGATGTTAAAAATACTTAAAACGACACTATTTCTGGAAGCTTTTCAATAAATGATATGTTGTTTAATGCTGGTTTTAAGATGAATGATTCTGTGTGGATTTATGAAATCTTGGTTTTAAGATGTAACTATTCATTTTTTATTTTAAGATATGATATAATTTTAAGAATTACTTGGCGTCAAATTTGTAAAAAATTATCTACTAATTTTTGAAATTACCCCTTTGTTACCAATCAGTGGTAATGGATCTTTTAAACCTGGAATGGTATCATCTGGTTTTAGGAAAGTTAAGAGGGGGGAATCTAATTTATTTATATCAAATCCTTAGAGAAGATGGAACTTTACCAATTTGTTCCCAATTATGTACTGATTATGGATGGCCTCATATAGATATTTATTCCTATCTTCAATTAAGATTTTATGTGTCCTCTATAAATTCTATATTTTTAAATTCAAAAACTTTTGAAACTTTGTCAGAGGTGCTTTGTTTATATGCCCAATTAATAGTACCTTTAAAATATTTCAGACGCTCCATGCTAGAATTTTCTCCAAGTATGGATTATGTCAAAGTGGCTCAAGATTGGAATGCTGAATTGAAGATCAATTTGCAGGGTGCTCATCTCAAACGATTTTTATCTTTATTACATGGACTTATACCTGACATTTCTTATTTTTAGATGGGTTATAAATTTCTTTCTCGTATGTATATGGCTCCTTGGCGAGCCTATAGAGCGACAATTGTCTCTGTAGGTTCTTGCTTAAAATGTAATCATCCTAAAGCGATATTATCGCATATGTTTTGGGAATGTCCTTTGATTTGTAATTTTTGGACAGAGATTTTCTTTAAGGTTAGTAATATGTGGCATGTTAAATGGCATTATAATAGTTATAGCCTATTTTGGCTTTTTGATATACAATTTCCAGTGTCTAAAGGGTTTAAAGATTTTTTGAAAATGATGATTTTATCGGGGTTGAAAGCAATTCTTTCTACATGGATAGGGTCTAAGGGACCAAATTATGGTCATTGGAGAGCACAAATGTTATTTTTAGTGCTAATGGACGCTATGTCTGTTTCTGACTGGGATACAAAGAAAGGTAGGATTTTGCTTGACATTTGGAAGCCATTTTTAGAAACATTGACTCCAGCTGCTCGCAGTCATGTTCTTTTAGGAAAGCCTTAATTTGATAAAAAAAAAAAATTATTATTATTATTATGCAGTTCAGGAAGGGGATATAGATAGAAATATTTGGGTATTTATTTTTCAATTATTATATTTATTACTTTGGAAATTGGGTGGGTAATAATAATAATAATAACTTTATTTTTCTATACCGCCATAGTCAAACTGACTTCTAGGCGGTTCACATAGAAAGAAGGCTGGACAATCGGCAAATTACAAAATGCAAGAAGAATGAAGTTACATCATGAATTGGAGAAGCATGAGGGAAGAATGGTTCATAGACAACACCGCGAAAGACAAAGGCGCGCGCCGACAACTGAGCGCAAGACGGAGGCGCGCGCCAAAGAAAATTACTGTTTTTAGGGGCTCCGACGGGGGGTTTTGTTGGGGAACCCCCCCCAGTTTACTTAATAGAGATGGCGCCGGCGTTGTGGGGGGTTTGGGGGGTTGTAACCCCCCACATTTTACTGTAAACTTAACTTTTTCCCTAAAAACAGGGAAAAAGTGAAGTTTTCAGTAAAATGTGGGGGGTTACAACCCCCCACAAAGCCCCCACAACGCGGCGCAATCTCTATTAAGTAAAGTGGGGGGGGGGTTCTCCCCCACGCCTCCCCGTCGGAGCCCTAAAAACAGTAATTTTCTGCGGCGCACACCTCCGCGCTGCGCTCAATTGTCTGCGCGCGCCTTTGTCCCGGCGCGCTTTTGACCTGACACTGAGAAGAATACATGAGAAAAGAAAGATGTTACATAATACAATGGGGTTATAAAGGGGAGAAAAAAAATACCTGAGAGAGGTGATCTGATTAGGCAAGGAATTAGGGATGGGTAGGGTAGGGATGGGACATGGGATGGTAGGATAGAGATTGGTAGTTGAAACTGCAATTGTTTAAATCTGATCTTTGATGTTTGTATAAATGATTTTCTTTTATTTCTGCTTTTTATTGTATTTCCTTAAATTCAATAAAAATAATTTAAGTAAAATATGTGTATAAGTTGTGTTTGTTTATTTTATGTATGTTAATTTTGTAATGCCATTTAGGCATAGGCGGTCGACCAAATTTTTTAAATAAATAATTAAAATGTAACGGTCTGCCACGATGAAGGGCTGAGTATGCCACGACACACAAAAACTGGCCACCATTACCATCGAAAATAAGCAAATATCCATCCACGCCACGCATCTGTTTTCAAATACCTGTAGCTCTGACCTAATATACCAGAGCAATGCAATGCTTTGCCGCGGCAGAGCCAATCATTTTGCCACTCTCGACCCTCTGAATTTTCCTTTTGTGGAAGTTTTAAAATGGAGCCTTTTAAGCATTATAATCTACTCTAGGCAATAATCACCTATAAATATTCATGATCCCAATTTTAACATTAAAAGAACATCTGTTTCAAAACATCTGCAATCTGTTTTCAATGCTTCAGTAAAATTTAAATTAATTAACTATAACTAATACAATAAGCCACCATTAGGGTTAATGATAACGAAAGGTGCCCTATTAATAAAGAATGCAAACACGCAACCTTGATGCAAATAGATGAGAGATCCAGCGTCTCTGAAACTTGAGTTTCTTTGGTATGCAAAGCAGTCCTAGGGCGAAGCAATGAAGCCAGCTGTGCAGTGCAGAGACTTCGTTTGCCATGCTTCTTCATGCATAACCACGGCAGATCAATTAAAAATGGTCACTTTTAGGGGCAATTTTGAGTTGACCAACCTGTTTGCAAAGTGAGAAGGCAGTTTTAATGTGCCCAATTTCTACTTCATTTTATAAGGGAAAAGTAACCTCCTGCTTTGAAAGTTGTCTAGCGTAAACATGCACTGTCTAAGTAGCCAAGTACCGTATTTTCACTCATATATCGCGCACCCGTGTAAAACGCACGGGAAACTGTAATTTATGTAAATAAATTTTTATATACTGCGCACACCCGTATACCGCGCATGCCGCCCCAACTCTCCCGCCGCTGTCCGACACTCCTTTCGCCCGCCCCGACTCTCCTCTGGCCACCCCGACTCTCCTTTCGCCCATCCCGACTCTCCTCTCCCCCTTGAAGTCCTGTCCCCACCCTGAAAGCCTGATGCCCCCCCCTGATGTCCGATTCACCCCCCCGCAGGACCGCTCGCACCCCCACAGTCTCCCGACCCCCCCCCCCCCATCATTTAGAAGCTCCTACCGTTGTCCTGCTGCTTCCTCTTGACGGTCCCGGCCCTTCTGTGAGCCCTGCGTCTGCGCTGCTTCCTCTTCCGGCAGTCCCGCCCTTTCTCTGACGTCGGAGAAAGGGCGGGACCGCCGGAAGAGGAAGCAGCGTAGACGCAGGGCTCACAGAAGGGCCGGGACCACCAAGAGGAAGCAGCAGGACAACGGTAGGAGCTTCTAAATGATAGGGGGGGGGGGTCGGGAGGCTGTGGGGGTGCGAGCGTTCCTTTGGGGTGAGGGTGCGGGTGCGGGTGGGAGTGCGTGCGAGCGGTCCTTCGGGGTTGGGGTGCGGGAGCGAGTGCGTGCGAGCGGTCCTTCGGGGTGGGGGTGCGGGTGCGAGTGTGTGCGAGCGGTCCTTCGGGGTGGGGGTGCGAGTGGTTCTGCGGGGGGTGAATCGGACGTCGGGGGGGAAACTATGTAAAAAAAAAGTTGTAAAACGCGCTCACGCGTATAAGCGCAAGGTTATGCACGGTTTGTAAAAATCGTGTATAACGCGTGCGTTATATGCGTGAAAATACGGTACTTTGCTACTTCCGTGGATAGATCAGATGAGCGAGGGAGACGACGTGCATACTTTTGAAAGCGGAATGCATATGTACTGTGTTTAACGCCTTACCCCACGCCTTTGAGGGAAGGGGTAAAATGCGGACCTGATGGACCTGACGGACCTCGCGGACCTAAACCCGCACATCCTTAAAAATCTGAGGTCCGTGCCGCTTATAGTTAGCTTCTGGCTCTGACAGACCTCGGTGACAATTTAGTGCTGACGGATCCATCTCAGCATAGGGAGGGGAAAGTATTAGGATCCGTCAGCGCTACAATGTCACCGAGGTCTGTCAGAGCCGATTTACTGGGGCTGCAGGAAACCAGTTTAAAGGATTCGTTTTAGAGCCGATCCAGCACTAGCACTAGTCTCTGGCTCTGACAGACCTCGGTGACATAGTAGCGCTGACGGATCCTAATACTTTTCCCTCCCTATGCTGAGACGGATCCATCAGCACTAAATTGTCACCAAGGTCTGTCAGAGCCAGAAACTAACTACAAACGGCACGGACCTCAGATTTTTAAGGACATGCGGGTTTAGATCCGCAAGGTCCATCAGGTCCATGAGGTCCGCGTTTTACCCCTTCCCCGCCTTTGAGGGAGTGCTGAAAAGTTCTCAGTCCAAGAGATTGACACCGATATGGTTCAATCAATGATTTGAAACAATGCCAACACAGAGAATTTCATTTCTGCAAATTGGCACTTAATGAAATAAGATAACATTCTTTTCAGCTACAGTGGCAAAATAACGCTCAGAATTTAGGAAGTTGATTGGTTGAGTTGAGAACTTTTCAGCACTTCCTCGTATGTAATAAAAGTGAGCCAAGTATAGGACAATCAAACCATTGTGACATCAGTGATGAGGTTGGCTCTTATTGGTGGAATGAGGCATTATGACATCACAAGCTCAGTTCTGATTACCAGTCTTCAAACTACGAGGGGGTGCTGAAAAGTTCTTAGCTCAACCAAGAACAGAATGAGGTGGATAGGGTTCAATCTGAAACAATGTCAAAACAGAGAATCTCATTTCTGCAAATTGGCACTTAACGAAATAAGATAATACTCGTTTCAGCTATAGTGGCAAAATAATGCCCAGAATTTAGGAAGCTGGTTGGTTGTGCTGAGAACTTGTCAGCACTCCTTCATAATCATTCCCGCCCCCTCCCCTGCCCCAGCAACACCTCCTCACAAACTGGCTGAAAGTATACATATATAGATATTTGTAAACCTAGACTAATGCTCTTTTGGGGAACAGACGCAGAAAGCCGTACGCCATTGGCTGAGCAGGCAGCTTCTACCATGAGATTTGCGAGGAAATATTCCTTGGCGATTCCGTAAGCTAATGGCAATATGCCAAGCAATCCTGAGATTACTAGAATAATTTTTATTTATTTATTTATTTATTTATTTAGATTTTTATCCCGTCCTCCCAATAGCTCAGAACGGTTTACAAATGAACATACACAGTGCGGAGTAGCTAGACATATAAGTGGTACAACAGGTTTAGTGATTGGATTTATAGTTTTTGGAGAGAATTAAATACAGGGAGATTAAGCAGAGAGAGAGAAGGGGGAAATACAGTAGTTTAATTAAGGAAAGTTATAAGCGTATAGGTGCAATTTGTTAGTGGGTAGAGTAAGAGAGGGTCATACTGGAATTTCGGGAAGGAGATAGGAGAGTGGAGGGTGGGGCCTAAGGGGGGGAGAGACAGAGGAGATCTCTAATTGAAGAGGAGGGTCTTTACCGATTTACGGAATGTTAATAATAGCCAAATAACAGATTCAAATCCAATTTAAATTAGATATGCAAAAGTTATATAATTTTAAAGGGAGGGCTCTCATATATAATATCTGAATCGTCTATGCATAAAGACAGTACTTATCCTAGATTGTAGCTCTTGTATCTAATATCAACTGAATTGTCTCTCTCCTGCAATATCCTTTTTTAAAAAAATTCTTTATTGATTTTTAAAACTTCAATAATGCAATACAACAAATGTAAAACGTAATAACAACATTCAACTTTCACATGTTTTTAATCAACCATTTTCCACCCACCCAGCCCATGATTATTCAATAAAACACAATAACATAACTTAAGAACATAAACATAAGAACATAAGCATCGCCTCTGCCGAGTCAGACCACAGGTCCATCAAGCCCAGCAGTCCGCTCCCGCGGCGGCCCCCCAGGTCAATGACCTGTAAGTTTTCTATTATTTAAGACATTTTGCCTGTATAGTATCCCTCTAATTATACCCTTCAATCCCCTTTTCCTTCAAGAACTCGTCCAATCCCATTTTGAAACCCAAAATCGTACTCTGCTCTACCACCTCTTCCCATCCAATCACCCTCCCCCAAATGTAAATACCTGGTGGGCAAGTCTTTGCTCCAGTTGTAAACTTGAAAGGATGAACGCTGATAGTTTGGGACATAGAAATATATTTAATTTGATATGGGGTCCATTGACATCTTATGTTACATCTTTGTAATCGATTATTGATGTGAATTAATTTTTGTTTATTTAGGTACATATCCAGGGAAGGGTGGGGGGGGGATGTTATTTCTGTCTCCTGTAATATCCACTATCCAGGCATCCACCAGAGCCCAGCTCATCAAGTTTCACTGAAAAATGCATCAAGTGAGAATGCAAAATGCCACCAAAGATTCAAACATTTCAATTGCATTGGACGTTTTAGGTTGCAGCATTACAGCACGATTGATATTAATTGCGCTGGGATGAATACGTGATTATTTTAAACCGTGAGTCCATATAGCAGCAACGACATAAGACTTTATAGATGTAACTGCAAGAACACCTTCCATAGAGCCCTGGTCTGTGTTGTGTGGTGTGCCTGTTGTATTCTTGGCAGGGGGAAGCTGGGAGAATATGGATGATTCTCTTATCACACTTTTTTAATTACTTTTTAAATCCTTTCCTTATAATTTAAATAGATATAATTTAATTTATAGAAAACTTATCTCATTCTTATATAGATATACTGAATGGGGCTCCGATGTGAATTCAGCGTTTCACTTTATAAGCCGTTTCAAGGAGTATTCCCCTATAATGTTAAAACACACACATCAGCATATCAAAATATTCCATCTCTGTGCAACCACCCAAATTGAAAGTTCACATAAATCTTAAATTCACCATTTAAGAACTAACACCGTTATCTCCATGTATGTCTAAAAATGGCCGTGGCTTTTCTGGTTCTCTTCTTGTTTCTAATTCGTTGGTCAAACATCCAATCACAGAGCCCCTTATCACACTAACATACTTGGGGGTATATTGATGGTTTAGTCAGGGGAGCCGGCGTTCTTCCAGTCCTGTGTGACCTCTGTTAGCTTACTCCTGGCGGGAGGCGCAGAGTTACTCCTCTTGCTCTGTATTACCTGTATCCCATATGATGCTGTTAGCACCTGTTGCATTTTTTCTAGTTTGTATATTTATTGATTGTGTTATTCTTGTTCTCTTGCTGACTCCTTAATAAAAATCTACTATAATAAAATGCTAAGCGTGCATGCGCACTCCTACCTGCGTGTTCTGTGATCCGTATGTCTGTGGGAGGCGGGAGTGCGCATGCGCGCTTACGGTTCTATGAGCTTGGGAGGAAAAATGGCACCACACTCGCGGACCCCAAGGATGTTCTCACCAAAGTAATTTTTAAGTTCAATGGTAAGGTATGGCACAGTCAATTGATCCTGCAGTCAATGCCAACTGAAAACTAAGTTCTTTTCATACACACAGAACAGAGATACACCCTTGCCCAATATGGAATAATCACAAACTAAAAATAGAAATATGTAGACAAAAGTTAAACTGAACCGCCAAGAAACCAGACTCTGCATACAATGCAACACCACAACACCACAAAAACAGTAACACATGTCCTCTAATACTAAAATAAAGACAAAATATAAAGACAGTAGATGTAAATTTGAAAAAACTGATACATAACAATCACCACTTTATAAATTAACACATAAAAATAAAACAAATAATGAGAAATAAGAAAATACCATATTATTGGACTAATCCCCGTAAGCTCGGTCCCCATCCCCGCAAACCACCTGATTCCATCCACACAAGCCTTGAATTGTTTTATATTGAACTTATTATATTAAAGTATAAAAAGAAACAATATTCTGTACAATTGTCAGTTTATAAATCTGTGTCTTCTCCCCACTGCACTCTCTCTTCCCCATTTCCCTTCAGCGTCCTCAGCCCAATCTCTCTCCACTTTCCTTCAGCGCACGCACATAAAAACAATCAAGTAATTTTATATAATTTTCATTCTATTCATTCATAGAAATTAAAGTCTAAATAATGCCAGTCATATAACAAAACATGATTTAACAAAAATAATTCCCTGCACAGTCAAGCCTGCAAGGATTACTAGATGTCTTTCAGCAGCTCCCCTCCCTCCCTCCCTCCCCCTTACCTTCGTGGCCAAGTCAAAATGATCTACCAACAATAAAATTTTAAAAACACAAAGCACACTGTACGCAGAGAAAATGTTAATTATCATTTATATTCCGTGGGTTTTCAAAGAGATCAAGGCAGATGATTTTATGCAATGTCACCTCAGTAACAACTATACAAAAATAGACAAATATACCCCTCCCTTTTTACTAAACCACGATCGTGGTTTTTTAGCATAGGGAGCTGCGCTGAATGCCCCACGCTGCGCTCGACGCTCATAGGCTTCCTGCGCTAAAAACCGCTATTGCAGTTTAGTAAAAGGGGGCCATAGTGCAAAATATAGACAGCATATATAAATTCTCAAAACGGACACATTTTGATCACTAAATTGAAAATAAAATCATTTTTCCTACCTTTGTTTGGTAATTTCATCAGTCTCTGGTTGCACTTTATTCTTCTGACTGTGCATCCAATATTTCTTCCCTTCTTTCAGCCTCCTGTATGCTTCCTCTCCTCCAGACCTCATTCCCTCCCCCAACTTTTTCTTTGTTTCATCCTGCCCCCTTCTTTTTTTCTCTCTCCATGCCCCCTTTCTTTCTGTATGTCTGTCTTTCTCTCTCTCTCCGTGCCCCATTTCTTTCTTTCTTTCTTTCACCCTGCCCCCTTCTTTCTTTCTCTCTCCATGCCCCCTTTCTTTCTCTATGTCTGTCTTTCTCTCTCTCTCTCTCTCTGTGCTCCATTTCTTTCTTTCACTCTGCCCCCTTTCTTTCTTTCTTTCTCTCTGCCCTCCCCCATGCCACCGCCATTGGGAAACATGCTGCTGCCACCGCTGCCGGGGAAAGGTTGCCACTGCCACCATCAGGAACAAGCCGGCGCTGAGTTCTCCCTCCCTGCTTTTCTTCCCCGCGGGGCCGACCAACTCTCGCCGCCCGACGTCAATTCTAATGTCGGAGAGGATGTTCCGGGCCAGCCAGGCAGTGATTGGCTGGCCCAGAACGTCCTCTCCGACGTCAGAATTGACTTTGGGTGGCGAGAGTTGGTCGGCCCCACGGGGAAGAAAAGCGGGGAGGGAGAACTCGATGCCGGCTTGTTCCTGATGGCGGTAGTGGCAGCCTATTCCCTGGTGGCAGCTTATTTCCCAGTTGTGCACCCCCTTGGGGTGTGCACCCAGGGCGGACTGCCCCCCCCCCCGCACCCCCTTTGGTATGCCACTGGGTATATGATATGATTTAATCTATCCTGGATTAATAAGTGATATTAAAATGTATATGATTGTATTTTGTTACACTTGTTGAAAGTTTAAAAATGAATAAAGAATTAAAAAAAAAAAATTTTTTTCACAGGAAATGAACTTGAGCCTGAATTCCAGGGGAAGGTCATAGTTAACCTACCCCATTTATATTCTGGTGAGGAGTTTCCCTGACCCCATAATCAGCTTCAGTTATCTTTTCATAGTGTATGTGCATTATTAATCCCAACATTGTCAATTGTAGTGAATAATCCTCCCAAAAAGTATATAAAAGATGATTTAGTTTGCCTTTTTGTACAGTGAGTAATTAACATATCCAGCCCCTTGTTCTGTTCTGTTATTACAAGCAGAACGAAAGAAGTTATCCTGCCGTTGTATCGGGCGACGGTGCGCCCGCATCTGGAGTACTGCGTCCAGTATTGGTCGCCGTACCTAAAGAAGGATATGACGATACACGAGAGGGTTCAGAAGAGAGCGACGTGTTTGATAAAAGGTATGGAAAACCTTTCATACGCTGAAAGATTAGAGAGACTGTTGCTTTTTTTGCTGGAAAAGCGGAGACTTAAAGGGGATATGATAGAGACTTATAAGATCACGAAGGGCATAGAGAAAGTGGAGAGGGACAGATTTTTCAAACTTTCGACAACTACAAGAACAAGAGGGCATTCTGAAAAATTAAAAGGAGACAGATTCAGAACCAATGCTAGGGAGTTTTTCTTCACCCAATGGGTGGTGGACACCTGGAACGCGCTTCCAGAAAGAGTGATAGGACAGGGTACGGTATTGGAGTTCAAGAAGGGATTGGACAATTTTCTGAAGGAAAAGGGGATAGAAGGGTATAGATAGAGGGCTAGTGTACAGGTCCTGGACCTGATGGGCCACCTCGTGAGCGGACTGCTGGGCATGATGGACCTCAGGTCTGACCCAGCAGAGGCATGGCTTATGTTCTTATGTTCAACCTCTTTTATTTGGCATATCCCCCTGTCAAACTCCTCCACCCCACTCAAACTCACATACTTTCACACACCCTCTTAATCTATCCTCTCTCTTCAGCTACCTTGTTTGCTAGTCTTTTCTCATGTCATCCTCCTACTTCATTAGGCTTTCCCATCATTTTATGGCCTTCTGTTCTGTCACTTTTACTATTTGTAGACCATTTTGATTTGTTGTGAAAGGCATTACATAAGGAACCTAATAAACCTGAAGAAAATATAAACATAAGCAGGTGTAAATTTGTACAAGAGAATTTGAGCACTTGATTTAAAGTTTTATATGTGATTCACAAGGCATTGCATCTTGGGTCTCTTTCGTACCTTGACTGTCCCCTTTACCCCTGCTCATACCCTTCGTTCCCTCAATGCTCAATGCTCATTCTCTACCCCAAACTAGCTTTTCATAATTCAAAACTCTGCTTTTTATTACCTTTCTCTGTCCTTTTGGAACAATTTGCTCCCCTCCTTCAATCAGAGTGGAGTTATCATTCCACAAATTTAAATCGAAGACCCAAGACTCTTCTATCTCATGGACATTATCAACAAATCACTACAGTCAGGACAAGTTCCAATTAAAGAAAAAGACCTCACCAGACTGTAGCCAACAAACTATGGATTTCTAAACTGATAGACAAACTAGCCTGCCAACAAATATCAGACTTCCTAGAAAACATGTCAAAACTTGACCAGGCCCAATCAGGCTTCAGAAGACACCTGAGCATAGAAACCGTGCTAGTAGCAGTAGAGGACTTAGTCTTCAAAAGCCATGCTAAAGGAGAAGATGTGCTACTGGGATTCCTGGACCTCTCAGCAGCCTTTGATCTCGTCCGACACACACTACTAAAATCAAGATGCATGGCTTTGGGCCTCGAAGGAAACGTCATGGCATGGATAGAATCCTTTCTTACCAAAAGAATAACGAAGGTAGAATGGCAAGAGAATACAAGCAATTGGAAAGAAACAGACCTAAGGGTACCACAGGGATCGGCCATGCTCTTCCAATCTTGAACTTAGAAAAATACAAAATTATTACAAAAGTTCTTTAAATAATGGATATCAGTATGAGCCCTTGGCATACAAACGAGGAATTGTGGGCTCGGGCAGTAACTCATAGGTGACCAGCACCAGACATGAGTCTAAATGAGAACTGCCCCATACATCATTTAGTCCTATTTGATATTATCAATCTAATCAAATCAAAATCAAACATTCACACCGGGGGATAAAGGAAAAAGTACAAAATTGAAAGGATGAAAAAATACAAAATAAATAAACTCCCAAGAATCGTCACAATATCTAATGAGTAGTTAAGCATAAAGTGCAGAGTGCAAAGTGCCCACAAAAAATTCATGCTAAAGTTGTCATGCTCCGTTGCTTCTTATTGAAATCTCATAATATCCTATATAATAAAAGGCTAACTCGCGCATGCGCAGTCCTATTTTCGTGTTCCGTGCGCTGTAGGTCTGTGGCCGAAGGAGTGCGCATGCGCGCGAATACGTCACCACCCGATCGCCTCCACAAGCCGGACCGCAGCCAGACGACGTTCTCCGTTTCTCCTTTGCCGCCCACCCCCTTCTCTTCCCGCGGGTCCGAATGGCGATTCAAGCAGCGTGTACATCAGTCTCCACACGCTGCTTCGGGCCATTCTACTGCCCTGATTTGCTCTGCCGCGTCTCTGATGATGTCATCAGGGACGTGCCAGAGTAAATCAGGGCAGAAGGGCCCGAAGCAGCGTGTGGAGACTGATAAAAGCGCTGCTGGAATCACCACCTTTGTAGTCCGGCCCGCGGGAAGGGGAAGGGGAAGGGACAGGGGCGGGTAGAGGAAACGCTAATGCTGCTGCACAGGGAACTGGTGGGGGGGGGAGGGAAATGGAGGGGAAGGGAATGCTGCTTTGGACGGACAGAGAGAGGAAGGGAAACACAAAGAAAATAAGAAATACACAGGGGCAGGTGCTCAGGGAACTGGTGTGGGGGGAGGGAAATGGAGAGGGATGGAATGCTGCTTTGGACAGACAGAGAGAGGAAGGGAAACACAAAGAAAATAAGAAAGACACAGGGGCAGGTGCACAGGGAACTGGTGGGGGGGGGGAGGGAAATGGAGGGGAAGGGAATGCTGCTTTGGACGGACAGAGAGAGGAAGGGAAACACAAAGAAAATAAGAAATACACAGGGGCAGGTGCTCAGGGAACTGGTGTGGGGGGAGGGAAATGGAGGGGGATGGAATGCTGCTTTGGACAGACAGAGAGAGGAAGGGAAACACAAAGAAAATAAGAAAGACACAGGGGCAGGTGCACAGGGAACTGGTGTGGGGGGAGGGGGATGGAATGCTGCTTTGGACAGACAGACAGAGGGAGGAAGGGAGACAGAAAGGAAAGAAGAAAGACACAGGGTCAGGGAGATACACAGAAAGACAGACAGGCAAAGGGGGCCAGGGACAGAGACAGACAGAAAGGACAGCGGGAGCCGCGTCAGGAGGGGTGCGGGATGCGGCAGTGGGAACTTTTCCAATGGGTGCAACTGGGCAGCTGTCGGGAACCTCTGATCAGGGGCAGAGCAAGGTAAGAGTATCATAGGGATAAGAAGGAGGAGGGAGGATAAAAAAGGAAGGGATGCCTACTGCTGGACAGGGGGAGAAGGAAAGAGATGCTGATGGACAGGGGAGGTGAAGAAAAAAGAACGGAGGACTAATGTTGGACAGGGGGAGAAGGAAAGAGGTGCTGCTGGACAGGGGGGAGGTAAAACAAAGGGAGAAGGGCTGCTGCTGCATAAGGAGAGCAGTGAAGGGGTGGTGGTGGACACAGTGGAGGTAAAAGGAAGGGAAAATGGACAGGGGGAGCAGGCAAGGGGTGGTGATGGACAGCCAAGGAAAAAGAAAGGCAGAAAGAAAGAAAGCGGCTAAGGAGAGAGAGAGAAAAAAAGACAGACACACACACATATGTTCTAGCACCCGTTAATCTAACGGGCTTAAAGACTAGTCACTTAATAATAGCAAAAAGTGTCTAAAAGTATTTTTAAAAATCGTGAAAAAATGGAAAAGTTGATCTTCCTCCAAACTGAGATGGGAATGCTACATCTACAGAGAAGACGTCCAACTGATCATCCCACTAAAGAAACAAAATCTGAAAAATAAACAGAAGATCAAATCAAGCCTAGGAAAAAAAAAATCTTTGGATGGCTCCAAACAATTGGACTAGTAATCAACAAGGAGAAAAGAGAACTAATGCTAATTAACCAATGGGGAGGAAATAGCCCAAGATACCAACTAACATCTTCCATTGATGGGGTGAAAAGCCTAGGAGTATGGCTGAACCCAAACCTATAAAGATCCAAAGCATCATGAAAAATGCATATGGCAAACTCTATTGGGCCAGAGGACTTAAACCTTACCTCGCCTATCAAGCAATGTCCACCGCAATAATAACCCTAGTACTCTCAATCTTTCTCTACTGCAATGCGATCCTACTGGGTATCCCAAAATACATGACTAGGCAGATTCAAATGGTACAAAATGCAGCAGCAAGATTTCTGCTGGGAAAATCGAGGCAGACGAGTGCCACCTCGCTACTGAAAGAGCTACACTGGTTCCCAATTGAAAGCAGGATAAAATTCAAGATTCTGTTGTTGACACAAAACCATTCACCTCTCAGAACCACAATATCTACTGGCCAAACATCATCGCACATCAGCACACACACTATGCTCAAGCAAAACTTACCTGCTGGGAATTCCCTCCTTCAGAGACATCAAATACAAAAGCATCAGGAAAAGAATGTTCTCAGTGATGGCTCCAAGGAGGTGGAACACCCTTCCGAAGAAGCTAAAACTAGAAAAGGACACTGGAAAGCTCAAGAAAGGAATGAAGACCATCCTCTTCACATACCTCTTTAGCCAATAATAATAATAACTTTATTTTTATATACCGCTATACCACAAATAGTTCAAAGCGGTTTACAGAGGAAGAGACTGTATGCAAACAGCGATATAACAGAAAGCTTTTCGAGGTTACATTAGTGTGTTAATATACATTAGTATGTTAAGATTGGTCAAATTTATCTGGAAGTGGTCTAAAAGTACATCAAGGCAGGAGTGGGGTCAGAGAAATTTGTCAAAGAGATAAGTTTTGATTGACTTCCTGAAACTTTGATAAGAAAGTGCATTTGCGATAAAGTTGGTTAAACATTTGTTCCATTTGCCTGCATGGAATGATAATGCTCTTTCAAGGAATCTCTTGTAGGTACAGCCCTTCAAGGATGGAAAAACGAACAAGTAGGCACTGCGTGTACAGGTTGTGCCTGGAAATTCAAAATGATGAGACAGCAAACTTAAAAATGACTCTTGCTTCCTCAGGCAGCCAGTGTAGTTTTTTGTAATACGGGTTTACATTGTCCGATTTCATGAGGCCATAAATGAGACGAACTGCAGCGTTTTGAACGATTTTCAGTCGTTTTATGGTTTTCTTGAAAGATCCCAAGAATATAATATTGCAGTAGTCTAAGGTACTTAAGATCAGAGATTGGACCAGCAACCGAAAAGAGAAGAAATCAAAATAAGAACATAAGAATTGCCATCTCCGGATCAGACCTTTGGTCCATCAAGTCCGGTGATCCGCACACGCGGAGGCCCAGCCTGGTGTACACCTGGCATAATTCTAGTCACCCATATCCCTCTATGCCTCTTGTGAGGAGATGTGCATCTAGTTTGCTTTTGAATCCTAGAACGGTGGATTCCGCAAAAACCTCCTCCGGGAGAGCATTCCAGGTGTCCACCACCCGCTGCGTGAAGCGGAAGTTCCTAATGTTTAATGGTACGAAGTTTCCATAGAGTAAAAAATCATTTTTTAACCTGGGCATTAGTGTGGTCTTCAAAAGTCAAGCTTCGGTCCAAGGTGATGCCAAGGATTTTGATTGTAGGATTAATTGGGTAATCTGACCCATTTTAGTCTCAGAGAGGTATTCGTGATCTTGTTGTTAGAACTTGCCAGAAAAATCTTAGTTTTTTCCGGATTTAGTTTGAATTTGAATTTCGTAGTTCATTGTTCTACATTGGTGAGGACAGATGAGATGAATTGTTCTGTCTCTTGAGTCAGTGAGGTTATGGGAATGATAATTGTAATGTCATCCGCGTATATGTACAATTTCAGTTTTAAGTTGGATAACATATTTCCCAATGATGCTATGCAGATATTGAAAAGTGAAGGGGAGAGTGGGGTGCCCTGTGGCACTCCACATGGAATACACCAGGCCTGTGAGAAAGTTCCTTCACTGTAAACCCGGTAGGTATGGTGTTTTAGGAAACCCGTAAACCAATTTAGTACCTGTCCAGAAATGCCGATGGAATCAAGGCAACTAAGCAAAGTATCATGGTAGACAAGCTCAAAGGCACATATGGTTGGCTAGTCCCTCATTAGGAACATGATAGGATGAACAGAGTAGGGGTACCCAGAATTGTAGAGGATTTGATAGACAAAGCACAGAAAACTAGATTTTCAGGAAGTTAGTATTTCCAAGACAAACATAGAACACGATACAGATACCACGCGTGCAAAGAAATAGCAGTATGAATACAGTACACGGTTCTAATATATATGTATAAATAAGCAGGTAGATTGATTATGGTAAAAACAGGTGCAAATAAATAGGATGATTGATTATGGTTTACTTTTATCTGCATTGTAAACCATCTCAGAAAATGCCAACTCTGTATTGCAACATCTTTACAGAAGCTCAGGCATTGATAATTTTTTTAAAATTATGTCAATGCTAAAAAAAAAACCTTTCCAGAAAACGCTAGCTCAGAAATGTAACACCTTTACAGAAGCTCTGAGTTGACTTCCCAGTCACAGAAGCTTTCAATAAACAATAAAATCCACTTTTCTTTGCTTAGCATTTGGCCCTGAATGTGCTGCTGGCGGACAACCTTCTGTCTGATGTTGTATTGTCTTATTCCTTGTCCGACAGTATCCTTTCTATTCTTTCGGGTGAATTAGTGTCTTCTTCCCTGTTTTGAAATGGAGTTCTTTTTCTGTTTTTAGTTTCATTATAAACCGCATTGATCATTGCTTTGGTAACTGTGGTGTTTTAAGCTTTTAATAAACATAAACATTATAGATGCCTATATGTTGCCTTATAAAATAATTATAATTTAGGCACCAAGAGCACAGCTTCTGGCGATACAATCTCCTGTTTCCTATCTCAGGGAAGTTCTTTGAGGTGGTTCTGTTGCTGCTTTGCAGTTGGCTCCCGGTCATGATAAGGCAATTCGGAAAACACTGGTGACACTGTCTAATCATTTTCGTGAAATAGCAACTTCTCCTTCCACTCCTGGCAGAGTCGACATTAATACACATTTATGCAAAGCAGAGCCAAAGCTGTCAGCAGCTAATCTTTACAAGTATGATAAATGATGTTTATTTTCCGTGATGAAATGAAACACCCGGGCTGACAATAATTGTAATAAAAAGGACAGATCAACTCTACAAAGTGATTGAATTACCAGACTGGCGCATTAATGCCTGATCTCGGGCTGTCACAAACCCGATTTAACCTTCTAATGATGGCTTACTCGGAAAGCTGCACCTTCAAACCAGCAGCATGCCCTTCATCTGTGGGCATCGGGGTTTATTCAGGTGCAGTCTCCTGCCCCTGTACTTTTATTTATGGGAAAAGTAATTCCTGTTCGATGAGAGGCTTTAAAGAGAAACATACAGGGAAGACATTTTGGATTTAGCTTATACGAGTTCTAACTCAAAGTAAGTTGCATAAAAGTACAGTAGAGATTTCCCTGTCCTGGAAGACTAACACCCTAAATGGAAAATATTCAAGAGAGTTTAACTGGGCAGTGGGCAGGAGAAGCTCCTCGCTGGTAAAACCCTGATGAGCTAACCATGCACCATCAGGTGCTGATATTCAGAAGTGGGTAGTACCGCCAAATATCTCCGCTAACCAGCCATCTCCTAACCAGCTAGTGTCAAGAAAAGTCTGGAATAACTTGTAAGTTTCATGGCTCCACATCATTCTCTTCTCGGTTGGGCTGAGAACTTTTCAGTGGTCCCTCGTATTGTGATGTCATAATGCGTCATTCCACCAATGCCTAAGAGCCAACCTCATCAGTGATGCCACAATGGCTTGGTTTCTCTATACTTGTGCCCATTTGATAGACGCATTTGCCTCACTGAAATGAAAAGTGTGGAATAACTTATAAGTTTCATGGCTCCACGTCATTCTCTGCTCGATTGGGCTGAAAACTTTTCAGCAGCCCCTCATAACACCAAAGAATAAAGTTGCAAATTATGGGTCTGAGCTAAGTACCTTGCAATATAAGCTTTTCCAGAGCAGACCATTTTCAAACAAAATTCTTTGAAACCTTAGACTTTAGCAATGTATTTTTTCATATTTATAAATGCTACATATTACATTCCACCATTGAGCGTAATTGATTTGACCCAGGTCTTTCCAAGAAGCTAGCACAAGTTTTATTGCCATCGTGATGATCGGTAGTGAGAGAGGGTTGAAAGCAATTACCTCTTAAAAGAAGATGTTTATCCAATACTTTCATCTAATAGCAAATCAAATGAGCTATCAAAAAGTAAATGTTTGAAGGTGCCAATTCCTTGTTTACATGAAGAGCAGGTTTTTGAAAGAGAGGGATCACTAAAGTTAGACCTAAGGGGTGTCCAAAAGGTTTTGTGAGCTAGAAAGTACATCAATTGTACAATGGAAGATGACTTGAATATATGGAAAATGTGGTCCTAAAGTATCTCCCAGTCAAGATCAGTAATTGATTGATTAATATCGTCTTCCCCTAAATCTGGTTAATTTAGGCGGATTTAAGCTTTTAAGTAACATATAAAGTTAAGAAACAATATGACCTGTATTTTGTAATTTAGTACATGTGGAGGGGCATTTCTGATATAAAGTCCAAATCCAAGTTTAGACGTTTTGTGGAACACACGAAAAAATCCCATAGCAAACATGACCATTTTTGAAACAGAAAAACGTCTATCTGTTTTAAAAATGGCTGTTTCTCGGATGTGCTTATCCTCAGTGTGTCTATCTTTTGGAACAATGTTTGAAAAAACCCCAACAACAATCCCACATCCAAATGAAAAACGCACAAAACAAGCCATTGGGATGTAGGAGGGGCCAGCATTTTTAGTAGACTGGCCACACAGAGAACCCAGCAGAGCAGTGGAGCACCTTGGTGGGGGGAGGGGAGGGATTGCATGGAATAAAAAGACCCTGATACACAACTCAGCATAACCCCCTTATAATTTATGGACAGTCCTCCAAAACCCACCCTAAACCAACTGAACCCAACTGTACAAAACACAAATAGCCCTTATGCCTTCAGGTGTCACCTATATCTAAGTACAGTGGGATCTGGGTGGGATTTGGAATAATCATATAATTCACCATAAGTGTAGTAATTAGAGTGGGATATGGATCTGGGTCACCATCTTTACAGGCCACTGCACTGCCCACTAGGCTAATCTAGGAACTTTTGTACTGCTCTACTAGGTCTGGCCACAACATCTGAATTGTGTACAATTCTGGAGACCACACCTTCAAAAAGATATAAAAAGGATGGAGTCGGTCAAGAGGAAGTCAACTAAAAAGAGGTGTGTTCTTCATCATAAAGAGTATTGGGACAGACTTAAAGATCTCAATATTTTAGAGGAAAGGCGGGAGAGGGGAGATATGATAGAGACGTTGAAATACCTACGTGATGTAAATGGGCATGAGTCGAGTCTCTTTCAATTGAAAGGAAGCTCTGGAATGAAGTTAAGAGGTTAAGAAGTGATAGGCTCAGGAGTAATCTAAGGAAATACTTTTTTTACAGAAAGGGTGGTAGATGCGTGGAACAGCCTCCCAGAAGAAGTGGTGGAGACAGAGACTGTGTCTGAATTCAAGAAGGCGTGGGATAGGCACGTGGGATCTCTTAGAGAGAGGAAGAGATAACGGTTACTGCAGATGGGCAGACTAGATAGGCCATTTGGCCTTTATCTGCCATCATGTTTCTATGTTTCATTTACATCTCTGGGAGGTGGGAGGGGTCAGTGACCACTGGGGGTGGTTGAGTGTGTCGGGCCTTCATCCCTCCAGTGGTCATCTAGAAAGTTTGGGCACTTTTTTGCACTTTATTCATTGTTAAAACAGGTCTAGCCCCAAACATCCAAATTGTGCCCTAGATGTATTTTTAAACGTTCGATTATTGCAGAAAAATGTCCATGGGAAACCCATGTGGAGGTGCTCTTTTATATAATATAGTTGTCAAAACTGTTAACACTTCTTCCTGTGGAATGATCGTATAAAGTGATGGACAATACTAGAAATAGACATCAGGAGTAGCAAAGGGGGCCACAATGGCCCCATCAGTGACTAACCTATTTATGTTTAATTTTGAAGAGGAGGTCATAGGAAATTAAGCCTCCAATGCAAAGAACAGTTTTTGGATCTTTACTCTAAATTTAATACAACCAACTAAGCTTAACCCTTTCAGGACCATAAGGATCGTAGGCCAATTTTTGTGGTTTTGACGACATTTTTATGGTAAAAAGGGCTTGCAGATGCCAAAAAATTTATTTTTTTTGTGAAATATCATTATTTTTATTTAAAAAATCACACTTCTGGCTTATGGACAGTGTGGCAAGTGAATCTTCTCGTCAATCTGGCAACGACGCTAATGAATGAATGTCGGAACCAGTTTGTTTACATAAAGGCAGTATCATATGGAATCCGTACATATCAAATTTAGAACTGTAGACTATCCCAATCAAAATTTATAGGATTTTAAAGTTATGGGACAAATATGTCCCTTGGTCCTGAAAGGGTTAATGCCACCATTTACTGGTTTGATTTCTTCTAATGTTCTTCAAGCACGTCTGGTATTTTTCAATGAAAAAGTAACTGTAGTAAATAGACAACGAAAAGTCATTGTGTCTTTTTGAGAGAGACATAGGGGAAGCTACTTCTTGCCCCATATCAGTAGCATGGAATATTGCTACTCCTTGGGTTTTGGCCAGGTACTAGGGACCTGGATTGGCCACCGTGGGAACGGGCTACTGGGCTTTATGGACCATTTGTGTCTCATTGGCCACAAATTTGGACTTAGAGATTGAAAAGTACAGCGTTAGCATCTATGAAACAAACATGGTTATTTTTATTATATAGGATTTTTTGGACCCCAGTTCGATTACAAAAAATAGATAATTCTAAATCTAATAGATGCTGGCATTGTCATATTAATATAGGGACTTTGGATCATCTGTTATATTTTTGTCCATTGATACTTAGTTTCTGGAAGTCAATTTGGGGGCAAATAAATCTCATTCTTGCGTCATCTATTCCCTTAACCTATGGAGCTGTAATTTGTGGTACGTTAGTACATGTTAAACCTACTTTAGATAAGTATAAAAGTCGCCTTTTCCTGATCATGACGGGTATAGCTGATCACACATAATTGGAAGAACCATGACAGGATTAATTACACTTTTTGGTGGGTAAATGTGTGTACCACATATAAATATGAAAGAATGACGGCGGAACGTTTGGGGACTAGTAAGTCCTTTAAGGATGTATGGAGTCCATTGACTACTTTTATTGCATTACAGTAAGGGTCATGTTTCTTCCCTTTTCATTAGATTTCTTTACACATCCAGGGAGGGAAATGTACGTTGAGGAGTTAAATTATTTAATTATAATATTGAAATCACATCATATGTATTATTGTATTAATAATTAAGATGAGGATGGGAGAAAATGACTGTTTAATGTAATAATTGTATAGTTAGTGCGTTTTATGCAGTATTTCTGATTTACCAATTGTACTGCACTATCAAAGTTTGAAAATCAATAAAGATTTATTCTTATGTTCTTATGACAGCTCCAGAATGAAACAAAGCACAAGCAATTGCTATAGGTTGTCAAGCATCTCTTGGAGCCTATCAGGTAAAAACGGATCCTGATTGGTTACCATGATATATATCAGCACACCGGGATGCCATTATGGTAACACGTAGAAAGCAGAGCAGTGAACTGCTAAACAGTGAGTATCTTTGTCATTTCTTTGTTGAATTAAGTAAGATTTGTTGGGAACTACGAGAGAAATTATATTCTGTTTCTTTGTAGGTGGCGTTGGTATTTGGTTCACACAGTGGCGTACCTAGGGTATGTGGCACCCGGGGCCCATCATTTTTTGACACCCCCCCCCCTCCCCCATGTAAAAAAAATTTTTTTTTTTTTTTTTTTTGCAATAACCATGAAATGGAATAAATGGTCAGAATAGAAACAGGCAGTGAAAATTTTCTTTTATTGAACCTCATATATGTAACCATTATTCCAAACATAACATAACATAAATTATGTCTAAATTGTCATGACATTAGAAGTACATATGGAGTAGTTGCAGGTGATGCTTGGGACAGTTCTGATTGTGTTAGTTCGGTTTTATGTGTTTTTTGAATAGAAGGGTTTTTATTTCTTTTTGAAGGTTTTGCAGTCTGTGGTTGATGTCAATTGGTTGTAGAGTTGGGGGTCGAGTGTTGCAGCTCGAATGGCTAGGAGGTTGTCGAACAGTTTTTTTCTTTTGACGTTTTTGGTTGGAGGGTGTGTGAATGGTGCACAAGTTCTCCTATGTCTGTTTGAAGTGGATTGAATTATTTAGCTGAAGAAATTAGTTACCCCCCATTCCACACACATTAATTATCTTCCATTTTTGTTCCCATTATAAAAAACACTGATAAGTTCCCAGAAAAAAAATACATTAAAATAAGAAGTGAAAACAAAGGCCCCTACAGATGAGAACATAACATAAGAATAGCCTAACTGGGTCAGACCAATGGTCCATCATGCCCAGTAGCCCATTCTCATGGTAGCCAATCCAGGACACTAATACCTGGTCAAAACCCAAAGAGTAGCAACATTCCATGCTACCGATCCAGGGCAAGCAGACACTTCCCCCATGTCTTAATAACAGATTATGGACTTTTCCTCCAGGAATTTGTCCAAATCTTTCTTAAAACCAGCTACACTATCTGCTTTTACCATAACTTCTGGCCACTTCATTTTTAAGTTTAGATCTTTCCTTTCAAACAGAGACCTTGCTAGATGTCAAATACAGCACAAGGTAACTTCACATGGACTTAGCTGTGCAGGAAATGTGAATCTCCTCATACACCCACCATATAGTGCAAAAATGTGCAAAGGTCTGTTTTTTTCTTTCGATCACTACATAGCCTAATGCCACACAAGCAGCGCTGTTACAAACATATTCTGTAGGTCAATGCTAAGGATAACAAAGTTTCCTTCCTTGGACCAGAAGGAGATAAACCACTGGAAGAGATCCCAAAACAACACCCAAAGACCCACTCAGTGTGTGAATCAGTTGAGTGGAGTGGACTAACTGGGGGGTGGAAATGGGCCCGTAGTTTGCTCAGCAGAATTTCCCAGACCACCTCTTCCTCTCAACACATTGACACGCTGCCACCATCACCACTAGGAACACCTCACTGGGTAGGCCAGCTATGCTATAAACTTTATAAAACACATTATTATATTTTCTTATAAAGCACATATTTTAACTGACCTCTCTGACATCCTCAGCCTTTCCATTCACAAAAATAGAAGGAAGAAAAGTTCCCATTTCCTGCTGTCTCATGTCCCCGGCCTATACAATATTTTTTTTCTGCAGACCCTTCAAAAGTCTGACCAAATCCTCGTTTCACTTGCATTATAAAGTACTGAGGATGCCATCTCTCCCCAATCCCAGGTCCTAAAGTCTAAGACAGTAGCGCAAACTAATGCTGCCAGATACAGGAAAAAAAAATTTTGATTCGATTCAGCCCTATTGAATTGGTTTTTCAATTCGATTTTCCTGCCCAGTTGGGTGATTTTTTTCAAAACTCCTGGTGGGTTTTATAGCTTTTTCACCCCCTTTGGCTTCTCCTAACCACACTGGCGCTGTGGTGTAAATAAAATAAAGAAACAAAAAGGACTTTTCCTCTTTCTGTTAAATCCTAGCTCACGTTTGCAGTCCAACACCAGCTCTGGCAGGATACACATTTCAAATCTGACATGTTATAATCACAAAACAGAAAATAAAATTAATTTTTCTACCTTTTGTTGTCTGGTTATATTTCAAATTTTGTTGGTCCAAGGCTCTGGTTTTCTTCTGATAACTTGCTTGCCAGGGTCTCCTTCTTTCTGCATGCTAACCATCCATCTGCCAACTCTGTCCTCCCTTTCCATTTCCCTTCCCTTCCCAGGAAGTCTGGTATCTTTCCTTTTTTTCATCTCCCTCCACAAATCCACCTTTTCTTAAATACCCTTTCATCCGGCATCTCTCCCTCCCTCCCCACCATCCCAGAGTCCACCATCTCTCCGTTTCTTTTCCTAATTACCCTCCTATCCAGTATCTCTATCCCTCCTCCACACCATCCCTTGTGTCCAATTTCTCTCCCTTTCTGTTCCTTCCCTCCCTAAATCCCATGGTCCATCATCTCTCTCCCTCTCCTCTATTTTCAGACCCATTATTTCTTCCCCCCCCAAAGTTTGGCATATGCATGTCTCTTTGAACACCCCCTTCCCTCTGTGTACTTCTAAATCATGGTCCCCCCCCAAAGGCCTGTCCCCCCTTAAAGGTCTGCCTGTCCCACCTTGAAGGCCTGCACCCCCCTTGAAGGCCTGTCCCTCCCCCTTGTAGGCCTGGCCCCCCCTTGAAGGCCTGCCTGCCTGTCCCCCCCTTGAAGGTCTGCACCCCCCGAAGGCCTGTCCCCCACTTGAAGGCCTGTCCCACCCCCTTGTAGCTTCTCCCCCCCCCCTTGTAGGCCTGTCCCCCCTTGAAGGCCTGCCTGCCTGCCTTTCCCCCCTTGAAGGCCTGTCCCCCCTTGAAGGCCTGCACCCCCTTGAAGGCCTGCACCACCCCCCTCGAAGGCCTGCACTCCCTTGAAGGTCTGCACCCCCCCCGAAGGCCTGTCCCCCACTTGAAGGCTTGTACCACCCCCTTGTAGCTTCTCCCCCCCTTGTAGGCCTGTCCCCCCCTTGAAGGCCTGCCTGCCTGCCTTTCCCCCCCTTGAAGGCCTGCACCCCCTTGAAGGACTGCACCCCCCCCGAAGGCCTGCACTCCCTTGAAGGTCTGCACCCCCCCGAAGGCCTGTCCCCCCCTTGAAGGCCTGTCCCCCCCTTGTAGGCCTGTCCCCCCTTTAAGGCCTGCCTGCCTGCCTTTCCCCCCCTTGAAGGCCTGTCTCCCCCTTGAAGGCCTGCACCCCCCTTGAAGGCCTGCACCCCCCCTTGAAGGCCTGTCCCCCCCCTTGTAGGCCTGTCCCTCCCCTTGTAGGCCTGTCCCCCCCCCTTGTAGGCCTGTCCCCCCCCTTGTAGGCCTGTCCCCCCCTTGAAGGCCTGCCTGCCTTTCCCCCCCTTGAAGGCCTGTCTCCCCCTTGAAGGCCTGCACCCCCCTTGAAGGCCTGCACCCCCCCTTGAAGGCCTGTCCCCCCCCCTTGTAGGCCTGTCCCCCCCCTTGTAGGCCTGTCCCCCCCTTGAAGGCCTGCCTGCCTTTCCCCCCTTGAAGGCCTGCACCCCCTTGAAGGTCTGCACCCCCCCAAAGGCCTACACCCCCCCCGAAGGCCTGCACCCCCCTGAAGGCCTGCCTGCCCCCCTTGAAGGCCTGCACCCCCCCCCCGAAGGCCTGTCCCCCCTTGAAGGCCTGCCTGCCTGCCTGTCACCCCCTCCCCCTTGAAAGCCTGCTTGCCTGCCCGCCCGCCCCACCCTGAAGGCCTGATGCCCCGACCCACCCCGAAGGACCGCTCGCCCCCCTGGCATCCCCGCACCACCTATGAACAGCCGCAGCAGGATCGCGAAGTCAGCGTCAGCGATCCCTGCGCTACTTCCTGCGCCACGGACCCGCCCATCCTCTGACGTCAGAGGAGGGGCGGGATCGCGGCGCAGGAAGCAGCGCAGGGATGCTGACGCTGACTTCGCGATCCTGCTGCGGCTGTTCATAGGTGGTGCGGGGAGGCCAGGGGGGCGAGCGGTCCTTCGGGGTGGGTCGGGGCATCAGGCCTTCAGGGTGGGGCGGGATCGCGGCGCAGGAAGCAGCGCAGGGATGCTGACGCTGACTTCGCGATCCTGCTGCGGGCTGCTTCACAGATGGTGCAGGAAGGTCAGTGGGGCGAGCGGTCCTTCGGGGGTGGCGGGGGACTGAACGGCAAGGCCGGGAACACCCCCTTAGGGCTGGTACCCGGGGCGGCCCGCCCCCCCCTAGGTACGCCACTGGGTTCACAGGTCCTGAAGCAGTGACAGTTGGTCACGAAACAATCGTTGACCCAATTCAACTGAACCTTGGAATTTACAGCATGTTTTTGAGTGATTCAGAGTCACAACTTTTCTTGAGCGAAAGCTGTACATAGTTAATGCCATTACGAAAGATTTTTTTATGCCAATGATGTTGTGATGGTGGTAGGGTCTTATGACTCACCTAATACTGAGGCTTTGTTTTTTCGTTGGTAGCAACATTAGTAAGCGTTCAGCTTTGTTAAAACGGTGGAGAGTTTTTGAATTTTCTTAAGTGTTATATTCCTTCGCTCCTCCTATTTAAGGTAGTGATTTAAAAAATCATAAGTGTCCTGTACTCGCAAGGAACTCGATATTCGATGAGGTCAGGGCGCATTCACAGACTGAGATTGCAGAAATTTCTGCAGCAGTGCTAGATTGTCATAGATTTTCATGGTATTTTTGAAAGTGACCCACATTTTAGCGGGATAAAAGAGGCCATATTGTGCCCCTAAAGCTTTAAGCTTCGGACAAAAATCTAGAAAAGGTTTGCATTTCTTCACCGAGGTCTTAGATAAATCCAGAGTAAATATCTGTTTGGACGTATTATATTGTAGGGTGGGTTCGGATCTAGCAACTTGTAGGATCTGTATAACCCGAACCTGTTCTGAGCTCTTTGGGGACAACGGGATGAAAATGAATTAAATAAATAAATATATTATGCCATAGTAATTTCATGAATACAGGCTAGGAAATTTCTTCCCAGAAGAGGGTCTAGCCGGAGCTCTATAAGCATGTTTTATTTCTAAAGGAAGGTCAAAGGTTACTTTGACAGCATCAGGCAGCAATGTTTGCAAGCAAGAAGTCATATTATTATCTTTAGTCAATTCAAGTAAATCCAATAATCATATATTGTTTTATTTCATATGATTTGCCATCGAGTCAATTTTGTTAAGGTATCGTGATATAGTCGTGTTCTGCTCATCATATGCAGCTCCAATCTTGCGTTGAATTAGGTAAGCTGCGTCGTCATTGCAATAATATCTGTTTTAATTTCTGAAGAAGCCTTTACATTTTCTGCATAAGATCTCTTAACAATTTTATATCGTCAGAAATGGTAACCAATTTATCAGGCAGTAACGGGACCGTCACAGCCTCGTTCTGGGTGGGCGGCTCCTGCTTTAATTATTTGAAAGCTGAATTAAAGGAGCCTTCATTTTTCCCAGATTTGTTGGCCAAGTAGCTAACAAAATTGCTGAAGAGTCGAGATGGCTGAATATAATGCATTTAACTCTGAGTGTTGATGGGAGAAGATGTTTCATGTGTCCATCCTGGAGATGATGATGTGATCCACCCACTCCTTATCCTTCTTAGCATACAGAAAACCAATTGAATAATCTTTTGTACCTCGTACTTCATACTTAAAGCAGAATCAGGTATAACACACAAGTTTCAAATCTTTTTCAGTATGGGGATAGAGCTATCCCTCATCTTGAAAACTCTGGAACATCATCAGATGAATAATCAGACATTGAATATTCAAGGTTAGTTTATTCTGCAGCTAGAAGTGACTTATAAACCACCCTCCACCACCAGCTAAATATCGACCCCAGCGTTTGTACCTAAAGGAATTGAGGGCTAAAGAGGCAATTCTATAACTTGACACTTCAAGTTAGGTGTGCCAATACCATGCACTGAGCATCAGTTCTATAACATTTACATGTATTAAACATATCTGAGTGGTTTACAAGCAATTAAATGTTGTATGACCAGGGAAGCTGTTTTTTAAATCTTGATGAATGTTTCTTTTGAGACTGTGATCTTCTTTCAAGTTTATCAAGTTTATTATGTAATTTGATTAATCGCCTATTCTACATTCTAGGCGATATACAATCAATAATGAATAAATAAAAACTTGGGGTAGTTATTACATAGACAAATAAAATTACATAATTACAAAAACTTACAATCAAGAAACATTAGGAAAATGATATTTAAAGGGTTACATTATGTATCAAATTTTATATTTCAGGATTACAACAATAGGGAGGGAATAAAAGCATAAATAAGAAAGTAAAAGATAAGAAAGATTATAAAGTTGTTTATTAATTAAAAAAATCATTGAATATTAATTAAAAGCATCATTGAATAAGAAACTTTTAAGCTTAGTCTTAAAATTAACTAAGTTCTTTTCTTCTCTTATATAAATAGGAAGATTATTCCAAGATTGTGGTGCGGTCACTGAAAAAATAGTAAGCCGTCTAGTGTTTATAACTTTCAATGATGGAATAGCCAATAGATGTTGGTCCTGAGATCTAAGTGTTCTTGAAGTTATATAGGGAATTAGAACTCTAAAAATAAAAGCTGGGGTTTGGGACATTATTGATTTGAACGTAAGCAAACAAATTTTATATAGAATACGATGTACCACAGGAAGCCAGTGGGATTCTTTAAGTAAAGGAGTGACGTGGTCGAATTTCTTAGCTTTATAAATTATTTTTATGGAAGCGTTCTGTATGATTTGAAGGCGTCTAATTTCTTTTTGGGATATGCCCATGAACAAAGCATTGCAATAATCTAATTTGGAAATGATTAGGGAATGTATTAGGATATTTAAAGATTTTTCGCATAAGAATTTTGCAACAGATCGAATTTGGCGTAATCTAAAAAAGGTAGGGGGTGAACTTATGTGCATGGAAGAGGAGCTTAACTTGAGTGTGATTGTATGTGATGACCTTAAGGTGGCCAAACAGGTTGAAAAGGTGATGGCGAAAGCTAGAAGGATGCTAGGGTGCATAGGGAGAGGTGTGGCCAGTAGGATAAAGGAGGTATTGGCCAAGTACTAGTGACCTGTATTGGCCACCATGAGAATGGGCTACTGGGCTTGATGGACCATTGGTCTGACCCAGTAAGGCTATTCTTATATTTTTATGTATTAATGCTCCTGTATAAGACCTAGTGAGACCTCATTTAGAATGTTGTGTACAATTTTGGAGACCGCACCTTCAAAAAAATATAAACAGGACAGAGTCGGTCCCATATAAGGAGAAGTTGTTAACCAAGTCATTGTCAAGAGACGCTGGGAACTCTGAATTCTGTGTTTTTTTGCCATGAAATGATCAAACCGTAAGAGCTCGTTAAAAATATGTAAATATGAACTTTCTTAGAACTGATCCAGCATTAGGGACTGTACATTTCTTACAAGCCTTATGCAAAATTAAGATAAAGTTATTTGAAGTAGTCTAACATCTCTGAAGACTATAGGCTTGCATATGATGGCTAGAGCCACAATAAATAACAAGCGCTTATATACATTTCACTATTCTTATATTCCTGAACTTGAGCTATAGAACCAGTGGGCAGTTTGACATGAATGGCTTGGCTTTGCTGGCTACTTTATCAAGCGTTAACGCATCAACAAAAACACTAAAACAGCTTAGCAGGTAATAAGAGCTTTCTGGTTTCATATACTCTATAAAATAATCATTACTCTCAAACTCCTGGCAAAAACTCTTTAATAAATCTTCCTTCTAACTCCATTAGACAGAAGAGCAATACTTTATCTACGGCTGACTTTTACTAAATTAAGATTCCTCTAAATTTACATCAAAGTTAATCAACTTGCTAGTATCCTGGTACAGGAGGACGATCGCCTGCTGTAGGCGGCTGACATTTCTGGAAAATAAATCCACAACTTGCTAGACTGACCTCTTTTCCAGCGTGTCGGTCCAAATGGCCCAGGCCCAGAATTTCTATTCCCCAGCCGAGATTTTCCAGCATTTATTCATAACTTACAACGGCAACAAATGATTCCAATTCACTCACTACCCACACACTAACGAGCATCTGCTTATGTTCACTGCAAGTTCAAGGGCTTTGCAGGAGAGCGAAGAAAGGCTCGATTTTCGAGTGGCTGAAACGCTGGGATGCTGCATTGTAAACATTAACACTTCTAGGGGTTTGGAGATGATAAATCAGATTTCTGGCTCAACAGCCTTCAGCAAAGAGCTCCCTCTGCGCAAATACTTTGGATTCAGCAAGCTTTAAATACTCGGAACTCATTTTCAAGACTATGGCTTCTTCAGCTGGAGATTTTGGACTTTCATTTGTGGGTTTCCCACCATGGAAATGATATATGAAGTAAGGGCAACTCTCATCCTCTGGAAAAAAAGAAGCCATTTTTTTTTTTTTTTTCCTGATTTATCACAACCAGCAGAAACGGCCAAAGGAACTGTCTGCAGACTTGGATTCATTGCAGAAGGCAGTACATTAGTGATGGTTTATGTACAGTTGAACCTGTGCCATATAGCACAGGCAGCCCATTTAACAAAGCAACCTAAAAAACATGACGACAGATAAAGACCTTCACCGTCCATCCAGTCTGCCCAACAAGGTGGCCAAAGCCACATACCCTGTTTCCCCGATGGTAAGACACTGTCTTATTTTTTTTGGAAGGCCAAAATATGCTCTAGGGCTTATTTTCGGGGGGATGCCTTATTTACCCATGAAGAAGACTACAGTACACAGTTATTGTTGAAAAAAAACAGAATTTTATTATGTTCGCGATAGGTACATTCGCAATGCGTTCGTTGGAGGAAGAAAACGGTCGGCTGAAGAATCGGTGGGCCGAAAAATCGTACCGTGTATGGCCAGCTTTATCCATCATACCATATATTGTACCATTTAATGTCCCCAATGTTCTCCATCAGGGAAACACAGTAAAGAGATTATTCTGTAGTGCAGCATCAGAGGGGACTTGACAATGTGAAACCATTGTTTATATACCGTATGCATTTTAAACAGGCTTTATATGCAGTAAGTGGTATTGCTCACAGCAAAAGAAACCTGTCTGCGTGTCTCACTTTTGGATGTTCTGGCCATGAACAAACTCCTGCAGTCTCCGTTAGGGAGGGATGAGGGAAGCTGCCTGTGTTTCCTTGCGTGGAGTCACGTGCGCGCGCTGCAGTCCTGTCACTTCCTCCTCTTCACTTCATGACGAGGCGCGGCACGCAGCCATGGAGGCAAATACGGTAGATGGAGGGACCACACGGAGTCACCCACGTACCACCCGATTCGGGTAAGCGCAGGTATCGGTGGGTGGCTTATTTGCGGGGGGTGCCTTATTTTACATTTTTTTCTAAAAAAGGGGGGGCTGTCTTATTTGATGGCCCTGCCTTATCATCGGGGAAACAGGGTAGTAGTGTTGCAATCTGACAACATTTTACTCATGGCTATCATCCCTAGATATGGATATAGGGCTAAATCAAGAAAACCTGACAAGTCGTGGACCTGATGGGGCCACCGCGGGTGCGGACCGCTGGGCGTGATGGACCTCAGGTCTGACCCAGTGGAGGCAACTTCTTATGTTCTTATGTCTTCCCCTCTCCCTCTCAGATTCACATCCTATAAGTGAATTTGATGTAAAGTACACATACAGTAAAACCTTGGTTTGCGAGCATAATTCGTTCCGGAAACGTGCTTGCAATCCAAAGCACTCGTATAGCAAAGCGAATTTCCCCGTAAGAAATAACGGACATTCAGACGATTTGTTCCACAACCCACAAAAACTTTAATAGAAAATACTGTACTGTAGTACGTACTTGTACTGCGAGACCTCGCAGCGTCGGAGAGAGAAGAACCATTGGCTCAGTTGTGACGAGCGTATACAGTGCGTACTTGTTTTGCGAGACCTCGCAGCGTCTTCGGCTCAGTTGTGATCACGTGCCGCACTTATATGTGCTCGTATTGCACGACGTCGCTCGTTTATCAAGTTAAAAATTTAATCAAACGTTTTGCTCGTCTTGTAAAACACTCGCACACCACGTTGCTCGCAATCCAAGGTTTTACTGTACTTGTTTTTGATCTGTCTTTGATATTTTCGGATCACAGGCCATAGAAGTCTTATCTAATCTAATCTAATCTAATCTAATCCTTAGGTTTGTATACCGCATCATCTCCACATTCGTAGAGCTCGACGCGGTTTACAGTAGGAGAAATAGGAAGGAACTACAACAGAGGGTTAGAGGTAGAAGTGTGAAGAAAATTTAGAGGACTTGGGATGCCAAGATATGAGTTTCCTTGATTCCTAAGTTGGAGGGAGACTTACATTTTTTGAGAAAAGCCAGGTTTTCAGATGTTTGCGGATCTGGCGCATTCCTTATTTTCTGACCTCTAGAGTTGCCTCAAAGCATCACTACGTCTTTGTTATGATGCAAAAAGAAAGGCATTCAAATATAGAACACCTATGTCCGCAAACCTAATCATCTTGGCAATAGTAACTGCAGCTGTTCCAAACTTTGTCTAGAACCCAGGTCCACGGCCAAGAAACACACCGTACCCTCTCCAGCTTCTCAGCACCCTGTATGCATCTTCCTGCCTCTCGGATTTGAAAAAGAGGGATTTGGGTTTAGCACACAACTTTCTCGGGAGTTCGAGGCAAGTTACTCCTGCTCTGCTTTGCGAAGAAAGGGATTTGGGATCTAGGCCAGGAGTTTTAGCCAGCAGTTCAAGTTTCCTTTAGGTACAGAAGATATTTCTTTCTCTAAAGGACCTGCGGTCCAATCCAATCCTTTAGTTTATATACCAATTCATCCTTCAAAGAGGGCTCAACTCAGTTTATAAATATTAAAAATCAAAATAAAGAAGCGATCAAGGTTGACAGATGGAAAATCAATAATTCGATACAGATGAATTTGTTAGGGACTTCTGAAATAAGTGAGCTTTTAGCTTTTTCTGGAAAATTGATCATTGAGAAAGAAGTCTGATCTCAGATGGAAATTGGCTTTAGTTTTGGTATTCTTTACGGAAGGAAAAGCAAGTTTATATTTCTGGGCATTTCTGGATTTAAATGGCAAACAGGAATTGAAAAAAAAAAACAGGAACGATAGGAGAAAAAAATCCCATACAGAATTTTAAAGACCACACTGACACATTTAAAATGTATTCTCCAATAAACTGGGAGCCAGTGAAGTGCCTATAACAAAGGGGTAACATGATCATATTTACCTTTGCCAAAGATCAGTTTTGCCGCTGTGTTCTGAATAAGCTGTAATCTCTTCAGGTTTATTAAAAATTTTCAGGTTTATTAAAAATTTGTTGTACACGCAATGTCAAATATTTCAATGCGCAAGACAATTTAAAAATAGTGAATTTGCATAATCCAGTGGAGAGAATAACTGCTTGAACCAGAACCCCAAAGTGTTGCTTTAAGAATAAACGACAAACCCGTCTTAGCATCCTGAGACTAAAGAAACATTTTTTCATCACATTAATAATTTGGGAAGAGAGAGAAAGCGTGGAATCCAAAATGAAACCCAAAATTTTGGACGTAAGCTCAATCTCCAGTGAATCTCCTGAAATCAGCTGAAAAAAAGATAAAGGTAGCAATTCTGTCTTTGGTCCAAACCTTAATAGTTTTGTCTTTGTAGTATGTAATTTCCTATGAACCGGAGAAGCCTAATCTTGAATTCTTGAACTACATGAATTAATATTAGCAGTCAATATCTAGCCAGTGGCAGTCAGCACGTTTCCTTCACCATTAGTTGCTTCCAGTTGAATCAGACCAAGATATTTATTGCCGACCCCTATCTGGGTACTGGATATCTGAACCTGGGGCAGTCGGCAGATGTTATCTGGGTACCAGTGATATTCAAAGGTTAGCTTAGGACAGTCTACTTCTGCCTAACTTAACTGGTTAGCTATCTGACGTCGAATAATCTGGAGAACTCCAAGATCTGCCCAGATTCTGCCCCAGGACTACACCAGCACTAACTGGTCTGCCTGGATTCTCAACAGCACAGAGAGTGCCTCTAAAAATCTGGACTGATCCAAGTCAGCAAGAACTAACAGGGTAGGAACCCATTCCTACCTGGGTAATTCCTTCTAAAAACTAACCCCTAAGTTTGTACCTGAGCCAATAGAAAATGGCTTGTGCAAGATCACAAAGAGCATTGATGGGACTTGATGCTGGCTTTCCTGGTTCTCAACCCACTGGTCTTATCCTTAGATTGCACCTCCATTAAGGATCAGATTTTAGAAGGTGCTGATCTGTAGGCAGCAGGTGCTTTCAGGATAGAGACAGTAGAGTCCCAGTTCCTTGTTCATCTGGTGTGCTGTGATATTAAGGATATTTTGTAGGGGCCTTAGGCAACTAAACCAATTAGAATTTTAGGTCCCTCCAAGTGCATCCCAGGATGCACCGGGAAGGGGCCTAAGGCCCAGATTGGCCCAGGTGCCTAAGGCTCCTCCTGTGGAAAGGGCCTTAGGCAACTAAACAAATTAGAAACTTAGGATCCCAGGAAACAAGATGGCGGCAGCGTGTTAGCAGCCAGAGTTAGCACTCCGTCTTACCTTACAACGTTTCAACAGTAATATTTGCCTTTCCTTTGGAAATTTGAATTATGCCTCATAGCAAATGTAAGGACACTGTCCAGGTGGACCCCTTCACGTCCAGACAAGCTACAATGGACTGCTTTATGGCTAGTTACCCATCCGTTGCTGGAGTGGAGTTGCCCGCATTTGCATCAGAGGAAGGAGCTTCCGGAGCTTCAGGGCTTGAAATATCATTATCGCCTCCAGCTGCCCGGCCGCCACCTTACTTGGTGATGGAAGGTGATGAGAGCAAGACTGATGAAAGTCTGGAAGTGCCCGATGCAGCCCCGCAGCGAGGGGCCTCGCGTGAACCAGAACGCTGAGAGTAACATGAACCAAATAAAAATCCAGAATGGTAATATCCACAGGGAAATCAAATCTAATCTTCTATTTGTGTGTCGCTCATACCTATACAGGCTCAAGGCGATGGTAAAGAGAGGTAAGAGGGGAGAGAAAGAGGAAGGAGAGAGAGGAGGCGGATAGGTAAGAGGGAGAGGAAGGGGAGAGAAAAAGAGGATATTGAGGAGGAAGGGAGGAGGGGAAAAGGGAGAGAGGAGAGGGGAAAGGAGAGAGAAAGAGGAGGGAGAGAGAGGAGGTGGATAGGTAGGAGGGAGTGGAAGGGGAGAGAAAAAGAGGGGAGAGAGGAGGAAGGGAGGATGGGGAAAGGGAGAGAGGAGAGGGTAAAGGAGAGAGAAAGAGGAGGGAGAGAGAGGATGTGGATAGGTAGGAGGAAGAGGAAGGGGAGAGAAAAAAAGGGAAGAGAGGAGGAAAGAAGGAGGGGAAAGGGAAAGAGGAGAGGGTAAAGGAGAGAGAAAGAGGAGGGAGAGAGAGGATGTGGATAGGCTGGATGGAGAGGAAGGGGAAAGAAAAAGAGGGGAAGAGGTGGCAGGGAGGAGGTGAAAAGGGAGAGAGGAGAGGGTAAAGGAGAGAGAAAGAGGATGGAGAGAGAGGAGGTGGATAGGTAGGAGGGAGAGGAAGGGGAGAGAAAAAGAGGGGAGAGAGGAAGAAGGGAGGAGGGGGAAGGGAGAGAGGAGAGGGTAAAGGAAGGAGAGAGAGGAGATGGATAGGTAGGAGGGAGAGGAAGGGGAGAGAAAAAGAGGGGAGAAAGGATGAAGGGAGGAGGGGGAAAGGGAGAGAGGAGAGGGTAAAGGAGAATAAGTATTGAACAGAAATGGATGCAGAGCCCCTGTGTAGAACTTGGCAGCATTGTTTATGGTGCGTTGTTCGGTCATATGTTTTGAGCTGCAAACACCATGCCCACTGCCATGCTACTTGCTCTATTGTGCCACTAAGGCCACTGTCAAACACCAGTCGGGACCAGATTCTATAAATGGCGCTTAGGTTAGACACCGGTACGCGCCCTAATTGCGGACGCCTAACTAAATTCCATGCACGACCCAAACTGAATCAACAAGCTTATTGGAGGAGGACGGCCAGGACCGACCTTTAGAGGAAGACACAGAATAAAGGTTTTGCTTCACTCAGACAGGACAGTCTTAGCCTATTTGTTGCTCCTTTGGAGGAGGGACGGAGGCCAGGCGTGGGACCCACCAGAGGTGCTGGCCAGAGTCAGTGGCCACAGCTGAGCTACTCACACATTACCCCTCTCAGTCACTTCATTGACTCCCCATCTGTTTCCAAATACAGCTCAAACTCCTCTTACTGACTTACAAGTGCATTCACTCTGTAGCCCCCAATATCTCACTTCACTTATCTCCCCCTACGCTCCCACCCCACCCCCACCCCCCATGAACTCCGTTCATCGGGTAAGTCCCTCTTAGCTGTACCTTTCTCCTCCACTGCCAACTCCAGACTCCGCCCCTTCTTTCTTGCTGGGCCCTATGCCTGGAACAGGCTGCCTGAACCAATATGTCATGCTCCGTCTTTAGCAGTCTTCAAATCCAAGCTGCTTTCAACTTTTAACTCCCACCCACTGTCAGATGCCTAAACCCATTGTCTAATTTCTTCTACCAGAATTTCCCCAACCCTGAGATGGCCTGTCTGTCTGTTCAAATTAGATTGTAAGCTCTTCTGAACAGGGACTGTCTACTGAATTTTAAATGTACAGCACTGCGTACGCTTTCAGCGCTATAGAAATGATAAATATAGTCCTCAAGAGGCCCTGGAGTCCTGATGCAAATACATTCATCGAGGCATAAGGCGTGGCAGGGCTTCAGGGACATTCTGGATGCTTGAGGGCAGAGTTGCATGCCCTCCAGGATGCAATTAGGCAGCAGGGAGCAGGGAGCCCAGCCCTTCCCAATCCAGAAAAATAACTATTCTTCTGTTTTAAATAAGTGAACTGTTTGTTGACCTAGTTGTATGGTCATTGAAAATTGTTTAAATCTGATATAAATATATTCTGATTTTCTTAACCTGGTGTACCCGGCACTGGGCCCATGAAACCACAATGTAGCCCATCATTTTAAGTCTATTAGACACAAATCCCTAACTAGCTGTGTATACATACACTTCAAATGTCGTTACGCACACACCATCTGTAATACCATCAATTTACGTGTCTACATCTGGCAGTCTCACGGTTGCTGGGTCTGGCATGTCATCAGCTGCAGAGCTGCTGAAACAGCAGATACGGGGTGGCGATGAGTTCCTCCTACGCTCCCATATGTGGTAGCACAACCCCAGCCAATCCATTACTCACCCTGGGTCTGCTAAGCTTAAAAGCCTTTGGCTACTATGGCCTATCCACTACCTTATAGGAGAGGCCCAATAGAGACATCCACACACCAGAAACTCGCTGTCCTCGCTGGGATTCCAGGGTTCTCTTCTCTCCCATCATATTTTCAGTGTATGTAACGGTAGATCCTCCTGCATCGCTATCCCACTGTCTATCGGTGTACCTCAAGGCTCTGTCTTGGGCCCTCTCCTCTTCAAATATACTCGCTCTTTCGGTACACTGATCTCCTCCCGTGGTTTTCAATATCACCTCTATGCTGAAGACGCCCAGATCTACCTCTCCGCACCAGATATCTTTACAGGAATTCAGGCCCGAGTCTCAGCCTGTCTGTCCGACATCGCAGCTTGGATGTTTCAGCCGCCATCTAAAACTGAATATGGCTAAAACTGAACTCCTTATCCTTCCGCCTAAACTAGGGGTGTCCAACCTGCGACCCTGTGAAGTATTTTGTGCGGCCCCGGTCGAGGGCGATGCAGTGTTTTCCTCTGCTTCCCACGGGTGTTTACCGTCTTGCTGGCTCCCTCCTCTGTCTTGCAGCAGCGTTTGCGCAGCCCCAGAAACATTTTTTTCGGCCAATGCGGCCCAGGGAAGCCAAAAGGTTGGACACCCCTGGCCTAAACCCACCTCCCCATCCCGCCGTTCTCTATTTCTGTGCATAACACTCTCCTCCTCCCTGTCTTGTCAGCTCACAGCTTCGGGGAAATCTCTCTCTCTCCTTCTCTGCTCAGATCCAATAAACCGCTAAAACCTGTCGCTTTATCCTCTATAATATTATCAAAATCCGACCTCTCGGCTCCGAGCACGCTACCAAAACCCTTATCCACATTCTCTTCACCTCTCAGACTACTGCAACGTACTTCTCTCATGTCTTCCGCTCAACCATCTCTCTCCCCTTCAATCTGTTCAAAATGCTCTCTCTCCTTCTCTTCTCAGATCCCACAAACCTCTAAAACCCGTCGCTTCCTCCTCTTTAATATTATCAAAATCCGACCTCTCTTCTCCGAGCACACTTCCAAAATCCTTATCCACATTCTCATCACCTCTCAGACTACTGCAACGTACTTCTCCCATGTCTTCCGCTCAACCATCTCCCCTTCAATCCGTTCAAAATGCTGCTGCACGACATATCCTCCACACTCGCAGTACCCCTTTCTTCAAGTCAATTCATTGGCTCCCATCCGTTTCCAAATACAGTTCAAACTCCTCTTACTGACTTAAACGTGCGTTCACTCTGTAGCCCCTCAATATCACACCTGACTTATGACCCCCTATGCTCTCCCCCCCCCAGTGAACTCCATTCATCGGATGTCCCTCTTATCTGTACCCTTCTCCTCCACCGCCAAATCCAGACTCCATCCCTTCTTTCTTGCCATGCCGAATGCCTGGAACAAGCTGCCATCGTGCTCCGTCTCTAGCAGTACTTGAATCCAAACTAAAAGGCCACTTTATTGAAGCTGTTTTCAACTCTTAACTCCCACTCACTGTCAGATACCTTTACCCATTGTATCATTCCTTTTCTAGAAGCACCCCAACCCTGGGATGTCCTGTCTGTCTGTTCAGATTAGATTGTAAGTTCTTCTGAGCAGGGACTTTCTATTGAATAAGGATTTTGGTAGCGTGCTCGGAGAAGGAGAAGGATTTTGATAATATTAAAGAGGAGGAAACGACAGGTTTTAGAGGTTTGTTGGGTCTGAGAAGAGAAGGAGAGAGAGCATTTTGAACAGATTGAAGGGGAGAGGGATGGTTGAGCGGAAGACTTGAGAGAGATACGTTGCCTTTCAGAGCTATAGAAATGATACATAGCAGCGGTAGCAATTTGCAGCACAAAACATATGACAGAATAATGCACCATAAACTCTTAATGTTTGTATTTTCACAGAGACCTTATTGGACACTGCATAAAACACATAGTGGACATTTATTTTGGTTCAGGTGTTTAAATTGAATTTACAATTTTAACCTGGATAAGTTGCGGCTATACTCACTCGAGGAACGCAGAGAGAGGGGAGACATGATCGAGTCGTTCAAATACCTCACGGGCCTTATCGAGTTAGAGGAAGATATCTTCTTTTTCAAAGGTCTGACGGCGACAAGAGGACATCCATGGAAAATCAGGGGCGGGAAATTGCACGGCGACACCAGGAAATACTTTTTCACCGAAAGAGTGGTTGATCGCTGGAATAATCTTCCACTTCAGGTGATCGAGGCAAGCAGCGTGCCTGATTTTAAGAAGAAATGGGATCATCATGTGGGATCCCTGCACAGAGCTAAATAGGGGAGGGTCATTAGGGTGGGCAGACTAGATGGGCCGCGGCCCTTATCTGCCGTCTTTTTCTATGTTTCTATGTTTCTAACACTGGGTTTCGTGAAGAAGCCAACAAAACGTGGTCCGCGTCGAGACCCTCTAAATATCTTTAAGCTACGTGCTTACCATAATTTTTGACCTTATTGGTGTAATAAGATTGTTACAAAGACACGTGAGTTCTCGTTTGCAATGATTGAGAGGTAAGCTCCTTAATTGGGACAAGTTTCCCAAATCTCTGAGCATGTGATAAAGAAAAAGATCTATGCATTGTTGGACCTCCTGACAGTCATAACGATACATTCTTCGGGACTGCAGGTCTTCTCGAAACAGGATTTTAAGAAACGTACATTTTATATTCACGAGGAATCAGCATAGGATGAGTATCGCCATTCACCATTCAGAAATGTGTGAGCAACGGAATCCTTTACATCAGTGTTTTTCAACCTTTTTACACCTATGGACCGGCAGAAATAAAATAATTATTATGTGGACCGGCATCAGTCCATGGACCTGCAATTGAAGAACACTGGGCTAAGTCATGGGCCAGACCCTGCCCCCATAATAGTACTAATTGCACCTTGCATGTCCCGTGCCTCATCTGGAAGCCTTCCCTTTGACGTTGCAACGTCATAGAGGCTTCCGGTTTAGGCGCAAGATACCCTTAGGAGCCACTGCCTGTGGCTTTGTGCACTGAATCAGTTAGGAAGAGGGAGCTGGCTCGAAGATAATACCGCATCGATCGCACCATGGACCGGCGGTTGAAGAACACTGTTTTGGGCCTGATGCACGTGCTGGTCCTGTGGACCGGCAGGAAGTTTCTGTGGACCGGCACTGGTCCTTGGACCAGTGGTTGAAGAACACTGCTTTACATGTTTCTTGGTGGGGGAGAGTTCAAACTATCAAAATGATGATTTTGCCTGTGGTTTGTTATCAAATGATTATGTCACCAGTTTTTTATTTTTTTTTTCAGGGGTCCTTTTATAAAAAGTTAAATTAAAGTCACCAAAATCACAGATGTACGGTACACTGGAGAATCCCTTTGGGTAAATTTGGCCAGAGGGAAGGACAAATGCTTGTATCTTGGCGTAGTATACAGACCTCCAAGACAACAGGATGACCAAGATATGGAATTAATCGGAGATATAGAGAATATCACCTTGCGTGGGGACACAGTATTGTTAGGTGACTTCAACATGCCTGATGTGGATTGGGTCACGCTTTCCTCTGCTTCATGCAGCAGCAGGAGGCTATTAAATTCCTTGAAAGGAGCAAGACTAAGGCAACTAGTGTTGGAACCAACAAGGGATCAGGCAATCCTAGACCTGATACTTACCAATGGAGAAAGTGTCACAGAGGTCTCGGTGGGCGACACATTGGCCTCCAGCGACCACAACATGGTATGGTTCAATCTCAGAAAAGGTTTCACTAAATCTACCACACTAACCAAGGTCCTTAAATTCAAGGACACAAACTTCAAAGAAATGGGAGACTTCGTTCACCAGGTGCTACAAAGCCAAACAGAAACCGATAACGTGGAAGAAATGTGGTCAACTATAAAAGCCACCATACAGGAAGCAACAAACCGCTATGTTAAATCGGTAAGTAAACGGAGTAGGAACAATAAGCCACAATGGTTCTCTACGGAGATCTCGGACCTCATCAAGGAGAAGAAAAAAGCATTCATCTCTTACAAACAATCAGGGAAACAAGACTCCAGGGAAATCTATCTGACCAAGTCAAAAACAGTCAAAACAGCAGTTAGGGAGGCCAAATTCCGCATGGAGGAGTCTTTAGCAAGGAACATAAAGAGAGGAGATAAATCCTTTTTCAGGTATATCAGTGACAGGAACAAGAACTCAGGTGGGATAGTACGCCTCAGGAAACCAGGGGGAGACTATGCAGAAACGGACTCGGAGAAAGCCCAACTGTTAAATGAATACTTCTGCTCAGTCTTCACCCGCGAGGCGCCGGGACTTGGTCCTCAGCTGCAGACAAGGGTTGACTCAGCTGATCCATTTAGTAATTTTGAGTTTACGCCCAGCAGTGTCTACTGTGAGCTGTCAAATCTCAAGGTTAACAAGGCAATGGGGCCTGACAACCTACACCCCAGGGTGCTCAGGGAGTTGTGTGATGTCTTGGCGGAACCGCTATCCGCACTCTTCAATCTCTCCCTTAGTACAGGTGACGTCCCGTTGGACTGGAAAATGGCTAACGTCATTCCACTTCATAAGAAAGGCTCCAAGATGGAAACAGCAAACTACAGACCGGTGAGTCTCACATCAATAGTGAGCAAACTAATGGAAACTCTAATCAAATGCCAATTGGATACGATCATGAACGAGGAGAATCTACGTGATCCCCGTCAACATGGATTTACTAAGGGGAGATCCTGCCAATCCAACCTGATCGGCTTCTTTGACTGGGTGACGAGAAAGCTGGATGTTGGGGAGTCCCTGGACATCGTATACCTGGACTTCAGCAAAGCATTCGATAGCGTACCACACCGCAGGTTGCTGAGCAAAATCAGTTCTATAGGATTGGGCGACACGCTGACAAAATGGATTGGGAACTGGCTTGAGGGTAGGCTTCAGAGGGTAATGGTGAATGGCACCCCCTCCGAAACGACGGAGGTGATCAGTGGAGTGCCACAGGGCTCCGTCCTGGGCCCGATCCTGTTCAACATCTACATAAGAGACTTGGCAGAAGGTCTCCGAGGTAAAATAACATTATTCGCTGATGACGCCAAACTAAGCAATGTAGTGGCCAAGAGTACAACAGACAAAAACTCAATGCCCGACAACATGATGCACGACCTACTACTACTGGAGCGCTGGTCTAGGTCCTGGCAACTCAGCTTCAATGCCAAAAAATGCAAAGTCATGCACCTGGGCAGCCATAATCCATGCAAGACTTACACCCTAAATGGCGAGATCCTAACAAGAACTAATGCAGAGCGTGACCTAGGGGTGATCGTCAGTGAGGACATGAAGGCTGCCAATCAAGTGGAGCAAGCTTCCTCCAAAGCAAGGCAAATCATAGGCTGCATACGCAGGAGTTTCGTCAGCCGTAAGCCTGAAGTCATTATGCCATTGTATAGATCCATGGTGAGACCACACCTGGAGTACTGTGTGCAATTTTGGAGGCCGCATTACCGAAAAGATGTGCTAAGACTAGAGTCGGTGCAGAGAATGGCAACCCGGATGATCGCTGGGCTCAAGGATCTCCCTTACGAGGAAAGGCTGGATAAGTTACAGCTCTACTCACTCGAGGAACGCAGAGAGAGGGGAGACATGATAGAGACGTTCAAGTATCTCACGGGTCGCATCGAAGTGGAAGAAGATATCTTCCTTCTCATGGGTCCCACGGCAACCAGGGGGCACCCGTGGAAAATCAGGGGAGGGAAACTGCACAGTGACACCAGGAAATTCTTTTTCACTGAGAGAGTGGTTGACCGCTGGAATAATCTTCCACTTCAGGTCACTGAGGCCAGCAGCGTGCCTGATTTTAAGGCCAAATGGGATAGATACGTGGGATCTATTCACTGAGTTAGGTGGGGAAGGGTCATTGCGGTGGGCAGACTGGATGGGCCGTGGCCCTTATCTGCCGTCTATTTCTATGTTTCTATGTTTCTATGTTTCTATTTGGCTGGGCACAAAGGCCAGAATTGCTTTAGTATCTCTACAAAAACCGATTACAGAGGGTGGGGTAAATTTTCCAAACTTTTATAGGTATCACCAAGCCTATATTATGCGCCAGGGTATGTATTGGATCCTCCCAGAGCCTGTTGATAATATCCCGGACTGGTTATGGTTGGAATGGCGCCTCATGTTTCCTCTGCGATTATGCCATGTACTTAGTATCAAATTGCCTAGATTATATAAGGAAAATAGATTATTTGTAGACACATGGAAAACAAGATATGTGAGTAATTTATCACCTATTCCAATTCACAAATCAACAAATCAAACTATATGGCTGAACTCCAAGATTCAAATTGGCGGATTTAAGGTCATCTGGAAGCATTGGATGATTGCAGGAATACGTATATTAGAAGATGTTATTTCTAACGGTAAACTGCTTGAGTTTTCACAGTTGCAACATAAATATAGCCTTAATAAATCACAAAATTTTAGATGGATGCAACTGAAGCAGGCCATTCAGGCGGGGTTCCCTGAATGGAAAAATCTTAATAATCAATATAGCTTAAAGTTCTTATGCTTTCAGGTGGATTTTCTGGGACACCAGGCCGCTCAGTGGTACAAATATAATATCTGGAGTTGTGAATAAAAAAACCAAAGACTGGTCTAAGAGACATTTGGAGCATTGAGATTAAGCATCAAATGGCCACAAATTTGGTCTTGGAGGATGAGATGCACGATGTCTGCATCTATGAGACAAACTTGGTTTTTCCTGTAGCATAGAGCATTCTGGACCCCTGTTCATTAAAAAAAATTAGATTGCTCTAAGTCTGATAGATGTTGGCATTGTCATCTTGAAGCAGGCACTCGATCATTTATTCTATTGTCCATTTATTATGGGTTTTTGGAAATCAATTTGGGGCCAAATTAATAGTTAGAAAATCATGTGGCATTATCATATGATACAGCATTATTTGGTATGTCTATGAGGGCTAAGAGCCAAATATCTTCCAAAAATAATAAACTCTTACTTATTTTAACAGGAGTCGCCATACAACAAATAACTTGTAATTGGAAAAATTGGAATAGATTGAACTACAGTTTTTGGTGGAATTCAGTGTGTCGTATTTATAAAATGGAAAGAACATTAGCTATTCAGAAAGGGAATTTTAATAAATTTAAAGATTTGTGGGGGCCATTAACAAATTATTGCAAAGAATAAGTATCATTTCCCTGATTAGTACCAATGAAATAATAGGAAGGGGGGGGTAATTTTTTGAATTTTCATTATTTGTTTTGAATGAAAGGAAGTCTTTATTATATGGTATATGTGTTATGAGATATTGAAGAGTTGGGAGGGAAAGGGATAAATTATATTTAATATGAAGAATTATAGAATTTCAAGTGATGTATGTTAAGTTAAAATGAATAAAGAATTTTTAAAAAAGAAGAAAAAGATGTATATATATATTTGAATATTCAAGAATATAATACAGTTGCGAAGTACATATGAGGGATTATTTGATTTTGGACTTTATTCCATATGTTTGTTTTACTTTGGAGGAAAGGCAGGAAAGGGGAGGTATGATAGAGACGTTTAAATAGCTACACGGCGTAAATGCGCATGAGTCGAGTCTCTTTCATTTGAAAGGAAGCTCTGGAATGAGAGGGCGTAAGATGAAGTTAAGAGGTGACAGGCTCCGGAGTAATCTGATGAAATACTTTATTACAGAAAGGGTGGTAGATGCGTGGAACAGGAAAAGGTGGTGGAGATAGAGACTGTGTCTGAATTCAAGAGAGCCTGGGATAGGCACGTGGGATCTCTTAGAGAGCGAGAGAGAAAGAGATAATGGTTACTGCAGATGGGCAGCTCTATGACCTCACAATGCAGGTGCACAGAGCCTTAGCCTATAGGAAGAGGAGATGCAAATGTTAAGAACCTTAGCCAATAGGGAGAGGGGAGATATGATAAGAGACGTTTAAATGCCTACAAGGCATAAATGCGCATGAGTTGAGTCTCTTTCATTTGAAACGAAGCTCTGGAATGAGAGGGCAGAGGATGAAGTTAAGAGGTGACAGGCTCAGGAGTAGGGTTACCAAATTTTACTAATGTAAAATCCAGACACATAGACCCGCCCCCCAGGCCCACCCAGTTCTACCCATCTCCGCCCATGCCACACCCCAGCCTCGCCCCCTAGCTCCACCCCCTCAGCCTGTTCTCATTGGTCGGGACTCAGGAAGGCATCCGAGCATGCATGGATGCCCCTCCTGATGTGATCTGATTTCAAAACCCAAAGTGCTGGGTTTTGAAAAGCTGTCCAGACGCACGGACATGCCCTACTCAGGAGGAATCTTTTTTTACAGAAAGGGTGGTAGATGCATGGAACAGTCTCCCAGAAGAGGTGGTGGAGACAGAGAATGTGTCTGGATTCAAGAAAGGATCTCTTTGAGGGAGGAAGAGATAATGGTTACTGCGGATGCGCAGACTGGACGGGCCATTTGGCTTTTATCTGCCATCATGTTACTATGTTTCTATAACCATAAAGTTCTATGACCTCACAATGCAGGTGTAAAGAGCCTTAGCCAATAGGGAGAGGAGGAGATAGTGGATGCTGCGGATTGGCAAACTGGATGGGCCATTTGGCCTTTATCTGCCATCATGTTACTATGTTTCTATAACCATAAAGTTCTATGACCTCACAATGCAGGTGTAAAGAGCCTTAGCCAATAGGGAGAGGAGGAGATAATGGATGCTGCGGATGGGCAAACTGGATGGGCCATTTGGCCTTTATCTGCCATTATGCTTCTATGCTTCTGTGTTTCTAACTGATGGGGTTTAGCCTCCTCTTATACCACCTCCACCCCCCCAAACTCTTTCTCCTGCCACTCAGAGAGCTCACCCTCACATCAGAAGCAGGAACTTTACACCCAGTCTGGCCCATAGATGGTTACCAGCTGCACAGAAACCTTCCTCACTGAAGCTATTTCATCACTGCCTGAGAAGCTTTTCTGTAAGCCGACCCTGCCTAATTTTATAAAATGATTTTGAGTTTGCAGCACAAGGAGCTCTTATAGACACGCTGCACATGTGACTTGTACATAATCAACCTCCAGCTCTATAAAGTGAGTAAGGGGGCTGCGGAGACAGCTGCATAAATCTTTCCTAAAGTTTGTTGAATCAAGTCCAAATACAACAAGACACAGAGCCAGGGCCGGATTCCTGCATACTGTGGCCCCTACGCTGTAACTATTAAGAGCCCCTCCCCCATCCATCAAGTAGGAAGTAAATGTTAGGTTTAATACGTCTCCATGCTTGTGAAAGAGGCTGCAGTTACTATTTCATTATTTACAAAGGCATTCACTTTTATTTGTAGTGAGGCAAGGCCCCTTGTAATGTGAAGCCTTAAGCCAGTGCCTCTGAAACTGTGCACCCCGAAGAGATTCCGGGCATGCTATGATAGATCCCAGAATTTGACTTTATTTTTTACAAAATTCCCTTCATAAGTATACGCTACAATAGATGACATGTACGTCGTGCACGCAAGAGTCTGTCAATGCTATGAGCGTCTGTGAGCGTATGCCTACAACCACCGAGACAAGCATCATTCTTTGACGTGATTGGTCCTTGAAAACTAATGACAAGTAATATTACCGGTAGCTTTATTTTTTTTTCTAACTTGAGCAGCAAAGCAATCAAGGCATTGTTACCGTTTGGATCTCCATACCTTTGCAAACTTGGATTTTCAACTCTGAAAGAAAGTAAATCGGAGAAAAAAAGAGGACAAGTGAAGATGGTGGATGATGAAATGCATGTTTGCTCGTTGACTATTGAGCCGCGTTTTGAGTTAATTTGCAACTCAAAAACAAGCATTGATTAGCAATTCTGTTCTATCTACTTTAGTTTCTCTGCTGTTACAATTACCCATACATAGCTTAAAGAACTTCAAATAAATAACTCTCAAATTTATCCCCTCTTCTACGAAACCGCGCTAGCGGTTTTTAGCGCAAAGAGCCATGCTGAAAGGACCACGCTGCTCCTGACGCTCATTGAGTTCCTATGAGCGTCGAGAGCAGCGCAGGCCATTTGGCGTGGCTCCCTGCGCTAGAAACTACTAGCGCAGTTTCATAGAAGAGGGGGTTAATTTTTCGTTGGTTTTGCAATTTTATAATTATGTGCCGATAAAAAAATTTTATTCATTTAGTGTGCTGGAGCTAAAAAAAAAATTTTTAAAATTTGAGAGACACTGCCTTAAGCTGTATGTAGCTTGTCTGGCTTACACATAAATCCAGCTCTATACACAGTCAACAAATTAAAGCAAAGTGCCCTTTTGCACTGGCCTCTTCCTCTCTGGCCAAATGCTTTTTGGGTCATCCAATGCGCCTCTATAAGTGGACCTCTTGAATTTGCCAAGCAATGCTCCTTTTCATAGAAAACTACAACTTGTCTTGGTTTTTTTTTTTTTTATTCTGATCACATTTTTGGTTTCTTTTAAAATCTTAATAAAGAGATTTTAAAATGAAATGAAATGGAATTCCTGATGTGGTGCTGCCACCTAGTGGTATATTCAAAGCAACTCAGCTGGCTATTGCAAAAGAAATCAAAGCGGAAATTTTTGACCTGTACGTTTTGATGAAAATGTCCGCTTGTGCTTTTTCATCCAACTATTGAATGGGCAACATTTTGCTTGAAAGACATGCTTACAAGATTCTTAGGAAATTAATGTATTACATCCAACTTATTCAATTTTATAAACCGCATAGAACTTAATGGTATTGCGAGTCAGATAAAAATTAACATTTATATTTACCCAACAGCCCGGTACTGTTGATTTTTCTCGCAGATAACGAGAGAGTAGATCTGTTTGGTTTTTTTTAGTTCAACATTTTTATTGTTTTAAAATATAAAACAATGGCAGTCGAGGAGTGATGTACATGAAAACAGGAAAGTGGAACAGGTATCATACATATGCGCATACAAGAGAGTAAAGAAAAAAGACATCCTTCATATATCCTAGTTTAAGTAATATATAAAACATGCTGAATATATAATACAGAATGCATTACATTTCACAAAAGGTCAAGCAGAACAATAGTCAAGTAAAGGTTCCCATATATCATAGAATCTAGGTAATGAGCAAGACTGTTCAGCAAGTATTTTTTCATATTTGCCCATGAGGCATAAGGCATTCCACCACATGTGGAAGTCCACTTTGGTAAGATCTTTCCAACAGTATAGAACTGTCTGGAAGGCTAGTGCAACCATTATGGTGTAGAGACGTTCCGAGGATCTAGAAAGGGGAGACCCTAAGGCTTGGCCCATGGCAATGAGAGTGGGGAGTGACAAAACATCATTAATATGCATGATGTCACATATAGTGTTCCAAACTCTATGCCAAAAGGGCTGAACTTGTGAGCAGAAAAAGAGTAAATGTTCCAAAGTTCCTTCGTATGTGTTACAGGACCAGCAAAGAGAAGAGGATTTCATGTCGATTTTGTGAGATAGTGTTGGAGTCCATACAGCTCTGTGTAGCACAAAGAAAATAGATTGTAGAAGTGAGGCAGAGCGAATAGACTTGAAGAAAGTCTTCCAGACCGCCTCCCAATCTATGGCATCCGAAGGCAGGTTTAGCTTATATGACCATTTTAGTTCCAGCTCCAAAGGGCCCGAAAAGGCAGCTCTTTTCATAAGTTTATACCACATAGACGCAGAAGAAGATACTCCAGCTGACACATGTAGGAAACTCCTCAAACCAGACTCAGTAGTACGGGCATGAATCGTAGGTATGGAGCTTCTAATGCAGTGCACTAGTTGCAGCCATTTGTAATGCTGGGACTTAGATAAGCCTGTGTTATCTGAGAGAGTTTGAAAAGGTGTCCAATTATTTGATGTCATGAGATCTTGTATAGACCAAATATCACAATTTTGCCATTCTGTCCAAGACATAGTAGAGTGTAATATCTTGAGACGTTCATTTCTCCAAATGGGGATCAAAGACGAATCCTCCCATCTATCAGGAAATGTCGAGTCTACATTAGTTAAGGCGGCCTTATACGCTAACAAAATTCTGTCAGCTGCATCTTTTTTAGACAAGAGCGCACCAGCTAGAAGTTGTATCCGGTGTTTCCCATATAATGCACGCTCCAGAGAAATCCAAGGAGGGGAGTCAGAGTCTCTATCAGCATGATAGTGGCCCACGGCCCATTGCCTCATGATAAACGCATTATGATAATGTAAAAAGGAAGGAAAGTTGACTCCACCAGCCATGCGTGGTGCCTTCAATTTGTTAAGCGCTATACGAGGTTGTTTGGAGTTCCATAAAAATTGCGTGAGAAGAGTATCTACCTGCTTGTAAAAAGAAGAAGGTAATTGAAAAGGCAACATATATAATATATAATTAATCTTGGGGGTCAACATCATCTTGATAGTCTCAAGTCTGCCCCACCAAGACAAGGACAGGGGAGACCATTTGTTGACAACCGTCTTGATAGACTCAAGCAGATAATCACAGTTTAGCTGCATGGATTCTGATATTGTGGGGCCGAAGAGTACCCCTAGGTATTTCATGGATGAGGTTGACCATTTGACTCCATAGGAAGTAATATCAAATTCAGCAGCCGGACAGGTAATAGGCATCACCTCTGTCTTACCCTTGTTCAATTTGTAACCAGAGACTTCCGCATACGATTTGATAGTGTCTAATAGGTGAGGAAAGGAAGCAGGTGTGATATATAAGAAAATGTCGTCTGCATAAGCAGACAGTTTGAGCTCCTGATTTGTCAACTTAAGACCAGTTATATTGGGGTTGGTGCGTATTTGTAGTAATAGTGGTTCCAGTGCCAAATTAAACAGAAGTGGCGATAGGGGACAGCCTTGTCTCGTTCCTCTGGAGGGTCTGAAAGGCGCGGATAGATAACCATTGACATATGTTCTAGTGGTGGGCATGGAATACAGGACCTTAAGTTTATTAATGTAATCCTCAGAGATGCCAAACCAGCGCAGCGTTTGGAAGAGAAAAGGCCACTCGATACGATCAAAGGCCTTCTCCGCATCCAGACCCACCGCCAGAATTTCCTGCTGTTGACTGTGTGCTTGTGTAAGAACATGGGAGAATATACGTGTATTTTCACAAGAATATCGGCCAGTTATGAATCCAGTTTGATCCGGTGCAATGATTTTAGAGATGACAGATTGCAAGCAAGTAGCTAATAATTTGGCATAGATCTTCGCATCAACATTAATTAATGACAGTGGACGATAGTTGGCTATGATCCTCTTGTCTTTATCAGGCTTCGGTAGTACAATGATGGTTGCTTCCGTAAAGGAGCCAGAGGCCGCACCATTAGAAATAAGATGTTCAATAAATTGTAAGAAGTATGGAGCCAGGATATCCTGGAATTCTTGATAATATTCCACAGTCAGTCCATCAGGGCCTGGGGATTTTTTTAGAGCCATGGATTTAATTACTGAGGATATTTCACAGAGTGTTATTGGTTCGTCTAAGAGAGCATTGTCATTTGAGGAAAGCTGTTTATGTGGGATGTTTTCCAAGAACTTCATTGTTCTTTGAGAATCACAAGATTCGGAGGTATACAGTTTACGGTAGAAACCCATAAAAGCCTAGGATATTTTGGATGGTTCAGTAATGTCAACCTCCAAGTCTGATTTGATAGATGTAATATTTGTTTTTCCCCCACGGAACTTAAGATAGTTGGCCAATAAATGGCCGCTTTTGTTATTTCCTGCAAAATAGGATGCCGACTGTTGAAATACCGTCTGTGATGCACCATGGCTGAACAAGGAGTTATAGCGGAATCTCGCTTTATTAAGCCGGCATAGCAAGGAGACATCTGATGGCTTAGACTGATGTTGGGTCTCAAGGGTAGAGATCTCATTCTCTAGTATTATCTTCTCTTCTTTCAGTTTTTTGTGGATGTGCGCGGAATAGTTGATAGTGATCCCTCTGACATAAGCCTTGAAGGCGTCCCACCAACAGATCCACGAGGTGTGTTCCGGTTTATTGTAGTGAAAGTATTCTTCAATCTGGGTTCTCATCCGTTGGCAAAAATGAGAATCTTGTAGTAAGGAGTTGTTGAAACGCCATTGCTTGGGTAGCGAGGAAGGAGACTGGCATTTAATCTTAACAGTTATAGCTGCGTGATCGGAGACACATATAGGAGAGATGTCCGCTTTCACAACAGATGAGGTAAGAGGTTCACTTATCAAAAACATATCAATACGTGAATAGGAGGTGTGAGGGGGAGAAAAAAAAGTGAAACCTTTGGTGTTGGTGTGCATGTGTCTCCAGATGTCAAGGAGCGAGGAGTCTGAAATTAGATCTTGAAGTGCATACCAAGATTTAGTTTTTTTGTAAGTACAGCTAGATTGCCTATCCTGTGCTGGATTCAATACCATATTGAAGTCTCCCGCTACTATTAATTGCGAATCGATATCTTCCAGGAGGGACGCTTTAATAGCATGGAAGAAGTCAGGTTGATCTACGTTCGGGCCATATAAATTAAATAGACAATAGGACTCTCCTGCAATTCTGAGTTTAATTTTAACCCATCTTCCGTTTAGATCTGTAGTGGAGGAAAGTATGGTGATGTCTGGTCTATTGCGAACTAGGGTTATTACCCCACCTTTACGCTCACACGCAGGGGAGTAAAATAGAGAGAGAGACCATGTATACTGGACTTTGGAAGAAGCCTCTGCAGTTAGATGTGTCTCCTGAAGCATAACGACATCTGGGTTAAAGCCTTCAATATAAGTTTGGATTTTTTTAAATTTAACTTTATTATTGAGACCTTTTGTGTTTAATGAAATAATATTAAGTGACATACTGAAAGAGAATAAAGGTGTCAAAGGTAATCATACAGTCAAAAAGGCATGTTAAAATCAAAATCAGTATCAAATAGCAAATGATATCCTTGAGAAGAAAGCATGTCATTTTCCCTTTAAGAAGCAAATATACCATAAGGGTAAGCAAAGTGTACATCAGGTTGGCTGTGGTGCTAGCAGATGCACCTCTAATATACAGCGCGAGTGCGGCCAAGATGACAGAGAGGCAGTTAGAAAACCCAAACTCCCAAACTTGTAAACAATTGTTAAACATGCAAACGTTTCAAAATCAGTTATCTTATATGAGCGATATAAGCAGTGGAAAAAATATTGGCACTAAACATTTAGAGATATTAAGAGCAAACCAATCCATAAAATGTTAAGCAGGCATTGGTATTAAGTCCTGCTGATTACTGAAGCAGTCCTAGAGGCAGGAGTGTATTTAATCAAACCTGATTAATCGGGGTCGGAGAGTGATGTTCAATGAAGGTAGCCAGCTCTTCCGGGACAGTAAAATCTTTCGTTTGGTTGTTCAAGGTCACTCTTAGACGAGCTGGATACATCATGCCGAATCTGGCGTTCAAGGCTTTGAGCTGCGGCCTGTAGGAAAGGAGTTGCTTGTGACGCGAGGCTGTGGTCTTGCTCAAATCTGGGAAAATCAATATGGTGGCTCCCTCGTGCTGCAGCGGTGCTTTAATCTTAGCTCGTTGAAGGATATCTAGTACATGCTGGTACCTCAGTAATTTAAGGACCACCGGTCTCGGGTGGCGGTCAGCAGGCAGACGGGAGGAAGGCACCCGATGAGCGCGTGCTATCTCGAAGTCGCGCTGGAAAGTTAAGTCAAGCAGCTTAGGTAGGAGCATTTCAAGATGTTTTATTAACTCACTGTCTCTCCCATTTTCAGGGAGACCCAGAATTCTTAAATTGCAGCGTCTAGAACGGTTGTTGCTATCTTCCAGTTCCTGTTCTAATATGGTAATGCGGTTAGTGTGCCTGCGGAGCTCAGCAATTTGCAGGGAGGACGCCTCCATCTTGGTCTCCAGGGAGCTGACACGTGTTTGCACTTGTGCAAAATCGGCCGTTAACGCGGTGAGCTTATCATTAATTTCATCAGTGCTCACTTTCGTGTCGGCTGCTAGTTCTTTTAGCTCTCTTAGTTCAGTCAGGATTTCACGATTTGTGTCTTCAGCCGCGGGGGGAAGAGGTGTCTTCGATGGGGAGACGGGATCGGGCTTATGCCTCTTACCCACCTTTTTATCGGACATCGCAGCGATTCAGGCTTAAAATGCTTTGCTGAGTCAGTGCACGACACCAGTAGCTGAATGTGGAACCGTACCAGGCTGAAAATTCGCTCAGTTTAATAGCGAAGTTTGCTCATAAGAACGGGAGATTGCGGGAGCTTAGGTCTCAGGCAGCCATCTCATGCGGGCTCAGCAGCGCCCCCCCGAGTAGATCTAATCTAATCTAATCTAATCTAAATCTTGGGTTTATATACCGCATCATCTCCACAGGTGGAGCTCGACACGGTTTACATGGTTAGGAAGCAACGGAACTCCAGTGGATTTATAGAAGTAAGTAAGAGAGAGGTTAGGTGAGATAATAATAGGGAGGGGACGGGTTACGTTTTGGAGAAGAGCCAAGTCTTCAGAAGCTTACGGAATGGTAGAAGGGGGCTCAAGTTGCGGAGAGGGGAAGGGAGACTATTCCAGAGCTGAGCGATTCTGAAGTGGAGGGAGGACCCGAGTTTACCGACGAGGGAGATACCCTTTGAGGAGGGGAAGGATAGTTTTAATTTTTGCGTGGATCTGGTGGAGAATGGATTTGAGGAATTCCAGGATAGAGGAATAAGAGGTGGAAGGATGCCGTGGAGCATCTTGAAGGTTAAGCAGGCACATTTAAAATGGACCCTGGAGATGACAGGAAGCCAGTGCAGCTTGGACAGGAGTGGAGAGACATGGTCAAATTTGCTTTTTGAGAAGATAAGTTTGGCCGCGGTGTTCTGGATTAGTTGGAGTCTGTGGAGGCTTTTCTTTGTTAAGCTAAGGTAGATGGAACTGCAAGATCTGTTTTAATTTGCACAAGAGGATTGTGTTTCATAATTATCATGAGTGGCCATTACTTTTTGCTTACAAAGGAGTGGGGTTTTTTTTAGATTGTTTACTTTAAAGTTTAATAATACTTTGTGTATGTCATATATGTTTGAAACAGAAACATGATGGCAGATAAAGGCCAAATGGCCCATCCAGTCTGCCCATCCGCAGTAACCATTATCTCTTTCTCTCTCTGAGAGATCCCACTGCCTATGCCAGGCCCTCTTGAATTCAGACACAGTCTCTGTCTCAACCTGAGAACAGAAACTTGAGGCCCACCACTGGTCACATCCCTTTCCTCAGAGCGATCTCCATTGATCATGACCCTCTGTCGCCTTCCACTCAACTAATTCTTGACCCAGCCCATCACTTTGGGACCCATCGCAAGGGCACTCAGTTTATTTATTAGACGTTTGTGTGGAACACTGTCAAAGGCTTTGCAAAAATCTAAATACACCACATCTAGTGCACATCCTCTATCCAATTCTCTGGTTACCCAGTCAAAGAAATTGATCAGATTTGTCTGACAAGACCTACCTCTGGTGAATCCATGTTGCCTCTGGTCCTGTAATCCACCGGATTCCAGAAACTTCACCATTCTGTTTTATAAGCGTTTCCATTAATTTGCTTACCACAGAAGTCAGACTTACCGGCCTGTAATTCCCTCCTTCTTCCTTACTTCAAATCTCGATAAATAAAGTACATTATATCCATTGCTTGCAAAGCTGTGTTTATATATGACTACTAGTCTTTAAGCCCGTTACATTAACGGGTGCTAGAATAGATGTGTCTGTCTGTCTGTGTTTCTTTAGCTCTCTCTCCTTGGCCGCTGTCTGTATCGTTCTGTCTCCCCCTCCCCCCCCCGAGCAAAGCTGTCTGTCCCCAGCACACCTCCCCCCAAAGCAGCCCCCTTTCCCTATCTTTCCATGGCCCCTTCTGTCTCCCCCCAGCACACCCCTCCCCCCAAAGCAGCCCCCTTTCCCTCTCCCTGTCTCTCCATGGCCCCTTCTGCCTTCCCCCCCAGAGCAAAGCTGTTTGCCTCAAGCACACCTCTCCCCCCAAAGCAACCCCCTTTTCCTCTCCCGCTGACTCTCTCTCTGGCCCCCTTTCTCTGTCTGTCTTTCTGGCCCTCTCCCTGCCCCTGTCTTTCTTTCTTTCTGTCTCCCTCCCTCCCTCCCGCTGTCTATCTGTCTGTCATTTTTCCCCATTTCCCTGTGCAGCAGCATTTCCATCCCACTTCCCTATGCAGCAGCAACAGCATTTCCCTCCTATCTCCCCCCCCTTTCCTGTGCAGAAACAGTAGCAGCATTTTCCCCCATCCCCCTTTCCCTTCTCTTACCTTCTCTTCCCTGCTCCGTTCGGCCCCTCGATATGGCCTGCTCCTGACTCTCCCACCGCCGACAAACCTCAAGGCTCCAGCCGCGTAGGCAGCACTTTAAACACGCTGCTCTTTGGCCTTCTACTGCCGATTTCCTCTGCCGCGTCTGTCTCCGATGTGTCATCAGAGACGACGGCAGAGGAAATCGGCAGTAGAAGGGCGAAGCAGCGTGTTTATAATGCTGCCTACGCCGCTGGAGCCGGGAGGTTTGTGGAGGGCTGCTGGAGCCGCCTACGCCGCTGGAGCCAGGTTTGGAGAGCCGTGCGCCTTCAGCCCCCGCATGCGCCCTGAGGTTTAGAATGTTGCCACAGAAGCACACCTCAGGGCACCAGCGCTCACTAATTTTTAAGAGCGCATGCGCCTCTAGCTTTTTATTATTATTGATTTTTGGGGAAGGGGGTCCATAGCTTTCATCAGATTTTTTTTAAAATTCTTTATTGATTTTTCAGACTCCAAATGCGCAATAAATTATTCACATTTTTACACATTATATACTTAAAGGGGGTCCGTGACTCAAAAAAAGTTAAGAATCAAAGGTCTAGTTGGAAGTCTTGGCCACCAGAATGTCCAACTCGATGACCAACTTTAGGACGTCCAACTTTATTCCCCATTTTTTTACCACAACACTGTCCAAGTTGAAAATGTCCAAATGAAGCCCATTTGGACGTGGGAGAGGCCAGCTTTCTAATGACTGGCTTCACAGACATGCCAATAGAATATTAGGGCACATTAGAAGCCCTATTGTGAACTTCACATAAACAGTGCCAGAAGTACATCTCACCATAACCCCTCTTATAGTGTATGGTGAGCCCTCCAAAACGCCCCCAAAACCTACTATACCCACTTGTCCACCATCCTAATAGCCCTTATGATTGCCGGTGACACCTATAAGGCTATATAGTAGGGTTTTTGTGGGCTCACACTTTCCACCATAAATGGAGTGGCTAGAGTGGCTTTATAGGCCTGGCTCCTCCTCTCTATGGTTCACTAGCCCCACCCACCTGACTACTTAAGACACTTGTGTGATGCTCTACTCGGCTTTCCCATGCCAAGTGCTGCTGCTCTAGAGCCAGGTATGTACAGTTTCATTCAAAATTTTTTGGGGGTGTGGGAGGGGGATCAGTGACCACTGGGGTGAGTGTGTAGGGCTCATTGCTTAATCCTTCCAGTGGTCATCCATTCAGTTTGGATACCCTTTTGGCACTTAGATGCTTCTCAAACAGGTCTAGTTGAAAATGTCTAAGTTCTGTCTAGCAATTTATTTTTGAAAAAAACCCAAATTGAAAGAATAATCCAAACAACAAACGTTCACGAATTCTTTCACTGGACGAGGCTGACAGAGTGTGTTTGAGTAGATAAACTACATATCAAATCTAGGACGTCCTGAGAAAGGTTCAATTATAGTCTAATCCCACCCATGGCACGCCTACCAACACGCCCATTTCTACTCTGGACGCACAACGGGTAAGAAGTCCCGCTAGACGTCCAGAAAGTCAGTTTTGAACATGCCCACTTGAACGTTTTGACTCGTATGACGTCCAAGTACCAGTTTGTGCTGTCTTTTGAACGTCTAGCTTTTTTGAAAACAAGCCCCCATCGGTTATAAGCGAGAAAGGAGTATTTAGATAGAAGAGAGAGCGTACAGAGGTTAGAAAATAAGGGAATAAGTTGAAGAACGTTGCCCATGAGGTCAGGCTGGTGCTTGAAAATGATCTCAGCTAGGTGTCGGAGTGAATAAACATGTCTTGCTATAGTATATGCAACCAGGTGTCACTTCTTGTGTATTTGACTTGCAAATGTAAAAAAAAAAAGGAACGTCTATTGGAACTAGATCCTCTATATTTCCTACTAGGATAAACACATTATATCATAAGCATGACATATTGTGACCTGTTTTAACTGTATATTATGTATGTTAACCTATAACCCATTCTGAGCTCATTGGGGAGAACGGGAGAGAAAATTAATAAAATATGTTGGCAAAAGGAGGAAAACTAGAAATGGAATTGAAAGATGCCAAGAACAGCTTTGTGGAGCGCGATGAGGATAAATCTAACATGCTAAACATATACTTCTCTTTGGTGTTCCCAGAGAAAAATCCTGGAGAAGGACCGCGGTGGGCTGCCAAGGATATATCTGGGAATGGTGCGGATATTGCAGCGTTCACCAAACAAAAGCATTTATAAACCACTTGAAACTATGAAAGTGGACAAAGCTATGGGGCTGGGTGAGACGCATCCCAGAATTCTGGTTGCCGCGTCTCACAAAAGATGCGGAGGGGCATTTTCAATATGATGTCCAAATCTGAGTCTAGAAGTTTTGCGGAACATGCACAAAAACCCAGCAGCAAAAGGGACCAGGCCATTTCTCAGATGTACTCATCCTCAGGGCGTCTATCTTTCCGAACTGGGTGTTTTTTTGTTTTTTTAAAAATTTTTTTAAAAGAACACGTCCAAAAAAACCCCCACACTCAACAAGTCTTTGGGGTGTAGGAGGGGGGGGGGCAGCATTTTTAGTAGACTGGCCACATAGACATCCCAGCAGAGCAGTGGAGAACCCTAAGGGGTATTGTAGTGAACTTCACATAAAAAGACCCAGGTACAGATCTTACCATCTAAGGATGGGGTGCAAAAATCCAAAGGAGATGACTAAGATAGGGGGTGAGATATTGACAAGCACAGCTCACAAGAGAGACCTTGAGATGATGGTCTGCAAAAATCCAAAGTAGATGTCCAAGATAAGAGGCGAGAGATTGACAAGCACAGCTCACAAGAGAGACCCTGAGATGATGGTCTGGAAAAATCCAAAGGAGATGTCCAAGATAGGAGGCGAGAGATTGACAAACACAGCTCACAAGAGAGACCTTGAGATGATGGTGTCTGAGGATCTCAAGGTGGCAAAACAGCGTAACCAAGCAGTGGCTTGGCTGCATATAGAAGGGTATAACCAGCAGAAGAAAGGAGGTGTTGATGTCCCACTTGGAGTATTGTGTTCAGTTTCGGAAGCTGTATCTCACTAAGGACGTAGAAAGACTTATGCCTCCTTTTACTAAGCTGCGGTAGTGTTTTTAGCGCGCGCTGCAGATTAGTGCATGCTAACCCCCGCGCTACGTGGAAAAACTCATGCCAGCTCAATGGAGGTGTTAGTGGCAATTTAGCACGTGCTAAAACCGCTAGTGCAGCTTAGTAAAAGGAGCCCTTAAAGTGGTTCAGTGAAAAAGAATGAGAAGATACTAGATGAACTAAGATTTATGCTCTTATGCCCTAGGAGGGATAGGAGCAATATGATACGGGCATTTAAATATTTGAAAGGGATTGTTGCAACTTGTTTTTCAAACACTGCCTGGCAGGAAATATCCAGGTTTGTTGGACTCCCTTACGTTTCTTGAACAGTAATGCCCTGGTAGTCCCATCTGTTCATGAAATTCACCGCAAGGAATAAAAGGAATCTATATTTTTTGTGCGTGGACCTCAATTATGGAACCAATTACCCAAACAACTATGAGGGGTTGGTGATGTTGACTGTTTCAAGATTTTGTTGAAAAAGTTTTTGTTTATGGTGGTATATCAATGATGATTTTCTAGATTTTTTTTAATGAAGTGTTTTGAAGTTTATTGTAACTAGTCTTTAAGCCCGTTACATTAGCGGGTGCTAGAACATATGTGTGTGTGTCTGTCTTTATTTCTTTCTCTCTCTCTCCTTAGCCGCTTTCTTTCTTTCTGCCTTTCTTTTTCCTTGGCTGTCCATCACCACCCCTTGCCTGCTCCCCCTGTCCATTTTCCCTTCCTTTTACCTCCCCTGTGTCCACCACCACCCCTTCACTGCTCTCCTTATGCAGCAGCAGCCCTTCTCCCTTTGTTTTACCTCCCCCCTGTCCAGCAGCACCTCTTTCCTTCTCCCCCTGTCCAACATTAGTCCTCTGTTCCTTTTTCTTCATCCCCCCTGTCCATCAGCATCTCTTTCCTTCTCCCCCTGTCCAGCAGTAGGCATCCCTTCCTTTTTTATCCCCCCTCCTCCTTCTTATCCCTATGATATTCTTACCTTGCTCTCCCCTGATCAGAGGTTTCCGACAGCCGCCCAGTTGCACCCATTGGAAAAGTTTCCACTGCTGCATCCCGCACCCCTCCTGACGCGGCTCCCGCTGTCCTTTCTGTCTGTCTCTGTCCCTGGTCCCCTTTGCCTGTCTGTCTTTCTGTGTATCTCCCTGCTCCTGTGTCTTTCTTCTTTTCTTTCTGTCTCCCTTCCTCCCTCTGTCTGTCTGTCTAAAGCAGCATTCCCTCCCCCTCCATTTCCCTCCCCCCCCACCAGTTCCCTGTGCAGCAGCATTAGCGTTTCCTCTACCCCCCCCCCCTTTCCCTTCCCGCGGTCCGGACTACAAAGGTGGTGATTCCAGCAGCGCTTGCATCAGTCTCCACACGCTGCTTCGGGTCCTTCTACTGCCCTGATTTACTCTGGCACGTCCCTGATGACATCATCAGAGACGCAGCAGAGCAAATCAGGGCAGTAGAAGGGCCCGAAGCAGTGTGTGAAGACTGATGCACACGCTGCTGGAATCGCCATTCGGGCCTGCGGGAAGAGAATGGGGGGTGGCAAAGTAGGAACGGAGATCGGCGTCTGGCTGTGGTCTGGCTTACGGTGCTGGAATCGTCATTTGGGCCCGAGGGAAAAGAAGGGGTGGGTGGCAAAGGAGGAACGGAGATCGGCGGCGGCAGGAGGAACGGAGATCGGCGTCTGGCTGCGGTCTGGCTTGTGTAGAGCAGGGAGGCTGTGACGTACTAAGCGAGCAGGTGGTGACGTAAAACGCGCGCATGTGCACTCATGTTTCCGTGACAGATCAGGGAACACGACTTTTGAGTGCGCATGTGCGGCTTAGCATTTTATTATATTAGATTGCTGTGTTATGTATTTGTCAGATGCTATTATACAAGCATTTCTATAAGATGATACAGGCTATGTGAACCTTTTGAGATTTAGCTCCGTTATTGAAAGCACTTATGTGTGTTCTGATTATCTGAAGAAGACACTGCGAAACGGGCTCGTCAGAATCAGAATGAGTTTCTAGAATAAGTTGATTGATACCATTCAGATAAGTAGATTTTTACGTTTTGATATCAATTATATACTATAAGCATAATTTTGCACAGCATGAGTTTTTCACATTAATTGGGGGTGGTGGAGGAAGGCCAGTTATTGAAACTGTTGTCCGTAATGGCTGAATGGCCATTGGGCTGGTACGTGAAAACAGACATACAGTATGGTCTGAGGCCTTTCCTCCTTGCCACCGACTATCTAACCTTTTAGGGAATATGCTAGATGATTGATGTATTTATTCAGTCTTATATTTGAAGAATATTTTTGTTTAGATTTATGTATTTGTCTGTCATAATTTATGTATGTCTGTTGGAATCTGCCTAGAAATCTTGATAGAGTGGTGACGCTCTTCCAGTCCGAGTATTGTCCATTTACCCCCATTCTCTGTTTCTTATGCTCCAGCCAGTTTTTAATCACCCTCGATTCCATGGCTCGCAATTTTCCGAAATAGTCGTTCATGTGGAACCTTGTCAAACGCCTTCTGAAAATCCAGATATACAATGTCGACTGGGTCGCCCTTGTCTATCTGCCTGTTTACTCCCTCGAAGAAGTGCAGCAAGTTCATCAAGTTCATCAAGCAAGATCTTCCTTTGCTGAAGCTGTGCTGGTTGGTCCTCATCAGATTGTGGCTGTCAAGGTGATCAATGATGCAGTCCTTTATCAGCGCTTCTACCATCTTTCCTGGTACCAAGGTCAGACTCACCGGTCTGTAGTTTCCTGGATCTCCCCTTGAACCTTTTTTGAAGATCGGCGTAACATTCGCCACCTTCCAGTCTTCTGGAATCTTTCCCGATTTGATCAACAGATTGGCTATTAGTTGAAGCAGTTCAGCTATAGTCCCTTTCAGTTCCTTGATAACCCTCAGATGGATTCCATCCAGTCCTGGGGATTTATCGCTCTTAAGCCTATTGATCTGCCTGCATACCTGTTCTAGACTGACCATCAACCCTGTCACTTAATCTGCCACTGCCCCAGGTACCACCACAATTGCTTGTAGATCAGTGGTTTCCAACCCTGTCCTGGAGGTCCCCAAGGCCAGTTGGGTTTTCAGGATAGCCCTAATGAATATGAATGAGAGAGATCTGCATATAATTGAGGTGCCAGGCATGCAAATCTGCTCCATGCATATTCGTTAGGGCTATCCTGAAAAACCAACTGGCCTTGGGGTCCTCCAGGACAGGGTTTGGAACCACTGCTGTAGATTGTGAGCTTACTGGGACAGATAGGAGGGAGGACCTGATTTCTGCTTTTGGATGAATCTCTTCATGAAAAGGTGGTTAATAAGTCTCAATAAATAAACACAAAGGGATCTTCTATGGAGAGAGAATGAAACCAAAGTTAGTGATGCTTATACAGCAAATCTAGCAATTGGAAAATAAAGCCAATGCCAGGTAGACGTCTACAGTTTGTGCCCATTCATGGGTGGACACATCTAGAAGGTTGGAGTGGGGCTTCAAGGGCTGCTTCAGTAGTAGGGGAACAAGGCCAGATAGGCTTCCATGTCCTGAAAAAGGTAGGGACGGAAACTGTGACGAAGGACCGAGCAACACCTGAAGAATGGTCTGAAACTTGCAGCTAAGATTTAAGTCTGGTGTAGAGCAAGGCTGGTTCTAATTGGATTCAACAGAAGATGGATAATGACTACGCTATAGCATTAAGAACTTTTATCTTTGACTTTGTGTCACTTGCATTTTGATAATTGAACCATCTGGACTTTTACGATTTTAGGATGGTAATTTCCTGGTTCGTCTTCTACATTTGTATACATGATGTAGGGATTTTAGCGGGTTTGTATGTTGGGTGACTGTGCATCTGTTTGTGATATGTTATATTTATACGAGGCTCATTTTATAAATAATGCACACTAATTTTTTTAATTTACATGTTTTATTTTTTTTCAAGTATTTCTTTAAAATCCTTCCATATAGTCTCCCTGCTTTGCAATGACTGAGTCCCAACGTCCGGGAAGCTTCAGTATTCCATTCAAAATACCGTTGTTGTTCTGTTGCCGAATGGCTCGGGTACCGGCAGAAAAAAGCTCTTCCAAAGATGCAAAACAATGTCCACGCATAGGTTGTTTGAACTTTGGAAAAAGGTTGAAGTCTGGTGGACTCATGTCTGGACTGTAGGAAGCATGAGGTAACACCTCCCAACCGCATTTGTGTAGTTTTTCAATGACGACATTCCCTATGTGCGGGCGAGCGTTGTCGTGAAGAATGAGTGGCTCAGCCAAGAGCAACTGAGGTCGAGTTTTGTGCATTTTTCTATGTTTTTTTTTGCAAAAAAATCATAATACACTGCTGTGACACTTCTTCTACATGGAACTTTGTCTGTGATGATGATGCCTTCATGATCATAAGCAAAAATCATCAATTTTTGACTTATGATTGAGTTTGTCAAAATTTTTTTGGTCGTGGGGAAGATGGAGCTCTCCACTCATAATTGAAAAACTATGCAAGTACGGCTAGGAGGTGTTACCTCATGCTCCCTACAGTCCAGACATGAGTCCACCAGACTTCGATCTTTTTCCAAAGTTGAAACAACCTATGTGTGGACATTCTTTTGCATCTTTGGAAGAGCTTTCTTCCGCCGGTACCCGAGCCATTCGGCAACTGAACAAAAACGGTGTCTTGGATGGAATAATGAAGCCTACCGGACATTGGGACTCGGTCATTGTAAAGCAGGGAGACTATATTGAAAGATTGTACAGAAATAATTGAAAAAAAATAAAACATGTAAATTTTTTAAAAATAGTGTGCATTATTTATGAAATGACTCTCGTATAATAATATTTATTGAATTTGTATGACATTTAATGCTTGTATTATGATACACAGAGTTCTTTATTGAGAGTAGCTAAGATTTAATGCCAAGAAATACAAGGTCATACATATTGGCTGCAAAATCCAAGGAAACATACAGTTTAGGGGTGAAGAACTTTTGTGCACGAAAGAGAAGCGGGATTTGGGTGTGATTGTATGTGATGATCCTAAGGTGGCCGAAAAAGTAATGGTGAAAGCAAGAAGGATGCTAGGGTGCTTAGGAAGAAATATGGCCAGTAGGAAAATGAAGGTATTGATGCCCCAGTATAAGACTCTGGTGAGACCTCATTTAGAATATTGTGTGCAATTCTGGAGGCCGCACCTTCAAAAAGATATAAAAAGGATGGAGTCGGTCCAGAGGAAGGCTACTAAAATGGTGCGTGGTCTTCGTCATAAGGCGTATGGGGACAGACTTAAAGATCTCAATCTGTATACTTTAGAGGAAAGGCGGGAGAGGGAAGATATGATAGAGATGTTTAAATACCTACATGGCATAAATGCGCATGAGTTGAGTCTGTTTCATTTGAAAGGAAGCTCTGGAATGAGAGGGCTTAAGGATGAAGTTAAGAGGTGACAGGCTCCAGAGTAATCTAAGGAAATACTTTTTACAGAAAGGGTGGTAGATGCGCAGAAAAGTCTCTAGGTAGAGGTGGTGGAGACAAAGCTTGTGTCTGAATTAAGAAAGTGTGGGACAGGCACGTGGGATCTCTCAGGGAGAGGAGTAGATAGTCTGCCCATCCAGTCTGCGGATGGGCGGACTGGATTGGCTATTTGGCCTTTATCTGCTGTCATGTTTCTAATATGCAAATGTACAGTCTATCACATCATCCTATATGCTATGAGTTTACCTTATTGGGCGGTCCAAATGCACCATGCAAGTCTTTATCTGCTATCATCTTCTATCTTACTGCATAAGTTGTAGCAGCAGGTACATTAGGTATCCCAGCAGAGGGCGCAATATACCATTCCAAGAGCTAAGGGAAATAAACATAATAGCCTTACTGGGTCAGACGTGAATTAAAGCCAGTAGGTGGCACTATAATACAAGAATTAAGGAAATGAAACCTCTGAAGTGATGGAAGCCCAGTGGCCATCTAGCTCCTACTTTTTCAGAGATCAGGATGGAACATTTTGAAAGAGGTGTAGGACAAGCTGCCTTGACTCCTGACTCTCCCCTGACCCCAGGACTCAAAACACAGATGCAAATAATGCTGAGACTCTGATGAAAGCTACATATGGACCAGTCTGTACTTTATGTGCTGGTTATGTTAATCCTTTAAAAAAAAAAAAGAAAAACAACCAGTTTCTAACTGAATTAAGTATTGCTAGATTTTATGTATGGCTTGTTAAAATGAAATTTAAGTTTTACCCCAGTGTGCATTATATGACCTGAAATCAGGGGAAGCTGTGGCTCACTGGTAGAGCTGCTGTAAGATCAAATCCCACTGCTGCTCCTTGTGACCCTGGGCAAGTCACTTAATCCTCCAGTGCCCACCACCTTGAATGCAAAGCCACAAAAAGGTGGTATACAAGTCCCCATTCCCCTTCATCAAGCCCAGTATCCAGTTTCCAACAGTGGCCAACCCAGGTCCCAAGAACCTGGCAGAAACCCAAAGAGTAGCAACATTCCAGAGCTGAGATTGTGATGTCATAATGCCTCATTCCACCAATGCCTAACAGCCAGCCTCATCAGTGATGTCACAATGGCTCGATTGCCCTATACTTAGCTCACATAAGAACATAATTGTCATACTGGGACAGATCGAAGGTCCATCAAGCCCAGTATCCTGTTTCCAACAGTGGACAACTCAGGTCCCAAGTACCAGGCAGAAACCCAAAGAGTAGCAACATTCCAGAGCTAAGATTGTGATGTTATAATGCCTCATTCTACCAATGCCTAAGAGCCAAGCTCATCAGTGATGTCACAATGGCTCGATTATCCTATACTTGGTCCACATAAGAATTGAAGGTCCATCAAGCCCAGTATCCGGTTTCCAACAGTGGCCAACCCAGGTCCCAAGTACCTGGCAGAAACCCAAATAGTAGCAACATTCCAGAGCTCAGATTATGATGTCATAATGCTTCGTTCCACCAATGCCTAAGAGCCAGCCTCATCAGTGATGTCACAAAGGCTTCATTATTTTATACTCGGCTCACATAAGAATGGCCATACTAGGACAGACTAAAGGTGTGTCTCACTGGTAGAGTTGCAGCCTCTGCACCCAGAGGTCGTGAGATCAAATCCTGGTGCTGCTCCTTGTGACCCTTGGGCAAGTCACTTAATCCTCCAGTGCCCACCACCTTGAATGCAAAGCCACAATAAGGTGGTATGCAAGCCCCCATTCTCCTTCCCCTAATTCAAAAAGTTGATTTGGCAAATACAGCCTTTAAAGATAGGGATGGGGGAGAAGGAGTGGAGCCAGCTGCAACTCTCTGACAGGACCCTGGGGGCTTTAACACCCACTCAGGAAAATACAAAGATCTTCTTAGACTTCCAAAAGCTTGAAATATGGAGATAATAACTTGGAAATAAGGCTTGATAAAAAATACTTGTAGGTGAGACTTTTTTTTTTTTTCTTTTTCTGAGCTAAAGTAATCTATCTGTAACCAGCTTTTAAGAGTTATCTTTTTATCTATTTTAAGAAGTTTCAGGATGTGTGGAAACCATTGACAAAGTATTGTAAAGATTAATTTGAATTTGTTTCCCTTATATTTATCAACTTAAGGTATAGGGAGGGGGGGAAGTTTATTATTATATGTTTTATATGATAATGGAATATATGGGAGGGAGGAATGGGAAAGGGGAAGGGATAAGAATTTATGAAATATATCAATGATTGTTTGTAAGTGATGTATTTAGTGTTAATATGAATGAATATATTTAACACTTAATGTATTTTTGAAAATGAATAAAGAATAATAATTTAAAAAAAAGAGTTATCTTTTTATCTAGTTACCTTTATCATTAACTTATAGAGTGAAAATTTTAAAAAGTTAAAAGCCAGCAAACTGTCTCAAAATTATTTATGGAAGGAGAAACGGGCTGCACCTGCTGACCTGAAAAAGCTTGTCGCGGTAGTCTAATAAATAGCTATCACCTGCAACTTGCTTGTTGACCCTTATTTCCAAGTATTTAAGTAGACTGATATGGCAGCCGTGAATATTTGCTCAATAAAATAACTTTGAACACTACACTAATAACTTCTCACACATGTAATGCTAAACAGTGACTTCCCCCCCCTAAAGAGCTGCAGCTTTAAATGAATCCCTATAACAGTAGCACATTTTTGTGAGAGGAGGTATCGGCGAATAACAGTGCTCTCCAAGGCACTGATTAAATGACAAATCGATGTCGTTAATCGGCTTTACTGTCACTGAAAATTCACATCATTCTGCTTCTCTAGTGCAGGGGTGTCAAAGTCCCTCCTCGAGGGCCGCAATCCAGTCGGGTTTTCAGGATTTCCCCAATGAATATGCATGAGATCTATTTGCATGCACTGCTTTCATTGTATGCTAATAGATCTCATGCATATTCATTGGGGAAATCCTGAAAACCCGACTGGATTGCGGCCCTCGAGGTGGGACTTTGACACCCCTGCACTAGTGAAATATTGTGTGATTGTGAAGCAAAACTATAATCCAGGGATAGGGAACTCCGGTCCTCGAGAGCCGTATTCCAGTCGGGTTTTCAGGATTTCCCCAATGAATATGCATTGAAAGCAGTGCATGCAAATAGATCTCATGCATATTCATTGGGGAAATCCTGAAAACCCGACTGGAACACGGCTCTCGAGGACCGGAGTTCCCTACCCCTGCTATAATCAGTGTACGTATAAAATGCAGTGTGCTGCCCCACTGAGTCAACTTGCACAAAAATAATAAGCTTAATCAGGCCCAAAACAAGTCCTCAAATAAGTACAATACGCTTATTTGGGTAAGTCCCCCTCGAAGTTGGTGACAAATCCGACGAGGCCCCTGTTTCACATTCTTCTTCGGTGATTTTTTGCATCCAAGGCCAGATTAAAGGGTAGGCCCGATAGGCATGTGCCTCGGGCCTGAGAAGATTAGGGGGGCCCGATGCACTGCTCTGATGATGTCACATCATCTATTGCAGCGCCGAGTAGTTCTTTCTTCTCCCCCCTCCCCCGAGCCAGCACCATCTCTCTCATCCCCCTCCCCCCCCTCGGGACTAGCAACCGCCCTCTCTGATCCAGCAGCACCCATCTCTCTTATATCTCCAGGGCCAGTAACACCCCTTTCTATCCCCCAACCGACCCTCCTTCCTTCTGCTCCCATTCAGTTCTCTCACCGTCTGGATCGCTGCAGATAATGGAAGCCCAGCTATTCCTATGCGCAGACTCGTGACCCTTGGCTAGGCCGCACCCCACCTCCGAGGAAATAGGAAGCTGCACAGAGGAGGCAGGGCACAGCCTAGCCAAGGGTCATGATTCTGCATATAGGAATAGCTGGGCATCCATTATCTGCAGCAATCCAGACAGTGAGAGAATGGAATGGGAGCGTGGTGCCGACTCGGGGGGCAGAAGGAAGGAAGGAAGGTCGGTTGGGGGATAGAAAGGAGAATTGCTAGCCCTGGAGATAGAAGAGGAATGGTTGATAGTCCCGGTGATGGGGAGGAATGAGACAGAAGGGTGCTTCTGAATTGGGAGAGATGCTGTGCTGCTGGCCCTGGGGACAGGAGAGGGAAAGATGCTGCTTGCCCTGGGGACAGGACTCTGTGAGCAGGATGAGAGGGAAAAACTGGGAGGGGAGGGGAGAGGGAAAAGGTACTGTTGGCCCTGGGGACAGGAGAGGGAAAGATGCTGCTTGCCCTGGGGGAAGGGAGTGCTGCTAGAACTGTAGAGAAGATTGAGGGGTACTGCTGGACCTGGGAGGGAAGGTGAGCAGGAGGGGTGCTTCTGGATGTGAAAGAGGGAGTGCTACTGGACCTGGGGAACAGAATGACAGGTGCTGCTGAAGTGGGAGATGGAGAGGTGCTGCTGGGCTGAGGGAGGGAGAGGTGCTGCTGGATCTAGCGGAATGGAGAAGGCAAGGTGCTGCTGAACTGTAGGGGGGGAGAGTGTGACTGTATTGAGGGGCAATGGAGAAGGAAAGAAAGACTGAATCGGGGTAAGAGAAAGGACGAGACACTGGATTGCAGGGGAGAGCAAGGAATAGATAGGGAAAGATATTAGCCCTTGGGTGAGGGGGGGGGAAGCAGAAGGGAAGAGAGCGGGAAGAAGGGGCACAGAGAAGATTCTGGACATGGAGGAGCATAAAGACAATATTTACTGATCACAGAGGGAGAGACAGAGACTGAGGGCATATCTTGAATATGGGGAGAGAAGGAACAAGGACACAGAGGGGATATGCTGGACACAACAGTGGTAGGAGGGAGTTATCAGGCTTATCAGGGATTGTCAGAGGGATGGAGACTCCTGCAGCGGGAAGGAATGGGTATCCCTCCTGCCATCCTTCAGTTCGGGGATCTTTTTTAAAATTTGCGTTGGGGAGGAGGAGCTGTCGAGCCTTACTTTCCTGTCAGTGGCTAAGCCAACCAGCGCTCAGGCACTGGCCAAAAAACAAGGCTACAACAGCTCAGACCCTGTTGGAAAGATTTGGCTGCAAATGTGGCACAACGAGGTTAAGGAATCATCTGGCGATGATGCAGAATTGATAACTTAATAAGAATAACTTAATTTTTCTATTCCGCCAATGCCCAAAGAGTTCTAGGCTTTTAACAAAGTAAGAGGACAATCATCGATCAAATGCTCATTTCATAGACAGAAAAATACCTATTGTAGCTAAATGTAACACCTAACTGCAACAGTGACCTGAGCAGGCGGGGGCCCCAGTTCCTGTGCACTCTGGGATAGAAATTCTGCTCTCTCTCAACAGTGACCCAGGTCTAAGTATCCAGTGTGCTTCAGACTAGACTAGAGGTTCTCAACCCAGTCACTGTGACACTCCCAGCCAGAGAGTTCATCAACATATACAATGAATATGCATGGGAGAAATTTGCATGCGCTGCCTCCATTTTGGAGACTTGACATCCTGGGTTTGTCCCAAGGACTGGGTTGAGAAAAGGCGCAGAGGACCCAATGCACAATGCTCCGACGCCAAGGTAATTATTACCATGGTGGGAGCGACTTTTCCCCAATGGATGAATGACATGCAAATGATATGCACACTTATTCGCGTGAAGCAGCACCTGCGAAAGGGGGAGGAACTACACTTGGCGCTTGTTCAGAAGAGCAATTGCTAGCACAGCTCCTCGTCCTTCCTGCGGTGGCGTAGCGGGGGTGATGCCCGGGGGGTGGCGCCCCTCTCCCACCCCTTCCCTGGCACACGCGCACCCCTTCCCTAGACCTTTTTATCTTTGGCGCGGTCAGCCACAAAATAGCTGTTCGTGTCAGCTTGGGTGCTCTCCGATGTCACTTCCTAGGTGTGGGTCCCATTGTGACATCACTTCCTAGGTTACATCACTTCGGTGCTCTCCGATGTCACTTCCTAGGTGTGGGTCCCAGAAATGACATCAGTGTTGCTGCTCGCACCGAAGATATAAAGATACCGGGGTGGGGGGAGGGAAGGGGCATGCACGCGGCAGGGGGTGAAGAGCAGAAGGGATACTAGCACCCTGAGGAAAACCACGCCCCCCTCATTATGCCACTGCCTGACTGCCCAAACTGTCAAAAAAGGAGCCCCTGCTCTCCCTCCCTGCCAGTTCAGCTGATTGCACCAGGGATTCCCCTGCCGTGATCAGCCGAACTGGCAGGCAGGGAGAGCATGGGCTGCTTCTTTTTTTTTTTATGGCGCAGCTGAACACAACAGCTGCAACCATTAGAAAAAATAGTGGGCTGAGCCCTTCCACCCCAGAAAACAATGGGTTGGCCTCATGACCATACCCTCAACTGGGCCGAGACCCACACACACACCCGACAATTGGAAGGAATGCCCACTCCGTTCTGCCAGCAGGAGCACCCCTTCAAAATGACAGGCCTTTCCCTCCCTGGTGCATCCTCTGATCCATTAGGGTTCCCAATCCGTGCAGGCCCGATGAATTTACAAAACAAAAAAATTTAAATGAGGGTGATTGGAGGTACCCCCCCCCCCCCGACCGCAAGGATCGCTAGTGTGCAATCCCAACACATACGCAGACCATCTGTAGATGGTTTGCACATGCGTCTAAGAGCCGTGCCTTTTTTTTTTTTAACTTTTGCTAGCCCAGCGAGCCCATGGTTTTAACCCACTTTAAACCCGTGGATTGCAGGGAAGGGCAGGAGAGTCGGGGCGGCAGGCAGGAGAGATTCGGGGCAGATCACGAGATCAGGGCAAGCAGGAGCCAACAGGAAATCAGGGCAGGCAGGAGATCAGGGCTGAGACAGGGCAGGAGATCGGGGCAGGCAGGAGATCAGGGCTGAGACAGGGCAGCAAATCAGGGCAGAAGGCAGGGCAGTTGGAAAGGACCTCAGCTGTCGCTTATTTTTGGATCGGTCAGGCCAGTCAGTGTCCTTCTGGGTTTTTTTTTTAGTGAATCGCGTCCCTGCTTACTTTGCATGCCGTTCCCGTCATTTGCCTGCATGGATCGGAATTGGATCGGAGGAGAGGGTAAGTGAATCGGGCCGGAGTAAAATCGGGTCGCAAAGGGGTCGCAAACCAATCGGTATACGATCAGTTTGCTTAGTGAATCTACCCCTTGATGATAAGTGTCGATAATTGACTTTAACAAGCATTAATTTGGAATGGTGTAACTGACTTACAGCCCTATTCTATGCAGTTAGGGTTAGATTCTAGACAAGGTGCCTAAGTTAGGCGTTGCTAGGCGAGCGGCATCTAGCAAAGCCCAACTGAAATGCATGTGAAGCTTAATTTATTTTTTAACTGAGTTAATTAGCATTTTAATTGAAAATGCCATTAAAACAATTAAAAAGGCATTGATGAAAATTTCACGTGAATTTCAGTTAGACCCGCTGGGCGCTTGGTGATGCCTAAACCCAGGTGTCTAGTCACGCCTACTGGTGCCTAACTGAAAAGCAGGCGCTGTTATGGGCGAAGTATAGGCGTAGTTTGAGTTAGGTGCCACTGGGCCAGAAAAACCATGGCTTACATTACCCAGAGAGTGGTGAAAAACTGGAACGCTCTTCTGGATGCTGTCATAGGGGAAAACACCCTCCAAGGATTCAAGGCAAAGTTAGACAAGTTCCTGCTGAACCAGAACTTACGCAGTTAAGGCTAGTCTCAGTTAGGGCGCTGGTCTTTGAAAGCAACGGCAGGAGGGTGTCGTACAGTGAGAGATTGGAGAAACTGGGCCTCTTCTCCCTAGAAAAGAGGAGACTGAGAGGGGACATGATCGGAACATTCAAAATACTGAAGGGAATAGATTTAGCAGATAAAGACAGACTGTTCATCCTCTCCAAGGTAGAGAGAACGAGAGGGCACACTCTAAAGTTAAAACGGGATAGATTCCGGACAAACATAAGGAAGTTCTTCTTCACCCGGAGAGTGGTAGAAAACTGGAACGCTCTTCCGGAGGCTGTTATAGGGAAAAACACCCTCCAGGGATTCAAGACAAAGTAGATAAAGACAGGTTGTTCACCCTCTCCAAGGTAGGGAGAACGAGAGGGCACTCTCTAAAGTTAAAACGGGATAGATTCCGTACAAACCTAAGGAAGTTCTTCACCCGGAGAGTGGTAGAAAACTGGAATACTCTTCTGGAGACTGTTATAGGGGAAAACACCCTCCAGGGATTCATGATAAAGTTACACAAGTTTCCTGCTGAACCAGAACGTACGCAGGTAGGGCTAGTCTCAGTTAGGGCGCTGGTCTTTGATCAGAAGGCTGCCGCAGGAGCGAACTGCTGGGCACGATGGACCACCGGTCTGACCCAGCAGCGGTAATTCTTATGTTCTTATGGATGCCTACCTTGTAGGCACTTAGTGGTGTGATTGACATGCGGTAGATGCCACTTTTTCTAGGCACCTATGATCTAGGCACCACTTATAGATTTTAGCCTTTAGTGTCTAATTTATAGTGTGCACCTACAAGGGGGTATAGATAGTGGATGCTGTGGATCATCAATAATAATAAAACCCTTAGCGCACATGTGCATTTGAAATTCCGTGCCTTCGTGCCTCCACATGCGCAGTACACCATCTTGCCTTCTGAGAGCGAAGGGCGAGGGTGAAGGAAGGGAGAGACGGCCGTGGTCGGAAGGTGGATGTGACCGTCTGGAAGGAGAACCAGTGAAGAGAGATGGACATGTTCTGAGGGAACCAGACCGCCTCCATTTGGGAGTGACAGATGGGGTCGGAACGGTCCAGGAGCAGAGCCAAACGAGACCGGCCCGGTGAGGGCGAAGTTCACAGAAACTGTCACAATTTGAGTGAGAGAGCGCGTTCGCGAACGGGGAGGGGGGAGAGACTCCTGGGTGTGAAGGAATGGAGAGACAGAGGGGCATTGGAAAGGGTGTTGTGACTGGATTCACTTGCCCGGGAAGCTAAGGAGCCGGAGGTAAAAGGGAGGAGAGCTGCGATCAGACATCTTGCCTGCATCTCAGGGACGCATCCTATCTACCTCCACAATTGCCCCAGCTGGATAAGGCAAAAAAGCCGAATCCTCCCTCCCAACCGACTGGAAAGGAAATGAAATCTTTGCAGAGCAAGGGAGACAGAAAGAAAGAAAGACAGGCAGGGGGCAGGGAGAGAGACAGAAAGAAAGACAGACAGACAGCAAGAAAGGGGGGCAGGGAGAGAGAAAGAAACAGCTCGGCACCCCATTATGCTAAAAGTCTACACATCTATTCTAGCACCCGTTAATGTAATGGGCTTAAACACTAGTGTTTCTATAACCTTAAAACTCTATGACTTCACAACACAGGTGTAAAGAGCCTGAGCCAGTAGGGAGAGGAGGAGATAGCGGATTCTGCAGATGGGAAGACTGGATGGACCATTTGGCCTTTATCTGCCATCATGTTACTATAATGTTCTATGACATCACAACACAGGTGTAAAGAGCCTTAGCCAATTGGGAGAGGAGGAGATAGTGGATGGGCAGAGTGAATGGGCCATTTGGCCTTTATCTGCTGTCATCTTTATATAGGCAGGGCAGGGGGTGTGCTGAGCAGTCATGCACTAACTTTATAGAATACAGTCAACTTACGTGTGTCCACTGCCAGCATTTAAGTTCAAGCATTTACACCAGCCACTGACGTGGCACAAGTGGCTTATGACTAGGGTTACCAGATGTCTGGGAAAACCCAGACATGTCCTCTGTTCAGAGGACTGTTCAGGTGCTCGGATGGACTTTCCAAAACCCGTCAATTTGTCCAGGTTTTGGAAAGCCCCGATAAGCTCCAGCCGCATCTGGACGGCCTGTGAGTATGTGGCCAGAGTTCGACAGGGAAGTAGAGAGGAGGCTTTGCAGGGGCGGGGCTGGGGCAGAACAGGGCGAGGCTGGAGGCAGAACTGGGCAGGGCAGGGTCGGGGCAGGGTCAGAGGTGGAGCAGGGCAGGCCAATGTGTCCGGGGTTTTGTGGACCAAAATATGGTAACCCTACTCACGACTAAAGTTACACACTAAAATGCTGATTTTTACACTCGTCTTATATAACAGAAATTTATATAATGGCCAATATAGAATTTGAACTTAGCATTCAGCATACTAGTGCCTACCTCAGGGGTGGGTTCCTAAACATGCCCTGGGGGAACCCTAGCCAGTTAGATTTCAGGATATTTGTAATAAATATGCATGAGAGAGATTTGCATGCTAAGAAGGCAGTACAGTGTTCCCCCGGTCGTTCACAGTCGGCGGTTCGTGGTCCCGGTCATTCACAGTATTTTTGGACTGCGAACCGCCGACAAGGAGAGGGCAACGGGAGAGGCAGGAGAGAGCAGCCGGAGCGCCGTGAGTGCAGGAAATCACTCGCGGTACGCTCCGACCGCCTCTTCCTGCACTAAGTCGGGCCTTATCCAATCAGGAGCTGCTTCGACACGCAGCTCCTGATTGGATAAGACCCGACTTCGTGCAGGAAGCGGTGGTCAGAGCGTACCGTGAAAAACTGATCCCCCATGAAAAACTGTATTTACGGGTTTTTTTGAGATTCGTGGGGGTTCCTGGAATGGAATCCCAGCGAATCTCAGGGGAGCAATGTATATGCAAATCAACCTCATGAAAATTCATTGTGGGCATTCTGAAAACTGATTAGCTAGGGTAGCCCCAGAACAGGTTTGGGAATCACTGGCCTACGTTTAGACCACTGTTATTGAATTACCTCCTAAGACATTAAGATTCAAGAAGCCTAGCCCTGGCGCATTCACTTCTGAGTAAGCGAGAAAGTGTTTAAAACCTTAGTATCATTGTATAACTGAGAGGTGTAAGGAAGTCGCAATAAACTTCCTGGAAGACAGAAGGGATGGGAGAATATTATCGAACCATCTAAATAAACTATCAGGCTTCCATAAGCTACATTCCCCAAAAGAATTCCAGGGAGCAGAAGACATTGCTGGAAGGTAGAAGGAGGCTGACTCACAGGAAGTACATCTTTATGGAGAGGGTGTTATGGGTGCTTAAGATCACCGACCAGAAAAGGCAGACCCTGCCAAAGAGAATTCATCTGAAAACTGCCTATGTTGAAGAAGGTTAAGGCATTTTTCCATCGTCAACATTTTACAGTCTTAGTACAATCTGTTATATTAGCTCGGTTGGATTACTGCAATTATTTGAGACTAACCGAAGGCAATTTGCAAAGATTGCAGTTGATACAAAACACTGCGGCCAAATTGATCTTTGGGAAATGGAAGTTTGTTCACGTATCCCCTTTGCTGGAAAAACTTCATTGGCTTCCTGTCTCTTTCAGGATTCAATTTAAATGTGCTTGTATTGTTTTCAAACTCTTGTCTGGTATCTTTATACCTCTGGTTCCGATAATCTGGAATGCCCAAAGATCTAGGGCTCCCTTTACAAAGGTGCGCTAGCGGTTTTAGTGCGCACTTAGCACGCGCTAAAATGCCACGCACGCTAGCCGCTACCGCCTCCTTTTAAGCAGGCGGTAGTTTTTCAGCTAGCGTGCGCTAATCTTCTGTGTGCACTAGAAACGCTAGCGCACCTTGGTAAAAGGAGCCCCTATTTTTTTTGCGAAATACACAAAGATTAAAACTTTCCTTCCCTTCTTTCAAAGGAATTAGATCTATAGGAAAACTAGCGAACTCCTATATGTTTAAATTAATGGAGATTTGGAATGCAATTCCATCTGTGATAAGAGACTTAAACCCTCTTCAACCATTCCGAAAACATTTTTATTTTCCACGCATCTTACAACCCGTTCCGCTTAATTTTTATGCCTTTCAGTTTATCTTTTCTCTTTCCTCTTCTTTTTTTATTTTATTTATAGTTTATTTCATGATTGTTAACTGAGACAAGCTCCATTTTTATGGAGATGACTCGGTCTATAAATTTAAAGTTTTAGTTTAGTTTAGAAGACCTAGACTGGAAATAGGATCTATGATTCAACAGTAATTAGGGAAAATCGGTCAGACTGTGGGGGCCAAAAGGTCCTTCTTCACATACACCTCCATCCTTATTGTGTTACAGGAACGTTGGCTTGTCATTTCATTATTAATCCCACAGACAAAATGTGACTTTTTTTGTAGAAGCAGTTTCTTCACATGCTAAAAATTTCTGTCAGGACCTGGTATCGCCACAAGGGTGCAGCAAAGAGCTTTGAGAGCTTGGAAGTCCCAGGAAATTGCTTCATATCCCAGACTGGTCTTCTGTGGGAAGTGGGAGAGGCAAAATGTCAGATATTCTACAGAGCACTTCATAACTTTCCTCCTGAAAATGATTAATATGCCAGGAAATGACAAAAATCATCTAGTATTTGTGAAAACATGTTTCAGTGGCAGCCATGTAGGAAGTGATGATATACATGTACGATTAGAGGACGGAATTCACAGTTAATGCTTATGGCTTCAAAGAGGTGGTGCAGGAGAGTTGAAATGTATAAAATTGTTCAAACTAAAGCAAAACCGAACCAAGCAGATGTTTTCATCTTTCATCCATCCTTTGGGTAATGGACTTTTTTTTATTTTTTTGCACATTCGCAGAAACACATTTTGAAAGCTCTCTTATTTATTTATTTAATTATTTATTTATATTCCGCATATCCTACAATTCTGTGCAGATTACAAATTATTCAGGTACTCAAGCATTTCTCCCTATCTGTCCTGGCGGGCTCACACCCTATCTAATGTACCTCTTGATTCTGCATTTTGAGATGTCACATGCTACCGTGTTTCCCCGAAAATAAGACGGTGTCTCAGTGGCATACCTAGCATATGTGACACCCGGGGCCCATCATTTTTTGACACCCCCCCCATCTGTATGAAAAACATGATTTTTAGTAACAATCCACACATCACACATGAGTACCTAGGAAAAGGCAGCATCTTACATACTGCAGTGAGCAGTACATCAATACACCCATTGTAAAACTAAACAATACGTAGACAAAGGTTAACTGAAGCACCAAGAAGCTGGACTCTGCATACAATGCAACACCACAGAAACAGCGATGCATCTCCCCTAAAGCAAAAATAAATAAATAAATATAATTTTTTTCTACCTTGTCTTCTCTGGTTTCTGCTTTCCTCATCTTCTTGTCACTCTCTTCCTTTCATCCACTGTCTACCCTCTCTCTGCCCCTTCTATATGGCATCTCCTCTCCTTCTATTCCCCTTCCAGAAACTTTATGCCTCCCCCTTCCATCTCTCCCTTCACCTCCATTGATCTGGCATCCATCTTCTTCCCTTCCCTCCTCCAATGGTCTGGATCTCTTTCCTTCCCCTTCCCTCTCCCACACCCCCGTGGTCTGGCATTTCACTCTCCCCTCTCCCTTCCCCCCACTTCCATCAGCATCTGCCCCCTTTCTCTCTCTCCAACCCAATTCCATGCAGTATCCTTCCCCCTTATGTCTCTTTCCCTGCAATTCCATCAGCATCTGCCCCCTTTCTCTCCTTCCACCACGCTTCCATACCACCCTGACCCCCTTTCTCACCCTTCACGCTTCCATACCACCTTGACCCCCTTTCTCACCCTTCACCACACTGCAATACCACCCTGACCCCCTTTCTCACCCTTCACCATGCTTCCATAACACTCTGACCCCCTTCTCACCCTGCACACCCTTCCTTACTACCCTGACCCCCTTTTTCACCCTCCATACCCTTCCTTATCACCTTGACTCCCTTTCTCTCCCTTCACCACCCTTCCATACCACCCTGACCCCCTTTTTCTCCTTCCACCACCCTGCTATGCTCCTTTCTCTCTCCATTCAAATCAGCAAGGTCCCACGATGACTACTTCTGCTGCCTCTGTTCTGGAAGAGGTAAGTGACGTCGGAGGGGGGCTGGGCCGGCAGACGCAGGGAATTGCGGCAAGGTCCCGCGATGACTGTGGCTTCCGGTCCCCCCCCACCCCGATGTCACTTACCTCTTCCGGAGCAGAGGCAGCAGAAGTAGTCATCGTGGGACCTTCCTGCACTTCAGAGGGGCTGCTGACTCTGCTCTGGAATAAGTACGGCAGCCGCGCTGAGGTGCAGTTTTGAGCAGCGCATGAGGTTCCGGACCCGGCCGGCTGTGCACCCCCTTGAAGCGTGCACCCGAGGTGGATCTCCCCCCCTTGATATGCCACTGCGGTGTCTTATATTAATTTTCAGTCCTAAAAATACACTAGAGCTTATTTTCAGGGATGCCTTATTTTTTCATGTACAACAATCATCTCTCCCTTCCTCTCCTCTACCCCAATTCTTCCTCTTTCCTTTCTTCTCCCCCCCCCATGTGCATCGTTCCTCCCCTCTCACCCATCCCCTTGTGCAGCAAAACCCCACTGACCCTACCATCATGAGACTGGCATCCTAAAGCAGCAGGGGTGGGGGTTGCTGAATTGACAAGTCCGATGTTTTCAACATATCAGGCAGCACTAGTGTCAAAAACAGAGTCAGGGAGTGTCGGGGACATTCGGAGGTCGATTGTAACTAAGGCTTATTTTTGGTGTAGGGCTTATATTAGGAGCATCTTTAAAAATCATGCTAGGGCTTATTTTCGGGATAGGTCTTATTTTTAGGGAAACAGGATATTAGCACACCTCTTTCATGAACTTGAAAGCTAATAAATGCTCTTGAAATCATTTGTGGGAGGAGAAACGGAATGCATCTGCTGACAACATGAATTGCATGATTTCAGGATCATTGAGATTTTTGTTGCTGGATTTCCAGATTTATATTTATTGCACTGTTTCAAAAAACAAACAAACAAAAAACCCCCACCTAAAAGCCAGCCTACAAAACAAAGCTTATTTTCTGGATAACTCTCAAACCTTGACAAATTTCAAGAAAATTTGAGACTTATTATCCCAAATAAATTTGCAATAACTCTGTACTCACACTGGCCACCTCACCCAAACAACATTGCCACCATCTAGCAATTATCATCGTGAAAAGACCCTACAGAGTGTTAAAAGATGGAGCCTTCTCTGAGTACTGACCACAAGAATCTCCCATCTCACCTAGGGTTACCAGACGTCCGGAAAAACCCAGATATGTCCTCTTTTTAGAGGACTGTCCAGAACCCAGCAGTTTGGGTTTTGGGAAAGCTCCGGCCGCGTCTGGAGGGTCTCTTGAGCATGTGCGGATATATCACATGTATTTACGCAAACTCGGAGGAGCTTTGACGTGGCCCAGAGGTCAAGAATGAAGAGATGAGGCTTTCTGGGGGGCGGGTCCGGGGGTAGAACAGGGGGGGTGGCCAGGGCCGGAATGAGGCAGGGTCAGGGTGGAAGGGGGCATAGCTGGGGGCCTGAATGGGGCGTGGCCATGCATCTGGGATTTTACAATGCAAAATGCGGTCACCCTAATCTCATCGCTATTACTGTATATAACCTCTTCATGACCACATTGAACTCGAAAAGCCTCAGATGAGAGGAACGGCTCTTCTCATACACAGATGATGTCTTTCTATTAATCTCTGCAAGCCTGAACCAAGCAAGCCTAACTACAATATTGTCCAGAATGATGACTTCAACTAAAGTGCAAGAATGGGTGGGGAGATACCACGTCAAACTAAACACGGAGAAAGCAAGCTATTATGGTGTGGGTGGCACAAATTCTCTCGAGTGGTTTTCTCTCGTTTTTCTATAGTCTTCCGGTCCCATATGCGCCTCAAAGAACCTTACGCTCCTCACAACAGCAGTCGTTAGTCATTCCCTCGTTTAGACGTTTTCTGGATTTCCCTAGGAATTCTTCATTCTGTGTTATGGCTCCTACTCTTGGGAATTCTTGGCCTTCGTTCAGAGAAATCATTTGTCACCTTCAAGGCACAATTAAAGGCATACGACTTCTTTTGGGCCTTTAGCTCTTCATTTACTTCCTCCTGATGGCTACTTTTCTTCCGGGTGGGCACATTTAAATCCGTTGTGCCCGCCATTACCACATTGTTCATCCCTTTCTCCAACCTTTTTATTTGTATTTTAATCCCCGATTCCCTCTTTCCCCATGTTCTCAATTGTTTTCCTTTATGTCTTGTCTTCTTTCTGTTCTTACCCTATTTAATTTGTTTTGTGTTTTTTTTTATTGTAAATCGCTTAATTTGCCTTCTGGTTTTATATTTGCGGTATATTAAATAAATTGGACTTGAGTTACTCCCTTAATCCCATCTTCAACATTGAGAAAACCTCCAAAGTGCTGGGAGTCACTTTAGACAGCTCCTTAAGGCCCCCTTTTATCAGGCCGCGTTCGGGGTTTTTAAAATCGCTGTCCGCTGCAACGTCACTGAGGACATGTCCGTGGAAATCCAGACATCTGGTAACCTTAGTGTATGGCAAATTGTGTGCCCTGTGAGATGTCAGTAGTGCCGCGAGACGCCGGGGAAGGGGGAGAGGCGCCAGTGTTGGCTGACTACCTGCCGAATATGCCTCTCACGGCAAGAGGCATGTCCTGTCGGCAGCCTGCCGGCGCCTCTCCTCCTCTCCGTGCCTTGCCCCCCCAAAGATGACTCGGGGCCCCAACTGGAGGGCCTCCGCACTCGCGCGGAGGTCGACGGGATGACATCACGCATGCGTGTGATGTCGCGTTGACGTCTGCTCGCTTCTGGGTGCCCTCGAGCCGTGGCCGCCAGTTTAGTGCGCTGCGGCTTGCAAAGTTTGGCGAGACCCTGATCTAAACAAACAAGACGGACAAAGAGGCAAACAATGTTAAGGGTCCCCTGCACCCCACCCCAGTTTGAATGCCAATCAACCACGCCGGATCCAATCAGCGGACGCACAGTTCATGAGGATCCAGTGCATTCATCCTTCTCCTGCATCCCAAGCATTTCTTTCATGAGTCAGGCATCGTCAAGGTGATGAGTAGAAAAGTTGTAATGGAGAGCTGTAGAAAATCTGACCGATGGAAATGGGCGGAGACTAAAGACTGGGGATTAGGGGGGAGCAGGGGGAAATGGGCATAAGAACATAAGCTATGCCTCTGCTGGGTCAGACCTGAGGTCCATCATACCCAGCAGTCCGCTCACGCGACGACCCAACAGGTCCAGTTCCTGTGCAGTAATCCTCTATCTATACCCCTCTATCCCATTTTCCAGCAGGAAATTGTCCAATCCTTTCTTGAACCCCAGTACCGTACTCTGCCCTATTACGCTCTCTGGAAGCGCATTCCAGGTGTCCACCACACGTTGGGTAAAGAAGAACTTCCTAGCATTTGTTTTGAATCTGTCCCCTTTCAACTTTTCCGAGTGCCCTCTTGTTCTTTTATTTTTCAAAAGTTTGAAGAATCTGTCCCTCTCTACTCTCTCTATGCCCTTCATGATCTTGTAAGTCTCTATCATATCCTCTCTAAGTCTCCTCTTCTCCAGGGAAAAGAGTCCCAGTTTCTCCAATCTCTCAGCGTATGAAAGGTTTTCCATCCCTTTTATCAAACGTGTCACTCTCCTCTGAACCCTCTCGAGTAATGCTCGGGCATGCCCAATGGGGCCCGGACACTGCACGTGCTCAGGGAGAGAAAAAAAAAATCTCTCTCTGAGCTATTGGAGAGCTTATCCGCATAATGGGAGCTGATGGGACATTACCCATATGTGGCTGACTCATCCTGCTTGTCCTAGGAGAACTTACTGCAGTCTGCTGCCAGGACCCTGCTGCTTCCCCAGGTTTGAAGAGAGGCTTCCAGTGGCAAGCAGGAGCTTGGCTTGGTCTTCTGCTCCTGTGCCAAGTTATTGTAGTAATCCTGCCACGTTCTGCCTATGCAGAAACAGGAAGTCACTTCACAGAAGGACCTGTAGGTGGCAGTGTAGAATTAATGCAATCTAGCCTGCCACCAGAAGCCTCTTTTCTCTCTCAATCGCTGCTGAGTGACAAGCGGAGGACAAGGGAGAGGGGAGGTTGGAAGGGAAGATGCTAACAGCACTGGAAAAAAAGCTTTTCTGTTGTAGCCACCAGGTCCCCCTTGGAGGCCGGGCTCAGTGGAATCTTTCCCCCGTCTCAGTGGGCCTATGTGTGTGAGTGTGCGCATATCCCAAAGACTCAGGAATTAAACTTTTGTTAAGGAAAGAGAATCGCATTTTAACCCCCCCCCCCCCCCAACTCATAAGGGAATCAAGGGGATGCATTCGTCACCAAGGTAATGAAAGGGAGAAAGAAAAACTAGCCACACAAAAAGCCCCTTTATATTAAATTCAGTGTCAGTATCAAGTTCTGAACAGGGAGAAGGCCAAGTGCCACCTGCATGGCCCAGCCGTGAAGGTCACATACCAGCCCACAAAACCTCCCCCTCCCCCTCTATTAGAGAGACAATGCGGTACATTCCTCCTTTTGTGCTGACACAAAAAGCCTCCCAAGTCCATGTTCATCTCTAAATAGGGCCGCTGTAACCCAATCGGAACTTGCAACTTCTGTAGGAGTGCTGACAATGGAAACACGAGACCCGCTTCCCCTTCACCTCCTGTATCCTCTTGTGTTGGTCCTCTTGAATTCTGCCACTGGGACCCCCATTAAGGAAGGCAGCAGCAAAATGGGACCGCTGTGACCTTCGACCTGACCTGTGTGATGTCTTGCCCTGCAAAGCTCCTTTCAAAGCACCGCAGAGTGTTGTGGCAGAGTTCCTGGCTTGAATTTCAGGCCTGTTAAAGGCCAAGAGGCCTGCGGATGACAGTCGGGTAGGGGTTGGGGGAGCGAGGGGGGAGGGAATACTGGAGTCAAACTGATTTTGAATAGGACAAGTCCTTGTAAACAACAGGCTAGTTATGCAGGGCTGCGGCTACTGAAGGGCAGTCTCATCAGGACAGGACTTTGGACTGACTGAGGGCAAAGAATCTTCAGGGTTGTACCAGAGATGTCAAGCCTCACTCATCGGGAGTGTGTCACGCTCATTTGAGGGTTCTCTCACTCTCACATGCTCTGAGCTCCTCTCACTCTTAGACGTGTTTGAGGGCTCTCTCACTTTCCAGGCCCCTTCTTTCACTCATCAGGAGCGTGTATTGACGCTCTCACCCTCTCTGATCGTCTCTCCCGCATTAGGAACGTGTCACACTCATTTGAAGGTGCTCTCACTCTCCGAGTCCCTTTTCTCATTCGTTAGGACTGTCATGCTGATCTGAAGGCTATCTCTCTTTCCCACTCTTACGAGTCCCTTCTTTCACTATTCAAAGTCTCTGTGCTAGTGCATTATCCCCATCACTAATCTCATGAGAGACAAACCTAAGAGAAGAAAAGCCAGGCCCCCCCACCAGTGGTGGGAAGAAATCTAAGCATAGGTTCCTTTGTACTTTGCCCCTTCCCAACCCTTTTCCTTGTGTCTACAAGTACACGGCACATGGGCTTGTCTTGCCACTAGGGCTTGGGTGCATCTAAAAAGCCGAAAACTATGTCATCGGTAACATAGTAGATGACGGCAAATAAAGACCCGAATGGTCCATCCTGTCTGCCCAATTTGAATCAATTAAAATTTTTTCTTCTTAGCTATTTCTGGGCAAGAATCCAAAGCTCTACCCGGTTCTGTGCTTGGGTTCCAACCACCGAAATCTCCGTCAAAACTTACTCCAGCCCATCTACACCCTCCCAGCCACTGAAGTCCTCTCCAGCCCATCCTCCCCCAAACGGCCATATACAGACACAGACCGTGCAAATCTGCCCAGTACTGGCCTTAGTTCAATATTTAATATTATTTTCTGATTCTAAACCCTTTGTGTTCATCCCACGCTTCTTTGAACTCAGCCACCATTTTCCTCTCCACCACCTCTCTCGGGAGCGCATTCCAGGCATCCACCACCCTCTCCGTAAAGTAGAATTTCCTAACCTTGCTCTTGAATCTACCACCCCTCAACCTCAAATTATGTCCTCTGGTTTTACTACCAGAAGGGTCTCCCAAGGTGGATAGGTTTCAGCAGAGATGCCTGACTAATGATGTACCACCCATCTGGGCAGCAGCAGGCAGGCAGTGTTATAGGCGGAAGATTGTGTTTGAAGTGACCACGGCGACCACATCAAATTTACACTGCGTAGAAAAAGGGCCCGGCAATCTACTTCTGTATTTTTGCCAAGAAATGTGATGATGAGACCACAAAGAAAAGTGACGTGTAGTGCTGGAATGTGGTTCCCTAGGTCAGAAGGCGCTCACATGTGACTAGGGAAGAATCCATAGTATGCCTGGTGTTTGTGAAGCTGACGGAGCAAAGCCGCCAGGTAATGCCGATGCTGATGTTGCTGGACAAAAGCTGTAAAGATATTCTCAATGTATGAAGCCTGAATCAAGGAAAATTGGAACTTGTTAAAGATCAAATAGAAAAAGTCAAAATCGATTTGATAGGGGTTAGAGAACTTAAATGGACTGGACAGGGCCATTTTCAATTAAACCAGCATTGGATTTGCTATTCTGGCCACAAAACACATAGAAAAAATGGCATGACATTCATCCTCAATGATAAGTATACTGTAATGTTATCAGTGATAGAATTATGTCAATCCATCTACAGCAGGGGTGTCAAAGTCCCTGCTCGAGGGCCGCAATCCAGTTGGGTTTTCAGGATTTCCCCAATGAATACGCATGAGATCTATTAGCACACAATGAAAGCAGTGCATGCAAACAGATCTCATGTATATTCATTGGGGAAATCATGAAAACCCGACTGGATTGCGGCCCTCGAGGAGGGACTTTGACACCCCTGGTCTACAGGAAAAGTCGATCAATGTTTACCTTGTTCCAAGTATACTGTACTGTCTGCTGAAGAGGGAAAAGAGGGGATGATATTTTAAAGAACTTAATTGGTCAAGAAGTTTAATTGCAGATGTAGACCAGTGGTTCCCAACTCTGTCCTGGAGGACCATCAGGCCAGTCGGGTTTTTGGGATAGCCCTAATGAATATGCATGGGGCAGATTTGCATGCCTATCACCTCAATTATATGCAAATCTCTCTCATGCATATTCATTAGGGCTATCCCAAAAACCTGACTGGCCTGGTGGTCCTCTAGGACAGGGTTGAGAACCACTGATGTAGACGATGAGGATGTGGAATTGTTCTAGGAACAACTTCAAAATGTAATAGTTCAAACACTGAAACAAGACCTACTGGTCATTATGGGGGATTTTAATGCATAAGTAGGACATACACCTGAAGAGGCAGTGGTTGGAAAGTCCGGAATATAGGACAGGGTATCTCAAAATGTGTGCCGAGGCCTCCTGAGATTCCAAGTGTTCCGCGGCACATTGAGGAGGAAGAGAGGCGCTTGCCAGCTGACTTCCCTACGCGGTACAGTGCCAGCGCTGCCCGATTCGCCGAAGGCCTGCATGTTTCCCCCTTCTCTCTAGCGTACTCCGGCTTTCCCCCTGGCCTCCCGGTCTCACCTTTAAAGCTAATTACAGCAGCCTGCAAAGGATCGCCGGTAGGTAAAATGATTTTATTTTCAATATAGTGATTGAAATGTGTCAGTTTTGAGAATTTATATCTGCTGTGTATATGAAAAATGAATGGAAAAAATTGCATTACAATTAGTAAAGGGGATGGGATCTGGGGCAGAGCTTGGGTGGGCCTTGGGAGGTCTGTGGTTGGGGTACTCGGTTGATATTTGTTAGACTTAGGGGGTACTTAGCTTGAAGTAGTTGAGAAACACTGCTGTAGGCAATCAGCTGGCGCCAGGGCCTCTCCTTCTTCTCTCCGGCCCTCTTCCCTGCTGGCACCCCCTACTGGCGTCTCAGGGCCCATCTGGAGGGTTTCTGCATATGCATGATGTCATCACGGTGACGTCCACGACACTTCTGGGTGCCTCAAGCCGTGGCCACTCCCTTTAGTGTGCCCCGGCTTGAGAAAGTTTGAGAGACGCTGGTATAGGAGAAAGAAATGAAGCCAGCGATAATTTAGTACAGTTTTGCAAGACCAATCAGTTATCAATTATGAATATGCATGTTTAACATCCTAAATGTTGCCAGTACACATGGACCTCTTCGAACGGCAAATGTCAAAATCAAATTGATTATATCTGCATATGACAGAGATGGAAATCTGTAGTTTTCACAGCAAAGCCTACACCAGGAAATGATTGTGGAAGTGACCACAAGCTTTTGACATGTAAGATCATGCAAGAAGATCATTAGAAGCCTTCCATAATTCCATACTGAAAATATTCCACAAGTTCCTGGGTGTTATTAGCAGCCTGTTTTCTCAAAGGGGAGGACTAAGCTTTGAAACTTTTCAATGACTTCTGATCCCTCACAGGATCTGCATGCTGGGGAGAAGAATGGTAGATGCTGCTGGGATGACATGCAATATTAACCCCTAGTAAGGAGGGGTCGTGGGTCTTCTTTTCTTTCTCAACCTAGACCCTTCAACAAGGGGTCACTAAGTTGAAATATGTGTCTGGGACATGAGAGAAAAATCTTAGGAGGAGTCTTCACCCTATTGGTGGACACGAGAGGTCATTGGCCTGGAAGTTGCCTGGGTCAGAAGCCTGGAGTAACACAGAGACCAGGGCCCAGCAGAGTTTAAGAGGAAAAAGAATAGGGGCTGATATTTTCAACAACTTAATTGGTCAGGAGGGACTCACGCCCAGTTTAATTGCGCTGGTCAGCCACACAGCCGTTATTGGCTGGCACATCACTGGATAATGCCACTGACTATCTATTCTAATTGCGATGGCATTATTCAATTAAATGTCACTGAATATCCGATCTAACTAGTAGAAGTCATGGTAGGGGCAGGGGCAAAATTCAGCTCTGGTCTTATCTCAAAAAAGATATAGCAGCACTAGAAAAAGTTCAAAGAAGAGTAATAAAGGGGCTGGAACTCCTCTTGTATGAGGAAAGACTAATGTGACCATACGTCCTGTTTTTAGATTGCCTGTCCTGTTGTTCCCACGCACGGCTTTGGGACGACAAAATGTCCCGTTTTCAGAAAGAGCATCCCGAAGCTGTGCGTGGGGACAACGGGACAGGTGATCTAAAGGCAACACTTCTCCCTGCTTCGCTGACACAGCAACAGATCAGGTGCGTGCAGCAGCAACTGCACAAGTCTCCCCCCCCCCCTCCCAACGTCAATTCTGACGTCAGAGAGGAAGTTCCGGGCCAGCAGTGTAAGGAGTTAAACCTGGGGCTGCTTGTTATCAAAGAAGACACTCTAATCCCTTGTTCCAACTCTTCGTTTCATAAAGTTGATGACTAGATAAGCAAATCAATCACTTATAGTTTTGTTAAGCCATATTAGAACGAGTCCTTGGTTGTGGTAAGCCCATCTCTCAGAAAGGAGAACTGGCAGCAGCTGGAAAATATGAAATACTCAAGAAATTGCAATAACTTCTTAAGAAAAAAACCAAAAAAACTCTGTGGAGTGACGATGTTCCTAAATGGACTTTATTTGAAAGTATCAACGTTCCAAAGGTACACTAAAATCATCCACATAAAATAATTCCATCCACATAAAAGTAAATCATCCACATAAGAGCCTTAAAGGACCAAGTCCGCTAGGGATACCTTTGGAACTTTGATACTTTCAAATAAAGTCCATTTAGGAACATCGTCACTCCACAGAGTTTTTTTGGTTTTCTCTGGATTTTCTTCTTTGTGGATATTTTGGGGTCCAATTCCTTTTGTTTTTTGCAATAACTTCTTAAGAAAAAACAAAAAAAACTCTGTGGAGTGACGATGTTCCTAAATGGACTTTATTTGAAAGTATCAACGTTCCAAAGGTACACTAAAATCATCCACATAAAATAATTCCATCCACATAAAAGTAAATAATCCACATAAGAGCCTTAAAGGACCAAGTCCGCTAGGGATACCTTTGGAACTTTGATACTTTCAAATAAAGTCCATTTAGGAACATCGTCACTCCACAGAGTTTTTTTGGTTTTCTCTGGATTTTCTTCTTTGTGGATATTTTGGGGTCCAATTCCTTTTGTTTTTTGCAATAACTTCTTAAGAAAAAACCAAAAAAACTCTGTGGAGTGACAATGTTCCTAAATGGACTTTATTTGAAAGTATCAACGTTCCAAAGGTACACTAAAATCATCCACATAAAATAATTCCATCCACATAAAAGTAAATCATCCACATAAGAGCCTTGAAGGACCTAGTCCGCTAGGGATACCTTTGGAACTTTGATACTTTCAAATAAAGTCCATTTAGGAATATCGTCACTCCAGAGTTTTTTTTTTGTTTTCTCTGGATTTTCTTCTTTGTGGATAATTTGGGGTCAATTCCTTTTGTTTTTGCAATAACTTCTTAAGCCACAACAGGTCAAAAATTAATATGGAGGGAAAACAATCGGCAGTTTACTGCCTCAGCACGGAGAGTTCAAGCTCTCGATGCACTAGGTCTATGAACTAACAATCGCTCTCCCTATCTTTCTATTTAGGGTAACCGGACTTCCTTATTTTTTTAAAAAAAAGAGGTTACTTCCCCCAGCCTCGCCTCCACATGAACCTCGTTTCTTCTTCCCTGAGCTCAGCGTCATGTCTGCAGAGCCTCTGAGCGTGTGCGCATGCATGTAACATCATTATGTCGTATCAACACATGTTCGTATCAACATGTCCTCTAGACGTAGGCGGGCCCACTTCCACCCAACCCTGCTCCATTCTGCCCAAATCACGCCCCGTTCCGCCTCAGCCCTGCCCCAGACCTCTTCTCGTGCTTGGAGCCGTGTCGGGAGGGCACCTGCGCTTGGCAGATGTGAGGCGATGACATCACATGCCTGCACCGTGTTGCATCCGTGCATGCGAAGTTGCCCTTCCGACGCGGTCCAGAGCTGGGAGCTTTTCAAAACCCGAACAAAGTGCCGGCTTGTGAAAAGCCATGTGGAGGCCTGGACATGTCCTCTAAAAAGAGGACGTTTCTGGGTAAATCCAGACGCGGCTCAAAGATAGAGGCTTTGCGAAAAACAAACTGTCGGGTTTTGGAAATTTGTCTGGGCAAACGGACAGTCCTCTAAAAACAGGAGGTGTCTGGGTTTTCCTGGACATCTGGTAGCCCTCTTTCTATCGTGGAAACAACAATGTTCTTGACCTCTGTTTTATTTCTTTAAAAAAAAAAAACCTTTAAAACACTGTCCACGTGGACAGTGTTTTAAAGGTTTTTTGAAGAAATAAAATGGAGGCCAAGAACCTTGTTATCTCCAGTTTTGCTTGTGTTTGGTTTGCCATTTCTTCTGTGGGAATTTGGGTCTTCTCCTCTTGTTTTTTGTTGGTTTCACAGCCCTATGTCTATTACATCAAGAGAGCAATTGGGAGGGGGGGGGGGATTCTTCTCCTCCTAGCATGCCCAGAGGCAGCAAAGCTCCTTGGAGTGCAAAAAGCACTGAGGAGCAGAACACAGGTGTTAATAAAGGCGAATCACAGAGGACTCCATTATACAGGGCTTAATAAATATACATTCCCAAAACAAGTACTGTACTAATTTATATACCGCATTCTTATTACATGTCCCTGCTTAGCATATAGCAGCTACAGATGTAAGAAATTTTTGCATGGACATTATCAATTCATTTTTTTTCTATATATAAGAATCACTTTCAATCACTTAGCTTCAGGTTCTGGTTTTCCTTCTCATTAGACAAAACCACCTCTCCCCACATGCAGGTTTCAAATGAAACTTTCTTCAGGGTCGAGGGGAGTGATTGTGGGAGTTTTCATTCCAGAGTTACCCACAGACAGCACAAGCTGCCCCATATAATGGGGCACATCAGAAATTAAACACGGAAATATTTCAGCAGATTAGGCTGAACATTTCTTCAATTGATCATAACAAAAAACCTCCCAGAGCCATTTTTCCAAAGTCTTTCACAAGCTGTAATACCTGCGCACACTTTATGTTTGTTTTTTAAAAATCTTTATTCATTTTTAAATCTTATAATAAGTGTGACGTCAAATAATAACATTTTAACTTAAATAAAACTTATCTCCCCCTTCCTCCCATTCCATAACAATTTTTAGAACACATAAAAGCATATAATAAATTCCTTCTTAACATTTCTTATAATCATACAAAGACCAAAATCTACCCTTCCCCCATCCATGATTATACACATTTAAAGGGGAAAAAGGCATTTTTATCCATTACAATTTTTTTTCACTCATTACAATAATTTGTCAAAGGCCCCCAAACATCTTGAAATTTTTTTAAATACCCCTGCTGTTTAGCTATTACTCTCTCCATCTATAATAATAAAATGCTAGCCGCGCACGCGCACTCTCGCCGCGTGTTCCCTGAGATCTGATCTGTTGCGCTGTGCCAGCGAGAGTGCACGCTTGGTACGTCACTGGCGGGGATGGAGAGAAGCAGCGCTGCTGGGCAAGGGGCCGTCCTCGCCCGCCCTAAGACCAGGGCAATCTCGAGGCGAGTGGCCATGCTAGGGGTAGGGTAGGGAGGATGGCTTTGAGGCAGGCAGCTGTCGGCGGAGATCAGCCGAATGCAGGAAGCGGAGCGGCCAGGTAAAAAAAAAACACCCAGGTAAAAAAACAGCCAACCGAGCGAGCCGGGCCACTGAGAAAGCGCGGGAGGCCCGGGTCGGGCTGCGGACGGACACGGAGCTGGGGCGGTGAGCCTTCCCTGCGGCTGTCCGCTGAGGCGAATAGCTTTCTAGCGGCTACGTTTCGCTCCCTCTGCCACAACTTCCTGTTTCCGGCAGGGCGGGACGCGGCACATGGAAAGAAGATGCGGCGGAGGGAGCGGGACGTTGGAGAAGCAAACTTTTGGGTGGTGTTGGAAACTTTAGAGACAGGTTTGTAGGTCGGACGTGGGGATGAGGCGTTTGAGAATGAGGGAGAGAAGTCGGGCGGCAGACGGTGAGACTCGGGAGAATGGGAGGAAGAGATGCCAGACTGTGGGCAAAGCAATCCACACGCTTCGAATTCGGGTGAAGAGAGCTGTTTGAGTTGTGAGGGCAGTGAAATGCGCGTGACTTGGTATCTCTGGGTTATCTGTTCTTTAAGGCTGGCTGAGTTTTGCTTAATATCTGTTTGGAAGGTTGAAAACAATTGCTATTGTCTTTAAAATTGGCAGTCTGGATGATGACGTCAAAATTCAATGCAATTCAGGGAAGTGGTGTGGGGGGGAGGGAAATGGAGGGAGAGGGAATGCTACTTTGGCTGCTGCACAGGGAAGTGGGGGGAGAGAAACGCTGCTGCTTAGGAGGCAGGGGGAGAGACAGATAGATAGAAAGACAGACAGACAGCAGGAGGAAGGGAGACAGAAAGAAAAGAAGAAAGACACAGGGGCAGGGAGATACACAGAAATACAGAAAGACAAAGGGGGCCAGGGACAGAGACAGACAGAAAGAAAGACAGCGGGAGGGAGAGAGAGACAGAAATAAAGACAGACAGACACATATTCTAGCATCCGTTAATGTAACGGGCTAAAATACTAGTTTTATATATATGACATAAAGAATTCCACCAGAAATTATAATTCAATCTATTCCAAATCTTCCAATTCTTCGTGATTTGTTGTATGGCAACCCCTGTCACTTTATCTATATATATAAAATCGGAGGTATGTATGTGTGTATGTATGTATGTGTGTGTGTATGTGCCGCGATCACGCAAAAACGGCTTGACCGATTTGAACGAAACTTGGTATGCAGATCCCTCACTACCTGGGATGATATGTTCTGGGGGTCTCGCGGCCCACCTGCACACGTAGGCGGAGCTACAAACAGAAAATCAGATTTTACCCATTCATGTCAATGGAAAAAATGTAAAAAGCTGCCATTCTCACAGTAATTCAAAAACGGCTTGACCGATTTGAACGAAACTTGGTATGCAGATCCCTCACTACCTGGGGTGATATGTTCTGGGGGTCTCGCGGCCCACCTGCACATGTGGGCGGAGCTACAAACAGAAAATCAGATTTCACCCATTCATGTCAATGGAAAAAATGTAAAAAGCTGCCATTCTCACAGTAATTCAAAACCGGCTTGACCGATTTGAACGAAACTTGGTATGCAGATCCCTCACTACCTGGGGTGATATGTTCTGGGGGTCTCGCGGCCCATCAGCACACGTTGGCGGAGCTACAAACAGTAAATCAGATTTCACCCATTCATGTCAATGGAAAAAATGTAAAAAGCTGCCATTCTCACTGTAATTCAAAAATGGCTTGACCGATTTGAACAAAACTTGGTATGCAGATCCCTCACTACCTGGGGTGATATGTTCTGGGGGTCTCGCGGCCCACCTGCACATGTGGGCGGAGCTACAAACAGAAAATCAGATTTCATCCATTCATGTCAATGGAAAAAATGTAAAAAGCTGCCATTCTCACTGTAATTCAAAAACGGCTTGACCGATTTGAACGAAACTTGGTATGCAGATCCCTCACTACCTGGGGTGATATGTTCTGGGGGTCTCGCGGCCCACAACTCTATGTTGCTTGCTCAAGGGTGGGTTCACCCAAGAATTTATATGTTCTTGCTCCAGGAGGTGAAACTAAAAATGTTGTTTATAATCACGTTTTGCGTTAGTTGTATTGTATTCATTTTGTCAAATATTTCACATTATAATTTGAATATTGTACTTTTTATTAAGCTGTAAAAAAATAATTTCATTCACCACTATAAAGTATCTTTATTTGAATCCATTTACAGTGTTATTGCTATAATTAAATACCCGTGCAACGCCGGGGCATCAGCTAGTGTTTCTAATAAATGTGCTATAAACCTTCAATTCAATTCCAAACTTCTCTGAACATATAGGTAACATAGAAACATAGAAACATAGAAATAGACGGCAGATAAGGGCCCAAGGCCCATCCAGTCTGCCCACCCTAATGTCCCTCCCCTACCTTTGCCCTGTGAATAGATCCCATGTGCCGATCCCATTTGGCCTTAAAATCAGGCACGCTGCTGGCCTCAATCACCTGTAGTGGAAGACTATTCCAGCGATCAACCACTCTTTCAGTGAAAAAGAATTTCCTGGTGTCACCTCGTAGTTTCCCTCCCCTGATTTTCAACGGATGCCCTCTTGTTGTCGTGGGACCCTTGAAAAAGAAGATATCTTCCTCCGCCTCGATTCGGCCAATAAGATACTTGAACGTCTCGATCATGTCTCCCCTCTCTCTGCGCTCCTCGAGCGAGTATAGCTATAATTTGTCAAGCCGTTTTTCGTACGGAAGATCCTTGAGTCCCGAGACCATCCGGGTGGCCATTCTTTGCACCGACTCCAGTCTCAGCACATCCTTGCGATAATGCGGCCTCCAGAATTGCACACAGTATTCCAGGTGGGGCCTCACCATGGATCTATACAATGGCATAATGACTTCCGCCTTACGACTGACGAAACCCCTTCGTATGCAGCCCATGATTTGTCTTGCCTTGGACGAAGCCTGCTCCACTTGATTGGCAGACTTCATGTCCTCACTGACGATTACCCCCAAGTCTCGTTCTGATACCGTTTTTGCTAGGATCTCGCCATTAAGGGTATAAGACTTGCACGGATTCTGGTTGCCCAGGTGCATAACTTTGCATTTTTTGGCATTGAAGTTGAGTTGCCATGTCCTAGACCATCGCTCCAGTAGGAGTAGGTCGTGCATCATGTTGTCGGGCATTGAATCTTCATCTGTTGTGCATTTGCCCACTACATTACTCAGTTTGGCATCATCGGCGAATAATGTTATTTTACCTCGAAGCCCTTCTGCCAAGTCTCTTATAAAGATGTTGAATAGGATTGGGCCCAAGACTGAGCCCTGTGGTACTCCACTAATCACCTCTGTCATTTCGGAGGGGGTGCCGTTCACCACCACCCTTTGGAGCCTGCCTCCAAGCCAGCTCCCAACCCATTTCGTCAATGTGTCACCTAATCCTATAGAACTCATCTTGCTCAGTAACCTGCGGTGTGGTACGCTATCGAATGCTTTGCTAAAGTCCAGGTACACGATGTCCAGGGACTCCCCAATATCCAGCTTCCCTGTCACCCAGTCAAAGAAGCTGATCAGGTTGGATTGGCAGGATCTCCCCTTAGTAAATCCATGTTGTCGGGGATCCCGTAGATTCTCCTCATCCAGGATCTTATCTAATTGGCGTTTGATTAGAGTTTCCATTAGTTTGCTCACTATCGATGTTAGACTCACTGGTCTGTAGTTTGCTGTCTCCATCTTTGAGCCTTTCTTGTGGAGTGGAATGACGTTAGCCGTCCTCCAGTCCAACGGGAGGCTGCCTGTACTAAGGGAGAGGTTGAAGAGCGCGGACAGTGGCTCCGCCAAGACATCACTCAGCTCCCTAAGCACCCTGGGGTGCAGGTTGTCCGGCCCCATTGCCTTGCTAACCTTGAGCCTTGACAGCTCACCGTAGACACTGCTGGGTGTAAACTCAAAGTTACTAAACGGGTCAACTGAGCCAACCCTTGTCTGTAGCTGAGGGCCGAGCCCTGGCGCTTCTTGGGTGAAGACTGAGCAGAAGTATTCATTTAATAGTTGGGCTTTTTCCGAATCTTTTTCTACATAGTCTCCGTCTGGTTTCCTAAGACGTACAATCCCGCCTGAGTTTTTTCTTCTTTCACTGATATACCTGAAGAAGGATTTATCTCCCTTCTGGATGTTTTTTGCTAGAGACTCCTCTATGTGGAATTTAGCCTCCCTGACTGCTGTTTTGACAGCTTTTGATTTGGTTAGGTAGTCTGCTCTAGAGTCCTGCTTCCCCGATTGTTTGTAAGAGATGAATGCTTTTTTCTTCTCCTTGATCAGGTCTGAGATCTCCGCAGTAAACCACTGTGGCTTATTGTTCCTTCGCCGTTTACTTACTGATTTTACATAGCGGTTTGTTGCTTCTTGTATGGTTGCTTTCAAAGCCGACCACATGTCTTCCACGTTATCGGTTTCTTCTTGGCTTTGTAGCGCCTGGTGAACGAAGTCTCCCATTTCTTTGAAATTTGTGTCCTTGAATTTGAGGACTTTGGTTAGTGTAGTAGATTTAGTGAAACCTTTCCTGATATTGAACCATACCATGTTGTGGTCACTGGAGGCCAATGTGTTGCCCATGTGAACAGTGCTAGCTATAAAGATTGCTCATATCTCCCTCCCGCTCCACTAGATATCAAGGATAGCAATGGTAAATGCCAGAGTAGGGTTACCAGATTTTCTGTTCGGGGGAAATCCGGATGTCTCGTAACCCTATGCCAGAGGACCCTGTACAGGGCCAGAAATGCCAAGTTACCCTCTTCAAGGCTGGAGCCTCTTCAAGGCTGGAGAATGTTTGACCAGCACAGGTTTTGAACTTACATCCCAAAGCAGCGTGGGATTTGTAGTGACTGATCCAGCCCATTTGAAATCAGTGCTGTGAGCCCCATAATGCATCGGGAGAGGGTAGTCTAGGGTTACCAGATGTCTGAGGAAACCCAGACTTGTCCTCATTCTAAAGGACTGTCAGGGTGCCCAGATGGATTTCCAAAACCCAGCAGTTTGTCCGGATTTTGTACAGCCTGAGCTTGGGGCCGCATGTATGTGCATGCTCGAGGCCCTCCAGACGCGGCCCTGAGCTCAGGGAAGATGACAAATGTTTGTGTGGGGGCGTGACCAGGAGTGGAACAGGGCGGAGCTGGGGGGGATGGGAACAGGATGGGCCACATGTCCTCTTTTTTTAACTTTAAAAATCGGGTAACCTTAGGGTAGTCAGAAATTTAGAACTGTCCCAAAATCTACAGCCAGGAACTGCAGGGGGACCAGCAAAGGGGGGGGGGGGGTTATTTTATGCAATGACTCCTTCAAATAGCTGCCCAAGAGCATCATGCTGCCTAATAGTGCCCCCGTGGAAGTAAAATAATGCCAGCTCAAAGCTGCAATATTTTTTCAGGATATGCCATGTAATGTAAGTTACCGTCTCCATTTTACCATTGTGCCGAGTTATCACAGCTCAACGACTCCCGTAGTACACAAACTGCTGGATTCACTAAACTCACCTATCTGATCCGTGGCCGATCCGTGGCCGAGTCTTCCCGGGAGACCGATTCACTACGCCTCCGCATGCAAATTAATGCAATCGGAGGCACGCCCCCCCCAGCGACCCCAGAGCGATCCCGCAGAGTGATCCTGACACATTGCCTGTAGATGGTCTGCGCACGAGCTTGCTCTCCGCACAAGTCAGGAAGGAAGGAAGGGGTGGAGGGACTACCGAAACCAGGCACTGTCCCTGTCCCCAAGAGCCAACGCCGTGCAGGGCAAAGACTGGTTGGGGGGCCAAGGTTGTTCTGACCCGGCCTGTACCGTTGGTTGTGAGTCACCGGACAAATAAGGAAACGAAACTCACAAACAGCGCTGAGCGATCACAAGCGAGGTCATTTCGGGGCGCCCCCGTCAGAGCGCATCTTTCCACAGTTAGAGCTGGAAGCACCACGTGAACCCGCTGGCAGCTGCACAGAGGGACAGTCTGGAACAGAACAGAACACGCCGTGGCTGCAGCCCCGCTTTAAACCCGCGGGTTAAAACCATGGGCTCGCACTGCAGGGAAGGGCGGCAGAGAGCAGGAGATATGTTCTCCCCCGGTCAGAGGTTTCAAATTAAAAAACACTTCGGACACCTTCTCTCACATCAAGCAGCTTTATGGGGTAAAGAACTAGAACAACTCCTCTCACCCACCACTTACGAGGTGTTCAGGAAACGCCTCAAAACTCACCTGTTCCTGAAGTACCTAGACAGTTGACCCGTTCCTCTCTTTCCCCTCCTTAACGGTTCACTGGTCCTCTCCCCCACTTGTTCTCCCTTCCCTTAAGTTCTCTCAACTTGTACTTCACTAATCTTTCGTAAACCGCATAGAACTTAACGGTACTGCGGTATATAAACTGTTATTATTATTATTACAGTATGTTTAAAATGTTTTATTTTGTTGGTTTTATTTTTTTGATACTGGGATTCTCCTAGGACAAGCAGGATGAGTCAGCCACATATGGGTGTTGTCCCAACAGCTCCCAATTTGCGGATAAGCTCTCCAATAGCTCAGAGAGATTTTTTTTTTTTTTTTCCTCTCTGAGCACGTGCAGTGCCCGGGCCCCACTGGGCATGCCCGAGCCCTACCCATTTCCCCCTGCTTCCCCCTTTATCTAAAACCTTGTTTCCTCAACTTCACCTGCTTCGCCTGATTACCCTGCCCGGCTCGGCCTCCACAGCCAGGCGAGGGATGCACAGAGCGCTAAGGTGCAGGTCCAGTCGGTACATCCCTCGGCTAGGGAGTCACCCATATGTGGCTGATTCACCCTGCTTGTCCTAGGAGAAAGTGTAGTTACTTACCTGTAACGTAGGTTCTCCGTGGACAGCAGGATAGTCAGCCATACAACCCACCCGCCTCCCCATACGGCCAACCCGGCCACAGCTAGGAACATCCTGGGGATTAGGGGGAAGCAGGGGGAAATGGGTAGGGCTCGGGCATGCCCAGTGGGGCCCGGGCACTGCACGTGCTCAGAGAGAGAGAGAGAGAGAGAAAAAAAAAATCTCTCTGAGCTATTGGAGAGCTTATCCGCAAATTGGGAGCTGTTGGGACAACACCCATATGTGGCTGACTATCCTGCTGTCCACGGAGAACCTACGTTACAGGTAAGTAACTACACTTTTCAGGACAGGTGGCAAGGACGTGAGCGACTGGTCCTCAACAGTCGTTTCTTCAACGATCGGCCAGCCCAATCGCTGTTCCTTCTTCAGTTTAGTGAATCGCTGCCTTCCTACTTTGCATGCCATTTCTCCTCATTTGCATGCGCAGATCGGATGGGGTGCGGATCGGATCGGGCAGAAGGTTAGTGAATCTGGTCGGGGGTCGGAGAAGGCGCGCAAAGCTTAGTGAATCTAGCCCTAAATGGCTGCCTTATGATATTAGTAACTGCCCCGTGTTTCTCTGCCGCACCGCTTAGGGCTCCTTTTATTAAGCCACGCTAGCAGGGTTAACGCGCACGCGGAGAGACTTTTCATCACGCGCTAACCCCCATGCTGGCCGTAAAACTACCACCTACTCAAGAGGAGGTGGTAGCGGCTCGCGCGGCCGGCGGTTTAGCGTGCGGTATTACGCGCCTTTGTAAAAGGAGCCCTTAGCGGCTTGTTCTGTCACGAAGTAATTTGCATTTCTCCTCAGAAAACCTTTAGCCCATCTCAGCTGCTGAAAACCTCACTTTCCCTCCAAACCCTCCCCCGAAGTCTGCAGGGCTGGCGACAAAGCCTTTGTTTCCGTTTGTGATACAATTCGTTGAGGACATTCATGGATCGGAACTGAGACGGGAGCATTCACGGATGAAAAGATGTCTCCTCGGCTGTGGAAGTTCAGCAGGCTCTCTGCCAACCCCTCAGAGCAGAAAACGCACCCCCCCCCCCCCCCACCAACAGTGACTCAGTAGGATGTGTTCGCATTCTTCCTTCGGTTCAGGGGGTCTTTTTATTTTGGCTGCTAGCGAGTGAGAGAGCCTGCGGTTGGACATGCACTGAACATTTTGAAAAGTGCTCCGAAGTGATGGAACAGTGTCCTGTTCTCTGAATTGTCCTGTGGATTTGTGTGCTGCAAGAACAGACCACACAAGACCAAGCTTGGGCATGGAATTTCATTTGACAGAGCTGCCACAACCGGGTATCCATCTGATAGATGACCACATGTAACACCTACCGGTGATGTCCATACTGTTTATAACTCATAAAGGATCAAGGGGAATAGATTTGATGTTCTGCCTTTCTGTGGTATAACCAAAGCAGAGAGGCAAAGAGGAGGCGGGGTACCGTGCCATCAGGAAGCGTGCCGTGCACCCAGGTCGGATTACCCCTCCTTATTGAGCCACTGATAGAATCCAAAACTATATGGATCCCTAAATAGAAAAAGGAAAGTATCAAAGCAAAACACATCAACAGCTATAAGTTCATTTATGATGTACAAGATCTATTTTTTAAAAATCTGGAAAGTCTAAGAACCTTTGCTCATAAGAACATAAGACTAGCCTTACTGGGTCAGACCAATGGTTCATCAAGCCCAGTAGCCCGTTCTCACGGTGGCCAATCCAGGTCTCTAGTACCTGGCCAAAACCCAAAGAGTAGCAACATTCCATACAGATCTCAAAGAATAGCAAGATTCCGGAATCCCAGAAAGTAACAAGATTCTAGAACCCAAAAAAAGTAGCAACATTCCATACAGAATCTCAAAGAAAAGCAAGATTCCGGAATCCCAGAGAGTGACAAAGATTCTAGAATCCCAAGGAGTAGCAACATTCCAGGCTACCGATCCAGGGCAAGCAGAGGCTTCCTCCATGTCTTTGTCAATAACAGACTATGGACTTTTCCTCCACGAACTTGTCCAAACCTTTCTTAAAACCAGCTACACTATCCACTCTTATCACAATCTCTGGCAACCTCATACCCCTCCCCCCTTTTACAAAACCATAGCGCAGTTTTTAGTGCCAGCCGTGGCAATAACAGTTCTGACACTCATACCCTATTTCCCCGAAAATAAGAGTGTCTTATATTCATTTGGGGCCCAAAAAAGGCACTAGGTCTTATTTTGGGGGTATGCACACGATCATTTCTCCCTTCCTCTCTTTCACCCCAATTCTTCCTCTTTTCTTTCTCTCCCCCACATATGCAGCATCTTTCCTCCCCTCCCTCCCCCTGTGCAGCAGAAGTTTGCCCAGTTTCTATCCTTCCCTCCCTCCCATCCCTCGTGCAGCATAACCCTTGAGCACCCCACCGCGCAGCCAAACCCCTGCTGACCTTCCAACCTTCCCTCCCCGCCGACCGCGAGCGAGCCCTATACTACTCTGGCTTCTTAGGAAATATGGGCTCCTTTGAAAAAAAAATATAATAAAAAAGTTTTCATCTCTGAAGGATGCATCTGGTGTGTAATTATGCTTGGCTATTCTGGCCTAGCTGACGTGTGGATCAGCTGTTTTCAAATGCTGCTATAATTAGAGCTTTGTGCCTGGTTTTGTCTTGAGTGCAGATGTTTCGGGTGATTTGCTGTGTTTGCTTTCCTGCTTGTCTTGAATTTTACCAGGTTTGGCAAACAATTAGCAAATACTAAGGCCACGGCTCCAACTTTGGTTCTTGAGAATCCCCTCCCCCCCCCCTCCCTACACCAAACAAGTTTAGTTCTCATGCTAGCGTTAATTAGGAGATTTAAATTGTGTTTTTAAAGAAGTATCTATGCAAATGCACCTCATGCATATGAAAAACATGCACAGAAAATCCCAGAGCTGAAAAAGAGCAAACAACGTCCCCGGAGGCGATTCTGGGTTGAATGCAGCAATCTGAGTGCTCCAGAGGGGCAGAAATAAACAGTTCCTAGTGGCATTTTGTGCATCACTGTGCTCTTCTTCAGGCTTTAGGTAGGCATAAAGCAGTCAAATGCAAACATTTGGAAAATACATTGCCAATTTTGGCATTCAGTTTCCAGATCAATATATACCATGTTTCGCTAAAAATAAGACACTATCTTATATGAATTTTGGGCCCAAAAAACCCACTAGGTCTTTCTATCCCTGCCTCACTCCTACCTGCCCGCAGCCGAACCCCCGCTGACCCTTCCAGCACTCCCTCCCATCCGAACCAAATTATAATCACCAGTTTCCGATGCTTTTATTTGTAGGCATAGCTTTGTTGTCAAAACCTCCACCAGCCTTTCCCTCCCCTTTTTCCCACGTGGATGATCCTGCCACAATACAAATGTTTAAAAGTGCTTAAGAGGTCACAAATCCATCCAGAACTTTCCAAACCTTTTGCATATGGTGCTTTTCAAGAGACCAACGTACCATTACCTTCTTCCAAGCGGCAGCGTCTCAGCAGCCGTCTAAATGGGCTGCTTCGCGGCTTTCTCCTGCCGGGGCGTTCCATGTGCCGCGTTGCTGATGACATCATCGGTGACGCGTCAAAGGAATGCCCTGGCGGGAGAAAGCTGCGAAGCAGCCCGTTTTGATTGCTGCCGAGACGCTGCTGTTTGGAAGAATGTTATTGTATGTTGGTCTCGCAGTCGGCGGGGGGGGGGGAGGGGAGAGATGGAAAAGTCGGCGGGAGGAGGGTGCATGGGGGGGGGAAAGCGCTGCTGCTGGCGAATCCAGCACTTCAACTAGGGCTTATTTTGGGGGTAGGGCTTATTTTCGGGGAACACGGTAGTAACATAGTAAATGATGACATAGTCCAGGATTCAGTCTGCCCAACAGAGGCCGGATAAAGAAAGAGAATTCAAGACGTCCACAGCGAGGGCCCAGCGAATCCAAGACAAAAGAGAAAACTGCAGACCACTGTACAAGAGGCAGGCAGGGTTTATTGCAATAAACAATTTGTTACGCTCAAATAGACCATCTTTTGACAGGTCCCGACATGGTCTGCGTTTCGATGAACACGTCTTCTTCAGGGGTCGCAACAAATTTGAGACTGTAAGCAAGTCCAAAAGGTGAGATGCCTGGAAGCTAACCAGGGTGAAACATGAGCTTTGCTGGGTACCGTAACTGAAGCGCGCCGGACAAAAATGTGCCGACAACCTTGCGCCGACAATCCCGCACAGGATTTGTGTCCGCGGCCTTAAAACACTCTGTGGAGGGGTTTTGGGGGGAACCCCCCAGTAAACTTACAAGTGCTCACACTTCCATCGGGGGGGGTGTGGGGGTGTGGGGGAGGGAAGTACTTTCTGCCACCAGGTACACCCCTTCAGAAAATCCAAGAGCCAGCGCAGTGGTTAAAGCTACAGCCTTAGCATCCTGGGGTTGTGGGTTGAAACCACTATACCAATCATACAAAACCCCATATGGAAACAGGTTCAACCTTTGCAACGCTAGAAGGCCTTTCACACCTATATAAATATTGAATTATTCAAGACTCAACCCAATCCCTCCCACCCACCCTATCACCCCATCCTTATAAAGATGAAATTTGACATTTGCACTTTTAGAAGGTATAAATATACTTTATCAATAACTATATCTATAATAATTTTTAAAGGGGAAATATGTTGATCTTATTATATATTCTAAGGATTTTAAGTGATGTATAAAGTGTAAAATGTATCTTTTTTTCTTGTATTCACTTAATGAAAGCATTAAAAATGAATAAAGATTAAAAAAAAAAAAAGAAGGCCTTTCACACACACTTATACAGCACAAGGGTTAAACCAGCAGGAGAATACAGACAAGAACAGAAACAAGAAAGAAGAAAAAAAAAAACATGACAGAAGGGGTGATATATATCATTTTGTGTCCCTGTTCGAGAATCAACGTTGGACACACATACCGACAGTTGAAGATCAGACTCATTAAGCATACATCGTGCTTAAACACTCGACGACTGGAGGAGCTCTTGGTGTAGTGTGACCATATGGCTCCAGAAAAAAGGGGACGGATTGAGACATCCGGGTTTTACTTCCATTGAAAGCAACCAAGATGTCTCAATCTGTTCTCCTTACTGCCATTGCTTTCAATGGAAGTAAAATCCGGATGTCTCAATCCGTCCCCTTTTTTCTGGAGCCATATGGTCACACTACCTTGGTGGGACATTGTTTAGAGGCCCGTCATGATTTTGGGTCTCTGCGATTGAACACGTGGCTTATCCTGTTAATCGGGGTAATTGGAGACGCCTCCTGTGGCAGAAGGAGCAAAGGTGGATTTACTTGTTGAACTCTGGCCATCCAGAGGGATTGAATGCCCGGATCGAATGGGCGGCCTTTTTCGGTTCCTGATGACGTGTGATTGGTGGAAGATAGCAAGGGGAGGAGCTTGTGTTAGTCTTTTCAGCGTGTGTGCTACAGAATGTTTTGTGCACCAGAACTTTGCGGTGGTTAGGGGCGGAACATAACCGTGAGTACAGAAAAACCACGAATAACTTTTGATATGATATTCGTGGTTTTTTTGTAACAACCACCGTTATTACTATTGAAATCACGAATAACAAACAAGGGTTATATTCGCGATTTTGAGGCTGGTAGCAGGCAAATAACGTTTTTCTCTTTGCACGCTGGGAAGCTGCGATTTTGAGGGTGAAAGATTGAGGGTCATTGAGCGATTTGAGGCTCATGTAATTTGGGGGGGGAGTCTGCATGTGAAAAATCACGAATAAGTGAAACTGCAAGTGTTGAAACCGCGAATAGGGAGGGAGAAGTGTATTGTGTTTTGTTCAATAGTCCATTTGACATTAAGGGGTGGCGAGACACTTTTTTGATATATTGTCGCGTCTAAGGAAAGCTGCCAGCTATCCACTGGATAAAAATCTGATCGCTTCAAGAACCATAAGAATTGTTGCTGCTGGGTCAGACCAGTGGTCCATCGTGCCCAGCAGTCCGCTCACGTGGCGGCCCTTTGGTCAAAGACCAGCGCCCTAACTGAGACTAGCCCTACCTCCGTACGTTCCGGTTCAGCAGGAACTTGTCTAACTTTGTCTTGAATCCCTGGAGGGTGTTTTCCCCTATTTGAATCCCTGGAGGGTGTTTTCTCCTATGACAGACTCCGGAAGAGCGTTCCAGTTTTCTACCACTCTCTGGGTGAAGAACTTCCTTACGTTTGTACGGAATCTATTCCCTTTCAATTTTAGAGAGTGCCTTCTCATTCTCTCTACCTTGGAGAGGATGAACAACCTGTCCTTATCTACTCCCATCACTACCTTGAATGTTTCAATCATGTCCCCTCTCAATCTCCTCTGTTCGAGGGAGAAAAGGCCCAATTTCTCTAATCCTTCACTGTAAGGCAACTCCTCCAGCCCGTTAACCATTTTAGTTGTTCTTCTCTGGACCCTTTCGAGTACAGCCAAGAGCAAAACACATACAGAAATAGCTGTATATTTTCGCTTTTTTTTTTTTTAGGTCGGTATCCTGTTACAAAGTTACCCCCATGTGTCCCCTATTCAACACTGCATGCATCTTGTATATATTCCAGAAACAAACCATAAAATACCCTTGTATTCCACTTAATAATTGAGTACATCCATGAAATCCATTTAGTAAGTGATGACTTTTCCCTAGCCGCCTTTTTATTTTTTTTGAACAATATCCTTTCACTTATCTACTAAGAATAACATAATATATTCATGCTTTCATTAGGCAGTGAATGCTAAGCTTGACTGCTGTATGTCTTGATTTTTTTTTTTGTTTTCTTTTTCATTCACTTTAATAAAAGGGCTTTGGCAGAAGACAGAGGACACTCTCTGTATTCGGAAGGTATTGAAAATTTCTTTGTAAATAAAATGGCTGAATGTTTTACATCTTTTTCTTTGGTTATCTCCTCCATTATCAGTATCTCAGGTTCTTTTCTCTTTATTATTTTTATTTTAAGGCTGCTGAATTTGGGGGGGGGAAAAAAGGTTCAGCGTGGACAAGAGCATGAGAACATCCCTCTGGGCATCGGGTTATAAACTACTAGTCTTTAAGCCCGTTACATTAACAGGTGTCTTTCTTTCTCTCTCTCTCTCCTTGGCCACTTTCTGTCTGTCTTTCTGTCTCTCTCTCCTTGGCCGCTTTCTGTCTTTCTTTCTTTCTTTCTGTCTGTCTCTCTCTCTCTCCTTGGCCGCTTTCTGTCTGTTTTTCTGTCTCTCTCTCCTTGGCCGCTTTCTGTCTGTCTTTCTTTCTTTTTTTCTCTCTCTCTCTCTCTCCTTGGCCGCTGTCTTTCTTTTTTTCTGTCTCTCTCTTTCCTCGGCTGTCCACCACCACCCCTTGCCTGCTTCCCCTGTCCAGCAGCAGCCCTTCTCCCTGCCTTTTACCTCCCCCATGTCCAGCAGCACCCCTTCCCTGCTCCCCCTGTCCGGCTGAGGCACTGGAAGCATGGAAGAGGGGCCGCCGCTATTCCTCCTCGCCTGCCTTTGCGTCCCCTTGTTGCTGGACGATGGCAGCGCCCTGGACCTGCAGTTTTCGGGCCTCAAGGCCGAAGTGGCACTCAACCTCTCACTGGGGGCGGACTGGACTTAATGAAATTCACAGTGCCGGAAAGGATCTGGACGCGAGCTGAGAGGAAGACTGGTGGCTGCGGAGGCTGCGGCCACCAGGAGACTGCGCTCAGCTGCCCAGGAACCCTATTTCACTCTCGGTGCACCTGAGTGGTGGCGGAGCCGGTACTGTGCTGTACCTGCGCCTCCGGGTCCACATGCACGGCCCACACTGCACACTCCAAGGAGGGGAATAGAAAGAACGACTCGATCTCCTCATCCGGCACAACCTGCACCTGTGAGCCCCACTCTGCCTCCCCGCAGGGGATGTGCTGCGGGGCGCCACCGACCTAGTCACTGCCAGCGTGCCAGATTTTAAGAACAGATGGGATGTTCATGTTGGATCTCTAAGAGGGAATGGGACATCAGAGTGTGATCTCTCACAGGGTAGTTAGAATGGTGGGTGGGTCAATAGAGTGGGCAGACTTGATGGGCCTTGGCCCTTTTCTGCCATCACTTTTCTATGTTTCTATGTTTCTATCTTGCTTTCAGGGGGCTGCTCCAAGCCGGTGCACATGCCGCAAACTGTGTCCTTCCGTGGCCATATTCTATTTGTGCTGTGTGGGGCACGCGCCGCAAACAGAATACGGCCATGGAAGGACACAGCATGCTGCAGGGATCACCAAACCCTAAGTGCGCATGTGTGCTTAGGGTTTTATTATAGAGGATATTGAAGGTATTGTGTCCAAATATAGAAACATACACCCTGACAGTCGGTGGTGGTCAGTGGGGGGTTTTTTTTAACACTTACTGTTGCCTCAGTATTCGGTGCGGGGCCATACTCGGACACTGGCACTGAATATTTAGAGAATTATGCAGGCCTCAGCTGAGTATCAGCCAAATCTCCATTTGAGGGTTTTGGGTTTTTTTTGCCCCTGATCCTCTGAAAAGCCCTACTTCTCTTCCTCCTCCCCCAAGCCTGAGAGTCATAAACTCCTGCCCTATGTGGTACCATCTTAGGCCTATTTTTCCTTCCTGGTGTTTCAGTGGGGGCAGGAGCAAAACCCTCTCCCTCCTGCCCCTTGCTGCTGCTTAGAAAAAAAAAAAATGACTGCTACAACCTCTCTTGGCAGCTCGTAGTACTGCGGTCTTGTCCTTCCTCTGACGTCTGAAGCAGGATCGCGGCAGAGGAAACAGCTCCAAAGACCTATGGCAGCTTGCAAAGATTGCTAGCACCGCGATCTTCTCTACGAGTCTGCAGGTTACTGATATTAGGTAAATGGTGCGCGGGAGGCCAGGGGGAAATCACAGGCCTTCTGGGGGGGGGGGGGGTTGCAGTCCTTTGGGGGGGGTACAGGCCTTCAGGGGGGACAGGCAGGCCTTCAGGGTGTGTGTGCAGGCCTTCAAAGGGGGGGACAGGCCTTCAGGGATGGTGGCACAGGCCTTCAGGGGGGACAGGCAGGCCTTCAGAGGGGACAGACCTTCAGGGGAGAGGGGGATCTGGTTTATAAGTACACGGAGGGAGGGAGGGAAGGGGAGGGTTCAAAGAGACGTGTGTATGCCGAACTTTGGAGGGGAAGAAATAATAGGAGAGGGAGAGAGATGGTGGACAATGGGATTTAGGGAGGGGAGCAACAGAAAGGGAGAGAAGTTGGACACAAGGGATGGTGTGGAGGGGGGATAGAAATACTGGATAGGAGGGTAGTTGGGAAAAGAAAGGGAGAGATGGTGGACCTTGGGGTGGTAGGGAAGGAGGGAGAGATGCTGGATGAAAGGGTAATTAAGAAAAGGTGGATCTGTGGATGGAGACGAAAAAAAGGAAAGATGCCAGACCTCTGGGGGAGGGAAGGGAAACGGAAGGAGAGGACAGAGATGGAAGATGAATGATTAGCAGGGAGAAAGAAGAAAGAAGGAGACCCTGGCAAGAAAGTTATCAGAAGACAACCAGAGCCTGGTAACAACAAGACTTGAATAATGACCAGACAACAAAAGGTAGAAAAACTAATTTATTTTCCATTTTGTGATTACAATATGTCAGATTTGAAACGTGTATCCTGCCAGAGCTGGTGTTAGACCGCAAACGCGTGAGCTAGGATTTATCAGAGAGAGGAAAAGTCTTTTTTGTTTGTTTATTTTGTTTACACCACAGTGCCAGTGTGGTTAGGAGAAGGCAAAGGGGGTGAAGAGGCTATAAAAGGGGTGAAGAGGCTGTAAAATAAACCCACCAGGATGTTTGAAAAAAACACCCAATTGGGCAGGAAAATCAAATCGAATTGAAAAATCGATTCAATAGGCTGAATCGAATCGAATCAAAAATTTTTTTTTCCTGAATTGGGCAGCGCTAGTTTACTGGAATGGGGCAGGGACAGCGACAAAACTTGTGGGGGGATGGGATGGGGAAATTGAGTTCCGCCGGGGACAAATTAGTGAGAACCCAGGTAACTGGGCACAGCAGCTCCAGAACATTAATTGCAACGTGGAACTTAACTGGATCTGCTCTAATACCAATTCAGGCCGTTTTACGGAAGGCCTGTGTAGGTTATTCAAGAACACCGGTTTGAAAAATCTATTCATTAGCTTAATAAAGGCCACCTAAGCCTCACTGTTAGAACTGCATCGGTCGCTGGCAGCACAGAGGAAACTCCCAAAAGAGCCCTTTTAAAAAAAATTCTTTTTAAAGCTTTAGTTGGGGGGAAAAAAAACCCTACAGTGTAGCAAAGAAACTAAAAGGGAATAAATCTGACTGACGCTGGATAAATAAAGCATGTCGCTCTCTTTCTGTGCCAATGAAAGTTGGAGAGCCATCAGGAACCCAGGCCTAGGGTTATTTGAGGACAGGGAGAACAGACAGCCCGCTCTTCTGTGATGGATGTGTTGGGGAGGAGGGGGGGAGGGAAGAAGTTTATTTATTTATTTTGCTCTCCCTCCCATCTGCTAGTTAAAAACAAAAGAGTACTGGCATTTGATCAAACATGAACAGAGGCGAATTGTTCTATTTTGTTTATTAATACATATATTTGTAAATATATTCCTGTTTGCGCAGCCTGCAACACATAAACATAGCGTGGAGCAGAAGACGATAAAAGGTTTTGGCAGGAAAGAGATTCTGGCAGGGATTCTAGCAGGCCGAGGACTGGTCTTCAGCATCTCATACTTCCACAGCACTATATTCCCAAAGCTAACATTTCAATCCCAAAGAAGAAAATCCTCTTCTCCCCGATTCCCCCCCCCCCCCCGTCTCCTCAACCATTCCTTTACTGTTAATTAAAATAAAATCTTTAAATAAAATCTGAGAGCACAGCTGCTCCTTAAGTTATAAAATGCAATTTTTGTTAAGTCTAAGGCTCTTTGCATTCTTCAAAAATAGAAAATACCTTGTTTAAGAGTGGAATCAGATAATAATCAATTACATTACATTACATTACATTACATTAGTGATTTCTATTCCGCTTGTTCCTTGCGGTTCTAAGCGGATTACATTAGAAGATGGCTGGTCATTTCCAGGCGATGACAATACAATTATTTGTATAACTTTACAAACTTTGCATACCTAACTTTACATAACTTTTCGTACATAACTTTACGTGGAGTTACTTTGTGTTACTTTACATTATCCTTACCGTGCTTGCATAACTTGCATTAAGTTTACATAATTTATCTTACATAACTTTACAAGACTTTACGTAGAGTTATTTTATGTTATTTTACCTTATTATTCAAGTACATTGCATAACTTACATTACATGATATTACAACGCATAACCTTATGTTACATTACATAATATTACAAAGCATAATCTTATGTTACCAAAAAATCATCTGTTCCTAGGTTGTTATATCTGATTTTTCGGTATTTGGGGAAACTGTGTTTCTAGATATGAATTGGCTTTCCGAGATAACCAGATTTGCTCTGAGGTCTGCAGTCAGAGCAAATCATGAGGAAAAACCTCAACGCAGACTATCATTGATCGTTTTTATCTCAGTTTTTCTGTCACAGTTTTGTCAAGTGCTATAAGTTTAAATTTATAGTTGAAGTGAAATAGTACTTAGCTTAAAAAGCTCATATCCCGCATTAACCTCATTAAACAAACCACGGCAGTTCAAAACGGACTGCCCTGGAGACCTTAATTGAAAGATACTTAGTAGGTCTTGTCGTACAGTAATAGAGAATTAATTTAATTAAGATAAGTTATTAATCACTTAAATTTAAATTTATCTTTGATCGTAAAGCTGTTTATAGTTAAAGTTAAAACTTAAAATCTTAAAGTATTTGGATAGTTTAGGAAGTTTTACTGGAGGACTAATCACATTCTATGGTTCATAGACAAAATCGCGCGAGACAACGGCGCGCCGACAACTGAGCGCAAGGTTGACGGCGCGCCAAAGAAAAGCACTATTTTAAAGGGTTCCGACGGGGGGTGTTGGTGGGGAACCCTCCTATTTTACTTAACAGACATCGCGCTGGCGTTGTGGGGGGTTTGGGGGGTTGTAACCCCCCTCATTATACTTGAAACCGAACTTTTTGCCTGTTTTTTAGGGAAAAAGTTTAGTTTTAAGTATAATGTGGGGGGTTACAACCTCCCAAACCCCCCACAACGGCAGCGCAATGTCTGTTAAGTAAAGTGAGGGGGTTCCCCCCCCCACGCCCCCCATCGGAGCCCTTTAAAATAGTGCTTTTCTTCGGTGCGCCATCAACCTTGCGCTCAGTTGCCTGCGCTCAGCTGTCGGCGCGCCGTTGTCTCGCGCGATTTAGTCCCGTCACCGCATTCCATAGTCCACAAACATTTAAAATTAAATTTAAATTCTTCCTCCCCATTAAACTTTGCAACGGTGCCTCTAATCTACACCAATACTTCGGGTTTAGAACGGTCCCAAGAGCAAACCGCTCGGGCGCTTCCTACAAGGAACCACACAGGTTACCTGTTAATGCAACTGTTACCTGCACAGAGAAAAAAGTGACGGCGTCCTTTCGCCTCTAAGGCCCAAACTTAAAGTGCAGGAACAAACAGGGACAAACGTTATCCGCTGTTATAATGGCGTTCTAGGTCACATCCGGCCAATAAAAAAACGGAAGTGACACCACCTGATGGAACGCAATGAACCGTAAACCAGATGTTATATCAAGGATCTCATAAACAACTATCTAAAGGTTATTTGAAAAGAGTTGGAAAAAAATTGGAAAAAATTGATTGAAAAAAAGCTGCCAATTAATAGTAAGATTAAGTATTTGAAAGGTGTCTTTGCATTCTTCTACATTTCTCCCTCCGTATTCGCGGTTTCAGCCATCGCAGTTTCGATTATTCATGGTTTTTAGCTTGCCGGTTCCTCCCCCCCAAAAAATTACGTCAACTTGCATAGCGAAATCACTGATTCCAAACGTTTACAGAGAAAATTGCTGATTCCCGGCACTTTCTTCACCGTGTTTTGAATCTCCTTCAGAAACATGTTATTTGCGTTTTCACCATATTCACGATGGTTTTTTTTTACTAGAAAACAGCGAATAACATATGAAAAAAATCATTCACGGTTTTTCTGTATTGTCTATTAATCCCCTATCACAGCAAATATGGGGGGAGAAGTGTATATATTATCAGTACATTTATAAATACTCTTCTTGCCGCAAATAAAACAAAAATTAAATTTTAGCACGTGTCTCCCATTTAGGAAATTAACTTTTTTTTTTTACAATTTTATCCTCTTCGATATAGCCAAGAATTATTTCCATTAATGCAATGGAAGCCCTGAATATGTATATCCTAGAGCAGTGTTCTTCAACCGCCGGTCCGTGGACTGGTGCTGGTCTGCAAAAATTTTCTGCCGGTCCACAGGGCCGGCACCTCCATCGGGCCCAAGAGATTGTTCTGTAGCCGCCGGACCTCGGTACGATCAATGTGGCATCTTCGGGCCGGCTCCCTGAGTGCTGCAGTGCACAAAGCCGTGGGAAAAGGCTCCTACCCGCGGCCTGCGCCTGACCCGGATATCACAATGTCAAAGGGAAGGCTTCCAGATGAGGCACAGGATGCGCGCGAGGAGCTGCTTCCCACAGCTTTGTGCAATGCAGCACTCAGGGAGCCGGCCTGAAGACCCTGCGTTGATCGCACCGTGGACCGGCCTGAAGCTAATACCAGGGGCAGGCCAGAAGGCAAGGCACATGGAGGGAGGGAGACAACAACGGTAGGGGGAATGCTTTTATTTTTTTATTTAGCGATTGATTTGTCTGTTCAGAAAGAAATGCATTTGTTTCTTTCCCTCTGGGGTTGTACTGCAGATTCTTGCATCTTAGGGTTTGTTTGTGAATATTAGTACTTTTAGTTTTTGGTCCTGCATTTGCATGGGGTTATCTGTTTTCTGGTAGGAATGAACGTTAGAAAGCATACAGTGTGCTTTATGTATTTTAATTTTGTGGTTAACCATTATGTGTTGTTAATATGATTATATTGTGTGTGTGTGTGTGTGTGTGTGTATATATGAAAAATGAATGGAAAAAATGGTGTTACAATTAATACTATTATGGGGGTGGGGTCTGGGGTGGAGATTGGATGGAGATGGGCATGACTTAGCCAGTCCGCGGAGCGGTGCCGGTCCACAAAATAATTATTTTATTTCCACCGGTCCATAGGTGTCAAATAGTTGAAGAACACTGTCCTAGAGGAAAGGAGGGACAGGGGAGATATGATTCAGACGTTCAAATACTTGAAGGGTATTAACGTAGAACAAAATCTTTTCCAGAGAAAGGAAAATAGTAAAACCATAGGACTTGTCTGTGTCTGTATATGGCCTTTTGATTGAGGATGGGCTGGAGTGAGCTTTGACGGACACTTCAGTAAATGGAACCTAAGCACAGGACTGGGCAGAGATTTGGATTCTTGCCCATTCGGGTCTTTATCTGCCGTCATCTACTATGTTACTAGGTTACAAGCTACAAATCCTGCAATTTGACATTGCTCTCCTCATGAATCAGAGAAATTAAAATAAACATGAGAGAGAAGATTTTTAAACTTTGTATATTAATAATAATAATAATAATAATAACAGCTTATATACCGCAATACCGTGAAGTTCTATGCGGTTTACAAAGATTAAGCAAAGGTACAAATTGATTGACTTTAAGAGGGGAGGAAGAAAGAGGGTTAATAGGACAGGAAATCCATTTTTGAGGAGAGAGCGATCGATAGAACAAGTTAATCGCTATAGAGGGGAGAGAGAAGAGAGGATCGGTTGTCTAGATACTTTAGGAACAGGTGTGTTTTCAGACGTTTCCTAAATTCCTCATAAGTAGTGGGCGAAAGCAATTGTTCTAGAGAAGATGTTCATGGTGTTTTTTCAGTTTACCACCTCTCACTGGGGGGGAAACGAAGTTGGAATGTGAGCTTCTCTTGTGTCTGTTGGCTGAGAAGACGAAAAGGTCAGTTATATATTTAGGGGCAAGTCCGTGTACTGCTTTGAAGCAGAAGCAGGCAAATTTAAACTTTACGCGCGCCTCCATTGGCAGCCAATGCAGCTGCCGGTAGTAGGGTGTCACGTGGTCAAACTTCCTCAGCCCAAAGATCAGTTTGACCGCTGCATTTTGCATCAATTGTAAACGTAAATGTAAATGTATGACCACATGTATTTCAAATAATTGTGCTAATGCTTTTGAATGTTTACTGCTAATTTAATTATTTGTTATTTGTTATACTACCTTTCATCATGGTGTGAGGAAGGGCCTAGGCAAACTCTAGTTCCCCTTAAGAGCATAAGAACATAAGACTAGCCTTACTGGGTCAAACCAATGGTCCATCAAGCCCAGTAGCCCATTCTCATGGTGGTCAATCCAGATCACTAGTTCCTGGCCCAAACCCAAGGAGTAATATTCCATGCTACCGATCCAGGGCGAGTAGTGGCTTCCCCCATGTCTTTCTCAATAACAGACTATGGACTTTTCCTCCAGGAACATGTCCCCCATGTCTTTCTCAATAACAGACTATGGACTTTTCCTCCAGGAACATGTCCAAACCTTTCTTAAAACCAGCTACGCTATCTACTCTTACCACATCCTCTGGCTTAACTATTCTCTGAGTGAAAAACAATTTCCTCCTATTAGTTTTAAAAATATTTCCCTGTAACTTCATCGAGTGTCCCCCTAGTATTTGTAAGTTTTAACGGAGTGAAAAATCGATCCGCTTGTACCCGTTCTACTCCACTCACCAGATCATCTTAAGAATAAGTTAGTTAGCCTATCTACCAGGATAGTGAGGCTCAGAAAGAGAAGTTAAAACTCCAGAGTGGGAACAGAATAGGAAGACCCCCCCCCCAAGGAAAGAACTTGCTAAACTTGTCCTGAGCTAGCTGCAGTTCCAAGAAGGGGAACAGAAGGAGGAGAGGGGTGCTCAAGTGGTTAGAGCTGCTGCCTGAGCACCCCGCGGTTGCAAGTTTGATCCCAGCCTGTGCCTTGTGACTTTGGGCAAGTTACTTTAATGTGGACAAATGCAAAGTGAAGCACATTGGGAAGAATAACCCAAATCACAGTTACCGGATGCTAGGGTCCACCTTGGGGGTTAGCACCCAAGAAAAGGATCTGGGTGTCATTGTAGACAATACGATGAAATCCTCCACCCAATGTGCAGCGGCAGCCAAAAAAGCAAACAAGATGCTAGGAATTATTAAACAAGACTAAGAATGTTATAACGCCTCTGTATCGCTCCATGGTGCGACCTCACCTGGAGTATTGCGTTCAATCCTGGTCTCCTTATCTCAAGAAAGATATAGTGGCGCTAGAAAAGATTCAAAGAAGAACAGCCAAGATGATAAAGGCGAAGGAACTCCTCTCGTGTGAGAAAAGACTGAAAAGGTTAAGGTTCTTCAGCTTGGAAAAGAGACGGCTGAGGGGAGATAGGATTGAAGTCTACAAAATCCTGAGTGGAGTAGAACGGGTACAAGTGGATCGATTTTTCACTCTGTCAAAAATAACATCTAGGGCAGTGGTTCCCAACCCTATCCTGGAGGACCACCAGGCCAATCGGGTTTTCAGGCTAGCCCTAATGAATATGCATGGAGCAGATTTGCATGCCTGTCACTTCCATTATATGCAAATCTCTCTCATGCATAATCATTAGGGCTAGCCTGAAAACCCGATTGGCCTGGTGGTCCTCCAGGACAGGGTTGGGAACCACTGGTCTAGGGGACACTCAATGAAGTTACAGAGAAATACTTTTAAAACCAATAGGAGGAAATTTTTTTTCACTCAGAGAATAGTTAAGCTCTGGAATGCGTTGCCAGAGGATGTGGTAAGAGTGGATAGCGTATGCTGGTTTTAAGAAAGGTTTGAATAAGTTCCTGGAGGAAAAGTCCATAGTCTGTTATTGAGAAAGACACGGGGAAGCCACTGCTTGCCCTGGATCAGTAGCATGGAATGTTGCTACTCTTTGGGATTCTAGAATCTTGTTACTCTGTGGGATTCCGGAATCTTGCTATTCTTTGAGATTCTATATGCAATGTTGCTACTCCTTGGGTTTTTGCCAGGGACTAGTGACCTAGATTGGCCACCATGAGAACGGGCTACTAGCAGGGCCGGATTAATGAATAGGCCCAAGAGGCACGTGCCTAGGGCTCGAAGTTGCCAGAGGGGCCTGATGAAGAACCAAACAAGATTCCTATTTTTCTTTTTCCTTTCGGCAGCGCTGGGCACCCCCCCCGGAAAGCCCCCCCCCCCCCCCGGAAAGATCTGCAGCGCAGCACTGGCCCCCCCCAGGACAGATCTGCAGCACCGGGCCCCCCTACTGGAAAAAAATCGGCAGCGCCCCCCCCCCCCAACAATCATTCCTGCAAGCGGTGTTCAGCCAATAGTTTCCTCTCTGACGCAGCTTCCTGTTTCCGCCTGGGCGGTGCGCGTCAGAGGGCAGCTTTGGCTGAGGAGCAGCACCACTTAGAACAGAACGGTTGCTGCCAGATCAGCAATCCCAGAAATGCTGCCTTGCACTCTCCCGGCTGCACGTGCACAGATCGCCGGCTCAGACCATCCAGCTGGAGGCAGCGCACGCGTGGCAGTAGCAGCTGTTACTGCTGCCCCCTGACTTAGCAGTTGCGCGGGTGCAGCTCCCACTCACCTCGCTCGTTTTACACTTAGCTTCTTCCATCCTGGAGAGCCCTTAAACTGATGGCACCACCAGCAGGGTTGTCGTGGCAACAGAGGAATTGAGAGACCAGATCACCTAGGTGGGAGAAGAAGAGACTAAATTGCCAGTGGGACTCTTATGCCCACCCTCTTGGATTTCTGGCTACCCACATTTGGGTGTCGGGGAGAGGGTGTAAGAGAGATGGGGAAGATGCTAGGTGGGGTAAAAAGAGAGAGAGAGAAATGGGGAGAAGGGGAAAATTCTGCATATGGATAGGACAGGAAGAGGGGAAATGCACATTGATGGAAGGGAGAAAGTCTGCATATAGAAAGAGAGGGAGCAAGTAAGAGGGGAGAAGTATTGCACATGAAGAAAAAGAGATACCAGACCATGGAGGGACAGGCAGAGATAGAAGAGGAGAGGAGAGAGATGCTAGGGCATGGTGGGAGGGAAGGAAAGGAGATAGAGATGCCAGAGGGGTGAAGCTGATATGAATCATGTAGAAAGGAGAGAAGGGGCACAGGATAGACAGTTTATTGAAGGTAAATAGAAAGAGGGAAGATACCATATGGAAGAAGGAGAGGACGGACACTGGATGGAGAGGGCTGACAGTGGATGGAAGGAAGAGAATGATGAGAAGATGAGGAAAGCAGAAACCAGACAAGAAAGGTAGAAAAAAAAATTTCTATTTGTTTTATTTATTTATTTTTGCTTTAGGATAAAGTATCATTGTAGCTGTGTTAATAATCATTTATTAACAGAGAGCTTAGAGATGTAAATGGGATGAAATTGAGTTTGAAGGGTATAATGTCAACTATACATGCTAGGATCGGAGCATCAATGATATCTGTGGCTGGCGTAGACCTATGGAATTCCTTGCCTGGTATCCTGCGGTTTTGCATGGGGAGGATGAATTTTAAGAACATGCTGAAAACTCAATTAGTTGCCAATATCTTCGTATGCTAAGGTATATTTCAGTTGATAATTGCCTTTTAGAATTTTTCTGTCATCAATAGTGATTTAAAGCTTGCTTGTATTTCTGAATTGATTGAATTTGTGCTCTATCCCTGTTTATAACAGGGACGATTAATGATGTTGTTTAGACATGTCTGTTATATGTGATAATCAGAGAGAAACAATATTTTATGCATATGATATGGAAACCGCATGGTGTCAGGTCAAAAGCGCGCCGGGACAAAGGCGCGAGCAGACAATTGAGCCCAGCGCGGAGTTGCGCGCTGAAGAAAATTACTGTTTTTAGGGCTCCGACGGGGAGGCGTGGGGGGGGCGTAGGGAGGACGTGGGGGGGAATCCCCCCACTTTACTTAATACAAATCGTGCCACATTGTGGGGGCGTTGTGGGGGATTTGGGGGGTTCTAACCCCCCAAATTTTAGTGAAACTTCACTTTTTCCCTGTTTTTAGGGAAAAAGTTAAGTTTACAGTAAAATGTGGGGGGTTACAACCCCCCAAACCCCCTACAACGCCGACGCGATTTGTAGTAAGTAAACTGGGAGTGCTCCCCAACAAAACCCCCCGTCAGAGCACCTAAAAACAGTAATTTTCTTCGGTGCGCGCCTCCGTCTTGCGCTCAGTTGTCGGCGCGAGCCTTTGTCTTCCGCGTTGTTGTCTATGAACCAAACCGCATAGTTGTATGCAGCATATAATTTTTAGTAAATAAATAAATAGAAAATGGAAATAAGGTGAACCTATTTATTGGACTAATTTTAATACTTTTTTTTTTTTTTTTACTAATTCAGGGACCATGACTCCTTTCCTCAGGTCAGGACAGGGATATTGTAACAGCAGTATAGTTTACTGACCTGAAGAAAGAGGTTTTAATCTCAGAAAGCTAATTGAGAAATGCATTAGTCCAATAAAATGGCAGGCACTGAATTTTCTTTCTGCCATGCCATATGCCTCCTACCCAAATGCAAAATATAAATTGGTGGGCTTCCCAAAGCCCTGCTAGCTGAAGATCTCTTCCTCTAGGAAGGAAGGGTGGATTTGGTCAGAGATGTTTGGAGGTTGCATAGAAGAAAAACTGTACACTGGCACTGGTATGGTCACCTTTGTTATTTGTTTTGAATTTTAAAAGAAATAAAGTGGAAATAAAGAAGTAAATAAGAAAATGGGTAAATAAATGGGGGCGTGGTAGGGTAGGGGGCTTAGTGTGGCAGGGGGCCCAGTGGACTTGTGTGCCTAGGGGCCCTCGACGAATTAATCCTGCCCTGGCTACTAGGCTTGAAGAGCCATTGGTCTGACCCAGTAAAGCTCTTCTTAAACACAGAAACATAGAATATGACGGCAGAAAAGGGCCGACGGCCCAACAAGTCTGCCCACTCAAGAACCATCCCTCCCAACTAGTCTACCTACTCAAGAACCCTCCCTCCCAACAAGTCTGCCTACTCAAGAACCCTCCCTAACTAGTCTGCCTACTCAAGAACCCCTCTTCCCTGAAGTATCTATTGTTTGAGCATAACTCTGTAGTACTCCCACCTGCTTGTCCCATCGACTCTTGAAGTCGAGCACACTACTGTTCGTAGTTAACCCTCCACCGCCTCTCAGTATCTCCCCTCTCCTGTCTCCTCTCCAGGAACTCCATTCCTCAGATAAGTTCCAGACTTTATTCCTTTCATCTCACTGCCCCATATGCCTAGAATAAACTACCTGAGTCTGTACATCAAGCCCCTTCCCTTGTTCAAAAGTAGGATGAAAACCTAGCTTTTTGAGATAGCCTTCAACTTATAACCCTACTTCCCACTGCCCTCTGCTCACCACAGTGGTGCATCTAATATATTTGACATCTGGGGCTAATCATTTTTAACCCCCCCCTATAAAAAATTAATTTTAGTAATAGTCCACGCAATGGCGTAGTAAGGGGGGGTCGGATCGCTGGGGTGGGGGTACCGGTACCTCTCTGCTCTACCCTGCCATGCTCACGCTTTCCCTCCCCCCCATACCTCTGTAGATCTTTGCTAGTGTGAGCAACTTCTCCTGCCTGTTGCTCACGCTAGCCTGGTTCCCCTCTGAATCACTTCGGGTCACGGGGCCAGGAAGTGACATTAGAGGGAAATCCAACGCTGGCTCAAGGAGCATGCTGGAGAAGCCACTTGCGTTGGCGAAGATTTGGAGGTACTGGGGGAAGGGAGAGCATGAGTGTGGATTAGGGGGGTGGGAAGGAATGGAGGTGCAGAGAGGAGGGGGAGGGGGAGGGGCTCCACTGCCCTGGGTGCCTCCTACCCTTACTATGCCAAGGGTGCACCTAGGAAAAGGCAGCATCTTAAACACTGCAGTGAGCACTAGAGCCTTAATACACCCATTGTAAAACTAAAGAAGCCAGTGTAATACAGATCAATCCTGCAAGTCAGTGCTAACAGAAAACCATGTCTTTTTCGTACACGCAGACCACAGATACATCCTTGCCCAGTATGGAATAAGTAATCACAAACTACAAATAGAAATATGCAGACAAAAGTTAAACTGAACCGCCATGAAGACAGATTGTACAAAATGCAACACCAGAAAAACAGAAACAGTGTGACACATGTCCCCTAATACTGGGCACAATATAAAAACAGCAGATGTAAATTTGGGGGAAAAAAAAGAACCCTGATAAATAACAATCATCACCCGCTGCTCGGGCCAGCATTGCCTCTCCCTCTGGCTTCACTTCTGGGTCCCACGCCTAGGAGGTGACATCAGAGGGAGAGCTGACGCTGACGCAGGCGGTAAGTTGGTGATGTTGCTTGCGCTGGGAAAGCTAAAGAGGTACAGGAGAAGGGAAGGGGCTTGTGAGCGTGGTGGGGGGGGCAGGGAAGGAGCTGGGGGTGGAGAAAAGGGTTGGGGGAGGGGCGCCACCGCTCCGGGCGCCTCTCATCCTCGCTATGCCACCGGTGGCGACTGCATTCTACGTACATTCAGCACCAGCGGCGTAGTAAGGGGAGATTAGAGGGGGGTCTCCGCCCCGGGCGCCATCTTGTTGGGGTCATCGGCAATCGTCATCCTCTCTGCCCTCAGCTTTTTCCCACTCCTCCCCCCCACCACGCGCCCGCCTTCGCTTCCCCACCCCCTACCATAACTCTAGCTCTTCTCTGGCACGAGCAGCGACTCCAGCTTGTTGCTCGCGCCAGCGTCGGTTCTCCTTCTGACATCACTTCCGAGACCCGCACCAAGCAAGTAACGTCATAGGGAGTGCTGATGCCGACATAGGCTGGGAGTTGATGATGCTGCTCGCGCAAGAAGGTATGGGGGAAGGGTAGGAATGCCATCGCCCTCTCACCCTCGCTACTGCACCGTTCAGCACCTCTGCCCATCTGCATAACGGTAGTGAATTTATACACCTCCACTCCTACTGAAAACTCACCTGGCTATTTGTAATCATTCTTTGCCAACTATAAGCCATCCATTCACGGCCTCTTGAGGAAGAAAAGCAATTAGTCTACACTTGTCCAGCTTTAATTGGATTCTAATGACTGAGGACTTCTTTAGAAGCGGGGCCAGAGTGGCCTCTTGGCATACACCTGTTTAACAAAGTGGCATTCAAGCTATACAAAGAGACACTTCCGCTCTCCACACAGCCGGTCCCTGGCCTACAAATCATTTCCAGTCCTATTGTGATCATAGGATGTGGTGCTCTGAATGCAAGGGCACCTGAAAGCTCTTAAATGCAGACAATTCTCCTCCAACCCCTAATGTGACAGAGGGCAAGAATGGGTTGCTTTAGTGCAGGGCTGCCCAAGTCCGGCCCTCGAGATCTACTGGCAGGCCAGGTTTTCAGAATAGAGAAAACAAACCAAAACTGCAGACTTGTACACGGTGCAGGCAAATTTTATTTTGACAAATAAATCTTAACTAAAAACCTTTTACCAGACAGGGGACCCAACACGGTTTTTTTTTTACTGTGACGAACTTGTAGTGCATTTCAGAGATTCACTGGTGTGCTACCAAATGCTATTTTTCCAGGCTTCTTTTTGTGATATATTTCTTTTTACCTTTATTACCATGGACCCCTGATGAAGGTTGTCCGAAACACGGACCGTGTTGGGTCCCCTGTCTGGTAAAAGGTTTTTAGTTAAGATTTATTTGTCAAAATAAAATTTGCCTGCACCGTGTACAAGTCTGCAGTTTTGGTTTGTTTTCTCTGGTCTGTTTTTTCACTGCAGACGAAGTTGGACCTTTGGTTCTTTTGTTGTTTTGTTGCTTTGCAGGTTTTCAGAATATCCACGATGAACATGCATGAGAGAGACTTGCATACCAAGAAGGCCAAATCTCTCTCATGCATGTTCATTGTGGATATTCTGAAAACCTGGCCTGACAGTAGATCTCGAGGACCGGTCTTGGGCAGCCCTGCTTTAGTGCATCAGGAAAGTCTATGTTTTCTTACAAGGCTGTTTTCTTCAGGTTAACAGTCCCTTACTTGGTTCCTGTTCATTTTTAACTACATTAATTAGACATGTCTTACCTTTAAGTGTTCCACACTTGGCACGGTGTGGGTCCTTGAGTTCAAGGACAAAGACTCCTGATGAGGGGATGTGGCAGTTTAAAGGCCATGCAGACAGGGGGTTTGGTCATTTCACAGTGCCCTGGTAGAATAATTTTATATTTTGTTCTCTTTTCACATAGATTCATAATTGGATTCAGGGCTGGTAAAGCTCAGTATTTGTGATCTTGTTTTGTGTGGGGGAGGGTTTTTTGTTATTGTTGAGGGGTTGTTGGGTTATTTTTTTTTTTTTTCCTATGAATTGTTTTCAATTGATAAAGTTTTATTTCTGGCTGTCTTTTCTTTGAGTAGTTTTAGGAAGGGGCTGTCTTATTTTGCTATCCTATTTCCTTTCCAATCCAATCCAAACCTTAGGGCCTCTTTCACAAAGCCATTTGGCACGGGCCGCTGCGGTAACAGCCCCGAAGCTTTCACTCTCACCTTTTCAACCTGTTTGGCCACTTTACGATCATCACATACAATCACACCCAAGTCCGGCTCTTCTGTCGTGCACCTAAGTTTTTCGCCCCCTAAACTGTATCGTTCCTTCAGGTTTTTACAGCTGAAATGCATGTCCTTGCATTAAATTTTAGCTGCCAAATTTCAGACCATTCTTCAAGCTTCGCTAGGTCTTTCTTCGTGTTAGTCATACCCATCCAGGAAGTCTGTTGCCAAAATTTGGCATTATCCGCAAAGAAGCAATTCTTACCTGACAGCCTTTCAGCAATATCTATATATATAAAATCGGATGTATGTATGTATGTGCCGCGATCACGCAAAAACGGCTTGACCGATTTGAACGAAACTTGGTATGCAGATCCCTCACTACCCGGGATGATATGTTCTGGGGGTCTCGCGGCCCACCTGCACACGTGGGCGGAGCTACAAACAGATAATCGTATTTCACCCATTCATGTCAATGGAAAAAATGTAAAGAGCTGCCAACGCAAAAACGGCTTGCCCGATTTGAACGAAACTTGGTATGCAGATCCCTCACTACCTGGGGTGATATGTTCTGGGGGTCTCGCGGCCCACAACTCTATGTTGCTTGCTCAAGGGTGGGTTCACCCAAGAATTTATATGTTCTTGCTCCAGGAGGTGAAACTAAAAATGTTGTTTATAATCAAGTTTTGCGTTAGTTGTATTGTATTCATTTTGTCAAATATTTCACATTATAATTTGAATATATGTGTGTGTATGTATGTATGTTCCAGCATAACTCTTCAATGCATGGACAGATTTCAACCAAACTTGGTACACATATGACTTACTATCTGGGGAAAAATATTGTGCAGGTGGGACGGGGTAAAATACTGTGGGGGTGGGAAGGGGGTGATATGTTAAAATTATGAAAAGCGACAGATATTAATGTCCAACCCATAGTTTTCGGGCTCGCAGAGATGAATACCGACACTCCCGATGCCGTTTAAGTCTAAGTTCAGCCCCATAGAGAGGGACATTCCTTTGGGACATGTGGAGGGTAGGGGGTTGGGACATGGGGGTGGGGCATATGGGACATGTGGGGGGGGGGTAACGTGGGGGGTGGGACATGTGGGACATAGGGGGGTGGGACATGTAAGGGGTTGGACATTTTGGGATAAATAAATATCCGGGCAACGCCGGGTTATCAGCTAGTCACTTATAAAAATGTTAAAAAGAACAGGCCCAAGAACAGAACTTTGAGGCACACCACTGGTAACCTCCCTTTCCTCAAAGTGATCTCCATTAACCACTACTCTCTGTTGTCTTCTACTCAACCAGTTCTTGACCAATCCATCACTTTGGGACCCATCCCGAGGGCACTCAGTTTTTTTTATTAGACATCTGTGTGGAACGGTTCATAGAAAACGGCGCGAAAGACAAAAGCGCGCACCGACAATTGAGCGCAGCGCACGCCGCCGCGCCGCTCTAAATTACAGTTTTTAGAGGCTCCGACGGGAGGTTTTGTTGGGGAACCCCCCCCCAGTTTAATTAATAGACATCGCGCCGGCGTTATGGGGGGGTTTGGGGGGTTGTAACCCTCCACATTTTACTGTAAACTGAACTTTTTCCCTAAAAACAGGGAAAAAGTTCAGTTTTCAGTAAAATGTGGGGGGTTACAACCCCCCACAACGCCCCCACAACGCGGCGCGATGTCTATTAAGTAAAGTGGGGGGGTTCCCCCCCACTCCCCCCCGTCAGAGCGCTAAAAACAGTAATTTAGAGCGGCGCGGCGGCGCGCACTGCGCTCAATTGTCTGGGCGCACCTGACACCGTGTGGAACACTGTCAAAGGCTTTGCTAAAATCTAAATACACCTCATCTAGCATACATCCTCTATCCAATTCTCTGGTCACCCAGTCAAAGAAATTGATCAGATTTGTCTGACGAGACCTACCTCTAGTGAATCCATGTTGCCTCCAGTCCTGTAATCCACCGGATTCCAGAAACTTGACCGTTCTCTGTTTTAAAAGTGTTTCCATTAATTTGCTTACCACAGAAGTCAGACTTACTGGCCTATAATTCCCTGCTTCTTCCTTACTTCCACGTTTGTGTAGAGGGACCACATCCGCCCTTCTCCAGGCCTCCAGTACCTTTCACGATTCTAGAGAAGCATTGAACAAGTCAGTCAGCAGAGCTGCCAGAACTTTCCTATGTTCTTTCAGCACCCTCGGATGTACACCATCCAGCCTCATCGCTTTGTCTATCTTTAATTTAGCTAGTTCCTCACAAACCCAATCCTCTGAAAATCGATCAGGATCTACCACTACTCCATCCCTATCCGTGTTTGTCTTCTGTGATCCCACTCCTGGCGCTTCAGCCATGAACACAGAACAAAAATATTTGTTAAACAATTCGGCATTACTTTTGAGTCTCACAATGCCGCTTTTGTATTTCTTCCTATGACTTATGTATCTAAAAAAGTCTTCTTTCCCTGTTTAACCGTGTCAGCTATTTTTTTCTTCCATTTTCATCTGTGCTTTCCTGACTACTCGACCAGCCTCTCTTATCTTTTCCAGATATTTTTGCCTATCTTCCTCTTTCTGTGATCTTTTGTAGTTTATGAAAGCTAACCTCTTATTCCTTACCTTCTCAGCTACTACTTTTGAGAACCAAAGCGGCCTTCTTTTCCTCTTACTTTTACTTATTTGCCTTACAAAAAGGTTTGTCAATCTTACAATTAACCTTTCAGTTTTGCCCACTGCATTTCCACTCCTTCCAGATGTTCCCATCCAGACAATTCCTTGACGTAATCCCCATCCGAACAAAGTTAGTTTTTTTAAAGTCTAGAACCTTTGCTATTGAATGATCCTTCTCTATACCCATCTTAATATTAAACTGTACCATACAGTGATCACTGGATGCCAAATGATCACCCACTGTGACATCAGAAACACTTTCCCCGTTTGTAAGCACTAAGTCCAGTATGGCCCCATCCCGTGTGGGTTCCATTACCAACTGCTGTAACAGTTCTCCTTGTAGAGAATCCAGGATCTCCCTACTTCTAGAAGACCTCGCAATAGGGAAACTCCAATCAAAATCCAGCATGTTAAAATCACCTATTAGTAAAACATCCCCAGAATAGCAGTTGTGTGCAGTGGCATAATAAGGGTAGAAAGCGCCAGGGACGATGATGCTTCCCCCTCTGTGCCCTCCTTTCCATGCCCTCTTACTTCCCGCCCCCACTTCACACTCGCGTTCTTCCTCCTTCCTCCCCCCCCCCCTCGGTGCCTCTAAATCTTCACCCAGTCATTATTATCATTAATAGTCCAAAAAACCCAAATACTTATTTTTTTAGACTTTTCATGATCCTCAGAGGGCTAAAGAATCCCGTTGGTTCATGTGAATCAAATCACAGATCCCGATCATCAAAGGATCGTCATAGGCGCTCCCTAAATACTGGCTACTAATATTAAGCTAAGTATATTATGTAAAAGTTATTAAACTAAAAAAAACAGTTAAAAAAAGTTATAAAAGGTTTAAAAAAACATTAAATTTATAAAATAAATTGTTGATCCTATGACGATCGGGTTCTATAATTTGATTCACATGAACCAACGGGATTCTTTAGCTCTCTGAGGATCATGAAAAGTCTAAAAAAATAAGTATTTGGTCTTTTTGGACTATTAATGATAATAATGACTGGGTGTTGTGTATATTGAAGCTATTATTAGAGTCCGGTCAATGAATAGCCTTTTGTATTAATGATCTAAATCTTCACCAGCATGAGTGGCTTCTCCAGCATGCTCCTCGCGCCAGCATTGGATTTCCCTCTGATGTCACTTCCTGGCCCCCATGATCAGGAAGTGATTCAGAGGGGAACCAGGATGATGCGAACAATAGGTAGGAGAAGTTTCTAGTGCTAGCAAAAATCCACAGAGGTACCGGGGGGGGGTTGGGGTGGAGAGATGGTGTGAGCATGGCGGGGTATGGCAGAGAGGTGCCGGTGCCCTCACCGGCATGGTGCTTGGGGTGGTCTTACCCCCCTTACTACACCACTGGAACAGGAGGGGCCATTCTGAGCACCCATAACAGCCATAGCACATAGCTGGTGTTAGTGGGGTGCAAAAGGGGACCCAAACCTGTCCGAACTTGGCTTTGGGGCTCTCTTCCAAATTTCTGCCCTAGGACCCAGCTTGTCTAAAGGTCCTGCTCAGAATAGAAGGGGGGGTCAGACTAGCCCCTCATCCCCTCCCACCTCTGATAACAGCATTGCCTGATTGTTACCGATCAGGGTTGGTGCAGATAAGAGGATGAAATCTTCTGCACCAGCAAGGAACAACAAGAAGGGACGATCGTACCTGCAGCCAAAAGTACAAGAAACAGGAAGCGTATTTCTCTTGCTAGCCCTACTGTCAGGAGGAAGTGCTCAGGAGAACCAGGAAGAAGAAAGATTCCTATCAGCAGGGTTGGCTTAACCATATGGACCAGGTGAGGCTCTGGCCCAGGGCACCAGCGCTAAAGAGCGCCAAACGGCCAGAGCTGTGATGTCACCGGCCTATAATTTAAGCTATAGGATGCTGTTTGAGCACTCTCCTCCCTTATCCGAAGCTGCTGAACTTCCTTCCTCTGATGCTGCTGTTGATGCCGATGCTGGCCCTTCCCCCTCACTACAGCTGGCCTATAAAGCTGCCCCTGTTGGGATCAGGCGGTAGTGGCAGAGGAGGAAGGAGGGAACTGGCCTGCGGGTGGGACATGGGGGGGGGGCGCCAAAACAGAAGTGGGTCTGGAGTGTCTTAACACCTTGAGTTTGCCCTTCCTATCTGCACACGTCCAGCAGACATCACAAAGAGGAGCTACATCTTCCACCCCACCCCCACTCACTGATGAGAAAGGGTAGCAGGAGCAAATTAGGGAAGAATTAAAAAAAAAGGATCGGAAGATGAGTGACAAAAAGGTGGAGCCCGATGCTTGCAGTGGCAACATACAGAGAGCTTGTGGATGTGTGCTGAAGGGAAAATCAGGGCTGGCTCAAGGCATGGACCGGGTGAGGCACTGGCTGTAGGTACCAGGCCTCAAGGGTGGCAAACAATTGCCTCACCTGCTCCTCTACAGCACCCAACACTCTGCTTTTTCAGCCAGCATCTCCCTCGCCCCATATATCCAGCATACATCTCTCTCCCTTCTCTCCACCCCTAGGTCTGGCCACTCCCATTGCTCTACATTCCCCCCCCTATCTACCTTGAAACCCATATCCTCTTGAGGGTGCCAGCAGTGGTAGCATTTCACACAATGCTGCAGGTACTAGTCGCAAAGCCTTCCCTCTGCCACACTCAGCCCCTCTGTTGCAAAATTCTTGTTGCTGTAGGGGCTGAATGTGGCAGAGGGAAGGCTTTGAAACTGGTTCTGGTAGCATTGTGCGCAATGTTGCCACTGCTAGTGGCCTCTGGAAGGGCAATGCCTTTGCAAGTATACATGTGCCAAGGTAAAAAAAAGAATTATACCTGGGGGAGTTTCTGGGAAAGCCCAAGTGGCGATCCCAGATATATATATGTAGATCCGATGGAAGATCCAACAATCAAGCCAGATCTGGGAGATGCTGCGACAATGCTGTGTCATTTTGGTTGGGAGGTCTGGGTCCGGGTGATGTTGGAGCCATTGGGAACAGGCTGCATTGGGCCAAGGCTGAGAACAATGAGCTGCTGCATTGCGTATGGAGGGCAGCAAGAGATATGCCGGGTGAAGAGGCCATGGTGAGCCGCAGCAATGCTTGCCATCATTGTAGGGAGCCCGATGTCATCACGCATGCATGGCAGTGATGTTGTTGAGCCGTGCATGCATGTGGGATAAAAGGAGCTGGTCAGGCCTTGTCAGGGCCAAAGAAAAGGTTTTTTTATCCAGAGGAACCAAGAAGAAGGTGCCGGTGAAAGTGGGGAGGCTCCGGAGAGCTTCCTGAAGATTACTGGGGGGTACAGATTTTTCGCTCACAAATTTTGAAAGGTGCATACGCAGTGCAAGGTTGGAGAGCCGGGAAGCGTTGGCGTCACCCTGGAGATGGCTCAAGGGCAGAGCCATGCAGCGGGCACGTGGGGATTCCGGTCTCACTGCAGGAAGAAATGGAAATTTAAGAAAATAAAAGAAGAAAATGAGTTACTCAAAGGTAGGAGGACATGTTATTTTAATTTAATTAATGCTGGAGTTAAATTTTGGGGGTGTAGTTTATTTAGAGGACAGTAACTGCTGATTTCTGCAATGGGCTCTTGGGTTCTCATGGTAGAAATCGGCAGTTGCTGTGAAGGTTCTATAACTGCCATTTTGGGCAGTTGGGAGGGAACTCTTGGTGAAGGCAGTCATGGTTGTCCTTGTTAGAACTGATTACATTGGTAAACTTTTGTAAAGGGCGTTTGTTTTAAGTTAATTGATTGGGTTCTGTGGTATTTATTGGCCCTAGGTGTGCGAGTGTGATTTATAGTGGTTTTCTCTGCAAGACGCATTAAGTAAATGCTTAGCGCAGTTCTCACAGGAGTTCCTAATGGACATTTTTTAATAACAACTCCTTGAATGTGGTAAAATTTATTATACTGCCAGACTGAGCTGGATTTCAATTTAAACTCTGCTTAATTGCCTTTGGCAAAACAATTTATTGCATCAACTTGAGAGTTTGAGATAAGACCACGTCAAGTTGAGGTGGCTGGAAATTCTTTACCTTAGAGATATAGATCTTGAAACTGAGAGGGGTTTTTTTATTTGATTTTGCTGAACTGTGTGGGAGGGTCTGGTTCAGGGCACTCTGAATTATCTGATCTTTTATGGGTAGTTAGCTAAATATAGTCATTAATTATCAGCTTTGGTAGGAAATAGGGCTTGGCCTTGTTGAGTTCATTTTAGCTAGGTTAGTAGATTTTCTCTACACTGGGATCTACCATCCAGAGCGCTGGTACCCAACGCAAGAAAGGAGAAGAATTTAAGAAAGTTCTACATATACTTACCTGTGTCCGCTGAGCGGAAGGGTCAGCGTTTGAAGCACCTGTGAGACAATTCACAGAAATACTTACATTTTTATATTAACCACTTGCTTAAATCTTTATTGTAAAGATTCAGTTAGAAAGAGCACAGAAAATGACTTATCTAACAATTTTGTTTCCTGCTGAAACAAAGTGAGGTGTATTATAAATGGTATTTTCTAGTAACGGTTTAAATCTATAGGGAGAACAAAATGATAGTTAAATGGTTATAATTCATACATTTCATTTTATTGTTAAACACTGAGAATAGTACTGTTGTTATAACAAATCAGTGGAAATAAGAATTTAAATTTATTTGTGTTAAGCATATTTTAGTGCTAGATGGGCCATTTGGCCTTTATCTGCCATCATGTTCCTCTTTTTAAGAACATAAGAACATAAGCAGTGCCTCCGCCGGGTCAGACCATAGGTCCATCATGCCCAGCAGTCCGCTCCCGCGGCGGCCCAAACAGGTCATGACCTGTCTAAATCACCAGAAGGGGCCCCCATGCCACCTTGGTTTCCTGATGAGTCCTATCTTCCCATCGAAGTCCTAGCCCTCCGGTCTTGCACATGCACGACCTGGTTGGGTTTCTATACTTTCTCAGTATCCCAGTATCCCACTATACTTTCTCAGTATCCCACGATCCCTTTATCCCCCAGGAATCTGTCCAGTCTCTGTTTGAATCCCTGTACCGTACTCTGCCCGATCACTTCCTCCGGTAGCGCATTCCAAGTGTCCACGACCCTTTGGGTGAAGAAAAACTTCCTTGCATTTGTTTTGAACCTATCTCCCTTCAGTTTCTCCGAATGCCCCCTCGTACCTGTTGTCCCCTTCAGCCTGAAGAATCTGTCCCTATCCACCCTCTCTATGCCCCTCATGATCTTGAAGGTCTCTATCATATCACCCCTGAGCTTCCTTTTTTCCAGAGAGAAGAGCCCCAGCCTATCCAACCTCTCAGCATATGGGTAGTGTTCCAGCCCTCTTACCAGTTTCGTTGCTCTCCTTTGGACTCTCTCAAGTACCGCCATGTCTTTCTTGAGGTACGGCGACCAATATTGAACGCAGTATTCCAGATGAGGACGCACCATCGATCGATACAATGGCATGAAGACTTCCCGCGTCCTGGTTGTTATGCCCCTCTTTATGATGCCCAGCATCCTGTTGACTTTTTTCGAGGCCGCTGCGCACTGTGCAGATGGCTTTTTCTATAACCATAAAGCTCTATGACCTCACAATGCAAGTGTAAAGAGCCTTAGCCTATAGGAAGAGGAGATGCAAATGCTAAGAGCCTTAGCCAATAGGAAGAGGAGGGGATAGTGGATGCTGCAGATGGGAAGACTGGATGGGCCATTTGGCCTTTATCTGCCATCATGTTTCTATGTTTCTATTGTGGGATCTCTCGGAGAGAGAAAAAGATAATGGTTACTGCAGAAGGGCAGCCTAGATGAGCCATTTGGCCTTTATCTGCCATAATGTTCTTATGTTTCTATCGTGAGATCTCTTGGAGAGAGAAAGAGATAATGGTTAATGTGGATGGGCAGCCTAGATGGGCCATTGGCTTTTATTGGCCTTCATGTTTCTATGTTTGCACTTCCAGACTGTGTCTGACTTTTTTTAAAATTTAAGCTTTATTTCACCCAGTTGGGTAATTATTTGTGTGAAGTAAATTTTTTTGGTTAACTCAATCTCCTCTTACGGAGGATTCTCATTGAGAACCCTCAGTGACTACAAGACTACAAAGAGAAAGAGGCAGTGAGAAATTCTCCCAAAGGGGGAGATGGGTTACATTAGTCACTAGACAACAGGTGGGTGATAAGAGGGAGATATCTGAAATGGGGATGAAGAGGAGGGTGAGAGACATGCTAGACAATGCGGGAAGAAAGGAAGAGATAAAAAAAGAGATGTTGGGCCTGGACCCAGAGGAGAGTGAAGGAGAGATGGGGACATATTGGACCTCAGGGTGGGGTGCGAGGGAAGGAGGAATGTTGGGGTTCAGGGTAGAGGGAAGAAAGGGAAAATGTTGGACATAGGTGGACACAAGAAGGCTGAAGGGAGATTTTGGACAAGGTGTGTGATGGGGGAGTCAAAAGGTACATGGAAAGCAGATGTTAGGTCAAAGTGGGATGTTGTATAGGGAAGTGTTGGACACAGTGAAGACATAGGGATATAGAGGAAAGATGCTGGCCACCCAAGAAGGATATGAGGAGAAGCTGGACATGAAGTGATGGGAAGAGAATACAGATGCTTGATATGAGGAGACATCAGAAGAAAGGCTACAGATGCTGGACACATGGAAGGTTGGAGTTCAGAGATAGAGAAGAGATTCTGAATGTAGAAGGATGGAGAGATATGGAGGAAGATGATGGACACAGTAGGGAATATATGAAAATAGTTGAGAGATACTGGACATGTCAGGGACATAGGGACATGTTGAACACAGATGAAAAAGGAGACAAAGGCACATAGAGAGATGGATGGGAGCACATGGAGAAAGTAGACAGAAGGAGATAGTTGAAGATGTTGGACATAGATGGAAACAGATGCTGGACCTGGAGGCTTAGGAAAATAGACAGGATATACTGGACATTGCAAGGGAAAGAGTGCAAATGCTGGACATGAGAGACAGAGAAGATGCTGTACTCAGAGAGCATAGGGAGATGGAGAGCAGATGCTGGACAAAGGAAGAGAGAAAGATAGATGCTGGATACGGAGGGGACAGAGAAAAGGAAAAGATGATAGACATAGGGAAGGGATAGAAAGAGTAAAAGATATTGGACATAGCACTAACTGGCTTCTTAACAAGCAATTATTAGTGCTACTTGGTTTTAATTTAAAATTATACATGTAAATTTAGGTGTGGCATCCACACCTACAATTTACACACAGTGCCAAAAGAAGGGCACAGAAGTGGGAGGGTCATGGGCAAATTAGGGGGGGCATTCCTCGCAGTTACATGTGTAATTGTGAAGTAAGGGGCATCTGCGTCTAACTTTAGGCATGGATTTTGCACGATGTTTCCATTGGTACAAATGGTAATGCTTAAAGTTAACATAGATGAAAGGGGGAAGGAAATGTACACATCAACCTGGGATAAAAACGAGTTTATTGAATATAATGATCTATTGAGACACAGAGCATATATGATAATCAGTCTTTCCTTGGTATCTTTCCAGACTCGACATGGTCCGTGTTTCAGCTTCGGAGACGAAGCCTGCCTCCTGGAGCTACACAACATTTACAAGTTGATTGCATTTGTGTAGGCACGCAGCTCTAGCAGCAATATGAGGGAGAATCAGGAATAAGACCTCCATGAAAATGTAGGTGAAGACCCCTATGAGACCCCCAGAGGATATTTTTAAGAGAGACATTGTGCTATTGAAAGCAGGTTTCTGAATAATGAAAGAAACATATCTCTCCCTGTCAGCAGATATAATATGCTTATGTGAGAGGTTCATCTTTGCTCTAGTAGCTAGTAAATATTTGTTGACTGTAGCAGTATTGGATATTTCGGGACTTTCTAAGAAGACAAACCCAAACAAGATGTCCTACCAACAGTTATCTGAACTGCTGACAGAGCGACAATGAAGCTCAGGAAGGAGGGGGCCTACTCTCAGAAATTATTAAACTTAATATTAAGAATGCATTGTCAAGGGAATATTTAAAAAAAGTCAGATTTGGCATTAGGTGACATCATGCTTCAATATGGCTCTGAGATATGTACGCAGACTATGCAATCAATAGATATGATAGATGTGTCAATCTAATAGAAAGTGAGTATGTAATCTGTAACTAGGTAGTACTCTAGGCTACCGAACTAAAACATATAAGTAGCATACCTGATGGCTCAAGCTTTAGGATGGATTCATATCAAAAGCCGGCTACTCTGTATGTTATTCATTGGCTCAATTTGCTGTACTATTGTTTCATGTAAGCTGACTTTTGTCTATTACTAATAAATCTATATTATATACAGCAATTGGGTTGTTGATGCAAAGTCCTTATTTGGAAAAGGTTAGCAGCTCCTTTTCAGATACATTACATTACATTGGTGTCTTCTATCCCACCAATACCTTTCAGCTCTAGGCAGTTTACAACAAGAGTTGGCCTGGGAATTTTGAAGTGCTTATTGAATTTGTGCCACAAAGCGTTTTTCCTTCTGATGATAAGTGTTCTAGTGCCATCTATTGGATTATCATCTAAGCCCTGAGGCAGGCTTCATCTCTGAGGCCAAAACAAGGGCCGTGTCAGATCTGGAAGGATACCAAGGAAAGACTGATTATCTTATATGCTCTATGTCTCAATAGATAATTGTATTCAATAAACTCGTAATACAGTATTAAGGGGCTAGCAGGTAAGTGAGAGTTGAAAACAGAAAGATTTTGAAGACTGTGAGGCATGGTGGGGGTAAGAGAGTAGTGTGTGGAAGGAAGAAGATGCAAAACAATAAATGATGGAAGGAGAGAGATTTAAAGAAATGGAGATGGGAGAGCTTGAAAGAGAATGGGTGAAAAAAAATAGCCTGTGCATGAAGAGGGGACAAAAAGTCAGAAAAGAGGCCGTAGTGCCAGTATGGACAAGACAGCCCCTGAAGAAGGCTTCATCTCTGAGGCTGAAACACAGGCCGTGTCAGGTCTGGAAGGATATCAAGGAGACTGATTATCATATATGTTCTATGTCTCAATAGATCATTGCATTCAATTAACTCGTTTTTATTGCAGGTTGATGTGTACATTTCCTTCCCTGCTTTTCTTCTTTGCTATATTTGTCGTGGGGTGTTGGCCTTGGTTTTTGGAATGCTTAAAGTTAAGCATAGCTCTCAGGAGAAAGCACAATTCTATAAACCGCATCTAACTTACTTTATTTATTTATTTATTTAATTCATTTTCTATACTGTTTCTACCCAGCGAGCTCAGAATGGATTACAGGTTAACATACATAGAATATACCATATATATTCGAACATAAGCCAAGATTTATGGGGCTTATATTCAGGTCAGCGCCCACTCACCCCCCTCGCAGACCTTTTACAGGACTCTGCCAGGCCCGCCACAAGGTCTGGCAGTCCAGCGGCAGTCCAGGACAGGAGGGAACCTCCCCATCTCCCATCCTGGCCGACTGGCACAATATTAATTAATTTATTTGGTTTTATATCCCATCCTCCCAGGAGAGCTCAGAACGGGTTATAAGTTTACATATATATTAAAGTGTATTTATGTAAAGTGATGACAAATGTGACATGGCAGGACATTGTCTAACAAAGATGGCAAAACATAGTTAACAAAGCATAGTAAAACATAGCATAAAATCACATTTGGATACCACAAAACCTTGCAGTTCTATGTGGTTTAACAAACTAAGGGCTAGATTCACTAAGGACACCGATCGTGTCCTGACCAGTTTGCAACCAGTTTGTGACCCAATTCACTAACCTCGTGGTCGATCATCGTCCGAACTGATTTGCGCATGCAAATGAGGGGAAACGGCATGTAAAGTAGGCAGGCAGCGATACACTAACAAAAAACTGGAACACCGACTGGGCTGGCCGATCAAGAAACAAGCGACTGCTGGGGACCAGTCGCTCACGTCCTTTCCGACTGCATCTCCTACTCTCTGCCCCGACTTTGCTCTCTGCCCCGACTCTCCTGCTCTCTGCCGCGATCACCGCCCTGCTTCTGCCCCAACTCTCCTGCTCTCTGCCCTGACTTTCCCGCTCTCTGCCCCGACTTTCCTGCTCTCTGCCCCGACTCTCCTGCTCTCTGCCCCGACTCTCCTGCTCTCTGCCCCGACTTTCCCACTCTCTGCCCCGACTTTCCTGCTCTCTGCCCCGACTCTCCTGCTCTCTGCCCCGACTTTCCTGCTCTCTGCCCCGACTCTCCTGCTCTCTGCCCCGACTTTCCTGCTCTCTGCCCCGACTCTCCTGCTCTCTGCCCCGACTCTCCTGCTCTCTGCCCCGACTTTCCCGCTCTCTGCCCTGACTCTCCTGCTCTCTGCCCCGACTTTCCTGCTCTCTGCCCCGACTCTCCTGCTCTCTGCCCGACTCTCCCGCTCTCTGCCCCGACTTTCCCGCTCTCTGCCCTGACTTTCCCGCTCTCTGCCCTGACTCTCCTGCTCTCTGCCCCGACTCTCCTGCTCTCTGCCCCGACTTTCCCGCTCTCTGCCCCGACTCTCCTGCTCTCTGCCCCGACTCTCCTGCTCTCTGCCCCGACTTTCCCACTCTCTGCCCCGACTCTCCTGCTCTCTGCCGCAATCACCACCCTGCTTCTGCCCCGACTCTCCTGCTCTCTGCCCCGACTTTCCCGCTCTCTGCCCCGACTCTCCTGCTCTCTGCCGCGATCACCGCCCTGCTTCTGCCCCGACTCTCCTGCTCTCTGCCCCGACTTTCCCGCTCTCTGCTCTCTGTCCCGACTCTTCTGTTCTCTGCCCCGACTGTCCTGCTCTCTTCCCCGACTTTCCCGCTCTCTGCCCCAACTCTCCTGCTCTCTGCCCTAACTTTCCTGCTCTCTGCCCCGACTCTCCTGCTCTCTGCCGCGATCACCGCCCTGCTTCTGCCCTGACTCTTCTGCTCTCTGCCCCGACTTTCCCGCTCTCTGCCACGACTCTCCTGCTCTCTGCCCCGACTTTCCCGCTCTCTGCCCTGTCTCTCCTGCTCTCTGCCCCGACTCTCCTGCTGTCTGCCCCAACTTTCCCGCTCTCTGCCATGACTCTCCTGCTCTGCTTCTGCCCCAACTCTCCTTGCCTTCCCCACAATGCGAGCCCATGATTTTAACCCATGGGTTTAAAGCGGGTTAAAACCATGGGCTCACGAAGTATAAAAAGTAAAAAAAAGTAAAAATAAAAGGTTGCTGCTCTGTAAGCAGGTGCACACGTCGGGAACGGGATTCAGCGATCCATGCAGTTGGTTGGGGGCATGATTCTGATCGTCCCCATTTGCATGAGGACGTATCGTGAATCAGCCAGCCACGGATCGGACCCGGATCAGACCAGAATCGGATAGGTATGACAGTTTAGCGAATCTGGCCCGAAGAAGACCAAACTATCTCAGTGTTTAACAAGTCAGTTCTCCAGGAATTTTGCAAATAAACTAGATTTTAACAATTTTCTAAAATGCATATAACACAAAAAAAGAGATAATAGTCTGTGAAACTCTGTATCCCAACTGGCTGCTTAGTAAGACAGTAATCTTTGTAGAAATCTCTTACGTGAACAACCACGAGCCGAAGGGAAAACAAAACAACGCAGTGGCTCGCTACGAGCGATTGGGATTGATGAATGTGAATTGATCAACCAAATAACTGGGTGTGGAATCATGCAAGGCCTTATAACACATGGTTCCAAACTTGGAAAACACCCCAGCCTCTACTGGCAACCAGTGAAGTTCTTTATAATACGGTGTAACATTATCTGTTCTCTTCAAATTAAAAATGAAACGCACGGCAGTATTTTGTACAATAAGTAATCTTTGAAAATTTTTATGATAACCTGTCAGATGTACTAGATCACAATAGTCCAAAATATTCAACACTAAAGATTGTACCGATAACCTAAATGAAGTAGGGTTGAAGTATGAGCTAATTGTTCGTAGTTTCCATAAGGCAAAGAAGCTTTTTCGGACTAGAACATCAATGTGATCACTCATGGATAGATTTTTTTATCTACGTATACTCCTAAAATCCTGAGTGATGGGGGTAATAGATTAGGACACTCCATTCAGAGTCAAATTTTCTTCTGTACGTTTGGTAGGAGATGCAAAGAAAAAAAACATGGTATGGTGAGACATAGCATGATGGGCATAGCATGGGAAAACAGCATGGCAGACTAAGTCAAAAAGTCAACTGGAACATGCAAAATACCATAAGGTGATGGGGAGTGAAAGCATAACTGCAAGGCAAAAATAACACATCCCTCGAAACTGACATCCTTTCATGAAATAAAGCTTTACATGTGGTAGGATTAGCTCAAAGACACGGAGGGGTAATGAACGGAGAAAACCCCCAACCACCTCACCATCCAATCACTGCTGATATCCTGCACACTTTTTAGCTTTGTTAATTTTAAAGTATGAAAAACTGGTGAACTTCAAATAACTTCAATAAAGCTTAATTTGTGAAAAAAAAGCACTTAGCTATAACATGGCTCTTTGGTTCCGACGTGAACACGTTTCGTTTACTGCTTCAGGAAACCAAACCGCTGGCAAGCCGAACCACTATTAGTATTAGCAGCAAGGAAAGGTAAATATCTAAAAAAAATACATAAACAAAAATCAGTAATGCAAAACTATAATCGCCAGTAGGTACAACTCAAACTAAGGGGTCCCTTTACAAAGGCGCGGTAGCGGTTTAACGCGCGGAATACCGCGCCTTAAACAGCCTGCCGCCTCCATTGGCAAGGTGTTAGGATTTTAAGCTGCCTCGGGGGTTAGCACGTGATGAAATGTCCGAGGCGCTAACCCCCGTAGTGCCCCTTGATAAAAGGAGCCCTAAGAGAATAAGAATCATTAGAAAAAAACATGGAACGCTGGGTACCTGATAAATGCGACTTCTCTCGAATTCAAAAGGACTCCAATTCGCTGCAAAATGGAGGTAGAACGCCAAATTCAAAAAGATTTTAAAGGGACACCACGTCATCACGTAAAAAATGTAAAAAACCGTGATGACAATGAACAGCATGGCAAACATAGTATTACAAACGTGGCTGACCTAGTATGAGTGGCGTAGTAACGGGGGGGCAGGGAAGCGATTCACCCCAGGCCCCATTCTTGGTGGGGGCGCCAGCACCTGTCCTCCCCTCTGCACCCCTTCTTTGGCCCCTCTTTAACGTTTACGGTGCGAGCAGCAACCCCAGCCCGTTGGCTCTTCCTCTGATGTCACTTCCTGAACCCACACCTAGGAAGTGACATCACAGGAAAAGCCAACGTTGGCACAAGCAGCAGGTTGGGAGTTGCTGCTCGCGCCAGGAATGGTAGAATATAGGGAAAAACATTTTCCTTTGACGAAGCCGCATTAGCGCACCTTTTTAGCATACGCTAACCCCCGCGCTAGCCGAAAACCTACCGCCTGCTCAAGAGGAGGCGGTAGTGGCTAGCACAGCTGGCAAATTAGCGTGCGCTATTACATGCGTTAAACCGCTAACGCGGCTTCGTAAAAGGAGCCCTTAGTACTATTTTCCAGTTTACTGAAACGATACATTTTAAACACTAACACTGGGTTTTACTAAACCGCGGAAGAGTTCCAACGCTCATAGGAATTGAATGAGCGTTGGAGCATTTATCTCTCTGGCCCGCGGTAAGAAGCTCCTCTGCGGTTTAGTTAAAGCCCTAAATATGGAATTCTTTAGGCTTCTCCCAGATTAATTACCATGGCTCTTCAAGTTGTTCTGCTTAACTGGAGTAATATTTTGTCAAAAAATTATAACGTATGGTGGAATACGGTTTGTCATATGGCTAAATGAGAGGCTATGACTGCTTGAACATTTTATTCACATACAATATAATAACTTAGGAGGCTGTGCTACCTAACAGCGTGCTGTGTCCCTCTGTGGTCATATTCAGTGGCTTGAGGTGCACGCGGTGGCTTGCTTGAGGTGCATGCTGGCAGTGTGTGGCAGCTTAAGGCGCATGCGCCGGCTTGGACGGTTGGCGGTGCATGGAGGAATTTGAGTGGCGGTTTCTCTCCAGATAGCTGAGAGGAACGGCTGGAGGGTGTTGTGCCAGTACTTCAGGTGAAAGGGGGCTGCTTTGGGGGAGTGGTGTGCTGGGGGGGGGGGCAGACAGCTTTGCTCTGGGGGGGGGGGCGGAAACAGAAGGGGACCACAGAGAGACAGTCAGGAATGGCACAACAGAAAAATATAGGCAGGCAGGGGGCCAGAGAGAGAGACAGAGAGACATACAGAAAGAAAGACAGATAGACAGAAGCCAAGGAGAGAGAGATGCAAAGAAAAAAAGATATACAGACAGCCAGCATCCAAGGAGAGAGAGAAAAAGGAAAAAAAAAAAAAAAAAACCCCGACAGACAGCGGCCAAGGAGAGAGAGAGAAAGAAAGAATGACAGACAGAAAGAAATACAGAGAGATAGACAGCCGCCAAGGATAGAAAGAGAAAGAAAGAATGACAGACAGACAGGGGGCCAGAGAGACAGACAGACAGAGAGACAGCATCCAAGGAGAGAGAGAGAAAGAAAAAAAAAACACCAAAAAACAGACGAACAGCAGCCAAGGAGAGAGAGAGAAAGAAAGGATGACAGACAGAAAGAAAGACAAACAGACAGGGGGCCAGGGAGAGACACAGACAGAAAGATTGACAGACAGACAGCGTCCAAGGAGAGAGAGACAAAGAAAAAACCCCAGACAGACAGACATCTACTCTAGCACCCGTTAATGTAACGGGTTTAAACACTAGTCCTATCATAAAATGTGGGAACCCCTGAATGCTGAGTTCCTTTGCACCACACTTGCAATGCTATCTCTTGACTTCTGTGCACACCCCATGTTAGTAAATTGTTCATTGTTTAAAATTATAATAAAATGTTGAACTGAAAAAAATTTGGATAGCAAAAAGGCAAACCGGTCACCTGTCTGAATATTAGCTGGTGCTCAGTTATTTTCCAGTTGGCAGCATCTGCCTTCTCTCTCTCTCTCTCTCTCATGAAATCAATTCCCCTCCCTTCCATCCCAACCAAGGACAGCTGCTCTCCATCTCTCCCATCCTCGTAGGCCTCCTTGGGCCTACCACGAAGAGGCCTGATGGTCCAGTAGGGTCCTAAGGGCAAAAGCAGTGCTCCTGCCCTTCATGGCTCCTTGTCCAAAATGTCTGCCATGATTTTTGTTCTATTCCATTATGGTGATGCTTATGTACTTATAAAACATGGAGTGTTTCAATGAATGCCTGACTCGCTGAACCTCGCCTCATCCCGAAGCACATATGAGATTAGTTGTGGTTTATTAAGTTTTGACAGTTTTATTGCAAAGACATTTGGCATTTCTTCTGCCTGTTGGGAAGACAAATCACTAGTAATTATTTTCACCTGGGAGCGGTTTTCAGTTTATACACACACACATGAAGACACTTATCCATTTAAAGAACAGAACATGTACAGTATATGTACACCCTATGGCAAGAAATTCCAACTGCCAGAGATTTTTGCATCTCTTTCTTTTTTTTATTAAATATTTTATTTTATTATTTTTTTTTTCAAATTCTTTATTCATTTTTTCATCTTACAACAAGTACACAATATTATATCATTTAAAACTTTTACATATCGCTTGAATTTCTTTCTATTGTCATCGTAAATACATAAATTTATTCCCTCTCCACCCATCCTTCCTACAAAAATTTCAATCAAAAAATCATATAAATATTGTATTCTTATCTATTGATTAAACCTTTAATAGAACTTTATACCATCCCCCTCCCCCCCTATAAACATATTGTCAGTGGAAAATGATGTCTAATCATTACAATAATTTGTCAATGGCCCCCAAATCTTTTTAAAATTATTATAATTCCCTTTCTGTATAGCAATTGTTCTTTCCATTTTGTAAATATTTTATTAATTTTCCCCAAAAAACTTAACAGTACAATATACATATTGGCAACCAGAGAATAAAGCACAAAATGCACATTCAACTTATAAACAGACACATACAATATCTTTATCCCACCCACCCATCTAATAAATAATCCATAATCAATAATCAATATATATTTATACTTTCAAAATCCTAATCTTATATAATAACAAAGTATCCCCACCCTGGATGTGAATAGAAGTAAACCAAATTAAACATTTCAATTATATTGCATTCATAAAAGATGTCAATGGTCCCCAAACCAATTTAAATATATGACCATGTCCAAATAAATCCGCATTCATTTTCTCATTCTTATATGTGGAACATAAATTTTCCCACCAAAAAGAGAAATGAAGATGATCATGATTTTTCCAATTATATGTTATCATCTGCATAGCAATCCCAGTCATGACTAAAAAAAGATGACTTTTGTAACGATCTATGGGGGGGTTTAACGTGTAATAATGTTCCACATATGACTAGTTCATACGTTAATGGGAATGAAAATTCAAGTATTGCATTATTCTGTCCCCATATCGACTTCCAAAAACTGAGACTCAACGGGCAAAAGAACAACATATGATCCAGCATCCCTATGTCTAGATGACAGTGCCAGCATCTATTTGATTTTGAATGATTTAACTTTTGTCACTTAACAGAGGTCCAAAAAGATCTGTATAACAGGAAAATCAAGTTTGTCTCATAGATGCTGACGCTGTACATTTCATCCTCCAAGTCCAAATTCGTCCAAATACTGTTTTTATGTAAATTTTATATTGTACACCGCTTAGAAACCTGATTAAGCAGTTTAAAATTTTTTTTTTAATAAACTTGATAATAAAAACTTGAAACTATACAGTTACTGAGCAAATTAGTATGGTAAGTGAGTACCCAGCTTCGATCATACACAGAACCTAAACAGACCCTTACCAAATTAAAAATAAGGGTTAGATAATCAAAGTGATTTAAATGGCTAGAAATGGTTTCCCACTTTTTCAAGGTTGTTTTTAACTCCTAACTCCATCCCACTTGTAAAATACCCATGTCTGTTTTGTCATTCCCTCTGTAGTTCCCTACCCCAATTCAGTGGCATAGCTAGACAGTCAATTTTGGGCGGGCCTGACCCCAAAGTGGGCAGACATCTCTCTATTTTTCCCTCCCATCCCAACCCCACCCCCAGCCAGTGCAGCAGGCTCTCTCTTTCCCTCCCTTCTCCCCCAAGCCTGTGCATCAGACTCTCTCTCCCTCCCTTCCCACCCTCCAGCCCATGCAGCAAATTCTCTCTCTCCCATCCTTACCATCCCCCCAGCCTGTGCACAAATTCTCTCTCTCTCTCCGTCCCTTCCTCCCTCCCTTCCTTCCCATCTCCATCCCTTGCAGCAGATTCTCTCTCTCTCCTTCTCTCCCTCCATTCCCACCCTCCCCAGCCCATGTACCATTTCTTCAGGTCGTTGGCAGCGATTTCTACATGCTGCCGGCAGCTGACCTAGAAGCCTTCCCTCTGATGCAAAATGCAAACACATCAGAGGGAAAGCTTCCGAGTCAACTGCCGACAATTGTTCTGTTTGTCTGTCTGATTAGACTGTAAACTCTGTCAAGCATGGATTGTCTGTTCATGTTTAATGTGGTGTACACTGCCACTTGCGTCTGGCAGCGCTATGGAAATGATAAGTAGTAGTGGTAGGCCAGGGATGGGAATCAAGGGGTGTAGACAGAAAGACCTATGAGGTCTTTCTGTTATTATATTGTATGTGAATAAAATGTTCAAGCAGTCATATGAGGAATGTTCAAAAAGCCTATGAGGAAAAGATAGCGCAAGAAGCCAAAAACTTCAAGCCCTTTTTTAGATACATAAAAGGGAAAAAAACCAGCTAAGGAAGCAGTGGGCCCTCTCGACGACCAAGGAAGAAAAGAGTGCATCAAGGAAGACAAACAGATTGCGGATAGGCTAAACTCATTCTTTGCGTCTGTCTTTACCAAGGAGGACACTGCATCAATGCAAGAAACAGGGAGAGTATTCAAGGGAGAAAATGAGGATAGCCTCACCACAGTAAATGTGGATTTGAACATGATATATTATCAGATCGACAGATTGAGAAGTGATAAATCCCCTGGACCAGATGGAATTCACCCGAGAGTGCTAAAGGAGCTTAAGATAGAAATCGGAGACTATTACAATCCCTAGCTAACTTGTCAATTAAAACCGGGCAAATACCAGACGACTGGAGAATAGCGAATGTCATCCCAATCTTCAAAAAGGGATCGAGAGGCGAACCGGGCAACTATAGACCTGTGAGTCTTACGTCGGTTCCTGGGAAGATGATTGAAGCACTAATAAAGGATAGCATAGAGAAACACCTGGAAAATCATGACCTGATGAGAGCTAGCCAACACGGCTTTAGGAAAGGGAAGTCATGTTTGACTAATTTATTTCAATTTTTTGAGGAGGTGAACAAACAAATTGATAGCGGTGAACTGGTGGATATAATATACTTGGACTTCCAGAAAGCGTTCGACAAGGTTCCCCACGCAAGGCTTCTGAAGAAACTACAAAGCCATGGAATAGAAGGAGTTATACTAAGATGGATAGGCAAACGGATAGAAAACAGATTGCAGAGGGTGGGCATAAATGGGAAGTTCTGGGACTGGGAAGAGGTAACGAGCGGTGTACCCCAGGGATCGGTTCTTGGGCCCATCTTGTTCAATATCTTCATAAACGACCTAGAAGATGAAACAACAAGTAATTTAATCAAGTTTGCGGACGACACAAAACTATGTCGGGTAGTTGGGACACAAAAGGACAGAGAAGAACTTCAGAGAGATTTGAACCAGCTAGAGAAATGGGCAGAAAAGTGGCAGATGAAGTTTAACATAGAAATATGCAAAGTGATGCACCTGGGTAAGAAAAACAAGGAACATGAATATAAAATGTTAGGTGTGACACTGGGCAAGACCGAACAAGAAGGGACCTGGGGGTACTGATAGACAGGACCCTGAAGCCATCGGCTCAATGCGTAGCGGCAGCAAAGAAAGCAAATAGGATGTTGGGCATGATAAAGAAAGGAATCACAAGTAGATCGGTGGACATCATAATGCCACTTTACAGAGCAATGGTCAGACCACACTTGGAGTACTGTGTTCAACACTGGTCTCCCTACCTAAAGAAGGATATAACCCTACTGGAGAGGGTGCAAAGGCGAGCCACGAAGCTAGTTAAAGGTATCGAGAATTTGAGCTACAAAGAATGCCTCGGAAAACTGGGATTGTTCACCCTCGAGAAGAGAAGACTGCGAGGAGACATGATAGAGACTTTTAAAATACTAAAAGGATTTGACAAAATAGAGCAAGAAACATCGTTATTCACATTGTCAAATGTGACTCGGACAAGAGGTCATGGACTGAAACTGAGGGGCACCAGGCCCAGGACAAATATTAGGAAGTTCTGTTTCGCAAAACGAGTGGTGGACGCTTGGAACGCTCTCCCTGAAAAGGTCGTGATGGAGACCAGCATTCTGGGATTCAAGAGCAAGTTGGATGCACACCTTCTTGCAAATCACATTGGGGGATACAAGTAAACTAGGTTTCTCAGCAGGGAACACCTGGCTTGGCCTCCGCGGGTGCGGGTCGCCGGACTGGATGGACCTAGAGTCTGATCCGGCGAAGCCATTTCTTATGTTCTTATGTTCTTATGACCTGGTACACTATTTATTGTTCTATGATGGCTGGCCTTCCTAATAGAGAATGACATGGGGACAAATTTTCCCCATCCCCATGGGAACTAATTTTCTCATCCTGTCCCCGTGAGTTCTTTTCCTCTCCCTGCTCATTCCTCCAAGCTCCGTCCTCATCTGCACAAGCCTCAAACCCTTTAAAATCATACGTAGCAACATTCTAGAGCTCAGATTGTGATGTCATAATGCCTCATTCCACCAATACCTAAGCTCCATCCTCATACACGCAAGCCTCAAACCCTTGAAAATCATAAATAGCAACATTCTAGAGCTCAGATTGTGATGTCATAATGCCTCATTCCACCAATGCCTAAGCTCCGTCCTCATCTGCACAAGCCTCAAAACCTTTAAAATCATGTGTTCAAGGCTTTTGCAGTTAAGGCAGAGCTTACAGCAATGGGACAGGGACAGTGACAAAACTCACGATGGGGAAATTGAGTTGCTGCAGGGACGGGGACAAATATGTCCCCGTGTCATTCTCTATTCTCTAACAAAGATGGCAGCTCATGTTCTTAAACTTTCATTCCAGTCATGCTTCTTTTATTTGCTAGCATATGCTTAGCAGTGGGAGAGGAATAACTGAGCAGACTGGATGGGCCAATGGATCTTGTTCTGCCGTCATCAATTACAGAGTCAATATTGAAACCCTGCGATCAGCATTGCTTTTAAATGCTGGCTGCAACGTTTAAACATGGACCAAAGATTCAGCACTAGTTTCTATCTACTGTAGGTGTCAACAATGAGCATTAGGGTATACTGGCAATCAATGCCGTTATTCAGATCATTCCTGTCTCGACCCAGAGTCCAGCCTCAGGTGGTATGCAGTGATCTTCAGTGGCATTACCTGGATATTGCTATGGAAAATGGCTGCCTGGCCCAGATCAGTGATCGATCTCTGCCTAGCTAGTGCCACTATCTGGACCATTGCCTTTGAATTTGAGGCCCTGTGCTATTCTATTACTATATACAGTAAAACCTTGGATTGCAAGCAACTTGGTTTGCAAGCGTTTTGCAAGACAAGCAAAACATTTGATTAAATTTTAACTTGATATACAAGCAATGTCTTGCAATACAAATACATACAGTATACACACATCACAACTGAGCCGATGGTTCTTCTCTCTCTGACGCTGCAGGGGCGTAGTGACTGTTCTAAACGAGCAAAGTCTTGCAATCCAAGTACATACAGTATACACGAGTCACATCATCACAGCTGAGCCGATGGTTCTTCTCTCTCTGACGCTGCAAGAGTGTAGTGACTGTTCTAAACGAGCAAAGTCTTGCAATCCAAGTACATACAGTATACACGAGTCACATCATCACAGCTGAGCCGATGGTTCTTCTCTCTCTGACGCTGCAAGAGTGTAGTGACTGTTCTAAACGAGCAAAGTCTTGCAATCCAAGTACATACAGTATACACGTGTCACATCATCACAGCTGAGCCGATGGTTCTTCTCTCTCTGACGCTGCAGGAGTGTAGTGACTGTTCTAAACGAGCAAAGTCTTGCAATCCAAGTACATACAGTATACACGTGTCACATCATCACAGCTGAGCCGATGGTTCTTCTCTCTCTGACGCTGCAGGGGCGTAGTGACTGTTCTAAACGAGCAAAGTCTTGCAATCCAAGTACATACAGTATACACGTGTCACATCATCACAGCTGAGCCGATGGTTCTTCTCTCTCTGACGCTGCAAGAGTGTAGTGACTGTTCTAAACGAGCAAAGTCTTGCAATCCAAGTACATACAGTATACACGTGTCACATCATCACAGCTGAGCCGATGGTTCTTCTCTCTCTGACGCTGCAAGAGTGTAGTGACTGTTCTAAACGAGCAAAGTCTTGCAATCCAAGTACATACAGTATACACGTGTCACATCATCACAGCTGAGCCGATGGTTCTTCTCTCTCTGACGCTGCAGGAGTGTAGTGACTGTTCTAAACGAGCAAAGTCTTGCAATCCAAGTACATACAGTATACACGTGTCACATCATCACAGCTGAGCCGATGGTTCTTCTCTCTCTGACGCTGCAGGAGTGTAGTGACTGTTCTAAACGAGCAAAGTCTTGCAATCCAAGTACATACAGTATACACGTGTCACATCATCACAGCTGAGCCGATGGTTCTTCTCTCTCTGACGCTGCAAGAGTGTAGTGACTGTTCTAAACGAGCAAAGTCTTGCAATCCAAGTACATACAGTATACACGTGTCACATCATCACAGCTGAGCCGATGGTTCTTCTCTCTCTGACGCTGCAAGAGTGTAGTGACTGTTCTAAACGAGCAAAGTCTTGCAATCCAAGTACATACAGTATACACGTGTCACATCATCACAGCTGAGCCGATGGTTCTTCTCTCTCTGACGCTGCAAGAGTGTAGTGACTGTTCTAAACGAGCAAAGTCTTGCAATCCAAGTACATACAGTATACACGTGTCACATCATCACAGCTGAGCCGATGGTTCTTCTCTCTCTGACGCTGCAAGAGTGTAGTGACTGTTTCTAACGAGCAAAGTCTTGCAATCCAAGTACATACAGTATACACGTGTCACATCATCACAGCTGAGCCGATGGTTCTTCTCTCTCTGACGCTGCAGGAGTGTAGTGACTGTTCTAAACGAGCAAAGTCTTGCAATCCAAGTACATACAGTATACACGTGTCACATCATCACAGCTGAGCCGATGGTTCTTCTCTCTCTGACGCTGCAGGAGTGTAGTGACTGTTCTAAACGAGCAAGTCTTGCAATCCAAGTACATACAGTATACACGTGTCACATCATCACAGCTGAGCCGATGGTTCTTCTCTCTCTGACGCTGCAAGAGTGTAGTGACTGTTCTAAACGAGCAAAGTCTTGCAATCCAAGTACATACAGTATACACGTGTCACATCATCACAGCTGAGCCGATGGTTCTTCTCTCTCTGACGCTGCAAGAGTGTAGTGACTGTTCTAAACGAGCAAAGTCTTGCAATCCAAGTACATACAGTATACACGTGTCACATCATCACAGCTGAGCCGATGGTTCTTCTCTCTCTGACGCTGCAAGAGTGTAGTGACTGTTCTAAACGAGCAAAGTCTTGCAATCCAAGTACATACAGTATACACGTGTCACATCATCACAGCTGAGCCGATGGTTCTTCTCTCTCTGACGCTGCAGGAGTGTAGTGACTGTTCTAAACGAGCAAAGTCTTGCAATCCAAGTACATACAGTATACACGTGTCACATCATCACAGCTGAGCCGATGGTTCTTCTCTCTCTGACGCTGCGGGAGTGTAGTGACTGTTCTAAACAAGCAAGGTCTTGCAATACGAGTATTTTGTATTAAAGTTTTTGAGTTGTGGAACGAATCGTCAGAGTTTCCATTATTTCCTATGGGGAAATTCGCTTTGATATATGAATGCTTTGGATTACAACCGTGCTTCTGGAACTAATTATGCTCGCAAACCAAGGTTTTGCTGTATTAGTAAGGGATGGGAGAAATCTTCCTTCTAGACTAGACCTGGGAACTTCATACATTACCAATAGATTAAAGAGCTCATTTGTACACAATCCACATTGAGACAAAGGGCTCCTTTTACTAAGCTGCGTTAGGGCATTAACACGTGGAATAGCGCGCGCTAGACCTTAACACCAGCATTGAGCTGGAGTTAGTTCTAGCCGCGTAGCGTGCGGTAATATCCTGCGTGCACTAAAAACGGTAGCGCACCTTAGTAAAAGGAGCCCAAAGTCCATGGGCACTTTTGACCTATGATTTTTGGCCTCGATTCTATAAATAGTGACTCAAAAACAGGCACCAATTAATGCGGCACAACAAAGGAGTCGTGAGGATGAGATGCCAATAATTCAGCCACGGGCGTAAAGTTCAAAAGGTCACTTTATTGATAGTAGTACAGGAGGAAGTTGACCGCCTGTACCCCTAGGTCAGGGGTAGGCAATTCCAGTCCTCGAGAGCCGGAGCCAGGTCAGGTGTTCAGGAAATCCACAATTAATATGTATGAGATGGATTTGCATGCACTGCCTCCTTGAGATGCAAATCTATCTCATGCATATTTATTGTGGATATCCTGAAAACCTGACCTGGCTTCGGCTCTCGAGGACCGGAATTGCCTACCCCTGATCTAGGGGTACATTATTTGCCTGTGTGATTTTTATCTTCTTGAATATTAATGTACTATATGGACTCCTGAAGAAGAAGTGTTTTTCAAAACACGGACCGTGTCAGGCCTGGCACGTTCAGGTGGGGGGGAGGGGGGGAAGGGGGGATAAAACAGTTTTATATTTTATTGTTGGAATAGAGTGCAATATGGTACATTATTTGAATGTTCATGTATTTGCACTTTGTATTTGATGTCAAAAATGAATAAAGAAATGTATTTTTTTTTTTAAAGATAAATGTCTGTTATGAAGTCGAGCATTTTATTTATTTATTTATTAATTTTCCAAATAATACACAAGAAATCCTCTTGTTACAGTAAATCAGAATATTCAAATCTAAATTTTTAACAAGAATAATACCTAAATCAGAAAAAGAAATAACAGAAATTATAAATGATAAATCAATATTAAATTTTCAAATAGGTATATAATTTGTTACCAAACTTAAACTCTTATATGTCCTCAAAAAGAAAAGAATAGAGAAACAATATAAGATAAGATAGAGAGCTCTAAATAATTCAAGCAACTATTAATCAGAAAAGGCTTAATGTGAAGACATTCCCGGCTAAATTTTTATAATGCAGCCTTTAATAGGAAAGCTAAGACATTTTCTTCATATCTAAGAAATTTTGAAGTTACTCCGGTGTGAAAAAAACATATTTAGTCTCAGCATATTTAATGAGACATTTGCATGGATAATTTAACTGGAAGGTAGCTCCCAAGTTTTTTACCTCATCCCTCATATCCAAAAACAACTTTCTACGATCCTGAGTAGATTTAGTAACATCTGGGAATATCCATATTTTTTGATCAAAAAATTGAGTCTTAGAGTTACGAAAGAACATTCTCATTAAGGCATTTAAATCCTGCTCAAAAACAAAAGAAATTAACAATGTCCCTCGGTATTCAACTACTTCTTGTGAGGTTTCCAGTATATCTATAATATTATTAAGAACATACATAAGAACATAAGCAATGCCTCTGCTGGGTCAGACCTGAGGTCCATCGCGCCCAGTAGTCCGCTCACGCGGCGGCCCAACAGGTCCAGGACCTGTGCAGTAACCTCTATCTATACCCCTCTATCCCCTTTTCCAGCAGGAATTTGTCCAATCCTTTCTTAAACCCCAGTACCGTACTCTGCCCTATACCGTACTCTCCCCTATACCGTATTCTGTCCCTATAAGTCAATCTGTTGTAAATTGTCAGCATGAGTGCTTTGAGACGGTAATTCAGTCTTCTTCCTTGGAAGATAAGAAGTCGAGCATTTAAAAAGGCAAAAAGTATTTTTTATGTTCAATATTTTTATTGAATTTATATAAATACAGTACAATAAAATCAAGTACATATGTAGTTCATAAGTAACAAGAACACAATCAACAACAATCTGCATAAGTCAAAAACAGATTTCTTGATACTGCAATATCATAACATCTGAAATGTGTAATCTGTAAAAATGGAATGACTGCAAGTGAAAGCAAACACAAGAGCACCCAGTAAGATATATAGTGAAATTCAAAAACAAAGTAATCAGTACAGAGTACAATAGGATGTTACAGGAGCCCATCTCTTTTCATGCAGGTGCAGATGACCACGTTTTTCAGCAAAACACCTTTCATATCTCATGATTAGACATACATTGTGCCACCATAAGTTATAAGTAAGATTGCCAGCATTTTTCCAATTAGTTAGAATGAGCTTAAGAGCAATGAGTAAAAGACACTTTAGTAATTTAGCAGATGAGACATCAAGAGGAGCAGTCAGACCATAATTATAGACCAATCGCTTCTATACCACTATACATCAAACTCATAGAGGGTCTAGTAGCACAATACCTATCCTACTACCTAGAAGACCACCACATTCTGCATCCAACTCAATCTGGTTTCAGAGCTAATCACAACACAGAAACATTACTGGTATCTTTACTTGATATAGCCCGACAGCACCTCAGCAAAGGAAACAAGTTACTAATCATCCAACTCGACCTTTCAGCAGCATTTGACTTAGTAGATCATCCAATACTTCTCCAGACACTAGATGCCATAGGAATAACTGGTAAAGTTCACAACTGGTTCCAAGGATTCCTTCAAACAAGATCATATAGAGTTAAGTCAAAAGATATTTTATCCGAACCCTGGACAAACCCCTGCGGAGTACCACAAGGATCCCCACTATCGCCCATACTATTCAACCTCTTCATAGCTTCCTTAGGCACTGCCCTAGATGCCCTAAATATAACTTCTTTCAGCTACGCAGATGACATAACCATCATTCTCCCATTTGACATCCAAGACCCCAGCTCCAATGGACACCTAAAAACAACACTGGAAACAGTAGAAAAATGGATGATGAACCATAAGCTGAAACTGAATGCGGAGAAAACCAAATTCCTACTACTAGAGAAGGAACAAAAGCCATCTATAACAGAACTGGAAGTAAACGCAATCAAATATCCCATATAGAGCACTCTCAAAATTCTAGGAATACAATTAGACAGACGCTGCACTATGCAGACACAGATACACAAAGTCATACAGAAGGCATTCTTCACCATGCGAAACCTAAGAAAAATAAGAAAGTTCTTTACCAAAGAACACTACAAGATCATTGTACAATCCCTCACACTCGGTACCTTGGATTACTGCAACAGCCTCTACCTACCATGCCCAAACAACATGATAAAACAACTACAGACCGTTCAGAACACAGCCATCAGACTCATCTACTGTCTCAGCAAATTTGACCACATCACTCCCGCCTATGTAGACTCTCACTGGCTTCCGATAAAAGCAAGAACTCAATTCAAGTTCTATTGTCTACTATTTAAAGTAACCCATGGAACTGCCCCCTGTTACCTAAACAACCGCCTATACCGCTACCACTCATCCAGATCAAGAAGAACTCAAAACCTATTCACCTTCCCCCCTCATAATGGAACCCGATGTAAGAAACTATACGACAGCCTTCTAGCGACACAGGCAGCAAAAATTGACCCTACCATCACCAAACTAATGATCAACACAACAGACATCAAAGTGTTTCGAAGAGAAATCAAAACATTTCTATTCAAAAAACACGTCCTTACCAACTAATATCCTCCCCTTTCGCACAAGCTCTCCCTCTATTGAATAACACATTAGTCTTCTCCTAGAACCTGTCCTTCCAAACATATTCTGACTCCTATATAAGCATTTACCTCACTATCCAACAAACTTCTTATGTCATTATTAGGTAACTTCTAGTCTGTAACCCGTATATACTGATATTCTCTACTGTATCCTGTTATCACTTGATTCTCTGCTATGTAATTCTTACAATTGAATCCTCTACCACACCATGTAAAGTACATGAATCACTGTTATGTAATTTCTCTAGATAATCGTTATTACGCAATTCTCTCGGTAATGTCCAGATCTCTTATAATTTGTAATCCGCCTAGAACCGCAAGGCACAGGCGGAATAGAAATCACTAATGTAATGTAATGTAATGTAATAATTGCCATAAATAACAATAGCAAGGGATATGTTTTCTTTAATGTCAAATATTTCCGAAATGGTCTTCCACAGTTGCTCCCAAAAGGAACGAATGAAAGTACAGTGAAAGATCATATGATCCAGTGTGCCAACAAAAGATGAGCAGGACCAACAACGATTAGTGCCACTGTTAGGAAGTTTGGACAATTTATAAGGAGTCCAAAATGCACGGTGGAGCAGAAAAAACATGGACTGTGTGAAGGAGGAGGAATGTAGTGTATTCAATGATTCAATCCAAATCTTTTGCCATATGATGGGATCTTGGTGGAGATAAGTATTTTCGGGTTGTTCCATAAGTATATCATGCTAGAGTTGTTCCAATTAATAGACATTAAGGAATCAAGATCTCGCAAGGCAGTTTTAGTTGAGTTGAGTATATCAAAAGGATTAGCAGTATGTGTAGAGCCTGTAAAAGTAAAACATTGTAGATCAGAATTATCAACATACGATTTTTCAAGGTCAACCCATACAGGACAAGTATTCATGGAAGTATGATGAAGCCATAAAGAACCCTGGCGAAGTAGGAATGAAGTATGATATTCATAGAAACTAGGGAAACGAACTCCACCTTCAGATTTTTCTCTTTTTAATTTTTGTAGACTTATTCGAGGAGTAGCCTTGTTCCATAAAAACTGTACTAGCAAGGCCTCAATTTTTTTATAAGAAGACACTTTCAAGTAAATGGGCAACATACTGAGGACATAGTTAATGACTGGCGTGATCATCATTTTGATAGTCTCCAAGCGACCCCACCAAGAGAGACGTAACGGAGACCACTTGGTTGTTAGAGCAGTGACAGATGACAGGATATAATCAGTATTGTACTCCACAGTTTCTTCCAGAGTGGGTCCACAGTATATTCCTAAGTATTTCAATTTACGACCTGCCCATCGTAATCCCAACTTGTTAATGGAGTCGCAGAGTTCCGGAGCATTTAATGCCATGATTTCAGTTTTTGAAAGATTGAGTTTATATCCGGAAACCACAGAGTATGCTGTAATAGTATTCAATATGTGAGGGATAGAGTCAGAGGTGGTATAAAGCAGGACATCGTCTGCATAGGCAGATAATCTAATTTCATGAGAGTCAAATTGAAGACCCTTAATATCAGAGTTATGACGGAGAGCTATGAGAAAGGGTTCCAAAGCGATGTTGAACAGGAGTGGAGATAGGGGACAGCCTTGTCGAGTCCCCCTGGATGGCCGAAAGCTGGAGGATAACAGCCCATTGATATAGATCTTGGTTGAAGGAGCAGTGTATAACACATAGATCAATTTTATGAAAGAATCAGGAATGCCAAACCATTTTAAAGTAGCGAACAGAAAAGGCCATTCTACCCTGTCAAAGGCCTTCTCTGCGTCCAAACTCATTGCCACTATGGGTACTGAAATAGATTCTGCTTTGGAGATGACATTTGCAAAAGTGCGTGTGTTATCACTAGACATTCTGCAAGGCATAAAGCCATTCTGTTCAGGTCTGATTATCTGAGGTAGCATAGGTTGTAACCTCATAGCTAAAACTTTAGCAAATATTTTGGCGTCTAGCACAATGATGTTAGCTTCAGTGAATGTGCCAGAAATATCACCGGTGGTGGCCAGGTAGGTAAAAAAAGATAGTAAATGCGGTATGAGCTGTTCTTGAAAGCAAAGATAGAATGCGATCGGTAGACCATCAGGTCCTGGAGCCTTGGACCTTGCCATGGAATGGATTGCAAGCTCTATTTCTTCAGCATCTAGAGCAGTGTCCAGCTGTCGCACACTATCCGCAAGGAGAGGGTCATGAGGCAGAGAGTCCAAGTAGCGATCAATATCTGGAAGCGATGACTCTTCCGCAGAATACAGTTTAGCGTAAAAGTTCTTGAATTGGTCTAAAATCTGTGTGGGGGTCACTGAGCAATTCACCTTTCTCATTTTGAATACAAGCAATATTTGTCAGTTCTGCCTTTCAGATAACTAGCTAAACTGTGACCACATTTATTGGATTCAGTAATAATATTTAGCAAGTTGAGCAAATAGTTTGTGTAGCTGCGGTAGTACTGAGCAGGCGATCGTAGGAGTATCTCAGTGCTCTTAATCTAGAGAGAACACGCATGTCATGAAGTACAGGAAGCATGAGTCTGTTCCAGTTGTTTAATTTCACCTTCGAGGTTGTTTATTTCAAGCAGGGAGGTCTTTTTCTTATGGGCAGCAAAGGATATAATAGCTCCCCTTATAAAGGCTTTAAAAGCGTCCCATATTACAGGCCACGTGCAAGGAGAAGATAAGTTGTGTATAAAATAATCATCTATAGATTTAGAGATCTATGATTTGAAATCATCATCTTGCGTTAAAGTGGTGTTAAATCTCCATTGCTTGTAAGGAACAGGTTTGCAAAAAAGTATGGAAGTCCAAGTATACCGCAGCGTGATCAGATACGCTAATTTCTTTGATAACAGATGAATCAATATATTTTACTAGAGATTGACTGATCAAAAAATAGTCTCTGCGGGAGTAAGAATTATGAGGGCAGGAGTAGAAAGTAAAATCAGAGTCATCCATATGTGTTATTCTCCATGGGTCCACCAAACAAAATTGAGATATAATATCCTGTATCATGTGCCAATTTTTGGATTTTTTTATACGCAGTATCAGATTTCCTATCTTTAATCAAATCTTGTATAACGTTAAAGTCACCTCCTATAAGGAATTGGCAATCTCTGTGGTTATTAAGTATGTCAGCTAAGTCCAAGAAGAATTGGACATCATCCAGGTTAGGACCATATATATTTAACAAAAGTATTTTACATCCAGCAATGTCTAACAGGACCTGTGTCCAACGGCCCTGTGAGTCAGCTAAATGACTGTATATAGTTATGTCTGGTTTTTTGCGAATGAACAAAAGTACTCCGTTCTTCTTGTGTACAGCTGGTGAAAAAATTACTGGGTGAGCCCAAGGGAAAGAGAGGGATTTCGAATGGACATCATCTAAATGAGTCTCCTGTAACAACAGTATGTCAGCATTGGATTTGGAGAGATAGTTCCATATTTTAGTCTTTTTGACAGGGTTATTCAAACCCTTAACATTCAATGTGACACAGCGAAGTGGCATAGAAGCATGTTAGGTGAGACATAAACAAGGTCGGAGACCTATTATAAATGTAGTAATGAATATAGGCTACACAGTCATAACACAGCACACAAAAATGTGAGTAAAGTACACTTGAGAATATTGAGATATTTGAAAAATGCAGTATAAGTATATAATGCAGTATGCAGATAGAATGAAATATCAACAGAAACAACATAACCCAATAAGGTAGTGGAACAAGGGTCAGGTAGCCCAACGAGAGGACCCCATCCCAGCTCTACAGCGCGCTGCAGAGTGACAAATATCAACACTTATAATATTCAGAGGTGATATTTAAATTTAAGGATAGCAGGTTCCGTATCACAACAGGTGAATCCCTTCCTTTAATAAAACATACAAAGCTGTGAAGGAAAACAGAATGTTAAATACAGCAAAACCATGTGATACTTATCAGGTGGCATCAATTCTGCTGGGAGCAATCTTTTCTAGGTAATCAGCAAGTTTGTTCGGTACCGTAAAGTCCTTTGTACAGTTATTATAGGTGACCCGGAGTTTTGCTGGATTACAGCATGCCGAACCTTGCTCCCAGAAGCAATTTTCTGGCTTTAGCTGTTTGTTTACATAAGTCAGGCACAAACAGTAAAGTGTGGCCCTCAAACTTTATTGGAGCTGTCAGACGAGCTTGCTGCATTATGGCCATGACTTGAGGATATCTGAGCAGCTTAATGATGACCGGTCTGGGGTATCTGCCAGGATCTGATGGCTGGTGAGTGGGAATCCGGTGTGCGCGCTCAATTTCAAACGCGAGAGAAAAATTTAAATCCAGGATTTTCGGTAAGGTTGTTTCCAGAAACTTGATGAGGTCCCGTCCCTCCCGAGCCTCAGGTAGGCCAAGGACCCGAAAGTTATTACGCCGCGCGCGATCGTTGCTGTCGGCCATTTCAGCTTCCAATTGTGAAATGCGCTTTGACTGGCGCTGCAGCGTTTTTGATATTTTCGGCGTGTACAGCAGATTGACTCTCAACAGTGTCCATTCGTCGATTTAAGTCAGTAAGTTCGGACTTAAATGCCTGAAATTCCGTTTTAATCTCGTCTATGTCACCTTTCACCTCGCTCATCAAGGCACGCAGCGCTCGTAATTCCTCCAAGATGGAAGTCGCAGCGTCCTCATCGAGTTTAGAAGGCGTTTTAGCTGGTGATGGTGGCTCAATACTTCTTTTTTTTCCAGATTTTGATGCAGCCATGATTCCCCTGAGCGAATTGCTCAAAGGAGTAGGAAAAGGAACCCGATATAAGATGTTGATATCGATTCTGAGACGGATTCGCGCCGGAGCAATGAGGTTAGGCAGCCATCTCGTGCGGTGCTCACTAGCGCCCCCAGGCAAAAAGTATTTTAAAAAGATTTTAAAAAAGCAAAAAAAGTGAGAGAGTATTATACTTAAAGATACTACAGGGACCACCAGTGCAGTGATTGAGAATTGGGCTAATATTTTGCTTCACCCAGCGGTCTCATAAGCTAGAAACGGTTCTCTGAGCACTGAGCAGCGTTAGAAGGTGTGTGTTATAATCACAATAGTTCATATCTGTTTGCAGTTTAGTGCACTTGGGGCAATCAATTATTCCTGAATATATATTTGGGTCTCCTTTTTCTGGAGCCATGTTGTTGCCCTGAAAAGCGGCATGCATGCGAATCCCTAATAACTCCCTCCATCGCCAATGGTACATACGTTCCAAAACAGTAAGTCCTTGATTATTTACCTATTTTCTTTCATCTAAAACGCGGCTGTTCCCGTTTGTTTGCTTTTGGCCTGCTCCTAGGACAGCCTCAAGAATATCTGAAGGGCTGGGTGTGCATAAGCAGGTGTATAATTGATCAGCGTGCGTGTTTCTTATTATTGGAAGAAAGTAAATAAGGTGTGTTATGCCTAGGTCGATTGGTTTTGAAGTGTACTTGGCAGTGCGAGCTGTGAAAACAGAGGAGCTGGCAGGATTCCCATGACTTCGTGTACTTAAGAACAAGCGCGGGTGGCAGTGTGTGTGGGGGGGGGGGGGGGGAACCAGCTTGACATTTAAGGTTACTTTATACAATATAAAAATATAAACACTGGTATGGAGACACATATAGGGTGCCTTCCCCTTTAATCTTCTGTTAGTCTACGATATTGTTGTCAATATAATATGTATTTATATAGCCACCTTAATTAAAGTGATCCCAACCCATTTCAGGTATAAACATATCGAAGTCTCCTGCAGCTCGCCTGAATTTCATCCAGTCCAAAAAGTCAGATCCTTTCCATCATAAAAACTGTCACAAGAAAACTTTTCTTTGTTACCCATCAAGCAAGTGGGGTGGACAGGAGCGGAGGAATAACTAAATGGTTAATTGCACTGGGGTTGGGAACAGGGATCAGCTTTCATTTTATTTGGTTCTGGGATTCTCCTCCTAATCATCCTTGTTTAGAAACCGACATTGCTAAATTTAGGGAAGACATGAACGACTCACTTACTCTCATAAGAACATAAGAAGTTGCCTCCGCTGAGGCAGACCAGAGGTCCATCCTGCCCAGCGGTCCGCTCTCGCGGCGGCCCATCAGGCCTAATTGCCTGAACAGTGTCCCTGACTCATTTTGTAACTGCCTCTAATCCTCTAATCCCTATCCCTATTGGCCTACCTCTACTCCTATCTGTACCCCTCAATCCCCTTTGTCCTCCAGGTACCTGTCCAGACCCTCTTTGAAGCCCTGTAGCGTGCTCCTGCTTATCACATCCTCCGGTAGCGCGTCCATGTATCCTCCGCCCTCTTGAGTGAAAAAAGAGCTTCCTGGCGTTTGTTCTAAACCTTTCCCCTTTCAATTTCTCTGAGTGCCCCCTTGTACTTGTGGGTCCCCATAGTTTGAAAAAATCTGTCCCTGTCTCCTCTGCTTTTGATTGATCGACCTCTATGTAACATTTATTGGAAACCTTTCTTGACCTGTCCATTTTGGGTTTTGTTTGCTAAATATGTTACTAATTTTTGATTTGTTAACTTATTTCTTTAAATGTTTTTGATAATTATTATAAACCATCGCAAATGATAAATTTCTGAGTGGCTTGTATGAGTGGTTGCTCAAATGTTCTCAGCTCAACCAACCAACTTCCTAAATTTCTGAGCGTTATTTTTGCCACCGTAGCTGAAAAGAGTGTGATCTTATTTCGTTAAGAGACCAATTTGAAGAAAGAAATTCTCTGTTTTGATATTGTTTCAGAATCATTGGTTGAACCATATCCATATCATTCTTGGTTGGGCTGAGAACTTTTCAGGACTCCTTCATAGCAACATTCCAGAGCTGAAATTGTGATGTCATAATGCTTCATTCCACCAATGCCTAAGAGCCAACTTCATTAGTGATATCACAATGGCTTCATTGTCCTATACTTGGCTCACATAAGAATAGCTGTAGTGGGTCAGAGCAATGGTCCTTCTAGCCCAGTATCCTGTCCTCAACCGTGGCCAATCCAGGTTACAAGCACCTGACAGAAACCCAAATGGTACGACGGGGTGTTGAAAATTACTCAGCCCAACCAACCAACTTACTAAATTCTGAGGGTTTATTTTTCCACTGAATGCTGAAAAGAATTTTATCTTATTTCATTAAGTGCCAATTTACAGAAATGAATTCTCTGTTTTGACATTGTTTCAGATCATGATTGAACCATATCAATGTCCATTCTCTTCTTGGTAGGGCTGAGAGCTTTTCAGCACCCCCTCATATATAAAATACTGTAAATAAATAAATAATGTTATAAATGAAGTAATAATCTATCAAAATATTCAAAAAATGAAGGGGGGGGGGGGGGGAAAGAAGTGAGAGGCCACACAGGTCCAGAGGGTAATAAGCACAAAGAGGAACTATTAGTATTAGAAGGAATCTGAAACTTTTCTCAAAACTTTCCCAGCTCACAGTTTAAGTATTTGACTGTCTGACCCACTTTCAAGAAAGGACTTGAGAACCGTAGATCAGATCACTGTAACTTTTCCTCCTGCAAAAACGCTTGGTGAGATGCATTTTCTTTTTTTTTTTTAATTCTTTATTCATTATTAAACGTACAATAAGTGCATCAATATAATATAACAAATAGATCATAAATATATCACATCAAGAGTACACATAAAATGCTATTAACCCCCACCCTCCCCAACCCTTCCTATTATATAATCAAATACAATGTACAATATATATTAATAAAATAATAAAATTATCCCCCCTCCCCCCTCGTAATTGAACCTGTAAATCAAGGGAAAACAATCATTTCATCAATGCAATATTTTTTAATGGCTCCCACACATCTTGAAATTTTCTAAAACACCCTCGCTGTATTGCAATATATCTTTCCATTTTATATATATGACATAGGGAATTCCACCAAAAATTAGTTTAGTCTACTCCAGTTTTTCCAATTGTACGTAATTTGTTGAATGGGATGTTTCAGGAAATTTCAAGATGTGTGGGAACCATTAACAAAACATTGTACTGTTTAGATGAAATTATTTCCCTTAAATTTACAAGTTCAATAGTGAGGGTGGGAGGGGGGGGTTATTTTACTATTACATATTCTATAAGATATTTGATTATATGGTAGGAAAGGGTGGGAAGGGGGGGTGTTAAGAGTTTATGTTTTGTACCAATGATGATTATTAAGTGATGTATTTATTGTTAATTTGTTTGAACATATGTCACACTTATTGTAAGTATGAAAATGAATAAAGAATAATAAAAAAAAAAAAAAGAATGGCAACCCCGGTCATTCTAAGTAATAATTTGTTATTATTTGAAGAAATTTGACTTTTTGCTCTCATCGCCATACCAAACAACACAGTATCATATGATAATGCCACTGGGTTATCTAATAAACAATTAATTTGGTCCCAAATTGATTTCCAAAAGGTCATAATAAATCAGGGATCTCAAAGTCTCTCCTTGAGGGCCGCAATCCATGTCGGGTTTTCAGGATTTCCCCAATGAATATGCATGAGATCTATGTGCATGCACTGCTTTCAATTGCTATTCATTGGGGAAATCCTGAAAACCCGACTGGATTGCGGCCCTCAAGGAGGGACTTTGAGATCCCTGTAATAAATGGACAATAGAATAATAAATGCTCTAAAGTCCCTGCTTCGAGATGACAATGCCAACATCTATTAAATTAAATCTAAATGCATTTTCAAGGCATTTTAGAAAAGGTGGATGCACTTTGATTAACTGTAGTAATCAAATGTCTCCCTGGAGTTCTCACAAGTAGGACTATCAGGAAACTCCATGTTCTGAGAGGCTGAGCCAGTCCTGGTTTGATTTTCACCTCTTATAAACAATACTTATTTGGTTTGTGTTTTGACATGTATTTTATGTATTTTTATTACGTATGATTACATTGTGAGACGCTTTGGAAAAGCGGGGGTTATAAATAAAAGAAAAGAAATACGAGATGAAAGTCCACAAATAAATTGTCAGCCAGGCCTTTTTACTACTACTAACTTCTTATATTTCTGGCTGCTCCCTTCCCCAGGTCCAGGCAAAAGGAGCAAGAGCTCTAGAAAGTTTGTCACACATGATTAAGTTGTTCATAAGAAAGGGCACAGCTCCCTCGCAAATATTTAAAAATAGCAATAACTGTAGGGCCTCCACCCTGACTCCCTCCCGGACCCCTCCGCAGCTTACCTTTGAAGCCCTGGTGCTGTAGTGGTGAAGCGGGGGGGCGGGAGCGATTTTCCTTCGCTTTTGTCCCGTGCAGATACCGCTATCAAAATGGCTGCCTCAAGTTGTCTCGTGAGGCCGGGGACCTCTCCAAAACTGACGCGGGGACTTGCGGCAGCCATTTTTGATCACGGACTTCCTGCATGGGGCAGGAGCGTTAGGACAATTGCTCCTGCCCACTGCTACACCACCAGGGCTTCAAAGGTAAGCTATGGAGGTGGGAGGGAGGCTGCTTGTTTGGAGACTCGCAAAGAACCAAATTTGTGAATTTCCAAGCATGAATATTGGAGGGAAACTGTATACACAACTTATTTGCTCATCTCTTTTATCTTAGTTACTTTTCTATACCGCTCTTCCAGGGGAGCTCAGAACGGGTTTACTTGAATTTATTCAGGTAGAAACATAGAAACATAGAAAAAGCGGCAGAAAAGGGCTATAGCCCATCCAAGTCTGCCCATTCCATAGTCTACCCCTACCCTGATTTTACTCCCTTAAAGATCTCACGTGAGTATCCCGTTTTCTCTTTAAAATCCGTCATGCTGCTGGCCTTTATTCTCCCTGGAGTGGGTAGTCTGTTTCTATAATCCATAAAGCCCTATGACCCTCACAATGCAGATGTAAAGAGCTTTAGCCAATAGGAAGAGGAGATGCAAATGTTTAAGAGCCTTAGCCATAGGGAGAGGTGGAGATAGTGGATGCTGTGGCCATTTTGGCCTTTATCTGCCATCATAGAAACATAGAAAAAAGCAGCAGAAGGGCTGTAGCCACCAAGTCTGCCCATTCCAAGTATCCCCTCCCCTGAATTTACTCCCTATAAGATCCCACGTGTAGTATCCCATTTTCTCTTAAAATCGTCACGCTGCTGGCCTTTATCACCTGGATGTGGGAGTCTGTTCCAATGATTCCACCACTCTTTCGGTTGAAGAGTACTTCCTGGAGTCACCATGAAACTTCCCTCCCTGATTTTCAGCGGATGCCCGCTGGTGGTCGATGGGTCCCATGAGCCAGAAGATATTATCTTCTGACTCGATGCGTCCAGTGATGTACTTATACGTTTCAATCATATCTCCCCCCATTCTCTTCTTTCCTCAAGTGAGTACAGCCGCAATTTTTTTAATCTTTTCTTCATACGTGAGATCCTTGAGCCCCAAGACCATCCTGGTGGCCGTTCGCTGAACCGACTCGATCCTCAGCACGTCCTTTCGGTAGTGTGGTCTCCAAAACTGAACACAGTACTCAAGCATTTTTCCCTGTTTGTCCTGGTAGGCTCACAATCTATCTAATGTGCCTGGGGCAATGAGGGGATTAAGTGACTTGCCCACGGTTACAAGGAGCAGTGTGGGTTTGAACCCACAACCTCAGGGTGCTGAGGCTGTAGCTTTAACCACTGCGCCACACACTGTGTATTGAAGGAGATTGATGTGGCAATTGTACTAATTTACTTAAGAGACTGGAAATGCAAGCATGGGTAGAAACCCAGACCTGGCTAAGCCTCTCTTCACAATCAAGGAGTTAGATAGTTACAAGCCTTTGCAAGTAGTCCTTGCAACACCCCAAGAGAGGTGCTGAGCTGGGACCCAAGAAGCTTCCTGCTACCATATGTCATCTTGTTAAAGGGGAAAGGGACTTCATATACTGCATTTCTGTGCTTACAATCAAAGTGGTTTAAGGGTTCAGTGACTTGCCCAGATTCACAGGGGGCTGTAGTGGGAATTGAATCTGGCTCCCTGGAATCTCAGGCTGCTGCACTAACCATGGTCTACTCCTTTTTAAAAACCAAATTGGAAGGTACTCCAGGACTAGACTTGCCAAATGGCTCAGTGTCTCCTCGTGTGGATTATCCAAGTCCTGGTTTTGCTTTAATTTTATGTTATGGGCTTGTATGAGGTGAGGAGTGGTCTAATGGTAGAGCTGTTGTGTAACCCAGTTGCAACTAAACCCTTACCACTTCTGGTTAAATTTTTTTTCCTAAGCCCTTGCTGGGGTGAGGATGGACATCAAAGATTGTTCTAGCTAGATACTAGCACTTCCTGATTCACTGATTCGAATGGATTCACTGATTCACTTTGGTGAATCGATTCATTTCCTTAAAAAATCGGATTCACCAATTCAGTGAATCCTGAGTCTCCTCCTGGTCTCCTAAAGCAGCAGCAACAGGTGAACAGGCTGTTTCACGCCTGCCCGCTGGGGCCTTCCCTCTGCCACATCACCGATGACATCACTGATGACACGGCAGAGGGAAGCCCTGACGGGCAGGCCGTCAACAGTCTGGTCGATCAGGAAGTGCTGCACAGGGGGATGGGAGGGAGGAATGGAATTCCCTTTTCCCATGCAGAATCTTGCCACACCGGCCGTGTCAGCATCAAATCTCACCGTATCACGGTATCGGCAGCAATTCCCACACACTGCCTGCCACTGATCTGGAAGTCTCTCCTTGACAGAGGGAAAATTTCCAGGTTATCGGCAGGCAGCATATGAGAGTCACTGCGATTCCATGACCCAAAGAAAGGAAACCTTGGAATACAGGGGAGGAGAGGGAAGGAAAGTTGGTGGCACAGGGGGAGGGAAGAGGTAAAAGGAAGAAAAGTTGGTGGCAACAGGGGGAGGGGAGGGTGAGAGGAAGGAAAGGTGGTGGCACAGGGGGAGGAGGAGGGGAGACTTGCATGGTGAGGGGAGAAGATGAAATTTAATGGAGGGGAGGTAGAAATGATGAATGGAGGGGGATAGAGGACTTGACATAGGGCACAAGGAAGGGGAGAGAGAGAGACGAGAGAGAGAGAGAGAGAGAAGTGTTGGACATGGGGGTACATGAGAAGGAGAAAGTGATATACAGGAGGTGGAAGGGGAAAAGAAGGGAGAAGTTGGATCCAGGAACAGAGTGGAGTGATGGAGAGATACGTGGAAATGGGAGTGAAGGAAAAGAGTGGGAGAAATTCTGGACCATGTGGAAGAGTGCTGCAGGGAAGAGATAGGGAGTTGTCAGGCTATGAGTGTGGGGAAGAGATGGGCTGGGATTGTAAGGTTGGAGTGAAGAAAGATGCTGAGAATGGTAGACCCTGAGGGGGAGATAGAGGATGGGAAGAAAAATGGATAAGAGGATTAGATATAACAGAGGGTAAAAATATGGTTATGGAGGTACATTGAAGATGAAAGGGAATAGAGGGCTAAGGAAGGAATGAGATGGGAATGGGAGAGAAGATGGACATTTGATAGGTAGCTGAAAAGTGAAAAACAGAAGGGTAAGAAAGAGGCAGAAAGGAATGATCAATATGTCTGAGGCAAGTGTAGTGAGGGAATAGACAGGAAAGAGTAGAAAAGACAAATGGGATAGCAGCCACTTGAAGGAGAATTAGCAGATGACAGGAAAGCAGAAAAAAGACACTGGGAATCAACGTGATGGAAAAATAAAACTTCTAGACAACAAAGGTAGAATAAAACCATTGTATTTTAAACTGTTTTAAAATGGAATATGGGTAATAATTAGCAAAAATATTGTTTAAATTTTGACAAACTTGCAGAATTTTGCAGTATTTGATAATTTTGTGCACAAAATTGTGATTTTTTTTTTTGGTGCAAATTTTGATTTTTTTTTTTTTTTGTGTGCAGAATTTTGCATTTTTTGGGGCACAGAATTCTGCCAGCAATAAACAAAGAGGTAAAAAATGGGTGAGAGGGAGAAAATCTTGCATATGGTGGAGGGGGAGGGAAGCATGCATGGAGAAGAAAGAGAGAGAAATGTTGGACAATAGGGTGGAGGGCAGGGAGAAATGGTGAATGCGGGGAGAGAAGAAATGTTGAACATGATAATGGGAGGAGAGGAAGTGGGAGAGATGCTGTATGGAGAATAGAGAGGTTTTGACCCAGAGCACAAGGCAAGGAGAGAGAAGAGAGAGAGATGGTAGACAGTGGGGAAAGAAACAGAAATGTTGGTTATGGCATTGGAAGGGAAAGCTCTAAACCAGGGGTGTCCAACCTACGGCCCGAGGGCCGCATGCGGCCCCGTGAAGTATTTTGCGCGGCCCCGGTCGAGAGCGATGCAGTGTTTTCCTCTGCTGCCCCTGGGTGTTTACCGTCTTGCCGGCTCCCTCTTCTGTCTTGCTGCAGCGTTTACGCATTTGTGGCGGCCCCAGAACCATTTTTTTTTTCAGCCAGTGCGGCCCAGGGAAGCCAAAAGGTTGGACACCCCTGCATCTAAACAAAACGTGATGTTTTAGCAAACTTCCTGGCATTCACTCTCTGTTTCTATACATATAACGCCCTCTTATTAATTTTTAATTAATTCTTTTATTGAAAATATTTTCTTTAAAATTAATCTACATACAATCCATAATATTGCATAACATTAAATAACATTAAACATCATTAAATGTCATCAAACGACAGTATACATTAAATACATAATAAAGTGCTCAGTGAAACCATTAAACGGCGTTAGCCATTCATTAGGAACCCTAGTGGTAAGGAACTCAGATTTTATTTAATAAGGAATGTATCTTATAGTCATCAAGTTCATTGAACTCTGATTGGTTTTTTTTTTTTTTCAAAGTTCATTTGACTCACACAAGAGGCGTTCCATCCCCTTTCTCATCTTGTTCGCTCTTCTTTGAACCTTTTCTAGTGCCACTATATCTGTTTTGAGATAAGGAGACCAGAACTGAACACAATACTCAAGATGAGGTCTTACCATTGAGCGGTACAGAGGCATTATAACATTCTTAGTCTTGTTTACCATCCTTTTTTAAATAAGTCCTAGCATCCTATTTACTTTTTTGGCTGCTGTCACACATTGGGCAGAGAGGTAACTATGAATTTGCATTATTATTCCCAATGTGAATCACTTTGCATTTGTCTGCATTAAATTGCCAGAAAGATTCCTACCTTGCTGCGGATTCTATGACCTATGAGTGTTCTTTTGGAGAAATCTGAGATCAAGAACTGGTGTAGATATGTGTATTTAAGCTACCACTGAAGAAACTATAAAATATGTTAGAACAGTGTCTTCCAAGGGAGAAGCATGATAGACAATTTCTGAAGTGTATTGCTGGTATAGAACTACCTCCCTAACCTCAAATCGGATGTCCTAAATATGAATTCTTCAAACAGGCTTTTACATATGCAGATAACTTGATGAGAAGACATGGCATCCATCCGAGGGTAATCAAGGAACTGAAAGGGGTTATAGCTGAACTGCTTCAACTAATAACCAATCTGTCGATCAAATTCGGGAAGGATTCTGGAAGACTGAGAAAGTGGTGAATGTACGCCAATTTTCAAGAAAGGTTCGAGGGGAGATCTGGGAAAACTACAGGCTAGTGAGTCTGACCTTGGTACCGGGGAAAGATGGTAGAGGCGCTGATAAAGGACCACATCGTTGACCACCTTGACGGACACAATCTGATGCGAACCAGCCAGCATGGTTTCAGCAAAGGAAGTATCTTGCTTGACAATACTTGCTGGCACTTTTTCGAGGGAGTTAACAGGCAGATAGACATAGGTGACCCGGTCGACCTTGTATATCTGGATTTTACAGAAGGCCGTTTGACAAGGTCCCGCATGAACGACTACTTCAAAAAATTGAGAGCCATGGAATCGAGGGTGAAATACACACGTGGATCAAAACTGGTTGGCGGATAGAAAACAGAGAGTGGGGGGTTAAAATGGGGTGGGGGTAAATGGACAATACTCGGACTGGAAAAGTGTCACTAGTGGAGTGCCGCAGAGTTCGGTGCTTGGGCCTGTGCTCTTCACATATTTATAATTGGAAATTGATACGACAAGTGAGGTGATTAAATTTGCAGATGACAATGAAGTTATTCAGAGTAGTGAAGATGCAGGAGGATTGCAAAGACCTGCAATCGTGATATAAAAATGAATACCAGTGTGGTACTTAGAGAGACCCCCCCAGGAAAGAGACTTGGGAGTCCTTGTTGACAAGTCGATGAAGCCGGCAGTGGTGAAAAGGGCGAACAGAAAGCTAGGAATGATTAAAGAGATCACAAACAGATCGGAGAAGGTTATCATGCCGCTGTACCAAGCCATGGTACGTCCCTCACCTGGAATACTGCATTCCAACACTGGTCACCATACATGAAGAAGGACACAGTACTACTCGAAAGGGTCCAGAGAAGAGTGACTAAAATGTTAAGGGACTGGAGGGAGTTGCCGTACAGTGAGAGATTAGAGAAACTGGGCCTCTTCTCCCTTTAAAAAGACGAGACTGAGAGGGGACATGATCAAAACATTCAAGATACTGAAGGGAATAGACTTAGTAGATAAAGACAGGTTGTTCAATCCTCTCCAAGTAGAGGAGAACGAGAGAGGGGCACTCTCTAAAAGCTAAAAGGGGATAGATTCCGTACAAACATAAGGAAGTTCTTCTTCACCCAGAGTGGTAGAAAAATTGGAACGCTCTTTCCGGAGGCTGTTATAGGGGAAATCACCCTCCAGGGATTCAAGACAAAGTTAGACAAAGTCCTGCTGAACCGGAACATACGCAGGTAGGCTGGTCTCAGTTAGGGCACTGGCCTTTGACTTAAGGGCCACTGCATGAGTGGACTGCTGGGCACGATGGACCACTGGTCTGATCCCAGTCAGCAGCAATTCATATGTTCTTATGTTCTAACTATACTGTACCTTCTGCCAACTTTGACCTGATATAGGTCAGAGAAGGATTTACCTTGTGGGCACCAAATTGGTCATTGCACTACAGCAAGGGTCTCCAAACTTTTCGCCACAAGGGACACATTGGGTACTTCAGCACTTTTATTGAAAGCAGAAAATTTTATAAACTAATTACGGAATATGTGAGACTAAATTATCGTATATTAATGACGATGAACAGTACCAGCAAATTCTCAAATTTGCATCACAAATTATAATAAAACCATTAATGTGACATGATGGAACTGTTCTTTGCGTTTTTAAAATCTTATTAAACTGAGGTTCAAATTTTGAAACGCTAATTACAATTACAATTTGTGCAATTACAAACTGAGTACTACACTGCGCTACTGCAAGTATTCTTATGGACAATTAACCGTAATGACTAGTAACGAACTTCCAGATTCAATTTAAAGATTAGTCAAGCCACCAGAGCTACCTACAATGCTGCGAATTGACACTGTCGATCGAGGCCGAAGAAGTACGAAGAAATACCGCAAAGTATACAATTATGATTCAATATTAAATTAAAGTTGTGAATAATATTAATATTAACAATATAGAATATCAATATATTTTGAAGACAATTTTAATTAATGCATTTGAAATCTATCAACTCCCCGTGTTTTTTTTATTTTTTATTTTTTGCGGATTCTCATTGGAAAATTACTCCAATTGGTGCATTTCCGCACAATTCTTCCATGGGCCAGAAAAAATCATATCGCGGGCTGGATGTGGCCTGCAGGCCATACTTTGGCACCCTTTCCTCTATACTCATGGTGGTACATATACATGGTGGTACCCATAGTCATCAATAAACAAGAATATGTAACTTACCAGTGCTTTCGCAAAGGCCAAACCATAGTCTGTACATAGTTATGTGAAAAGTTCTAATCCATCGGAAATACGGTAGCAACAAAGAAGAAACCAAATTGGGCAACTGATCGCAACCAAATGCTACAGCATTGTCAGTGATAAATCTTTCTGATTCCATTCCAGAAGTTCGATCAATCATTATTATGATTCAGATTGTCATCTGCCATCCATTCATCTTTCCAAGGAATTTAGTTTATGGCTACGTAAATTGGCCAGATGCTACCCCCTAACCCAACATATAATAATCCATCCATATTGTACTCTACTGAAAAGAAAGACTTATCCTGCACTGTTAATATATATAGAGATCATCGGTATTACACTAGGTCCCCCTATCTGGAAAGAAAAAAGTGGACAAATAATCAAGTAGTCCATGCTGTTCTTCGCGTATTGTTGACTTGTTTACCAGACCAAGGCTTTCACTGGCTTTGTCATTTGTTTTAAATAGATCATTCAGATTAACAACTGAAGGAAGAGGGAACGTCAAAGACTGACCTACATTCCAGTCCAAAATAGTTACCCCTAGTAGATGCAAGGCACAAGTCGTTCTTGTCAATATGTCCAGGAGATTTAGGGAGAATCTGTCCAGGGTGTTTCATTGGTAATATCTTTAAGAATAGAAGAACTACTTTTGGGAAAGAAAGCTTCCTTTTAACCCCTTATGACCTCTCTGAATAGGGAGACAATTGCACTTTGAAGTATAGACAGAAACCTGTTCTCAGTTGTTTGGGCAGAACCCAAAGAAGGCTGAATTAGTTTTTGTTTAGACCAATTCAGCTCTTCTGAAACAACTCAAACTTAGAACATTCAGTTACTATGTTTTAAACTCAATACAGAACATTTAGTCACCATGTATTAAACTGAATTCTGCAATAACTGTGGCCTGATTTTTGTTCCCAGTGTGAAATTTGCATCATAATCTCATTAGGATTGCGTTGGCTTGTGTGTATGTGTGTATATATCTCTTTTTTTTTTTTTTTTTAAGTGCAGTGGAAATGGTATCCAAGCGAATAAAGAAAATCTCTTGACAACTATTTCGTAAGAGAAGGACTTAGGCAGGATAGCGTTAAGGCCCTTCAGGTCACAAGGGACCAGACAGAGAGGGATTTGACATGGTACAATGATTAAGACAAACGCAAATGACCAGTCCAACTACCCAACTGGAGTCTGCAAATGCCTTCAGCAAGCTGGTGGCAGACAGTCAACCAAAAATCTTCCCATAAATACAGCCACGGGTACAAGCAAGTATCCAAATGTTCCCCAGGGTGGGCTTTACATAGCAGTAGCCACTCCGTGGGATCTCTGTCGTACTTTGCAATGTTATGGCACTCTCTGGGTTCAACCCAGATAGGGAAGATGGCAAGAAATCACTTTTGCACGTACAAGAGGACACATGTGCACCCAGGAAGTCTCATCCTCTCTCCTTGGAACAGAGACTTCTATCACTGAGAAAGGGGACTGACTCGGAAGGGTAAGTTTCAGTTTTTCATGTGGTTTCCTCTGTCAATAAGCAACGGGGGCAGTCCTCTGTGAATACAGACCGAGTGACTGATGGAAGGTTATCGTAACTCCAGAGAATCATGTGTTGGCACATTTCTGTGAGGCTTCACCTTTGATTCTGGAGATGTATTAAGATGTAGAAATGTATTTTGAATGGAACATCTGGAAGAGTTTATTAAACAGCCCGGTAAACAAAGCAAGAGCTCATTAAATCATATATTAAAATGATAGTTTCAGAACAGCTTCAAATTCTAGAATAATATTTTATAAGTTCCTGGCCTAACTTGGTAAAGTTTGGGGGATATTTTTTGTGGTTCCGTTATCATTTTAATATTTATTTATTCAATTTTCTATACCGTTCTCCCAGGGGAGCTCAAAACGGTTTACATGCATTTATTCAGGTACTCAAGCAGTTTTTGGATCCCATGCTTCCTAACATTTCAGTTGCAAGTGGATACTTATGGGATTTTTTTTTTTGATAATTATAAATAAATATATATATTTTTTAATTGGTTTTATAGCCATTCTCCCAAGCACACTTCTGCTCATGTTAAATACACTTTCATTGTCTTAGCAGGATATAACAATTCAAGTTTCTTCTTCAAATTGGCTGCCCACATCAGTGATGTTACCTTATCTCATATATTTTAAAACAGCGTACTGTATTTCACGAGTTATCTATGCCTTTATGATTAAAATATCTAGAATTTCCAAAATAATTCTGCAAAATAATATTTTGTGGACCTCTGCAACACTTTATAATAAAAGCTCAGATGAGATTTCAGTTTGTTAAAAAAAAAAAAAATTGGTGATTCATGTTCATGGAAGAAAATCTCAGGTTCAGGTCCTCTATATGTGAATTATTTTACTGCATTTTAGGTGATAAGGAGGCCAGGTAATACAACATGTATTACATAGGATAGGTGTGTTATATAGATCTTGTAGTCTTGGTCACATCTAAAAAAGGGATCTCTATGTGGGACCTAGTAGCTAATATGGTGAAAACAATAAATGTTCAGCAAGTGCAAGTGGAGGGGAAAATAAAAGATCAAGAAAAGGAAATTACCTTAATAAAACAAGATAGTGCTGACTCTAATATATCTTTAGATAGTATCAAAAATGAATTAAAATCTTCCAAACAGCTTCAAGAAACTTTAATTAAGGATAATGTGAATTTAAGAAGGAAGATTGAAACATTTTAAAATTTTTCAAGAGGCAACAATATCAGATTGATTAATTTTCCACGAATTCCAACAATTACTCCGCGTGAGATGTTAAAACGATACCTGGTGGAAATATTGGAAGTTCCTGAGGGTTCATTACCTCCATTTACACAGGTTTATTATTTACCCAAGAAAAATCAAATTCAACAACAGGAAGATAGCCAAGGACCAATAGGTGTATCGGCATTATTGGAATTATCAGATAAAGAAATGGCTACTCCTGCAACTTTAGCTCTAACAATGGATAAGAACTGGATTTTAAGACTTTTCTTTAAAAATAGAGTGAAAGAATTTATGGGACTCAAAATACAAATGTTCCCAGACTTAGCCAGGGACACACAAAGACGAAGAAAAGAGTTTCTTATGTTAAAACCGGGAATTATAGCTCTTGGAGCAACTTTTTTTCTTCGATATCCTTGCAAATGTATTATACAATATAATTCTCAAAAATATGTTTTCTTTGAGCCCTACCAGCTGACAACTTTCCTATCTCTTTCTCGGCTTGAGGAGGAAAAGAATGGAGGAGTATAGTATAATTAAGATGTCCATACCAGCTGACTTGCATTATTTTTCCTTAATAAATATTTCTTAGTTTTCCGTTTTATAATTACATTTTGGATCTTTTGTGGACTTGAGCTGATTTAAGTTAATTTAGTATCTTTGAATTTATAATATTACTGTGATTTTCTTTTTCTTGACTTAAAAGCTTTCTGTCAAGTATATCTTGAATTGTATTATTGAAAATTGAATAAATAAATTAAAAAAAAAAAAAAGGGATCTCTATAATCTTAAAAACTCATGCCCTACATGCTTGTTCTATTGATCCTGTAACGGTGTCTGTGATTCCATATGATAGGTCTCTAATTAAATATATCAAAAGAATTAGATAATATACGGCAACTCAGACATAGGGGATCTTTAACTAAAGGCTCCTTTTATCAAGGTGCGCTAGCGGGCTTAGTGCGTTGGACATTTAATCACGCACTAACCCTTGCGGCAAGCCAAAAAACTAACGCCTCGTCAATGGAGGCGTTAGCGACTAGTGCGGCAGGCGGTTTAATGCACGGTGTTCTGCGCGTTAAACCCCTACCGTGCCTTGATTAAAGGACCCCTAAGGTGCGCTAGCCGATTTAGCGCGCGCGAAATGCTAACGTGCCCATTATATTCTATGGTCACGTTAGCATTTATCGCACGCTAATATTTAACACACGCTAAATCGGCTAGCGCGCCTTCGTAAAAGACCCCTATAGTAATACAGGAAATGACAGCAGATAAAAACCCTGAACGGTCCATCCAGTCTGCCCAATAGTCACATTCATTATACAGTATATTTTTGGTTGAATTGTCTTTTCTTTAATTTTTCTGGACAATAGACCATAGAAGTCCGCCCGGTACCGTCTTTAGGTTCCCACTGCTGGAGCTGCCATCGAAGCCCTCCCCAGCTCATCCTAAACCAAATCACCACATATGGGACACAGACCGTGCAGGGTTGCCCGGTACCGGTTCATAGACAACCCCGCTAAAGACAAAGGCGCGTGCCGACAACTGAGCGCAAGACAGAGGTGCGTGCCGAAGAAAATTACAGTTTTTAGGGGCTCCGACGGGGGGGTTTGTTGGGGAGCCCCCCCAGTTTACTTAATAGAGATCGCGCCGGCGTTGTGGGGGGTGTGGGGGGTTGTAACCCTGCACATTTTATGGTAAACTTAACTTTTTCCCTAAAAACAGGGAAAAAGTGAAGTTTTCAGTAAAATGTGGGGGGTTACAACCCCCCACACCCCCCACAATGCCCCCACAATGCGGCGCGATCTCTATTAAGTAAAGTGGGGGGGTTCCCCCCCACGCCCCCCGTCGGAGACGTAAAAACTGTAATTTTCTGCGGCGCGTGCCTCCGCGCTGCGCTCAATTGTCTGCGCGCGCCTTTGTCCCGGCACGCTTTTGACCTGACACCCCCGGTGCCAGCCTTTGTTGTATACCATTCATTTTATAATTAGAGACCCTCTGTGTTCATCCCACGCTTTTTTTGAATTCTGTCACCATTTTCATCTCCACCACCTCCCTCGGGAGGACATTCCAGGCAACTACCACCCTCTCTGTGAAAAAGAATTTCCAAACATGTCCTAAAAATATTAAAGCATTACTAAGCCAAATCCTTTTAATTGCAAGTAAACTTCCAGAGGAATATTGAATTCTGCTTTCAACACAGGAACTAATGCAGTGCTTGAGCAATCAGTCAACTTGAAAGCTTTATCACAGCCATTTAAGTAAATTACTCTTATTGCTCAGTAGGCAATTTGATTACTGTACGTGCTGGTCTCAGTTTAGTGCACTTAGCGAAAGACAGCTTTGCAAATGGCCACGATAAGTGTCCGACGTCGTTGCTTGTTTAGGCATGGCATGCTTTGGAAATGGCATGCATTTGAAAATTGAGATAGCTGTGAAACGTAGCTCTTTGAGAACCTTTTCCTGCCCAGAGCTTTAATGGCTTTCTGAAAATAACCCATTCTTTGCCTGCGTGGAAATGCATGCAGGGATACAACAGTGTATATGCTTGTCCAGGTGGCAAACACGTGCATTTTTAAAACCAGGCGTGTGGTAAGAAAAAGATCTCTGTGGATGCTTTCTCCATAGACAATGGTCAACTCTCTTCCTGGTATTTTTAAATATTTTCTTTAGCCCTCTTGCAGGCTCATTTAGTCCACAATCATCAGCTAATCTAATCTATTCTAATCTTCAGTCTGATATCCTACCTCATCCCTGTAAAAGCTGAGGGGGGACAAGCCCAGGACAAATGCCAGGAAGTTCTGCTTCACACAGTGGGTGGTGGACACCTGGAACGCTCTCCCGGTGGAGATTGCTGCGGAACCGACCATTCTAGGATTTAAGGGCAAGTTAGATGCACATCTCCTCAGAAGGCAAACAGAGGGATACCGGTGACTAAGTTTTTCGCCAGGTCGCACCTGGCTGGGCCTCCGCGTGAGCGGATCACCGGACTTGATGGACCCAGGGTCTGATCCTGTGATGGCAGTTCTTATGTTTACATTAACCCCTTCTTCTACGAAACTGTGATAGCAGTTTCTGGCGCGGGGAGCTGCGCTGAAGGGCCCGCGCTGCTCCCGATGCTCATAGAGTTCCTATGAGCTTCGGGAGCAGCGCAGGCCATTCAGCGCAGCTCTCTGTGCTACAAACTGCTTGTGCAGTTTAATAGAAGAGGGGGTAAGACTTTGCACAGTATATTAATTTAAAAATTTGCATGAATTATCGATATACTATTAAAAACACCTAATCTGAAATAGCAGAAAACAAGAAAGTCTTTAATCTTTTTTGAAAGATTTGACAGGTAGTGCATGACCGCAGACTGATGGGTAATTCATTCCACAGAGTGGTACTGTAAATAGGAAACAGCAATGACTTGGCTCCTTGACTGAGCACCTTTAAATGATGGAAAAGAAAGCTTATAAGCAGGAGAAGATCTTCTGCTGTGGTTCCCAACCCTGTCCAGGAGGACCTCCAGTCCAGTCGGGTTTTCAGGATAGCCCTAATGAATATGCATGAGAGAGATCTGCATATAATGAAGGTGCCAGGCATGCAAATCTGTTCCATGCATTTTCATTAGGGCTATCCTGAAAACCCGACTGGCCTGGGGGTTCTCCAGGACAGGGTTGGGAATCACGGATCTACGGCCACTTTGTCGTGTCAGACTAAAGGCAGTGGTACAAGTGAGTCACCTAATTGTCCATAAAATATTTTAAAAACTAAACGGGCACATTTGAACTTGACTCTTGACTGAACAGGAAGCCAATGCAGTGATCTCAAGAGGGACGTGACATGTTCAAATTTACTTTTTGTTAAAAATCAGCCGAGCTGCATTATTCTGGATCAGTTGTAGACGTCTTAAATTACCTTTACTAATACCACAATAAACTGAATTACAGCTGAGCTAATAAAATCGGCTGAACAATCGTGGCAAAATGACATTGATAAAATCGAGCTCGTACTGACTTCAGGTGATGTAAGCTTAGAAAACATTTTTTAACTAGATTATCTGTTGATGAAAAGATAACATACAATCTAATGTAAATATTTGTGATGATTTTTCAGTAGACAAGGATTCTCCAGAGTCTAAAAAAATATTATTGGGAAGTTTCAGACAATCAGGCCCTAACCACAACAATTAGGGGTCTTTTTACTAAGGTGCAGTAGACAATACAAGAAAAAATATTAGAGGCAAAGTTATTTAAATATGGTCTAACTTCTTGTAGAATAAAAATATCATCTGCTATGTAAAAAGAAATTCGCCCGGACCTAAAGAGAGAACGTTTACCCCCCCTTTTACAAAACCCTGTTAGCGTTTATTAGTGCCGGCCGTGGCAGTAACAGTTCAGACACTCATAGGGATTCTATGATCATTGGAGCTGATAGCGCCGTGATCAGCGATAAAAAAACGCTAGTGGGGTTTTGTAAAAAGGGGGGGCGGGGAGTAGAGGAGATCCCTGGGGCGCACCGCAGTCAGGAAACCGGGCTGTGGATGGTATTTGTAACTTGTAATAAGCATTGAAATACTTGATATTGTATGCACAACAAATTTTAATAAACTTGAACTTGATAGAGATGAACAATCTTCCATATCCATAAAATAACCCCTCAAAAACTCCCCCAAGGCAAAATGAAATGGCACCAATGCATGAGAAACAGGAAATGGTATGCACACCCTGCTAATATGGAATAACATTTAGAATTCTATCACTGGATAGTTATAAACACAGCATTGCCGTGGTCTTCATTGCAAGGCTCTCCTTTGCTAACTCGTAGCGCGGGTTTTAGTGCCCACAGCGGCGGTAACTGTTCCAACGCTCATAGGAGGGGGTATATTATAGCACTGAGGCATTACTATACTAATCTAATCCTTAGGTTTGTATACCGCATCATCTCCACGTTCGTAGAGTCGACGCGGTTTACAGTAGGAGAAATAGGAAGGAACTACAACAGAGGGTTAGAGGTTGAAGTGTGAAGAAAATTTAGAGGACTTGGGATGCCAAAATATAAGAGTTTCCTTGATTCCTAAATTGGAATTACTACTCTCTCTTATCTCTCAGATTCAACAAAAAATGACCAAAAAAAGCATTTGGCGATTCTTTTACTATTTATCGGCTGAGTTGGATGTAGTCGATCACAAAGTTTTAACATTCCTCCCTTTCACATCTAGGTATAGGAGGTAACGTTTTGAAATGATTTGGGGGGGCTTCTGGGTACAAAGATGAAAGCGCGCGGGATGATCGCGCAAGGACAAAGGAGCTCTGACAAACGAGCACAGGACATCAACGCGCCGGATTAAAAGTTAAATTTAAAGCGCACCGAGGGGATGTGTGGGGTGAAACCCCCCAAGTTTACTTAGAAGTGTTGGCGCTGTCATTGGGGGGTTCGGGGGGGTTCGGGGGGGAACCCCCCCATTACAGAGGAAAGTGTAATTTTTCCTGTTTTAGGGAAAAATTACAGGTTCCTCTCTAAGTGGGGGGTTCCCCCCCCCCCCGACAGCGCCAACACTTCTAAGTTCTGCGAGCATATGTCACCGCGGGATTGTTGGCGCCCCAAAGTCCTGAGCATTAGCCAACTTGATAACCACACCTTTAAATGAATGCATCCACCCAGCCTTTTTCTAAATCGCTCTTGGACTGTTTACTGTGGAACTCTCTATTCAAATTCTTACTATATTTGAACCACTAGGCTCAGAGCTAGCCCAGGCATTAGAAGGGAGGAATGTCAAAAAGCAGAACAGAAAGTAGTTTCACCATCAGGGAAAGTGGGAAGTTTTCCGTTTGCTTGTACTTAAATTCTAATTCTTTTATGCATTACGTATGTATTGTTTGTTTTTCATTTATGCATGATTTTTATATTTTAGATCAGTGGTCTCAAACACGCGGCCCGGGGGGGCCACATACGGTCCGCCAGGTACTATTTTGAGGCCGTAATACCGCACGTTAAACCGCCTGCCGCGCTAGCCACTAACGCCTGCATTTTTTAGCTGGACGCGGGGGTTAGCGCGTGATGAAATGTCCGCGGCTTGATAAAAGGAGCCTTAAAACACTTTTTCCCATTTCTACTCCATCTCCTATTGTGTTTTCCTTCTATGTATGTTTTATATAAAAATTGTGGTTCTCCCTCCCTTTTCCCATTGTTCGTGTATGTCCAATAATTAGTTTATGTATGTCTAATAAATTGAAATGTTTATCTTCCAGCTATTTTTAAATATTTTGTACAACGCTTTGTAGTCTTGGATAAGCGTTTAACCAAAAACTTAAATAAAGATAAAGATAAAGATTCTAAAGCATTATGTCGTACTGTACTGAAAAGAAAAATACTGTCATTTTCTTTGCGGCTGCATTTTGATACTATATCACCAGCATGTCCGTTATAACCGAACAAAACTACAGCTAAAAGCATCTCTGGAGACCAAATTGGTTGTTCATTATATCCGAAAGTCCGTTATATCCGAAAGTCCACTAAATGCGATGATTTTTCTGTATGTTTATAAAGACACACAGCTGGGACCAGCAGACCTCGTCTGCTATAGGTGAGGTTCCGTTATAAGCAAGTCTGTTATAACGAGATTATACTATATACTAGTGTTTAAGCCCGTTACATTAACGGGTGCTAGAGTAGATGTCTGTCTGTCTTTCTTTTTTTCTGTCTCTCTCCCTTCCCCGTCTATTTTTTTTTTCTTTCTTTCTCTCTCTCCCTGCCCCATCTATCTTTCTTTCTTTCTGTCTCTCTCCCTGCCCAGACCCTCACTGAAGCTGCTTTCCAGCTGTGCCAGCTAAAGGATCCCTTGCCCTTTCCTCAATCCAGCTGTGGCTTTCACTTTCCCATGTCTCTCTTCTCCTCACCAACCCAGCCCCCAACTCCCAATCAGGCATCTCTTTCCCCTCCCACCCAAATATCAGTAGCAGCGGCAGCAATCCTGACTCACCAATCCCCCGTTCCTTACCCAAAGCAGCAGTGGCAGCGCTATAAACAGGCTGTTCGTGGCCAGCCCTGACAGGGCCTTTCTTCTACGGCATCTGAAGTGATGTGGCAGAGGAAAGGCCCTGAAGGGCTTGCCGTGAACAGCCTGTTTACAGCGCTGCCACTGCTGCTTTGGGTAAGGAATGGGGGGTTGGCGGATCAGGACTGCTGCCACTGCGTTGACACTTCCCTAGTCGGCGGTTCCTCCCTGCTCGGCAGCTTTCCTAATCGGCAGTTCCTCCCTGCTCGGTGACTTCCCTAGTCGGTGATTCCTCCCTGCTCGGTGCTTCCTTAGTCAGCGGTTCCTCCCTGCTCGGCGCTTCCTTAGTCAGCGGTTCCTCCCTGCTCGGCAGCTTCCCTGCTCAGCGAATTCCTCTACGGAGTCAGCGCCGAGGTGTTTGCCACTTCAAACTCCGTGCCTCCGCATGCAGTAGAAGGAGCCAGAAAACCGCCGCACACAAAACACCACATGCTCTTTCTACTGCGCATGCGGGGCCAAGGAGCTACGGATCACGGATCACACAGGTAGGAATGCATATGTGCACTTAGGGTTTTATTATTAGTGATGAAAACTAATTCTTTGTGTATGTGGCCTCCATGCAAAAGTGAAAGCTAATGAGCACCTGGCGAACCAGGGTTTCAGGCTTCAATAACTTGACGGGAATTAATTTTCAAGCCCCTCTGTGCACCATCATAGGCTCACATGCGTGCACTAAATCAAATACATGAATCCTTAAGTGAAAGTTTCAAAATGTGCCTTAAACAAAAAAACAGTGTCATCAACTAATCCAAAATGTTGCGCAAACCAGGCGAATTGCTCAGTATTTATCTTCGGATTATTCTGTGGCTCTTTGCAGCATTGTTCAGCGTTGTGTAAAAACCGTCCAGCATTTTCACCAGGTTTCAGCTAGTGTAAGCCTGGCACCCAAGGTTGAGTCGCAAACAGCCGAATGGGCATCCCCTTGCACTTTCAACTGCCCTGCGGGATGCCCGGTCTTCCAGTCTCTCAAGATCTACCTGCAATTTCTCAACTCTGAATCTGCAAATCTGATCATTTCATTTACCAGTCCCATTTCCAGATCATTTATAAATATGTTAAAAGGCTGTGGTCCCAGTAGCGATCCTTGCTGCGATCCACTATTCACCTTCCTCCATTGACAGAAACCCTTGTTTTTGATCTTAAAAAATACGACCATGTTAGTCCTTTTTATACCAAACTGCATTGGCTGGTTTTGGGGGTCAGAGTGTTTTTTTAAGTTTGGGTGCTTCTGTTATAAGGCGCTTTTCGGATTATTGCCCTCATATCTGACTTCCTATTTGAAATTCTCTTATTCAACAAAAGGTACTTGAAATTTGGGTAAGTTTATCTTCCCTACCCCAAAGGCCTGTCGTTATGACTTTTTTGGACAGGACTTTGGCGTACCAGGCAGGGAAGATGAACTCCTGGTTAAGTCCGAGGATTGTTCAATGCTACACTTACCTTACCTTTAGGAAAACATTAAAAACCCATTTATTTGACAAACAAGAATGCTGTTTTTGATACTATAATGAGGCATTTCGGTTCTTATTCTTTTTAATGCATGTTTTAATCTTTTAATTTTTTGTAATATTTTATTATGTAATACTAGATTGATGTATGCAGTTTGTGTGTTTTTAAACTGTATCATGTGATAAAATGTCTCAGCTTTTTCCTGTAGGGCGGTATATAAGAAAATAAATTATTATTATTATTATTATTCTATCTTATAACTAGTTTTCAATCCACAACAGATCATTGGCTCCTATCCCTTAGTTTTTCGGTTTCCTCAGAAGTCTCCCATGAGAATAGGGGATGGGATTTGACGTACCACCTTTCTGTGGTTACAAAGTGATTTACATATTATATACAGGCACTTGTTTTTGTATCTGGAATAATGGAGGGTTTAGTAAACATCAGTCGGCTCACTTTTATCCACATATATTCATATCTTCAAAAAAATGTAGCAAATTGGATAGGCAAGACTGCCTTTAGCTAAATCCGCTAAACCACGTTTGTCTGTGTGTCCAGAAACTCTGTTCTTTATGGAGTTCTTTTATTAAGGCTTGCTAACCGATTTAGTGCACGCTAAATGCTAAGGCGTCCATTATATTATATGGGATCAGTTAGCACGCCTTAATAAAAGGACCCCTATATTAGTCTCTACCATTTTGTCCAAAACTGACATTTGACTTACTGGTCTCTAGTTTCCTGGATCAGCACTGGAAACCTTTTAAAAAAATTAGCATTACATTGGCCATTTTTCAATCTTTAGGAACTATTGGTGATTTTAATGGTAGGTTACAGGATAAGGAAAAGGGAGGTGGGATTTGATCAACTTCTTTTCTGTGGCTACAATCAAAGCAATTTATATATTATATACAACAGTGGCATAGCCAGATAGCCAATTTTGGGCAGACCTGATCCAAAGTGGGCAGACAACTCTCTCTTTCCCTCCCTTCCCCCCCCTAGCCTGTGTAGCAGACTCTCTCTCTCTCCCTTCCTTCTCCTCTCCCCCAGCCCATGCAGCAGATTTTCTCTCTCCCTCCCTTCCCACTCTCTCAGCCCGGCAGCAGATTTTCTCTCCCTCCCTCCCTCCCTTCTCACCCCCCAGCCTGTGCAGCAAATGATCTCTCTTCATCCCTTCCCACCCCCAGGCCATGTACCATTGCACTAACTATTAGGCTATTTCTCCACTCAACAGAATACTAACAGTTAGCTCAAGGTGATACCTTTTCACTGACAGATATGGTTATCTGGTTTTCATCAGGTCAGTGAAGAAACAAAGCGGTTACACTGGCTTAAAACAGCACACAGTAATTGGCGAACACCAAATTGATATTCTAGCAAATCATCATAGAAAAAATATAGCATAACTGTACAAGTATAATGACAAATAAATCTTATTTATTTAACACATTTGCTGTATATCCCACTTAAAACCTAAGCGGTTTACAAGAATACATACATAAAATACAAATCAGGCCTGAATGATGGATCAAAGCTGTTATACTGCCTTCTGGATGGCTCTCAGTTAGGCCCTTGGTTGGCTGGGGATACTGAGAGGCAGCACTTGCAAGTCTCAGGTCCTCAGGGAACTCTAAGGTCGGACCTGAGGCAGTGGAGGGTTGAGTGACTTGCCTAAGGCTACAAGGAGTGTCAGTGAGATCTGAATGCCAGTTTCTCTGATTAACAGCTTGCTGCTTTCACAACTAGGTTACTCCCCCACTCTAAGTTCAAAACCCATGATTGCAAGGTTCCAAAAGAAGCCTTAGCACACAGCCCATGAACAGACCACATGTGTTGGAGGGGGGGGAGACAGGGGAAATAGCATAAATCCAAGGCCCTCTTTTACTAAGGTGCGCTAACCGATTTAGCACGTGCTAAACGCTAATGCGTGAGGGTTAGTCTATGGACGCGTTAGCGTTTAGCGCATGCTAATTCAATTAGCGTGCGATAATCGATTGGTGCACCTTAATAAAAGAGGGGGCAAGTAGTAGATCCCAAACATGGTTCCAAATGGAGTACGAAGGAGCAGGAGAAAACTGCCAGGTCATGAATCAACAAAATAAAAAGTCATAAGTAGATGTTTGACAGCCTACTAGCGACGCAAGCAGTGAAACTTGACCATACCATCTCTAACTTGCTGATATCAACGAGCGACCTCAAATCTTTTCAAAAAGAAATCCAAACCTTGCTATTCAAAAAATCTATCCAGATGTCTTAACTCTAACCCTGGTTTTACCCTCCGTGTATTCCCCCCCCCCCCCCACTAACCTCTCTTCATCTCGTTATTCTCTCTCTTCAAAGCCTCAAGCATATCTACTGCTTCCCAAATTGTATATTTACTGGAATTGCCCAGTCATCTTTTCTGCATCCTAAACCCTATATTGTAATTCACCAATCTTCTTGTAATCCTCTTGGAAATATAAGAACATAAGAAATGCCTTCACTGGATCAGACCCTAGGTCCTTCCAGTCCGGCGACCCGCACACGCGGAAGCCAATCCCGGTGATCCCTGCTAAAGACCTTGTTTACCCATATCCCTCAATGTGTTTTGCAAGAAGGTGTGCATCTAACTTGCCCTTGAATCCTGGAATGGTGGTCTCCGACACAACCTCCTCCGGGAGAGCATTCCAAGCGTCCACCACTCGCTGTGAGAAACAGCACTTTCTGATATTTGTCCTGGGCCTGTTGCCCCTCAGTTTCAGTCCGTGACCCCTTGTCCGTGTCACATTTGACAATGTGAATAACGATGTTTTTTGCTCTATTTTGTCGAATCCTTTTAGTATTTTGAAAGTCTCTGTCATATCCCCCTCGCAGCCTTCTCTTCTCGGAAAACTGGGATTGTTCACCCTCGAGAAGAGAAGGCTGAGAGGGGGATATGACAGACTTTCAAAATACTAAAAGGATTCCAGGATGTCCAGCTGTTTCTTTTGTAATCCGTCCAGAACTGCAAGGTACAGGCGGAATAGAAGTCATTAATGTAATGTAATAACAATTATTTTATTTTTAAAAATTTCTATACCATTTAAAACTAAATGGTTTACATAATTTACATACATAATTTTGGGAAAACATAATAAAATACTGTCAATTAAAGAACCACAAATGCAGTCACATGAAAATGCCATAAATTTCATTCTCAGCTGCTGCCTACAGGGTTGGCCTTGGCATGATGTTGACTTCACAACCTGCATTTAAACAAGGGCGACCTAGGCCTGCAACGCAGTAGTGGATGGACCATGAGGGTCTTTTTCTACCGTCATTTACTGTGTTTACCGTGTTTATATGATCAAATCATAAATGAAAATCTCTTGGCCCTCTTTTACCCAGGGCACGCTAAGCGTTTTAGCGTGGATTTAGCACGTACTAAATCAACGTGTGCGCTAACCACGAATGCGTCCATAGGATAACCTACACGCGTTAGTGTTTAGTGTGTGTTTAGCACGTGCTAAAAAGTTTAGCGCTTTGTAAAAGAGGGGGTAAGTGTCAACTCTAGGTTTGCTCCAGTGCTCAATTTAACCTGGCTAGTACTATTAGGCCCACACGAAGCATGGGGAGAGTGTGGTGCAGTGGTTAAAGCTATAGCCTCAGTACCCTGGGGTTGTGGGTTCAAACCCATACTGCTCCTTGTGACACTGGGCAAATCATTTAATCCCCCCATTGCCCCAAGTACACTAGATAGATGGTGAGCTCACTGGGACAGACAGGGAAAAATGCTTCAGTACCTCAATAAACTCATGTAAACCGTTCTGAGCTCTCCTGGGAGAATAGTATAGAAACTTTAACTAGGACTTCAGCAGAACGAGATTTAGGAGTACGGTAATCATCAGTGCAGACATGAAAACTGCCAATCAAGTGGAGAAGGCTTCATCTAAGGCAAGGCAGATATTGGGTTGTATCAATAGACGTTTCGTCAGCCGAAAGCCTGAAGTCATAATGCCGTTGTACAGGACCATGGTGAGACCTCATCTGGAGTACTGTGTGCAATTCTGGAGGCCACATGACAGTAAAGATGTGCGCAGAATTGAATCGGTTCAGCGGACGGCCACCAGGATGATCTCGGGGCTCAAGGGTCTCTCGTACGAAGAGAGACTGAACAAATTGCAGCTCTACACTCTTGAGGAACGTAGGAAGAGGGGAGACATGATCGAAACATTTAAGTACCTCACGGGACGTGTCGAAGTGGAAGATGATATTTTCTTTCTCAAGGGACCCTCGGCCACAAGAGGGCACCCGCTCAAACTCAGGGGTGGAAAATTTCATGGCAACACCAGAAAGTATTTCTTCATAGAGAGAGTGGTTGATCATTGGAACAAGCTTCCAGTGCAGGTGATCGAGGCAGACAGCGTGCCAGACTTTAAGAATAAATGGGATACCCATGTGGGATCCCTACGAGGGTCAAGATAAGGAAATTGGGTCATTAGGGCATAGACAGGGGGTGGGTAAGCAGAGTGGGCAGACTTGATGGGCTGTAGCCCTTTTCTGCCGTCATCTTCTATGTTTCTATGTTTCTATGATGAGCCATTTGGCCTTTATCTGCCATCATGTTTCTATGTTTCTATAATCAAAAAGTTCTATGACATCACAATGCAGGTGTAAAAAGCCTTAGCCTATAGGAAGAGGAGATGCAAATGTTAAGAGCCTTAGCCAATAGGGAGAGGAGGAGAGAGTGGCTGCTGCAGACACCAGAAAGTATTTCTTCACAGAGAGAGTGGTTGATCATTGGAACAAGCTTCCAGTGCAGGTGATCGAGGCAGGCAGCATGCCAGACTTTAAGAATAAATGGGATACCCATGTGGGATCCCTACGAGGGTCAAGATAAGGAAATTGGGTCATTAGGGCATAGACAGGGGGTGGGTAAGCAGAGTGGGCAGACTTGATGGGCTGTAGCCCTTTTCTGCCGTCATCTTCTATGTTTCTATGTTTCTATGATGGGTCATTTGGCCTTTATTTGCCATCATGTTTCTATAATCAGAAAGTTCTATGACATCACAATGCAGGTGTAAAGAGCCTTAGCCTATAGGAAGAGGAGATGCAAATGTTAAGAGCCTTAGCCAATAGGGAGAGGAGGAGAGAGTGGCTGTTGCAGACACCAGAAAGTATTTCTTCACAGAGAGAGTGGTTGATCATTGGAACAAGCTTCCAGTGCAGGTGATCGAGGCAGACAGCGTGCCAGACTTTAAGAATAAATGGGATACCCATGTGGGATCCCTACGAGGGTCAAGATAAGGAAATTGGGTCATTAGAGCATAGACAGGGGGTGAGTAAGCAGAGTGGGCAGACTTGATGGGCTGTAGCCCTTTTCTGCCGTCATCTTCTATGTTTCTATGTTTCTATGATGGGTCATTTGGCCTTTATTTGCCACATGTTTCTATAATCAGAAAGTTCTATGACATCACAATGCAGGTGTAAAGAGCCTTAGCCTATAGGAAGAGGAGATGCAAATGTTAAGAGCCTTAGCCAATAGGGAGAGGAGGAGAGAGTGGCTGTTGCAGACACCAGAAAGTATTTCTTCACAGAGAGAGTGGTTGATCATTGGAACAAGCTTCCAGTGCAGGTGATCGAGGCAGACAGCGTGCCAGACTTTAAGAATAAATGGGATACCCATGTGGGATCCCTACGAGGGTCAAGATAAGGAAATTGGGTCATTAGGGCATAGACAGGGGGTGAGTAAGCAGAGTGGGCAGACTTGATGGGCTGTAGCCCTTTTCTGCCGTCATCTTCTATGTTTCTATGTTTCTATGATGGGTCATTTGGCCTTTATTTGCCACATGTTTCTATAATCAGAAAGTTCTATGACATCACAATGCAGGTGTAAAGAGCCTTAGCCTATAGGAAGAGGAGATGCAAATGTTAAGAGCCTTAGCCAATAGGGAGAGAAGGAGACAATGGATGCTGCAGACACCAGAAAGTATTTCTTCACAGAGAGAGTGGTTGATCATTGGAACAAGCTTCCAGTGCAGGTGATGGAGGCAGACAGCGTGCCAGACTTTAAGAATAAATGGGATACCCATGTGGGATCCCTACGAGGGTCAAGATAAGGAAATTGGGTCATTAGGGCATAGACAGGGGGTGGGTAAGCAGAGTGGGCAGACTTGATGAGCTGTAGCCCTTTTCTGCCGTCATCTTCTATGTTTCTAAATAAATAAATAAATCTGTTCACCTCTCCGACAATAAAGGCCTGCCACTACAAAAGATTCCTGGCCAGAACCCTTGCCTTCCAGGCAGGCAAATGGAACGACTGGCTCAGTAACGTTATCACGCATTCCTCAACCTACTTCCAATTTTAGAAAATTGGTACAAACGAGTTTGTTCAACCGATTTGTAAACTAAGAATTTTTATAGCTGTTAATTCAACCAGTAACCTAACAACTATTTAGCTTTCCACTTCTTCCATTATGTAAGATTGTATTGACGACTTTGAATTGTAACCTCTTCGATGATTGTTCCAGCTCTTCTTGTTGTAAACCGCCTCGAACTACCATGGCTTTGGCGGTATATAAGAATAAAATTATTATTATTATAGAGGGTAAATCTATAGAGGGGTGCCTAACCAATGTGTATTCTATACATAAATGCCTACTTTCCTTAGTAGAGTAGATATACGTCCAGAAGATAGCATAAACCAGCACTTGGACGTCTTACTAGTCAAAACGTCCATGTGGGCATTCTCAAACCAGACTTTCTAGACAAGTTTTTGCTTGTTTTGTTACCAGAGGAGCTGTAAACTCGCACAACCATCTTGGCGCCAGCAAGCCACGGCCCCCAAGTCCTGGGCTTTTTTTTTTTTTTTTTTTTTTTTTAGACATTTGGAACTAAACCCATATAAAAAGCATCTAAATGCTAAAACAGTGCTCAGACTGATCAGATGATCAGGCATGACTCTCCTTACTCCCCCAGTGGTCACCAGCCCCCTCCCACAATCCAAAGATGTTAAAAAAAATAGCCCAGTGCATTCTAGCCTGTAATACGAGGGGGTGCTGGAAAGTTCTCAGCCCAAGCACCTTCAGAGGTTAACGCAGACATTTGAGCCTAGAGGTCAGAGGGGCTCTTCTAAGACGTCCTGTGAGGAAGGAATGGCCTAGTGGTTAGAGCTACAGTCTCAGCACCCTGAGACTCTGGGTTCAAATCCTGCAGTACAATGAGCAATACACACAAACTGGAACCTGAACCCTACACTAGGGTTATCAGATGTCCAGATTTGTCTGGGTTTTGACGGGCTTCCCATCAAAATCGTGTCAGGAAGGGGCACCCGCGAATGCTCAGATGCAATGCAGTGACATCACACACATGTGCGTGCAACATCATGCCTCGCATCTGCATGTGCGCGGATGCCATCTGAGGGTTGGGCTGGGGGACAGAACTGGGCGTGATCCAGGCGAAACAGGGCAGAACTGGTGGGGACTGTGGGTGTAGATATAGGTCTGGATTTTCCTTTGGGATAATCTGGTAACCTTACCCTACACAGGCCGTGTTTCGGCACAGGAATTGCCTTCCTCAGGGGTCCTTTATCTGACGATAAACTGACAATGGTTCCGTAGAAATTTTAGACGCTCCTATTCCGACGTAGAGCCTCGAGCAAAGGTTGCCAGCAATTGTACTGCTCGATTGACATTGTTGAACTTTATATTAAAACATTATTGCATAATTCATCTCCTGGGTCCAGGGACTGGTCCCACTTGTCTGCTTTTGGCTTTAAATTAGGAGCCAATAGGTGCCCTACCAGTGCCTAACAAGTTGAATAGAGCATTAAAAAAGATGGAAAAATAGCTTTTTGAAAGAAAAAATGTAGGCGCCTATAAAATGGCCCTGGAATCACACCTACGGAGGGGGTCTAACGATGCCTAACACCACTGTAGCGTGGCTAATGCCAGAAGTGGTATTTGACGTCATAAAGCTCCTCTGTAGGTGTGATTCACGTGAAAGGTAGGTGCCAGAAATGTAGGCCTTGTAAGCCCTGGCGCCTACCTTTCCCAAAGGTGCAATTCTATAAACGGCGCTGTCACGTGACTGAAATGAGTTCGGAAGTCGTTTTTAAGATGGCCACCGGCGGTATCGTATATTTTATGTGAATTGTGCCTACAGAGGTGATTTACGATGCCTACCGCCACTTCAGGAATTAGCCACGCCTACACTGGCATCATAAAGTGTCTCTCCTTAGGCACAATTCTGGCACTGTTTTTTTTTAGGTGCCAGTAGATTGATTGATTTAATTTGTTTCCTATGCCGTTGTCCCCAAACAGCTCAGAACAGATTAAACATATGTAATTTCAGCTCAAATTTATGATGGAAGCTTTTATCCTAATCTGACACATACCAGGGGTCTAATATTAATATACAGTTTGTCATAGTTATCCTTTTTTATGCTTTAAATGGTGTTGTTAACTTAAGTTTGATTCTGGGCCTAATTGTTAAATGGATGTGAAATGCTGAGCTTGCTTTTTGTTTTTATTTTTTTGAAAGATTAATTCTGGTTTATTGATTGACAGAAAATGGCGTGAAGGTAAAGTTTTTGGTCATCATCCAATCACAAGCCTCCATTCTGCCCTACGTAGGTCTGGCATCCGAACCTGCTTCTCATTAAAATGCAGAAAATCGTCCAAGTTTCTTTCTGGGAACAGGTGTAATTTCATCTCTTCTTACAAAAAAAAAAAAAAAGTCAGCAAATTGGTAGCAGGTGCTAACAAGTTTATTGAACTAATTTAAAATATTTTTCTGTCTCTTGTTCTTTTTTCTTTAACCTCCAGGAATTTGTATCGAAGGCATTTATGTGGAGCATTTATGTGCTTACCATATCAATTATTATGCAAGATCATAATTGAATTATGTGCAATCTCATTACACACAGTTAAAAAAGCAAAGAATAGATGCACAAGAGGGAATCCTGCCTACATTCCATCCATGCTCTGCCCCTATGTTCTCCCCTTTGCAAATACACGCTTTGGGCTAGATTTACTAAGGGCACGGATCGGATTGGATCCGTGTCCGGGGGACTGATTCACGAATCACGCCCCCAGCCAACTGCCGGGATCGCTCTTTAGTGATCCCGAAGCATGCGCAGACCATCTGTAGATGGTCTGCACACGCGCTGGCCCTCCGTGCCCGGCAGAGCAGCAAAAATATATATATATATATTTTTTTTAAAACAACCTTTTTCGCAAACCACAGGCTCGCAGTGCGGGGAAAGGCAGGAGAGATTCAGGGCAAGAACAGGGCGGCCAGAGCAGGAGATTGGGGCAGACAGGAACAGATCAGGGCTGACAGGAGCAGGAGATCGGGGCAGAGAGCAGGGTTTTTACACAAGTGACTGGTCCTGAGGAGTCCAGAATTGTACACAATATTCTAAATGAGGTCTCATCAAAGTCTTATACAGAGGCATCAATACCTCCTTTTTCCTACTAGCCATACCTCTCCCAATGCAACCTAGCATCCTTCTAACTTTTGCCGTCACCTTTTCAATCTGTTTGGCCACCTTAAGATCATCACATACAATCCCACCCAAGTCCCACTCTTCCATCGTGCACATATGTTCTTCACCCCCTAAACTGTACCGTTCCCTCTGGGTTTTGCAGCCCAAATGCAGGACCTTGCATTTCTTAGCATTAAATTTTAGCTGCCAAATTTCAGACCATTCTTCAAACTTCGCCAGGTCTTTCTTCACGTTATTCACACCATCTGGCGTGTCTACTCTATTGCAGATTTTGGTATCATCCGCAAAGAGGCAAATATTACCCAACAACCCTTCAGCAATATCGTTTATAAAAATGTTAAAAGGAACAGGCCCAAGAACAGAACCTTGAGGCACACCACTGGTAACATCCCTTTCCTCAGAGTGATCTCCATTAACCACTACTCTCTGTCGCCTTCCACTCAACCAGTTCTTGACCCATCCCGAGGGCACTCAGTTTATTTAGGAGACGTCTGTGTGGAACACTGTCGAAAGGCTTTGCTAAAATCTAAATACACCACTTATAGCACACTCCCTCTATCCAATTCTCTGGTCACCCAGTCAAAGAAATTGATCAGATTTGTCTGACATGACCTACCTCTAGTGAATCCATGTTGCCTCCGGTCCTGTAATCCACAGGATTCCAGAAACTTGACCATTCTCTGTTTTAAAAGTGTTTCCATCAATTTACTTACCACAGAAGTCAGATTTACCGGCCTGTAATTCCCTACTTCTTCCTTACTTCCACTTTTGCAGATAGGGACCACATCTGCCCTTCTCCAGTCCTCCGGTACTACTCCCGACTCTAGAGACTCATTGAAAAGGTCAGTCAGCGGAGCTACCAGAACTTCCCTAAGTTCCTTCAGCACCCTCCGATGTACGCCATCTGGCCCCATCGCTTTGTCTACCTTTATTTTAGCTAGCTCCTCATGAACACAACCCCCTGAAAATCGATCAGGGTCTCTTACTCCTCCATCCCTATTCACGTTTGTCTTCTGCGGTCCCGCTCCCGGCACTTCAGCCGTGAACACAGAACAGAAATATTTGTTAAGCAATTCGGCCTTTTCTTTATCAGCTTCTACATATTCCTCCCCTTCACCTTTGAGTCTCACAATGGCCCAGGCTAGGGTGACCTACAGCCTCCATAAATGGAAACTAAAATATGATTCTACTTGAAACTGTGGTCACAGAGATAGATCGAATCACCAACCACATAATAAATGATTGCTCAATTATGCAAATGTTAAAAAGGACTGAGGTTATTGTATCGAGCTGAATCAGAAGCTATTTCGCTGTTGACACACTGGAACTGCTTTTATTGTGCCATGCTCAAAGAATTTGGGCAGTGCATGGATTAGGTTGCCAGCAGAGGTTCTGCGTTTGGTGAACAGGTTGGCATTTGCATGGGTATACTAATTCCTGGTCTGCTAATTAAAAATTAAATGTGGTTTCCCTTTATCGGATTATAGTCTTGACATCCAAAGCTATAAGAATGCACCCCGTCTTACAGGACTTAAGCCGTTTTTTACCCCATTCCCCACTCCCACCCCCTTCCTTGTTAACTTCCTTGTATTTCCAGCGTGGCATTGCACACTGCTGAATGTTTATCTTCTGGAATTGTTTAGCAAGAATAGCGTGAGCCAAAACACCTCTAGACATTCAGAAACTCGTTACTATTTCTCCTTGAGCAATGCATCTTATCTTTCCTCGCATTTGTTCCCAGGAGAAATCTGAGCACCTTGGATCATGAAATGCTCGGTTTTCGTCCTCATAAACTAACAAGGCCGGAAGGCATTCGTGACCGGTCTCCCTTGCCAGTGTGACTAGGCATCTGCTCTTTATACATTTTTCATTTCAATATTTGCTCCTGAACGTGTGATGACAGTATAAATATTTAACATTGCATATAGACCAGTTGGATTTGTAAAGAAGTGCCATGCAGAAGCTTTTAAATCATATATTTCATGGGCAATTAATCTATTTACTTTCCGTCCCTGCCACGAAATGTTTTGAAATGATGTCACCTGCTTTGCAGAAAGTCTTTTGTCAATTCATTACAGGAGTTGTTTTTCTTTTTCCAAGCATGGTCTAAAGCTTCTATACATGTGACCATGAATTCGTTTGAAAGGCTTCAGTGAGTGGCAGCCATATAACAATTCACTGGAGTGGAGTGGAGACTTTGCCACTTTGTCATTTTGGGTCTCCTCTCCATCCAGTGATTAACTATGCAAATTATAAATGGTTCCCGCTGACGACAGCTTGGAGCCAGAGCATCAAAACCTACAGGGGTGTCAAGGACTCTAATATTCATTCCTGGTTTGTTGGGGGAGGGGGGTTGTTAAGTTACGTAGATGAGGAAAAAAAAATCCTGGTGATTTTCATCCATGAGACAAGAGCCAAGCTAGCATGGCAGCTGGCCGTTTTTATGCTGATTTGCTCGATGTGACAAGCAGCCACTGGCATTCGCCCGCCATACTTCTACGGCAGTGGTCTCTAACACGCGGGCTTCCCCCCCCCCCAAAAAAATCCCGCACTCCGGTCCTCAAATAATTGGCTGAAATGCTCTTTAAATTCTGTAAATGCATTCATTTCAATCTTGCCCGCTTGATACAGCAATTCCAGACTTTTAGGTGTGTTACTGAGGAGTCTCATGTGTGGAATTTGCTACTGTTGATGAGATTTTAAAGTATGTCACTGAAGTGTTGTAGAATCAGTATTATTATTAATTTTTAATGTTTAATACCCAGTCTGAACGGGTAGGACAAGGTGGTTTACAAAATTAGTAGTACACTTCCCCCTCCCTATTCGCGGTTTCGATGTTCGTGGTTTCGATTATCCACGTTTTTTTCCCCAGCCCCCCGCCCCCCCGAGAATCATTCATTGGCTTAAAAAAAAACCGGCCCTGGGACTTGGAGGGAGGCGATCAGAGGCGGCGAGGGGGGGGGCGTTCGGAGGCGGAGGGGGGTGATCAGAGGTGGCGTGGGGGTGATCGGAGCATAGACCTTACCTGGTGGTCTAGCGGTGACGCGGGGCAGGAGCAATCTTCCTGCCCCGTGCAGAGCCGTGCTGTGAGTTCCCATGGTTTCACGAGACTACAACAGGAAGTTCCTGATGTAGTCTCGTGAGACCACGGGAACTCAGTGGCACGGCTCTGCACGGGGCAGGAAGATTGCTCTAGAGAGTTGCGCGGGGACAGAAATCCCACCCATCTCCGCCAGGGTCCTCTCCGTCCCCACCCATCCCCGCCAGGATCCTCTCCGTCCCCACCCGTCCCCGCCAGGATCCTCTCCGTTCCCACCCGTCCCCGTCAGGATCCTCTCCGTCCCCACCCATCCCCGCCAGGATCCTCTCCGTCCCCACCCATCCCCGCCAGGATCCTCTCCGTTCCCACCCGTCCCCGTCAGGATCCTCTCCGTCCCCACCCATCCCCGCCAGGATCCTCTCCGTCCCCACCCATCCCCGCCAGGATCCTCTCCGTCCCCACCCATCCCCGCCAGGATCCTCTCCGTCCCCACCCATCCCCGCCAGGATCCTCTCCGTTCCCACCCGTCCCCGTCAGGATCCTCTCCGTCCCCACCCATCACCGCAAGGAATTACCTCCATCCCCGCCCGTCCCCATAAAAAGCAGCAATTACTTCTGACAGGATCATCAATTCCACAGTTTCTTTTGTGTTTGCGCTGCTGTTTTCCTTGTGGAATCTCTTTGGTGGAACCCTTTTTTTCTTTTCTGTTCAGGTAATTCACTTATAAACCCCCTCTTTTACTAAGGCTGACGTGTCCATTATATTATATGGACGAACCCTGCTTCCAAAGCCTTCCATCCCCGTGGGAGGTCCGTTGGCTAGAGGGGGGTCCCCGTGGGAGTCCCGTGGGTTAGGGGGGATTCCTGCGGGACCCCCGCAGGCCCGTGGGATTCCCGTGATCCCCGTTCCCGTGCAGACTTCTAGATTGCTCCTGCCTTGCGTCACCGCTAGACCACCAGGTAAGGCCAGGGGTGGGTCAGAGCCGGCCAAAAGTTATTCGCAATTTTTCCTTATTCATGGGCTGGCTCTGCCCCTAACCCCCGCGAATAGGGAGGGAGAAGTGTATGTGTAGAACCTGAAATCTTTAGATGGCCCTCAGAGCTTTCTTATATTCATTTATATAGATATTTTTTAATTTCAGGGGAGCTTAGAAGGACTTACATGAATTTATTCAGGTACTCAAGAATTTACCCTGACCGTCTTAGCCGGCTCACAATCTATCTAATGGGGCAATGGGAAGATTTAGGGCTCCTTTTACTATGCCGCATTAGGACGTAAGAAGACTTGAAGCGGTCCAGAGGAGGGCGACGAAAATGATAGGAGGCTTGCGCCAGAAGACGTATGAGGAGAGACTGGAAGCCCTGACTATGTTTACCCTAGAGGAAAGGAGAGACAGGGGAGATATGATTCAGACGTTCAAATACTTGAAGGATATTAACGTAGAACAAAATCTTTTCCAGAGAAAAGAAAATGGTAAAACCAGAGGACATAATGTGAGGTTGAGGGGTGGTAGATTCAGGGGCAATGCTAGGAAATTCTACTTTACGGAGAGGGTGGTGGATGCCTGGAATGCGCTCCCGAGAGAGGTGGTGGAGAGTAAAACTGTGACTGAGTTCAAAGAAGCGTGGGATGAATATAGAAGATTTAGAATCAGAAAATAATATTAAATATTGAACTAGGCCAGTTACTGGGCAGACTTGCACGGTCTGTGTCTGTGTATGGCCGTTTGGGGGAGGATGGGCTGGCGAGGGCTTCAATGGCTGGGAGGGTGTAGATGGGCTGGAGTAAGTCTTAACAGAGATTTCGGCAGTTGGAACCCAAGCACAGTACCGGGTAAAGCTTTGGATTCTTGCTCAGAAATAGCTAAGAAGAAAAAATTAAAAAATTTAAATTGAATCAGGTTGGGCAGACTGGATGGACCATTCGAGTCTTTATCTACCGTCATCTACTATGTTACTATGGAATAGCGTGCGCTAAATTGCCGTGCGCGCTAGACCTTAACACCAGCATTGAGCTGGTAATTTCCTGCGTGCGCTAAAAACGCTAGCGCACCTTAGTAAAAGGAGCCCTAAGTGATTTGCCCAGGGTCACAAGGAGCAGCACAGGGTTTGAACCCATAACCTCAGGGTGCTGAGGCTGTAGCTTTAACCACTGCGCCACTCTAGAAATCAAAATGTATTAGAAGTGAGCCAAGAAAAGGACAATCAAGCCATTGTGACATCACTGATGAGGTTAGCTCTTACGCATTGGTGGAATGAGTAATTATGATGTCACAATACCAGCTCTGGTTATCAGAGGCAGAAGCTTTTCACACTATTTATGGTATTTAATTTCGTATAACAATATGCTGAAAAAAACTTGTGGTTACCCAATTGTTAAATTTAACACTCACAACCACAGGTGAAAACAGAAATGACACTGAAGGTTACAAGCCTCAGAGTATGGAGCTTCACCCACTGGGTTTTCTTAAGAAGAAATTCCTTTTCTCCTGCAGGAATTTTTGGATAGGACTTTTATGTTTCAAGCAAGTAAACAGCAGTCCTGGTTTGGTAATTATATTAGTGGAGCCAGGTTGACCTACAGTGCTTTTTGGAAAGAAATGAAAACTGTACTATTCGATAGATTTATTTCTTTAATAGAAATTACATTAATTGCAATGATTCTCTAATAGTTGCACTAATTCTACTCTGATTATCCTTAAGAAATATATTGTACTTTTACTGTTTGTATTTTGTACTTCGCTGACTGTCCAGTTCTCTTCGATGTAAACCACCGAGAAGTCGTCAGTCTGTGGCGGTATAGAAGAATAAAGTTGTTATTATTATTAAGAAAACCCAAAGTGGGTGAAGCTCCATACTCTGAGGCTTGTAACCTATGTAAATGAAATACCCTCAGTCATTTCTGTTTTCACTTGTGGTTGTGAGTATTCCATTTTCTATACCATTTTCCCAGGGGAGCTCAGAATGGTTTGCATGAATTTATTCCAGTACTCAAGCCTTTTTCCCTGTCTGTCCTGGTGGACTCACAATCTAATATACCTGGAGCAATGGGGAGATTGACTTGCCCAGGGTCACAAAGAGCAGCATGGGTTTGAACCCACACCCTCAGGATGCTGAGGCTGCAGTGTTAACCACTGTGCCACACTCTCCCACTTTGACTCCTGTGCTACAAGGTTGGAGGCCATGGTTCTACACTATTTCTTCAGCCACATGGCTAGAGAACACCGCTGTGATTCTAGAGAGACGCCTGTTACTGTTCCCCTAGCCGCTAATCACCTTATGACCTAAAGCAGGGGTATCCAACCTGCGGCCCGAGGGCCGCATGTGGCCCCACGAAGTATTTTGTGTGGCCCCGGTCAAGGGCAATGCAGTGTTTTCCTTTGTTGCCCCCGGGTGTTTACCGTCCTGCTGGCTCCCTCCTCCGTCTTGCTGCAGCGTTTGCGCGGCCCCAGAAACATTTTTTTCGGCCAATGTGGCCCAGGAAAGCCAAAAGGTTGGACACCCCCGACCTACAGCAACTCCCTTCAGCCCTCTGCGCCCATGCTATGAAAAACGTCTACCACCCCATGAATTACTATAGGCAGCAGGAGGAGGAGGCTGCAAACCAGGGTTCAAATCCCCCATCATCCATTGGCAGTTCTCCTGACCTTGGACAAATCACTTCACCTCCAGGTATATGCATTCAGCTGCCAGAGTCAGCATTTTTTTTTTTTTTAAACACTGGCTGCGGCAATCATAACCTATCTCGGTGTTCGGTGCCACTCTCTGGATAGTCACTGGCGCTAAATATCCAGATACGGTGGTGAGTGTCGGAACTTATCCAGAAAGCGGTGATATTCAGTCTGTTATCTGGATAGCCCATAACGTCTGACAGCATTTCCTAAGGTATCCAGATAAGTTATCTGAATACACTTCTCCGTCCGTCCGTATTTGCGGTTTTTAGCTTGCAGGCTCCTCCCCCCCCCCCCCAATTACGTCAGCATGCATAGAGAAATCGCTGATTCCCGGCACTTTCTTCACCGTGTTTTGCCTCTCCTTCAGGAACAGGCCAGGTCTCCCACCATGTTATTTGCGGTTTCACCATATTCACGATGGTTTTTAATCGAAAACAGCGAATAACATATGAAAAAGTTATTTGCGTTTTTTCTGTATTCGTGGGTCTGTTAATCCCCTATCACAGCGCATACGGAGGGAGACGTGTACAGGATAGGCTCCGGGACCAGCCATGCTCTCAGTGTCATAGTAAGGGGGAGGGGAGGGGCCGCCCAGGTGCAGTCTTCCTAAGGGCAGGGCACCCCTCCTCCTCTCTGCCCCCTCACCCGCTCCTCTCATTGCCACACGCGCGCTCACTCCTTGCTTTCCCCTGTATCTTTACTTCCCCGGCTCAAGGTTGCTGCCTGCATCAGCATCGGCGCTCTCTCTGACATCACTTCTGAGACCCACGCCTAGGAAGTGATGTCAAAGGGCAAGCTGGTACCAGGGAAAGGGTAGGGGGCGCACGTGTGGCGGGAGGGGCGCCCCTCACCTTTATTATGCCACGGCATGCTCTGTTCCTCTTCGTGCACATAAATTACACGCAAGAGCAGAGGCGGGGCCTATCGGTTAGATGGTAGGTTCAATCCCGGTGCTGCTTCTTGTGATCCTGGGCAAGTCATTTAGGGGGTGTTTTATTAAGACACGCCAGCCAATTTAGCGCACGTTAAATGCTAGCGCGCCCATAGAATATATTGGGCGCATTAGCATTTGGCGCACGCTAAATCGGGTAGCGCGCCGTAGTAACAGAGGGGGTTTACCCTCCATTGCCCTAGTTAGATTATGAGCCTGCCAGGATAGATAGTGAAAATCTTTAGAATACCTGATTACTATTCAGCGCATTCGAAACGACTTTGGATATCCACGGAGAAAAGGCAGTTCCAGTGGTACCTCGGAATCAGAACGCCCCAGAACTCGAACAACTTGGAATCCGAACGCTGCTTTGGAATCCGAACGTACGGGAACTGCAAGCGTTGCTCAGCCCAACGCTTCCCCTCCGACGCAGCTTCCTGTTTCCGCCTGGGCGGTTCGCGTCAGAGGGAAGCGTTGGGCTGAGCAACGCTTGCAGTTGCCGTTGTCGATGCTGGTCGGGGGCCCAGTCTTGCTGTCTCTGCCAGTGGGGGGTCCAATCTTGCTGTCTCTGCTGGTTGGAGAGCCCGATCTTGCTGTCTCTGCCGGTTGGGGAGCCCGATCTTGCTGTCTCTGCAAGTGGGGGGCCCGATCTTATTGTCTATGCTAGTGGGGGGCCCAATCTTGTTGTCTCTGCCAGTTGGGGGACCCGATCTTGCTGTCTCTGCCAGTGGGGGGTCCGATCTTGCCGTTTATGCCGGTGGGGGGCCCAATCTTGTCTCTGCCAGTTGGGGGACCCGATCTTGCTGTCTCTGCCAGTGGGGGGTCCAATCTTGCTGTCTCTGCCGGTTGGGGAGCCCGATCTTGCTGTCTCTGCCAGTGGGGGGCCCAATCTTGCTGTCTATGCCGGTGGGGGGCCCAATCTTGCTGTTTATGCTAGTGGGGGGCCCAATCTTGTTGTCTCTGCCAGTTGGGGGCCCAATCTTGCTATCTCTGCCAGTGGAGGGACCAATCTTGCTGTCTCTGCCAGTGGGGGGCCCGATTTTGCTGTTTATGCCGGTGAGGGGGGCCCAAATTTGCTGTCTCTGCCAGTTAGGGGGGGGCGATCTTGCTGTCTCTGCCAGTGGAGGGACCAATCTTGCTGTCTCTGTCAATTGGGGGGCCCAATCTTGCTACCTATGCCATAGCACATTGTTCCTGCACAGCCCTCAGGCTATCTATATTAGCCATGTGTCCAGTGTACATCGCTTAGAATTCAGAATAAGCGATTAATCAAATGTTATAATAAACTTCATAAACTTGATAAACTTGATCATATGGCTCTTTAGCTATAAATGACAATATTATTATTAAGACTTAGCCAAAAGGAAAGATTTATAATCTATAAAGAGTTTTACCTCATGCAAAATTGTCATTTCTTTAATAAGACATTAACTATTTTTTCTGAGGCCCTCCAAGTACCTACAAATCCAAAATGTGGCCCTGCAAAGGCTTTGACTTTGAGACCACTGGCTTAACTGTAACCATGACATCCTGTTTGTCTTTGGGAAGCAGAACCGAGATTGTGATGTCATAATGCCTTTTTCCACCAATAAGAGGCAGCCTCATCAGTGATGTCACAATGGCTTGAATGTCCTATTCTCCCCTCTGCCCTCCAACCCAGCCAGCAGATTAACTGTTCCCCTTAACTCAGTGATCTCAAAATCGTGGCCTGGGAGCCACATGCGGCCCACCAGGTACTATTTTGAGGCTCTCGGTCTATTTATCATAATCACAAAAGTAAAATAAAACAGTTTCATGATCATGTGCCTCTTTAGCTATAAATGACAATATTATTATTAAGACTTAGCCAAAAGGAAAGATTTATAAACTATAAAGAGTTTTACCTCATGCAAAATTGTCATTTCTTTAATAAGACATTAACTACTTTTTCTGAGGCCCTCCAAGTACCTACAAATCCAAAATGTGGCCCTGCATAAGCTTTGAGTTTGAGACCACTGGATTAGAGGATGTCTTTTGTAATCCTATTTCAAATGTAAAACAAAAACATGTCTGCGTGCTCGAAAGTAGTGGAACAATGTGTTTCTCCCACGTGAGGGAACACCGTGCACAGAATATGAGGGCATAGAATGTTCGGCCACGCCTGCAATCTGATTGGCCGAATGCCCTAAGCTGTTTCTTTACCTGTAGCCCATTCTGAGCTCGTTGGGGAGGGCGGGATTTAAAATGAACCAAATAAATACACATCTCGCCTGCTGTCCCCCTATTTGCTCAGTGGGGCTCTCCTAGAAGAAAAGGAGAAAAGCCACGTGTGGAAAGTTGACCACGCTCAGTGAGCGCAGCAGCAAACAGAATAACTGTACACAGTTAATCATAAATCATTGGCCCTGAGAGCATTTCTTGGAAAGGTTAGAACGAAGACCCTCATTTGTACTGCGTCAGGACAATGCCTTGAGTCTGTGTGTTGGACGGACTGAAACATGCCATAATATTTACAAGTGATCTTGGCCGAGGCCATGCCAAGCGCTTGGCAGCGGCTGAATTCATAGACTAAACACCACAGTCATGATACCGTTCTGTACCTTCCAGTTTGTTTCATGCCAGATCAAACAGCGTTGTAATGAGAAATATTTATTTTTGCATTACTTTCTTTTCAAATGTGCTTTTGGGATCAGTTCTTAAGCAGAAAAAAGACCCTCCTAATGATGATGCAAACCCCCTCCCCCCCCAAAAAAAACAACCCCGTGGCACCTATGCTCCTGAGTGGCTCAGAAGACAGGTGGGGACAACAGGCAGTGGAAATTGAAGTTTTCTTTGGGCGCTCAGCTCCTCAAGATGCTTGCAAATTCATGCTTTGAGCCAGTGTCTCTAAAACTTTCTCGAGCCGGGGCACAAATTCAATAATGGACATGTTCGGGGGAAATTCAGACGTCTGATAACCCTAGATATAGCGGCACTAGAAAATGTTCAAAGAAGAACGACCAAGATGATAGAAAGGATGGAACTCCTCTCGTGTGAGGAAAGACTAAAATAATTAGGACTCTTCAGCTTGGAAAAGAGACAGCTGAGGGGAGATATGAACACAGAGGATCTAGAATCAGAAAATAATATTAAATATTGAACTAAGGCCAGTACTGGGCAGACTTGCATGGTCGGTGTTTTTATATGGCCGTTTGGGGAAGGATGGGCTGGGGATGGTTTCAATGGCTGGGAAGGTGTAGATGGACTGGAGTAGGTTTTGACAGATTTCGGCAGTTGGAACCCAAGTACAGTAGAGCTTTGGATTCTTGCCCAGAAATAGCTAAGAAGAAAAAATTAAAAAAATTTAAATTGAATCAGGTTGGGCAGACTGGATGGATCATTTGGGTCTTTATCTGCCGTCATCTACTATGTTACTATGAGAGAGAAAAAGAGAGAGAAAGACAAAGAAAGAGAAAGAGAGAAAGAAAGAGAGAGCTAGAAAGAGAGAGAGAGAGAAAGACAAAGAAAGAGAGAGCTAGAAAGAGAGAGAGAGAGAAAGACAAAGAAAGAGAGTGAGAGAAAGAAAGAAAGAGAGAGAAAGACAAAGAAAGAGAGAGAGAGAAAGGGAAAGAAAAAGAGAGAGAGAAAGAGAAAAAGAGAGAGAAAGACAAAGAGAAAGAGAGAGAGAGGTGGTGGAGAGTAAAACTGTGACTGAGTTCAAAGAAGCGTGGGATGAACACAGAGGATTTAGAATCAGAAAATAATATTAAATATTGAACTAAGGCCAGTACTGGGCAGACTTGCACGGTCTGTGTCTGTATATGGCCGTTTGAGGGAGGATGGGCTGGGGAGGGCTTCAATGGATGGGAGGGTGTAGGGCTGGAGTAGGTTTTAATGAAGATTTCGGCAGTTGGAACCCAAGCACAGTACCGGGTAGAGCTTTGGATTCTTGCCCAGAAATAGCTAAGAAGAAAAAATTTAAAAAATTTAAATTGAATCAGGTTGGGCAGACTGGATGGACCATTCGGGTCTTTATCTGCCGTCATCTACTATGTTACTATTATTCCTTACTTCTGTATCTCCATTTTCTAATCTTCTGACTGTTCCTTCAGAAGGTCTTGGGTCACTCTTCATTTTTAAGATTCCATCTGAAACATCCACCCTTTCTATCATCTACAAGAAAGACAAATCTTTCTTATCAAGTTATCTATAAAACTACCTGTAAAAATACTGATCAGATTCAGAAGTGAATCCAGGAGTGAATTACAGAGACACTCTGTAGAGAGTGCAGACTCCTTACACCCTTCTTCAGATGCCTACTGGTCAACCGTTTCTAATCCGGTTTAGCAACTTAACAACCTATATCCTGCTGAGATCTAGACAAAGACTGACCACATTTGAGTGCCTCTTCTTTCAGGGCCAGTCATATACAGGGTGACAGGGACACACGGCCTGAGCTCCCAAGGGCCCCACTCAGCCCCTTTATTGGAAAGTCACATTTCACATCTGTCTCAATTTGTGGCCTCAGAACCAGGAACCAGGGGCAAACTGATCTCCTGTCTCACCCTCTTCCTCTCCTGTGCTTTGCCATCTTATATGTCTCTAAATTCCACCCCCCCTCCTCCGATGTACATCAGGGCGTACATCTTTTCTCCATGCAGGGTCACCAGCAGCTAGATAACCCCTCTGTCACTGATGCTGGAACTTTTCTCAGCCACAGTGCATCCCTTGCTGATGTAACTTCCTGCTTCCATAAGGGCGTGCGTGACAGAGAGAAGTTCATGTATCAAACAATGATACATGGTCTATCTAGCTAACAGTGTCTCTGCACGGAGAAAAGAATGCCATAAGACAAATGGGGTGAGAGCAGAGGCAGGGGTAGGGGATGGGAGACAGGGGAGACGCTGAGGAGTGTGAGGAGAAAGGGTGAGAGAGAGAGGAGTGTTGGCTCCAGGAACAGAAGGGAAAGAGGGGGAGTAGTTGGCCTCAGGAAGATGTTGTTGGATCCAGGTTTGAAGGGAGGAAGAAAGAAAGACAGAGAGGTGTTGGACCCTAGAGAAGGAGGGAACAGATGTTGGACCAGGGAGGGGGGTAGCATAGATGATGGACCCAGAGGGGAAGATGGTGGACCCAAGGAAAAGTTGTTGGACCCTAGAGAAGGAGGGGACGGATCAGGGAGGAGGAAGAGGCAGAGATGTCAGACTCAGAGGGGGAAGATGGTGAACCTGGGGGGAAGGAACAGAGATGCTGAGAATGTTTAGGAATTGCATTTTGCTCACTGGCTGACCCCTGATGCAGACATTGTATGCCAAAACACAGCTTATGTTGGGTCAACAAAGACAAGTCCCTGTTCATTGCACTTTTTTTGCTATCCTGCCAATGATAAGAAATTTACTATTTGGAGGTCTAAGAGAGCTTATTGTACTATTGCACATTGTCTCTTTGATGTCAGCCCAACCCTGCCCTTTGCAGCCTAGCCAGGTAATAAAAATGTGGAAATATATTTCCTAAATCTAAAAACAACAAATTGCATGGCTTGGCTTTGTTGTTTTAAGTCAGATGTAGGAGGTTTTGTTTTTTGATTTTGTTGGAATACAAATTTTTACATGGCCCAGGCCTCAGGTTAAACCCCCCCCCCCCCAAAAAAAAAAAAACTCCAAAAATAGCAGCAAAAAACCCCCAACCAAACCAGAACAAAACTGTGATTTTGTCTTTAGTGGGTGGGACTAGGCATGGGCGTGGCTACGAATGGATGGAGTCAAGGGAGGCCCCATTGCACTGGTCTGCAGAAGGCTGCGCAGATGCTAATAGAGAATGACATGGGGACAGTTTACTGCGGTAAACTGTGGTCACCGCAGTAAATCTGCAGGAATGGAGACATTTGCAACTGGTTTACCGCAGGAATGGGGACAAGACTTTTCACTGCCCCGTGGGAGCGGTGAAAAGTCTTGCTCCTGTGGTAAAAAAAATTGCGCCCGTGTCAGACTCGGCATTTCCTCCCCAGCTCTTCTTGGGCCTATTTTACCTTCAGGAGCCAGCCATGCCACGATGAAGACTGAAGGAACCCAAAACCAAAGCCCAAGACCAATGTGATTTGAAGAATAAAATTACCAGACAACAAAAAGTAGAAAAAAATTAATTTATTTTATATTTTTTGATTAGAATATTTCAGATTTGAAATATGTGTCCTGCTAGAGCTGGTATTAGACATAACTGGGGATCGCAAACCCCAGGCTGTGCTTCTTTAGCTTCCAGCTGGCTTAGGACTCTCTCTCTGACCAGAGGGCAGTTACCCTTCCCTTACACTATTCCTGCCATGTGTGACTGAAGTATTCTGTTAGCTTGATTTTTCTATGTAGCATTCTGTAGTAATTTGTGAAAGGGAGGGGAGACAGGGTTTTTTTTAAATCCTTGCTCTGTATTATTTGTGTATATAAAATGACAATTATACAGAATATTGTCTCTTTTTATACTTTAATAAAATAAGTTCACTATAAAATCATAACTATTTGAGGCTTGTGTGGATAGGATCTGACAGTTTGCAGGGCGGGGATGGGGGCCTGAGCTCGTGTGTGGACGGGGCAGGGACGGGGACTGAACTCACGGGGACAGGGCAGGGATGGGCACGAGTTCACGGGGACGGGGCGGGAACGGTGATAAATTTTTTTCCCCGTGTTATTCTCTAGTTGCTAAGACTGGCCCTGCTTCCTTTATTTGCAAACCACTTTTCCTACCAGTTAATTAACGCGGTTTATCAAGCAATAATGAACATAAACATCACAGTTCCTAAAAACCTCTTGCGTTGGCTTAAACGTGTGCGCTGAATTGGAATCAACGCTAGTTCAAAGTTCAGCGAAGGATTCATCCAACTGGCAAGTCACATGAACTTTCAATTCCAGGGCCTTGACCACAATTTCTGCATTTTCTTAACCATCATCAGAGTACAGAAGTGTCTTTAAATGGTAGGCTAATTATTTCTGTGGCCTTTCATCGCAAGCAATTATTAATTTTATTACTTCACAGGCAGTAGACTTCTATGCATTCTTCCATAGAACATGTCAACACGCTATTATTAACTTGAAGCCCTTTTCTACAAAGTTGTACATGGCTGTACTTTCCTCAGAGAGATACGGGCACTGAGTTGCCTGTCGTGCAATGCTATAATTCTTTTCTGACATTTAAAAGAATGCTGAACCTTCTGCATACTATATTATCTCAAAGGTACACAAAGCAGGACAGCATGCTCACAATGTATCAGTTTATAAAAAAGGCAATTCACCAAGACCGTTTCCCCCATCAATTTCTCCACTCCGCTTTGGGAGGTTGAAAGACAGTTACAAAGTACTTCCAGGTTACTGGAACTATGAGGATCACATGGTCTCCATCATCCAATCAGATTCCTATCCCAGGTGAGGCCAAGTGTGCCACTCTAATGAGGCTGGCCACTCCCATGTGTCTAGAGACATCCAAGGAGAGAAAGGTAAATACGGGGGGGTTTGGGGGGGAAGGGGAATAAAAATAGAAATTTTGATTAAGCTCCTCCCCCCCCCAAGAAACAAATTCTGGGAGTGCTTACAAGTGGGTCCTTTTCTTCATTGGGACACTTGAGCAGATGTTAGAGGGCAGTTTTCAGAACTGAGCTTATTGTTGCAAAGTCCTTGGGCACTTTCACCTGTAGAATTTGTACCAGTTTTCAGAGCAAAGAACATAGATCCTTTATAGATTTATTTTGAATCTTTATAACTTGAAAATATCCACAGGGTTGGGATTTTTTGTAAATATATTTATTGTGAAGTGCAAAACGGGCGGGATAACCAGCCAACGAAACAAGCTTATTCAGGAGCAATGAACGACAAAAAGAAACAGCAATAACCAGTACAGTATTGAAACAACACAGAGGAACCTATCCGCATCCCCATTGCAATCTTCATTTTCATTTTAACCCTCAGAAGCACACACACCATGCACCCTTCCACAATCACTCTAACTTCCATGCTCACCACCCTTTTCTCACCAGGCAACCTACCACCCACACCAAAGCACTCAGCCACCGCGCCCCGGGTAGACCTCCATAGCCCAGGAATCCCACTGTAGAGCCAGGCTACTCAGATAAATCTCCATGGCAGTGGAGCAACAGATCTTTCCAGAGATCTAGGTAGCACAAGCTATCAATGTGCCCACCCTTGGGTGAACGCTGTATTTCAAATCTGGCCACCTCAGCCACCCGGTGTAGCCGGTGGAAATAAGTAGCCTTTTGATCCGCCACCCAATATTGCAGCAAAAGTTTTTTAACTATCAAGACAGCCATGTAAAGAAACATCCTCTGGGAAAGCGAAAACCCCTTTGATCCCCAAGCAGCAGCAGACCATAATCCCAGGGGACTGAGCATTTTACTATGCGTTCTAGAAGTGAAAAGACCTGCAACCAAAGCTCTGTGGCAGGGCATTCCAGAAAATGATGGACAAGGGTACCCTGGGACCGCGGACATTTTGAGCACCTATCCCCCTCCCACAAGCCCATGCGAGCCCCTTGGATCCTTGGAGCTCTATGTATCCACAGTTCTAGGCAGGGTTCAATATAACATAGTGTGAAGTTTCTGCAGTTATCAGTGATGGATGAAATTGGTCTGTCCGTGTAGGCGACATTGGATATTGCCTTGGCTTTGATATGACTGAGGAAACTGTATACAGTAGTATGGGTCTTTGTGGCTGTGTATTAGATTAGAAGGACTGGAAGGACTCTTCAGGTCCAGCTGGTTTCATCTTGGACAGGAGTAGTATAATGGGTACGCTGTGGGCAGCGGCTCGTCGCGCGCGTCCCGTGCCTCATCTGGAAGGCTTCCGGTTCAGGCGCAGGACGCGCATAGTAGCCTTTTCCCAGGGCTCTGTGCACTGCAGCACTCGGGGAGCCGGCCCTAAGACGCTGCGTTAATCGCACCGTGGACCGGCAGCTGAAGAACACTGTCTTCTGCCTGATGGATGTGCCGGCCCTGTGGACTGGCAGAAAATTTCTGCAGACCAGCAGTTGAAGAACACTACTATAGTCTACAAGATATGATCAGGGCCATTCTTAGCAACTGCGAGGCCCTGTGCAGACCAGTTCAGTAGGGCCCTCCTGGCCCCACCCATGCATAGCCACACCCTTGCCTAGTCCAACCCACTAAAGACATTATAATGGTTTATTCTGGTTTTTATGTTATTGTTCTTTTTACCTGAGGCCTAGGCTATGTAAAAAGTTGTATTCCAACAAAACCTCCCATATCTAAGTAGTAGATTTACCATAAAACAAACCGGAGAAAATATTTCTTCACACGTGTAGTTAAACTCTGGAATTTGTTGCCGGAGAATGTGGTGAAATCAGTTAGCTTAGCAGGGTTTTAAAAAAGTTTTGGATAATTTCCTAAAAGAGAAGTCCACAGGCCATTATTGAGATGGCTTGGGGAAATTCACTGCTTATTCCTAAGGTAAGCAGCATTGAATCTGTTTTACTACTTGGGATCTAGCTAGGCACTTGGGACCTGGGTTGGCCACTGTTGGAAACAGGATACTGGACTTGATGGACCTTCGGTCTGTCCCAGTATGGCAGCTCTTATATTCTTATCTGACTTAAATCAACAAAGCAAAGTCATGCAATTTGTTGTTTTTAAATTTAGGAAATATATTTCCACGTTTTTATTACTTGCCTAGGCTAGATGGGGCAGGGCTGGGCTGGGCTGGGCTGACATCAAAGAGACAAAGTGAACAGTACAATAAGCTCTTTCAGACCTTCAAATAGTAATTTTTTTTTATCACTGGCATGAATTAATTTCACCAATTATCTTCCTTTTAACAGGAAAGCTACTCCTTTAAATTAAAATGACTGACTGGCCATTATTTTAATTCCAAGAATTTTAGAAACAGGAAGGCAACTCATCATTTAGAAATCCCCACAATCCACCATCTCTGCCCCCTCAACTCCACCATCTCTGCTTCCTCCCTCTGCCCCCTCAACTCCACCATCTCTACTTCCTCCCTCTGCCCCTCAACTCCACCATCTCTGACCCCTCACCCCAGGGCATCACACACTAGATCAGGTCCACCATCTCCCCCTCTGAGTCTGACATTTCTGCCTTTCCCCCTCCCTGATCAAACATCTCTATCCCCTCCTACTCTAGGGTCCAATACCTCTTTCTGGGATCCAACATCTCCCCCTTCAGGTCCACCATCTATGCCTCCCCTCCCCCTCCCTGGCCCAACATCTCTGTTCCCTCCTTTTCTAGGGTCCAACAACTCTTTCTCTCTTTTTCCCTCCCTTCAAACCTGGATCCAACAACAGCTTCCGGAGGCCAACAGCTCCCCCTCTTTGTCCTCAGATCTGGCACTTCTCCCTCCTTCTCGCCCTTTCCTCCAACATTTCCCGTGTCTCTGAAACCACTCTCCCCCACCCCATGTACCTCAAGATTTCCTTTTCTCTGTGCAGGGGCACCAGCAGTTAGACAGGCCACCTGTCATTTTCTAATACCAGAACCTCTCTCTGCCACAGTTTGTCCTTGCGAAAGCAAGAAAATACATCAACAGGGGGTGCACTGCAGCAGAGATAAGTTCTTGCATCAGCACCAGATGGCCTATCTAGATGCTGGTGCCACTGAATAGAGAAAGCACACATTGATGAACATGGAGGGGGGGGGGACAGGGGTGTTCAAAGACAGAGGAGATGCTGAAAAACAAAGAGGGAGAAAGTGAGACAGAGGATAAGTTCACCCCTGGATCCCAGTTCCAAGACCGCAAGGTGAAACTGACAGACATGTGTTAGGCCCTTGGGACCACGAGGCCTTCTGCGGCCGTCCCTGCCTAAGACTGACCCTGCACATGATGCATGACCTAGAAGAACCAAATTTAAACTTTCTGCCCCCTGTCTGACAGGAATAAGGCAAACCAATTTGTCATATTGCCAGCAGTAGCTAGGGTAAATCACAGGTTTCCTTGATAGCACGGAGTGATTGCCAAGACAGAATGCTTCGGACACATCCATCTGCATCGAGATGCCCAGGCTGACTTTAACCAACATCAGTCTCGGGTCATCAAGAAAGGCAGTCAGCACTGGTTCATTGTTATACCCTTCCTGGATCTAGATCAAGTCTCAAACTTGCGGCCCACCAGGTACTATTTGGAGGCCCTCGGTATGTTTATCATAATTACAAAAGTAAAATAAAACAGTTTCTTGATCATATGTCTCTTTAGCTATAAATGACAATTTTATTATTAAGACTTAGCCATTAACTACTTTTTCTGAGGCCCTCCAAATACCTACAAATCCAAAATGTGGCCCTGCAAAGGGTTGGAGTTTGAGACCACTGGCTTAACTGTAACCATGACATCCTGTTTGTCTTTGGGAAGCAGAGCTGAGATTGTGATGTCATAATGCCTCATTCCACCAATAAGAGCCAATCTCATCAGTGATGTCACAATGGCTTGATTGTCCTGTTCTCCCCTCAGCCCTCCAACCCAGCCAGCAGATTAATTGTTCCCCTTAACTCAGTGGTCTCAAAATCGTGGCCTGGGAGCCACATGCGGCCCGCCAGGTACTATTTTGAGGCTCTCGGTCTGTTTATCATAATCACAAAAGATTCATGATCATATGTCTCTTTAGCTATAAATGCCAATATTATTATTAAGACTTAGCCAAAAGGAAAGATTTATAAACTACAAAGAGTTTTACCTTATGCAAAATTGCCATTTCATTACTAAGACATTAACTATTTTTTTCTGAGGCCCTCCAAGTACCTACAAATCCAAAATGTGGCCCTGCAAAGGCTTTGAGCTTGAGACCACTGCTCTAGACTGACAAATCCAGGAGGCCACGAGATTCAAAAGGACAAGACAGTTCCCTAGTTACTGAAAGCTCAACGGTAAACGGAGCTCACTCTGAGGAAAAGGATGGCACCAGTGGTGTACCTCAAGGTTTGGTTCTTGGCCCAGTTCTTTGTTTGAAACTTAGACTCATTAGGTCCAGCTTATCCAACCACCCAAAAATGTAATCATTAATTCTTATGTACAGTACAAAGGGCCTGCAGCTCTTATCCTTCTCCTTCCCTATCGTTTTACCCCTTTTTGGTCTTACTTTTCTTAAACCTTTGTTGTTCTACCCTCTTTCCAAAAGAACATAGGAATTGCCGCTGCTGGGTCAGACCAGTGGTCCATCGTGCTCTTGCGGCGGCCCCCCAGGTCAGAGACCAGTGCTCTAAATGAGCCCAGCCTCACCTGCATACTTTCCAGTTGAGTACCTGATTGTAAAACCGCTTACCGTATTTTCACGCATATAACGCGCGCGTTATACACGATTTTACAAACCGTGCATAACCTTGCGCGTTATACGCGTGAGCGCGTTGTACAACTTTTTTTTCCAATCCGATCGGCATCCCCCCTGCGAACCGGCATCCTCCCCCCCCCCGCTCGCATCAACCCCCCTCCCCCGCGATCCTACATCCCCCCAGCACCAAACATCTCTTACCCGATTGGGCACCGGCACCAGCACCAATGCACAGGACGTACCAGTGCCCGAAGATCCTCCCTCGTTGGTTTGGGCTGGGCTGGGCTGGGCGGTGCGATGCAGGAGAGATAATCCTTCTTCCTGCGCCGGGCTGGACTAGGCTTTGAGCATTTGCGCATGCTCAAAGCCTTCTGGTCTCGCTCTCTCCGAGATTCTCGGAGAGAGCGAGACCAGAAGGCTTTGAGCATGCGCAAAAGCTCAAAGCCTAGTCCAGCCCGGCGCAGGAAGAAGGATTATCTCTCCTGCATCGCACCGCCCAGCCCAGCCCAGCCCAGCCCAGCCCAAACCAACGAGGGAGGATCTTCGGGCACTGGCACGTCCTGTGCATTGGTGCTGGTGCCGGTGCCCAATCGGGTAAGAAATGTTTGGTGCTGGGGGGATGTAGGATCGCGGGGGAGGGGGGGTGACGCGAGCGAGGGGGGAGGATGCCGGTTCGCAGGGGGGATGCCAGATCGGATTGAAAAAAAAAGTTGTAAAACGCGGGTAAGCGAGCGGGGGGGGAGGATGCCGGTTCGGAGTAAGCGGGAGGAGGTTTTAGCATGCGCGGTATACGCGTGTGCGCGCTATATTAAATTTTTTAAACACAAATTTGTGTTCCCTGCGCGCTATACCCGTGTGCGCGTTTTACACGGGTGCGCGTTATATGCGTGAAAATACGGTAGATAACCTTGATAGGCGGTATATAAAATCCTAATAAAACTTGAAAACTTAAAACTTAAACTTGAGCAGGAACTTGTCTAACTTTGTCTTGAATCCCTGGAGGGTATTTTCCCCTATTTGAATCCCTGGAGGGTGTTTTCCCCTATAACAGCCTCCAGAAGAGCGTTCTAGTTTCCTACCACTCTCTAGGTATGCCCCCCAAATTCGCAGGGAACGGAACCTTGCAAATTAAAAAAAACTGTGAATGTGGTTTTTCGCCTGTCAAAAGGCAGGGGAGGCAGGAGAGGGCGGCTGGAGCGCCGGCGACTGATGAAAGTCACGCGCGGTCATCTCTGACCACCTTTTCCTGTAGTAAAGTCGGGCTACACCAATCAGGAGTAGTGGTGTAGCCCGACTTTACTACAGGAAGAGGCGGTCAGAGAAGACCGCGAATGAGCCAGTCTGCGATTCGCAAACTGCGAATTTGCAGGGGAACACTGTATATAGGATCTTTAAGGGAGAGGAAGGGCACAGCAAGTGGTACAAAATGCTGCATTGTGATTAATTGGTGGAAGTGGTAAATTTGAGCCCGTGTCTCTTCTTTTGAAGCTACTGCATTCAGTGGCATAAGGGAGGGTGGGAGTGCCGGCACCCGTCCTCCTCTCCCCCGCCCCCACTACCGTGCACCCCTTCCCTTGTACCTCTTTAACATTCACGGGGCAAGCAGCAACACCAAACTGCTGCTTGTGCCAGCTCTTCCTCTGACCCGTGCCCAGGAAGTGACATCAGAGGAAGAGCTAACGCTGGCGCGAGGAGCAGGTGCAGCTTGCGCCAGGAACATTAAAGAGGCATAGAGAAGGGGAGGGATGCGTGCGCACGGTAGGAGGGGGCAGGGAAGGAGCAGGTGGGGTGTAGGGGAAGGGCGCCTCTCACCCTTGCTACGCCATTGACTGCATTGACTGCCTGTTAAAAGTAGAATTGTATCTAACCCCCTCTTCTATTAAACTGCGCTAGTGGTTTGTAGCGCAGAGAGCCGCGCAGAATGGTCCGCGCGGCTCCCGACGCTCACAGGAACTCTATGAGCGTCGGAAGCAGTGCGGGCCATTCAGTGCAGCTCACCGCGCTAAAAACTGTTATCGCAGTTTCATAGAAGAGAAGGTTATTGTATTTAAGGGATACCATGGGATTTGCCTCAAGTTATGACCTGGCATCGTCCACGATGCTTATTGCGATCTGAAATGGCGAAGCGTTTATCCGTGGATAGATTACGCCAGACTAAATATGCAGATACCAGAGCCGGAGCTATTTTGGTCGCAGGAGTAAAATTGTGGAACAACGTAGCAGGACGGCTAAGGATGGTGAATAATAAGCAGCAAATTAAAAAGGTTTTAAAGACTGCTTTATTTGTAGAAGCCTTTTTTTTCTTTTTAATGGGCGAGGATACTTATAATGCAGAAAACTGGATACCGAGGGCCTGTTTTACACAGCCCCGAAGCCCATAGGCCCAGAATGTGTGTTTTATGTTTTACGTATGTACATTTGGAACCCGCTTAGGTTTTAAGCGGGCCATAAAGTTTTTTGAATAAATAAGAGATGGCATGGCCTGAAAAAATAAGATTGGGACTGCAGTTTGCATAATGCTGTTATTTAATGTAATCAAATTTTTAGGGTATTGATTATTTTAATTTACTGTGGATAAATTGATGGTTATAAGAAGATTATGGATTACAAAAAAAATTTTCTTTCCTTTTTATGTGAATGGAGCTCTTTTCAAAAATTGTACTTGTATATTGTAAACCGCTTTTATCCTTTTTGGGGCTGTATATTTGGTATAGAATGCAAGGAAGTTTTTTTTCACCCAAAGAGTCGTGGACACTTGGAATGCGCTACCGGAGGAGGTGATCAGGCAGAGCACCGTACAGGGATTCAAGCAGGGATTGGATGGATTCCTGAGAGATAGAGGGATCGTGGGATACTGAGGGAGGACCTGGGATGTAACACGGGTGTAGGAAGTTAGCCAGGAAATGAGTAAACCAACCTGGTCGTGCATGTGTAGACCGGAGGGCTAGGACTTTGATAGGAAGGCAGGACTTAGATGGGAAACCAAGGTGGCAGGGGAGCCCCTTCTGATGATTCAGACAGGTCTTGACCTGTTTTTGGGCCGCCGCGGGAGCGGACTGCTGGGCAGGATGGACCTGTGGTCTGACCCGACAGAGGCACTGCTTATGTTCTTATGTTCTTATATACCCCCTCTTCTATGAAACTGCAATAGCAGTTTCTAGCGCAGAGAGCCACGCTGCTCCCGACGCTCACATCGCGCTTTCGTAGAAGAAGTGGCATGGTCTTTATCTGTCATTATGTTTTGCCACAGTATAGTAAACAACAGCCAAAAAAGTCCAGCAGAGCCATCCAGTTTACCCTGTTATTCTTCCTCACGCTGCCAAGGATACACTTCAGGTGCCAGCCTCTGAGTGTGACTATGACTCCTTTAAAAAAAAAAAAAAAGATGGGGTTCTCATCTTCTTCTGTTGGGCTCCACCTTCTCGGATAGATGAGGATGCCAGGATTTAGTTTTTAATAATCTAAACAGCTACTCATACGTCTAGGGCTCGGATTCAATATATGGTGACAAAAGATGAGCAATGAACGGTGATCTCTAAAGGCCCCTCGAGTATGGCCCCCCCCCCCCACTTAATAGAGCCGCACGTGGTGTCGGAATCCGCGCCCAGCATTGGGTGCAAGCGTTTCCATCCACTGAAACCAGGCGTAGATCCCTGCCTACAAGTCAAGCGCAGAGCCTCTGAATTCCATTCCACGTTTTAAGGGAATGCCCCTGACCCCCCCATGTCCCTTCCATCGTTATGCTCCCTTTACAGATTTGTGCAGAAATACTTAGACACTATTCTGTAACTACTACTATGAATTATTTCTATAGCGCTACCAGACGCACGCAGCGCTGCACAGAGTCACAAAGAAGAAGAAAACAGTCCCTGCTCAAAAGAGCTTACAATCTAAACAGACAAGACAGACAAACAGGATGTCATGGATACAGTTAAGGGGAAGGGTTAATCTGCTGGCTGGGTTGGAGGGCAGAGGGGAGAACAGGACAATCAAGCCATTGTGACATCACTGAGGAGGTTGGCTCTTATTGGTGGAATGAGGCATTATGACATCACAAGCTCAGCTCTGCTTCCCAAAGACTGAAACTCTTCACACTTCTACTACTACTATGAATTATTTCTATAGCGCTACCAAACGCACGCAGCGCTGTACGGTGTCACAAAAAAGACAGTCCCCGCTTGAGAGAGCTTACAATCTGAACAGCCAAGACAGACATATAGGATGCCATGGATAGAGTTAAGGGGAAGGGCTAATCTGCTGGCTGGATTGGAGGGCAGAGGGGAATACAGGACATTCAAGCCATTGTGACATCACTGCTGAGGATGGCTGTTATTGGTGGAATGAGGCATTATGACATCACAAGCTCAGCTCTGCTTCCCAAAGACTGAAACTCTTCATTCTACTACTACTACTATGAATTATTTCTATAGGGCTACCAGACTGTCCAACGCTGTACAGAGTCACATAGGAGACAATCCCTGCTCAAAAGAGCTTACAATCTACAGGCAAGACAGACAAACAGGATGCCATGGATACAGTTAAGGGGAAGAGTTAATCTGCTGGCTGGGTTGGAGGGCAGAGGGGAGTACAGGACAATCAAGCCATCGTGACATCACTGATGAGGTTGGCTCTTATTGGTGGAATGAGGCATTATGACATCACAAGCTCAGCTCTGCTTCCCAAAGACTGAAACTCTTCACACTACTACTATGAATTATTTCTATAGCACTACCAGACGTACTCAGCACTGTACAGAGTCACAAAGAAGACAGTCCCCGCTCCAAAGAGCTTACAATCTAAACAGCCAAGACAGACATACAGGATGCCATGGATACAGTTAAGGGGAACAGTTAATCTGCAGGCTGGGTTGGAGGGCAGAGCAGTAGGGTTATGGATTGAAGGCTACATCAAAAAGGTGGGGGTTTCAGTTTGCATTTAAACAAGGGAAGGGGATTGACGGACAAACTCGGGTAATTTATTCCTGGCATAGGGGGCCGCTAGATGAAAGGAGTGAAGTCTGGAATTGGCAGTGGAGGAGAAGGGCACAGTAGTTCCGTGCAGATCTACTTTTGGGCCATTTCGATACCTTGATTCTGTTATAATGCTTTTCTGCATCAAATTGGCATAGAAATAGTACATAACGTTTAGCTGCAATGCATAGAATTCTCTAACTAGCCTCTTCAGTCCCTGAGGCCTTTCCATATAGTGGCCCAGCTTCCTACAATGATCTGCTTAAAATAAGAAATGCATAACTTACCAGACAGACCCGGCTATGTGAACACCTACATTTCTGATTTCTAGTTATTACTCTTAATTGCTGCTCCTTAATTGCATCATACGACCTTCTACATAGACTAGGGTTACCAGATTTTACGATTTAAAATCTGGACCCATGTCCCGCCCAGTTCCATCCAGCCTCATTCCGCCTAAGTTCCACCCCCCAGCCCCGCCCCCTCAATCTTCTCTCGTGCTTGGAGCCGTGTCAAGAGGGCATCCGCGCATGCGCAATTGTGACACGATGATGTCACACACGTGTGCATGACCTCACTACGTTGCACCCATGCTGGAAGCTTTTCAAAACCCGGATAAAGAACTGGGTTTCGAAAAGCCACCCAGATGTCCGGGCGAATAAGAGGACATTTCCAGGTAAATCCAGACATCTGGTAACCTTAACATAGACCCTGCCACACAGTTGTCTGCATTTTTTGCTCAAGCTTCTAACATTTCATATCACCCGCTTAGCTATTTATTCTGGCAGCCCCAAACACCCACTGAATGGCTTTGGTTGTTTTAGTAGGCCACTTCAAAAACATGCCACCAGGTTGTGTTTTTGTTATCGCTTCACTTTTTTCAACGAAGGATCCTCTGTGTTTATCCTGTGCCTTCTCGAAGTCTAATTACTCATTCGGCCTCCATCAACACCTACAGGAGGGTGTTCCATGTACCAAGCACCCTTGACCTTGCTCCTGAATCTGTCCTCTTACGCCTAATACTTGCTCTTTTATCCCTCAACCAGTTTGCAATCCAGTTTATCTCCTTATATTCCGCCCCCAGACTGCTCGTTTTCTTTATGAGCTTCCTATACAGGTCAGGGACAAAACCTTTGCTAAACTCCTGCTCTCATTATACTTTCCATCCATGAATTTGAAAAGTACACCCGCCTCATCGGGCAGCTTATCTCATGTATGTTCAAAATCCAACAAGCAATTTGGAAGCAACATGAAATAAGAACATAAGAATTGCCGCTGCTGGGCCAGACCAGTGGTCCATTGTGCCCAGCAGTCCGCTCCCGCGGCGGCCCTTAGATCAAAGACCATTGCCCTGCGTCTAGCCCTACCTGCATACGTTCTGGTTCAGCAGGAACTTGTCTAACTTTGTCTTGAATCCCTGGAGGGTGTTTTCCCCTATAACAGCCTCCTGAAGAACGTTCCAGATTTCTACCACTCTCTGGGTGAAGAACTTCCTTACGTTTGTATGGAATCTTTTCCCTTCTAACGTTAGTGAGTGCCCTACTAGAGTCTAGCCTTACCTGCGTATGTTCTGGTTCAACTGGAACTTGTCTAACTTTGTCTTGAATCCCTAGAGGGTGTTTTCCTTTATAACAGCCACTCTCTGGGTGAAGAAGAACTTCCTTACGTTTGTATGGAATCTATTCCCTTTTAACTTTAGAGAGTGCCCTCTCGTTCTCCTTACCTTGGAGAGGGTGAACAACCTGTCTTTATCTACCAAGTCTATTCCCTTCATTATTTTGAATGTTTCGATCATATCCCCCCTCAGTCTCCTCTTTTCAAGGGAGAAGAGGCCCAGTTTCTCTAATCTCTCACTTTACGGCATGTACTATGCCCACAGAGCCACCCATTGCTGTCATGGATCCCTCAGTCCGCCACACCTGGCCTCAGAACATCTTTTCTATCATTATTATTATTTTTTGGAATTGTAATCATTTTACAAATAGCGACAGCAACAAAAACCAAGATAAACGTTTCCCACAAAAATATGAAGGAATTAAGGGGTCCTTATACTAAGGTGCGCTAAAAACTAAGGCACCCATTATATTCTATGGGCACCTTAGCATTTAGCATGTGCTAATCTTCAAAGCGCGCTAAATCGGTTAGCGTGCCTTCATAAAAGGACCCCTAAATAATTGCAGTCCACATCACCTGAATATGTATACCCTAGAGGAAAGGAGAGACAGGGGAGATATGATTCAGACGTTCAAATACTTAAAGGGTATTAACGTAGAACAAAATCTTTTCCAGAGAAAGGAAAATGGTAAAACCAGAGGACATAATTTGAGGTTGAGGGGTGGTAGATTCAGGGGCAATGTTAGGAAATTCTACTTTACGGAGAGGGTGGTGGATGCCTGGAATGCGCTCCCGAGAGAGGTGGTGGAGAGTAAAACTGTGACTGAGTTCAAAGAAGCGTGGGATGAACACAGAAGATTTAGAATCGGAAAATAATATTAAAGATTGAACTAGGCCAGTTACTGGGCAGACTTGTATGGTCTGTGTCTGTGTATGGCCGTTTGGAGGAGGATGGGCAGGGGAGGGCTTCAATGGCTGGGAGGGTGTAGATGGGCTGGAGTAAGTCTTAACAGAGATTTCGGCAGTTGGAACCCAAGCACAGTACCGGGTAAAGCTTTGGATTCTCGCCCAGAAATAGCTAAGAAGAAAAAAAAAAAAAAATTAAATTGAATCAGGTTGGGCAGACTGGATGGACCATTCGGGTCTTTATCTGCCGTCATCTACTATGTTACTATGTAGTCTTCACAATATATCACACAGGCCTGACCATGTGATTGCTTAAGAGAGCCAACCGTGCCCCCTCCCCCATTCCTCCACTCCCTCTCCCCCCTCCCCCAACATCCAAACTAAGAAATACTCATAGAAGACAGGAATACAAGCCACCTGCAAAAAGATTATGCGCAATCCTTTATCTTTCACAAAGTTCTCCAGCTGTGAGGCATAGCTAGAAGAACCTTTGGAATTTTCTGAGGCAGAATCAATTGCCGCTTCTAAGTTGTGTTATATTTCCACTAGCTTTGTATGAAGGCGTGAAGAGAAGAAGAAGCAGCAAAGACAGATATTCTGGAAGCCATGTCTAGTTTGGATCGGACTGATTTTCTTGAATCCTCTGTGGATGAAATACCAACTGGGCCTACTGTATTGGCTTCCATTGCACCTGAAATAGATAAGAAAACGGAAAGTTTATCTTCTAAAAATAAAAAGCTATTTCCTTGTGTGGACAAGTCAGGTCAATATTCAGCCGCCACGATCAACAGTGTTTTTAAATGCCAGCTGCTGCAGCCAACAAATATCTAGATCAGGGGTGTCAAAGTCCCTCCTCAAGGGCCGCAATCCAGTCGGGTTTTCAGGATTTCCCCAATGAATATGCATGAGATCTATTAGCGTACCATGAAAGCAGTGCATGCAAATAGATCTCATGCACATTCATTGGGGAAATCCTGAAAACCCGACTGGGTTGTGGCCCTCGAGGAGGGACTTTGACACCCCTGATCTAGATGGTCAGCACCTCTTCTGGATAGTGGCTGGCACTGGATATCTGAATAAGGCAGTGAGTACTGGAACTTATCCAGATGATGGCGATATTCAACCTGCTATCTGGACAACTTAGGATAGATAGAAGGTTGTCCTGACTATCCAGATAATTTATTTGGATACTGAAGTGAATATTGCCACCATTCAGATGAGTTCCAGGACCTCCTACAAGGGCAATCTGTAAGGATATTTAGAGGCACTTTCTGGATAGCTCCTTATTGGCCTGTTTCCACATATAAGTGGAGTCACCTAATTGTGAAGAATGTCTCTTTTTAACTTTTTTCAAATTAATCCCAAGCTATTACCTATTGAAGCAACTTTCTTGGATTTCCGTATCAGCGCTTCGTGACATGCCTGGCTTCAGAATATCAATAGACACCTCTGGGTTTCCTACAGCTGTCTATGTCTACATCATGCTAAGAAATAGAATGTAGATTATTCATAAGAATTGCCATACTGGGATAGGCCGAAGGTCCTTCAAGCCCAGTCTCATGTTTGCAACAGTAGCCAACCCAGGTCTCCATTACCTGGCAGAAACCCAAATAGCAGCAACAAAATGCCTCGGGCAGCAGGACCTACTTTATTTCGTGAGGTTGCCCAGGTTCATTGGCACAAGTTCTTCACGTTGAGCAAGACAGCATTGTCTCAAAATACCAATGAGATAATGGGTGCAAGCTGACTGAAGTCAGGACTGTCTCTCCTCGGTCCTTGCAACCACCAGGAAATACACCTTCAGCAATTACTAAATTATTATGAAAGTAAATAGGGCTTTGGCTCTCACAGGAGAGGTAATTTCAAGAGCTGCGCCCTCATTTTTCCTGATTCAGATCCAAGAACACAGCCTTGGTATAATGCCCTATTTCAGACACCTTGAGTTGGACACTCTGATGGTTTAGCCGTGCCAAGCTTTCATCATACATGGATTTTAGCCAGGCCTAGAGTTTCAATGTAAACAGAGATTTTTGCTTGTTTAAAGAAGTATCTGTTTTACAATGAAATCCAACGTAGGCACAACTGGAACATCACTGCACCAGACTAGATGGCAGTGCATACGGCACACATTTCTCCTAAAGAAATGTAATCTACTGCATATGAAAACTGAGCCAGTAAATTATTAATAATAATAATAACAACTTTATTCTTGTATACCGCATTACCATGGAAGTTCTATGCGGTTAACAAATGAAGAGACTGTACATTTACAGCGAAGTTACAATTTCAGTAATGTTACATTTACATTTTAGACGATAAATTTACGGTGAAGTTGTTTTTTGCAGCTAGGTTACATATACAGAGTAGTTACATTTGCTGTAAGTTACGTACAGCGGTGTTACAAATAGCAGTGTTACATACCACGTTGAAGAGTCTGGGTGAGTCGAGGTCAGAGGAGGAGGCAAGTAAGAGGGTGGATAGATCAGAGGAATTTGTCAAAAAGGTAGCTTTTGGTTAACTTCCTGAATGTTTGATAGGGGGGGGGGAATTGGAGATGAGAGTTGGGAGGCATTTGTTCCATTTGCCCGCTTGGAATGCTAGGGATCTATCGAGGAATTTCTTGTAGAGGCAACCCTTCAGGGAGGGAAAGGAAAACAGGTAGGTATTTCGAGTACGAGAGGGGCCAGCAATTTCAAGGTGCTCAGATAGGTAAATTGGTGAAGAGCCAGCTAAGGTTTTGAAGCAGAGGCAAGCGAATTTAAAGAAGAAATGCAGGCATCCACACCAGAGAGGAATTTGTTTTGTTTAACCCTTTCAGGACCAAGGGACATATTTGTCCCATAACTTTAAAATCCTATAAATTTTGATTTTGGGATAGTCTACAGTTCTAAATTTGATATGTACGGATTCCATATGATACTGCCTTTATGTAAACAAACTGGTTCCGACATCCATTCATTAGCGTCGTTGCCAGATTGACGGGAAGATTCACTTGCCACACTGTCCATAAGCCAGAAGTGTGATTTTTTTAAAATAAAAATAATGATATTTCACAAAAAAAATCAATTTTTTGGCATCTGCAAGCCCTTTTTACCATAAAAATGTCGTCAAAACCACAAAAATTGGCCTACGATCCTTATGGTCCTGAAAGGGTTAATGATACAAATACAGTATATAACAATATTGGCCGAGGTCTTTATTGTGTGTCTGTGAAAAGAATCCTTGCGAAATGGGACAAGTGACTTTTACTCATTCCTGAAAAATTCATGCCCTGACCCTTTATTTCTTAAGTGCGGATGCCATGAAATAATGTTGGCTTTTCAAAAAGGGGTCAGAGGAATAGACACAGACATACCCCCCCCCCCTCTTTTGCTAAGGTGCCCTAACCGATTAGCGTGCGCTAATTTAATGAGCGCATGCAAAACGCTAACGCATCCATAGACTGACATGCACACGTTAGCGTTTAGCGTGCGCTAAATCGATTAGCGCACCTTAGGGGCTCCTTTTACAAAGCCGCGCTAGCGGTTTAACGCGTGTAACAGCGTGCGCTAATTTGCCGGCCACGCTAGCCGCTACCGCCTCCTCTTGAGCAGGCGGTAGTTTTTCGGCTAGCACGGGGGTTTGCGCGCGCTAACACGGCTTCGTAAAAGGAGCCCTTAGTAAAAGAGGGAACTAATTTTTTTTATATACTTTATTATTGTTTTGGCACATACATAACAAAATTTTCAGGTGCATCATAATAAGAAATTTTAACCAGAGAAAATACATAAAATAAAATAGTTACTGATCTAGGGCTATCTGATGCGTTTAACTCAACAAAGAAAAGGAAACATAAGAACATAAGAAGTCGCCTCCGCTGAGTCAGACCAGAGGTCCATCCTGCCCAGCGGTCCGCTCCCGCGGTGGCCCATCAGGACTAATTGCCTGAACAGTGTCCGACTAGTTTTGTAACTGCCTCTAATCCTATCCCTATAACCTACCTCTACTCTTATCTGTACCCCTCAATCCCTTAGAGCGTCACAAGCTACTATTGGCTCCCATTTTAAATGTCACTTATTTTCCTCGTACTGAAATTTTCTCAGGTAATGATTTATTTAAATTTTTTTTTTAATCTTTATTTGATTTTCAAAAACTAATACAAAGTGCCAGGAATTATACAGACATTAATAATCAATGTAAGCACTTAAATTCCATCAATAACAATGCAGAAGAAAAACATCCCTCCCCTCCCATCCAACAATTTAATCAATAAATAAACTAAAAATATATTTCCCCCTCCCCCCCACCCCGTCCTGGATATGTATAAAAATAAACGAAAATAAAATCAAAGACAACTATATTGAAGTAACAAAAAAATGTCAATGGGCCCCAAACCAAATTTAAAAAATTGTTATGCCCCAACATATCAGCATTTATCTTTTCATATTTGTAACCTAAACATAAACTGGCCCACCAAAAAGGAAAGTTGAGGCGGTCGCAATTTTTCCAATTGTGGGTTATCATTTGCATAGCGATCCCTGTCATAATTAGGAAAAGCCTTCCTTTGCAGCGATCCATGGGAGGCCTGATATGCAGCAATGTTCCACGTATAATTGCCTCATACGTCCAAGGGATTGTTGATTCCAGTATGAGGTTAATCTGTCCCCATATTGACGTCTAGAAGTTGAGTATCAAAGGACAATCGAACAACAGATGATCCAGTGTCCCAATGATTTATCTTTTAAAAAATTCTCCAACTGAGTTGGATCTACAAAAATGTATTTATAATTTCATAAGAAATCAAGCATTTGCAGGGGAATTTAAGGAAGAAACCCGCTCGTATTGCCAAAGCCTGAGGCTTATGCTTTAGGAACCGTTTCTTCCAAAATTGAGTGCCTCACAAGATCAGGAAATATTCTTATTTGCTGACCACAAAACAAAGCCTGTTTTTTCCCCCCCAAAATAAAGTTTTAAAATATTTTGTTTCTCCAATTCTGTCTTACACATTACCAACAAAGTGGCCCATTTGGGTATTATATCTTTTGAAGACTCCCAAAATTGGGAAATTTCGAGACTATCTGGAGTTACTAATTGCTCAATCTCTCCTTCTACGGCAACTACCTTGGAACTCCTGGGGACGTAGTAAAGATTATCAGGCAAAAATGATTTCACTTGAGCGTATTGTAAAACATCCCTCAAATACAAACGGGTCCTTTTACAAAGGCGCGGTAGCGGTTTAACGCGTGGAATACCCTTACTCTCTCAGTGGTTTATGACCCCCTCTTACCACCCAAAGATGTGAAAGAAACTGTACATATCGGCCTATATTAGACCAGCAGGCAGGTTCCTGGAGTAGTCTAGAGGTCGGTGCACTGGACTACAGAGATGGAGACCCAGGACACCTGGAATGCTCTCCCAGAGGAAGTAAGTGCAGAATCCACCGTTCTAGGATTTAAGGGTAAACTAGATGCACATCTCCTTAAGAGTGGCATAGAGTGATACGGGTAAGGGTAAATTAGATGCACATCTCCCTTGAGAAGCATACGGTGATATGGGGATTAAAACTATGCCAGGGTACACCTGGTGGGGCCTCCGCGTGTGCGGATCACCGGACTTGATGGATCCAGGGTCTGATCCAGAGATGGCAATTCTTATGTTCTTAATATTTGCATGTCCTCTCCCTATAGGCTAAGGCTCTTTACACCTGAATTATGATGTCATAGAGCCTTATGGTTATATAAACATAGAAACATGATGGCAGCTAAAGGCCAAATGGACCATCCAGTATTCCCATCTGCAGCATCCACTATCTCCTCCTCTCCCTATTGGTTAAGGTTCTTAATATTTGCATGTCCTCAACCTATAGGCTAAGGCTCTTTACACCTGCATTGTGATGTCATAGAGCCTTATGGTCATATAAACATAGAAACTTGATAGCATATAAAGGCCAAATGGACCATCCAGTATTTCCATCTGCAGCATCCACTATCTCCTCCTCTCCCTATTGGTTAAGGTTCTTAATATTTGCATGTCCTCTCCCTATAGGCTAAGGCTCTTTACACCTGCATTATGATGTCATAGAGCCTTATGGTTATAGAAACATAGAAAGGGTAAATTAGATGCACATCTCCCTTGAGAAGCATACAGTGATATGGGGACTAAAACTATGCCAGGATACACCTGGCGGGGCCTCCGCGTGTGTGGATCATCGGACTTGATGGACCCAGGGTCTGATCCGGAGATGGCAATTCTTATGTTCTTCTTATGTTAATCTACCTAGTTAGGGTTGCCAGATTTTACTATAGTAAAATCCGGACTGCTAGACCCGCCCCCAAACACGCCCAGTTCTACCCGTCCCCGCCCCATTATGCCCCAGCCCTGCTCCCCGCTGCCTGCCCGAAGTGATTGAGAGGAGGCTTTTCAAAACCCAAACAAAGTGCCGGGTTTTGAAAAGCCGTCCGGACTCCCGGACATGTCCAGTATACTTCTGATGAAACATGTGAACCCTCCAAAACCTACTGTACCTCCATTAAGATGACACCTGCAGGCATAAGGTGGGTACAGTAAGTTTTGGCTAGGTTTTGGAGGACTCGCCATACAATGAAAGGGGGTTATGGTGAAATGTGCACCTGCGATCTTTTATGTGAAGGTCACTTCTCTGTTGAGGCCAGTCTGCTAAGAACACTGGCCCCTCCTACATCTCAATGGCCTGTTTGGGTGCGTTTTCCTCTTGGCCTTTTTTTCCCCCCCAAAAAATGGTCCTAAAAGATAAGACGCGCTAAGCTCAAAACCATCTAGCAAATGATCATTTTTGAAATATGGCTGCATTTCGCCTACAAGGCTGCGTTAGGGATATACAACCAGCTGGTGTCAAAAACAGCTTCCACCAACAATTGCCAGTTGTATTTTCTTCATATGTTCTGCTTGTCATCCTTTGTTCCACGTTGGATATAGTAAATCATTTGCCTTGCTGTTTCCTTACAGCTTTCCTAAATTATATGGTGCACCGACAAATGCACGCACGACAATTGCGCCACGTCAATTGTGCACACCAAACAGGGAACGTTTGAAAGAAGAGATTTATTCCCCCATAAATATAGTATACATACATTGTGCTAGTCTGAATCTACCCTCGATGACGACATTGGGCCTTAGGCCCCTCCCCGGTGCATCATGTGATGTATAGGGAGGGGCCTAAAGCCCTGATTGGCTCAGGCACCTCAGGCCTCTCCCAATGTACTTCCAGTCAACTCAAGTGGAGGATTGGTGGCCGTTGGTGGAGGATGGGCTGGGGAGGGCTTCAATGGCTGGGAGGGTGTAGATGGGCTGGAGTAAGTCTTAACAGAGATTTTGGAAGTTGGAACCCAAGCACAGTACCGGGTAAAGCTTTGGATTCTTGCCCAGAAATAGCTAAGAAGAAAAAATTAAAAAATTTAAATTGAATCAGGTTGAGCAGACTGATGGACCATTCAGGTCTTTATCTGCCGTCATCTACTATGTTACTATGTTTTAGTTTGTGCATCTGCTTCAGATTTGCAGGGGAAAAGTTGAGCACGTTCCAAAAGGTTACCACACAGCCTTTGCAATCACTGCATTTTAATGTTTGCAGTTAAAGGGCAGATAGGTTCAAAAATTTACTGTGCTTTCGTAAAAGAGCACCTAACCCTCTCTTTTACAAAGCCGCGCTAGTGGCTACCGCACGGCAACAGCCCCAAGCCCTTTAAATCTCTATGGGCTTCGGGGCCGCTACCGCAGCGGCCCATGCTACACGGCTTCGCAAAAGAGTCCCTAAGTTAATTTAATTCAATATTATCTGCTTTTCCAAAGGCAGTTAAACCTGCTCTAAACGGGTTATGATAATTAAAAATAAAATGAAAATAAAGCATTAGCTAAATTAACTTAGATCTGATAATTGCAACAACAACAAAAAATAAACGCTAGCAGAAAAATAAATAAAACATAACAAATTTATAATATCACATATAAGAAAACAAAACTAATCATTCTGTCCTTTTTTGTTTTTGGAGGGGGGTTCATAAAGTTCATTTATTAAATATATACTATCATTTAGGGTGTCTCATTTGGTTGATATTCACTATCGAGCGAACTCTTACTAATCACATAGCAACGGACCTAATTATCTTAGTTTTCATTGAAAAAATGAAAGCTTTTTGTTTTATTTACTAAATGCTTTCATCAGTGAGTAGAGAATACATAAGTTGACTGTCCAAATAAAACTGTGCTGTTTAAATCACTTAAAGGTGGAAACTATCAAGGTGTGGCAAAAGGTGAGCTATTACTGCACCTTGATTCATCACTGGAGTTAGCAACCCGCGGCAAAACAGCTCCACAGGTTGCTAAATACCGCGGTAAATATGCTCCCAGAACCAAAAAGGGGCTGATTCTGCCCCCATGAACATATCCCCTCCCCCCCGAGCAAGGCTTTCCCCTGATCACATCCCCCAGTGATGTAGCTAGGGTTACCAGATTTTCCATCTGGTAAAAAGGACACGTGGGCCCGCTCCATTACGCCCCTAGGTCCGCCCCGCCCCCCACAGCCCTGCCCTGTCCTCCAAACCCAGCTCCACACAAACCTTGTCTCTTCGGACCGGGGCTGGAGTGCATCTGCCCTCAAAAAGACAAAATAGTATCTGCCATTGGCCTGCGCCCACTTGTCGGGGCACGCATTCGACAGGGTGCGATTAACGGGGCGTGATTGTCCTGCGCGCATTTGTCGGGCCGTGCCCGATCACACCAGTTTTTCGAAACCCGGACAAATTGCCGGATTTTGAAAAGCCATCCGGACGTGTCCTCTAAAAGGGGAAATCCGGACGTCTGCACAAAGCCATGGGAAAAGGCTCCTATGCGCGGCCTGCGCCTGAACCGGAAGCCTTCTCTCTGACATCGTAATGTCAGAGAGAAGGCTTCCAGATGAAGCGCTTGGCGCGCGCGAGGAGCCACTGCCCACAGCTTTGTGCAATGCAGCACTCAGGGAGCCAGCCCGAAGATGCCGCGTTGATCGCACTTTGGACCGGCTCGAAGATAACACCGGGGAGGGGGGGGGGCAGGCCAGAAGGCAAGGCACAGCATGGAGGGAGAGAGACAACAGCGGTAGGGGGAATGCTTTTATTTTGTGTTTAGTGATTGATTTACCTCTGCTGTCTGTTCAGGAAGAAATGCATTTGTTTCTTTTCCTCTGGGGTTGTACTGCTTGCAGAGTCTTGCATCTTAGGGTTTGTTTGTATATATTAGTACTTTTAGTTTTTGATCCCATATTTGGTGTTCTGGTAGGAATGAATGTTGAAAAGCATACAGTGTGCTTTGTGTATTTTAATTGTGTGGTTAACCATTATGTGTTGTTAATACGATTATATTGTGTGTGTATATATGAAAAATGAATGGAAAAAATGGTGTTACAATTAGTACTATTATGGGGGCGGGGTCTGGGGGCGGAGATTGGGTAGAGATGGGCACGACTTATCCCAGTGTTCTTTAACGGCCGGTCCACGGACCGGTGCCGGTCCACAAAATAATTATTTTATTTCTGCTGGTCCTGGGGTTGTTGCTCGAACCACTGCACCACACACTCCCCTTATTTGATCGGTGATATCTGCTTAGGCTCTTTTTATGCAAAAAGGCCCTTGGGACTTTTCTATTGTTTTTTAAAAGCTAATTGAAAGGCAGGGGAGGGGTTTAATATGGTCAACGGACACCATTCATCAACTGGCTTCCCAAGCCTCACTTTCACTGACAGATAATCTAATCTAAGCCCTAGATTTATATACTCAGTTTACATAAGACTTCAATAAACAGGGAATCAGTTTAAACTAACATGCGAATTACTAAACAAAAGAGAATTAACACTTCTCAGTACCATTTCCCCCAAACTTAAAATAACATTGTTTGTTAACAATCAAATTGTGTGTTTGTCCGTTTTGGGCTTTGGGGTTGTTGTTTTTTTAAACTAAAATTTGAATGTCGTGTAATTTATCCGAAAACGGTCAGCCATCAGCCTCCGCCCCCCTCTCCTCCCCCCCCCAAACACACACACCAGCCACCACTAAAGCATGCACAATTCTGACTATCAGCCCTGGTCACAGTTGTGTTTCTCTGTGAAAATTGCTTTTAAGTTTAAAGATCTGGATTAAAAATCTTACCTGTTGCATTTCCTTAAGCAGGGGCGGCGGTGGCAGGGGAAAAAAAAAACCCTTGAGGGACTGAGAGCAACTCTCTTCTCAATGTGCCAACTGAAAGAACTTTTTTTGTTGTTCTAAAAAGACTAACAGAGCCACAGCATTAAAAACAAAGCGATCGGCCAAATCAAGAAGTGGCAAAAAACCAACCTTAATTACCAAGAAGCAGTTTTGTGAAACTCATGATCAAAGGGCCTGGTTAGGTGGTGATGACATTGCACGGTATCAAGAAGAGGTATGCTAAGACAAGCCAGGTTCTTTGTTTAGCTAGCATAAACAATTCAGGTTAAATCCCGACCACGCTTTTTTGCCTAGGGCAAGGGGTTTCCCGGAGAATCAACAATACCGCAGAAAGAAGTCAGCAGAGCTTAGATGGAAGGGATACATGACATGAGAGCACTCTTTATTAGAAAGAGGTGTCTCCCAACCCATGTTTATAAACAGCAGTTCTTCATTTTGTGAGGTACACTGTACCAAGTTTGGATTGCTGGCGTTAGTGTTGGCATCCCTTCCGTCGTTCCCTTTGAGAGTTTCAGCGGCTAGAATCTCCCATTAGCTGTTTTTACCCTTTATGGAAGCGGGCACGGATTCTCTGAGTGGTAAAGTACACACACACATTTCACAGCTACCGGATGCTAGGGTCCACCTTGGGGGTTAGCGCCCAAGAAAAGGATCTAGGTGTCGTCGTAGGCAATACGATGAAACCTTCCGCCCAATCTGCGATGGCGGCCAAAAAAAAAAAAAAAAGCAAACAGGATGCTAGGAATTATTTAAAAAGGGATGGTTATCAAGACTAAGAAAGTTATAATGCCTCTGTATCGCTCAATGGTGCGACCTCACCTGGAATATTGCGTTCAATTCTGGTCTCCTTATCTCACGAAAGATATAGTGGCACTAGAAAAGGTTCAAAGAAGAGCGACCAAGATGATAAAGGGGATGGATTGGCCACCATGAGAACGGGCTACTGAGCTTGATGGTCCATTGGTCTGACCCAGTAAGGCTATGCGTATGTTCTTATCTACATAATATTTCTAAAAAATAATGAAGGACTTGTAGCAGTGGCGTACCTAGCATATGTGACACCCGGGGCCCATCATTTTTTGGCACCCCCTCCAATCTGAACGAAAAACATGATTTTTAGTAACAAGCCACACGTCACACATGAGTACCTAGGAAAAGGCAGCATCTTACATACTGCAGTAAGCAGTACAACATCAATACACCCATTGTAAAACTAAACAAGCCAGACTAGTACAGATCAATCCTACAGTCAATCCTAACAGAAAACCATGTCTTTCGAACACACAGAACACAGAAAACACCTTCGCCTAGTATGCAATATATCATCGCAAACTAACCCCTCCCCCTTTTACAAAACTGTAGTGTGGATTTTAGCCACGGTGGTAACAGCTCTGACGCTCACAGAATTCTGAGCATCAGAGCTGCTACCACCATGGCTGGCGCTAAAAAACGCTCCACAGTTTTGTAAAAGGGGGGTTAAAATAGAAATACATAGACAAAGGTTAAATTGAACCAGCAAGAAGCTGGACTCTGCATACAATGCAACACCACAGAAACAGTGACACATGTCTCCTAAAGCAATAAATAAATAGAAAATTTTTTTTCTACCTTTGTCTTCTCTGATTTCTGCTTTCCTCATCTTCTTGTTACTCTGTTTCTTCCATCCACTGTCTGCCATCTCTCTGCCCATATATGGCTTCTTTTCTCCTTCTATGCCCCTTCCAGAAACTGTATGCCTCCCCCTTCCATCTCTCCTTTCACCCCCATTAGTCTGGCATCTCTCTCCTCTCCTTCCCTCTCCCATACCTCTCTTCTGCAATCCCTTTCTTCCCTCATTTTCCTTTTCAATTTATTTTCTGCATCCATCTAGATTACGTTCTTACTACCCTCTCATCAATTTCCTTTTTTACTGTCTACCTACAGCTCGCCACCTCTTTCCCTCACCCCCTCCAGTATTTCCCTAACTCAATCCTTTTCCCTCATTATGTGCCCTTTTATTTATCCCCTCCTTCCATCATGTGCCCTCTTTCTCTACCGCTTCCATCTAGTACCTTCTCCTCTCTCTGTCCACTTCTATCGTCTGCTCCCCTCTTTCTCTCCTCACATTTCCTTCCTGCATTTGCTCCCTTATCTCTCCCATCTGCACTTCCATCCAGCATTGGCTCCCCCTCTACCCACCACACTACCATCCAATGTCTACCCTTTCTCTCTCCATCCACCCCTTTTCAATCAGCATCTACCCCTTTTTTCCCTCCAATCCAATTCCATCCGGTATCCTTCCCTCTTTTGTCTCTCTCCCGTTTCCCTGTACATCAATTCCATCAGCACCACCCTTCCATTCCACCCTGTCCCCTTTCTCTCCCTGCACCACTCTTTCATTCCAGCAGTCCTGCTCCTTTCTCACGATGACTGTAGCTGCTGGTTGCCGGTCCACCCCACTCTGATGTACTAGCTCTGGAGCAGAGACGGCAGCCACGTGCTGGAAGGTCCCGCAATGAGTCCAGGCTTTGCTCCGGAAGAAGTAAGTTACGTCGGAGGGGGTTGACCCGGCAGACGCAGGGAGTTGCGGCAAGGACCAGCGATGACTGCGTCTGCCGGGTCCACCCCCTCCAACATAACTTACTTCTTCCGGAGCAAAGCCAGCAGACGAGTCATCGGGGGACCTTCCTGCACCTCAGCGCAGCTGCCGACTCTGCTCTAGAGCAGTGTTTTTCAACCTTTTTACACCCGTGGACCGGCAGAAATAAAATAATTATTTTGTGGACTAGCAAACTACTAAGACTGAAATTTAAAAAACACATTTCCTCCCCGTCTCCGCAAGCTCAGTCCCAGCAAACCATCTGATCCCATCCACATAAATCTCAGTTATGATTTTATATTGAACATATTTTATTAAAGTATAAAAAGAAACAATATTCTGTACAATTGTCATTTTATAAATATAAATATACAGAACAAGGACCAACAAAACCCCTATCTTCCCTCCCCTTCACATATATCCCCTCTACTATCAAGAAAACTGAACAAGCCAAATTATTATAGAATGCTACACAGAAATATCATGTTAGCAGAATACTGCAGTCACACATGACAGGAATAGTGTTAGGGGAATGGCCCCTGGTCCGAGAGAGCCCTAAGCCAGCTGGAAGCTAAAGAAGCACTGCCTGGGCTTTGCAGTCCCCAGTTATGTCTCTAGCAGGATACATATTTCAAATCTGATATATTTTAATGACAAAATAGAAATAAAATGATTTTTTCTACCTTTTGTTGTCTCTGGTTTCTGCTTTTATTTTATTTTCACTCTTTTCCTTCCAGTGTCTGCCCTGTCTCTTCAATCCAGCATCTGCCCATTCCATCCATTGTCTGCCCCTTCCAGATACTGTCTGTCTCCCCCTGCCATCTCTCCTCTAGACCCCCCCCCTTTGGTCTCGCATCTATCATCTTCCCTCTGTTCCCTCTGTTCCCTCATGGTCTGGCATCTTTCTCCTTTCATCTCTCTTTCCCTTCCCCCTGTAGTTTTTAGCATCTCTCTCTTCTCTTTTCCTCCGCTCAGATCTGATATCTCTGTCTCCTTCCCCGTTCTCTGGCATCTCTCTCTCCCCTCTCTCTTCCCTTTCCTTCTCTGGTCTTCCTTCTTTATTTTCTGCATACGTCTAAATTAAATCCATTCTTATTATGCAGTCCTCAAATTCCTTCTTTTCACTATGTCTACCCACAGCATGCCACCCCTTTCCTTCACCCCTCAACTATCTCACTAACTCTATCTTCTTCCCCCATCCAGCATATGTCCTTTTTCTTTCTCCCTGCTTCCATCCAGTATGTGTTCTCTTTCTCCACTTCCATTCAGCATTTGATCTCCCTTCTCCCCACTTCCATCATCTGCCCTCTTCTCTCTCCCCCTTCTCTCCACTTCCATCATCTTCCCCTTCTCTCTCTTTCCCCCCACTTCCATCATCTGCCCTCTTCTCTCTCCCCCTTCTCTCCACTTCCATCATCTGCCCCTTCTCTCTCTTTCCCCCCACTTCCATCATCTGCCCTCTTCTTTCTCCCCACTTCCATCATCTGCCCCTTTTCCCCACTTCCATCATCTTCCCTCTTCTCTCTCCCCACTTCCATCATCTGCCTCTTCTCCCCACTTTCATCATC